>NC_084759.1:55575717-56272217 GCF_028858725.1 Colius striatus
TATCTCCAGGGATGAAGACTCCATCATCTACTTGAGCAGTCTGAGACAGTGTCTATCTAAGAACCTTTTCAGTGAAGGAGTTTTTCCCCGTATCCAATCCAAACCTCTCCTGGCACAACTTGAGACCATTTCCTCTCATCCTACCACTTGTTACTTGGGAGAAGAACCTAATCCTCACTTTGCTACAACCCCCTTTCAAGTAGTTGTAGAAAGTGATAAGGTTTCCGCTGAGCCTCATTTTCTGCAGACCAAACAATCTCAGCTACTCCTTTTAAGACTTTTTCTTTAGACCCTTTACCAGCTTCATTGCCTTTCTTTGGACACACAGTATCCTTCTTCAGACACTGCCTCTCAGCTCTGTTGCCTGTCTTTGGCCATCTGTTTTCAGTAACTCTTTCTACATCTGTGTCAATATAGAGCCCATTCACACAAATCCACACCCAAGGGGTTTTTACGGCCAGCTGTTTTTTTTCTCTTGATAGAAGGAGAAGAAACAGAGGAAGGACCCTTCTAACCTCACATCTTAAAATAAAGGTTACATTTTTATCCTTTGCAAAAATAACTTTTTGCTCTGCTCTTCTTCCTCTTGTTCATTACTGACTTACTGCGGAAAACGGTGTTTAATAAAAGCCTCAGATCATTATGATAGATACGTGCTTACGTTCCTAATAGTTGGAAAGATTTGGAGAGAGACATCTGATATACTTGAAGACAGTATAGTACTACAAAGTGGAGCTCAACAGGCCCCATAGGGTAAATTAGCGACTTCTGTTCATAGCTGAAACTCAGGGTTTATGTTCAGGCTTTCACTATATTACATGTATTATGCACCCCTCCACTCCACTACAATCACTTCATATATATCGGCAACTTCTTGACATGTCTGGCTGCAAAATGACAGCTGTTTAGTTACTTCTTACAACTCAGAAAGGGGGTAGTCTCAACTACATGACATATCTGTGTTATTTCCAGGAAAAGAAATGGAAAAGTGTATCAAAATGGCAGCACTGACACTCATCCCTGGATGACAGTGTCCAAGGTAAAACATTTCATACCAATCCTTTTTCATCCTTAGAAGAACGAGTGGAAATTTCCTCTACTACATAGTATATCAGAACCTGATTGTTAGGAAATTTTCCTGGAAAAGGTGGAGACAAACTTCCCTGGGTCTGTGAAGATGCACAGTAGTAGACATCTCAGTCCGGAGCAAGCATTTTCATCAATCTGTTAATATCTACATGACAGGAAAGTGGGACACCACAGTTATAATTTTCCTTTTTCAAAGAGCTGGTCATGCTTTATTAGGTCCGTATCTTCAAAGAGGACTACAGGGAACGGATTCTGAATAGACAAAATCATCTAGTATTTAAGTCTCTGTTCAATTAATGAAGAAAGAAAAATATCTGACTTAGTGATACTACATCTCCCTTCCACTCCCTTCAGAGATACCTACCCCGCTCCATTAACTTTAAAGGAAATGTAGGCACTTCATTTTCCCCTGCCAGATCCAAATACCTACAACTTCTACAGATTTTTACACAGTGCATTGTACTTGCACAGGCTCCCCTTCCACAGGACATATTATAATATAATTGAAAACTCTCAGTGTAAAACAACTTGATGTCACATCACAATATATACGTTTGGTACTCTCAGGATACAATGAAATGATCAGTGGGCTTCCAAGGGATCAAAGACCCAACCAGACTGTCCACTCCTTGTACTTTCTTTGATCTGCCAGTACAGCACAAAGTAGCTGTAAAACACTATCTACCAGACTTCTTGGCTTTTTTAAGCTAATGCACAAAGACTTTAAAGTGTTTGTGTCATGGCAGTATTTTATTCTGTGTTTGTACCCTGTCTAGCTGAAAGAAGTCTTCAGCAGGGAGTAGAGTTCTGGGATGCCATGACTAATGTGATTGTATATGATGGGTTGGTTTTTTTTCATCTCAAAACGTCTTTTCTTTTATTTTTTTTTTTCCCTGACTACAAAGTCTATTCCAGGAGGATTTTAATAAGAGCTTAGAGTTTGAAGGTGTGACCAAAATCAAGTGGTGGGACTTTGGTCTTGTGGGAAAAGGGATGGGAAACAATACCCCAAGGTGAGGCTGTAGATCATCCAGGTGGACAGGTCCTGGGAGAGGTGAATCAGAGGTGTTGGACATCAGAGGTGTTGGACAACTATATTAACTCTGAGAAAAAAAATGGTAAAGCACACAGAACACTCATGCTAAAGTTGATAGACACCTCTCTTTTGTGTGAGAAGGATTGTCCCTCTGCGCAAACCTTCTTGGTTTATCTTTGCTTTCTGAATATATAGCTTTCAGAAGCTTTTTTTGGACCCATGGGAACAGGCACTCAGAGTGCATTAGCTAAAGGACTCCTCCCGCTTTTGCCCCGTAAGGTGTGACACCTTTCTACTGGTGATAGCTATAAACCTAAACCTCTCATCTCTGTGTGGAAGCACTAGTTCCCATTTCTGAAGGATTATTTGAGGTCTTGTCCCAAGTGCTGCTTTCTGGATGTTGCAGAAGTTGGGTATGCACCAGCTGCCTGCTCCTGGCTGAAAGACCCACTGCCTTCCCAATGGGGAAGAAGAGAGGAACCAGGCAGGTAGAGGCAGGCTGGCTGTCTGTGCTGGCAGGCTGCGTACCTTGAAGCAGAGACCAAAAAGCTGAGAGAAAAAAGTACCTGAAAGACCCTCAGTGAGCAAAAAGCTGTGAGGTAGCAAATGGCACTTGATGGCTAGATTTGATGCTGTATTCATGAGAGAGATCATTAAAAGAAGTGGTGATTTCATCTTTTTCACAGAGTGTGTCATCTTCAGAGGCCAGAGATGACTGTTAAATTACTTCTCATGTATTAAAGGCACATAAATGTCACCCACACATTCCTGTACTGAACACAATGACTTTAATTAGACTTAAATATTTCAATCCCCAGGCAACTAAACTTTTTTTGTACCACAGAGAGGGAACAGACAAGGTTGAGGCAACGGTCTACAGTAAAGGAGATCTACTACAACACAAAGGACCTGCTTTTCTTTTTATTTAAATTGCAAAATATGTCACGAGTCCTTCCAGTATGGAGATATTTTTCATCCCAGAAACACTGTAGCATCTCAGATTCAATGTTCAATTGGTCTTTAAGTAAACATCAGCCATCAGTCTACCGACAGGTGCATCTCAGAGTTCATCTACTGTCCTTCATCCAGCTCCAGCCAAAGTCTGATGTCTTACAATATGGGAGAAAAAAGGAAAAAATAAAATTTAGTTAATTGTTCTTATTTGAATGAGAAGTGTTGGGAACAGATTACAGTCATTTATTACAGAGCTACCTGTTCTGTAGGACTGTGCAGGTGAGACTGTTGCACCTTTCTTTCACTAGGAATGTGTGACTTAAAGTCAACAGCAGAGTGGTATTTGGAGCCACAAGATCCAACGCAAGAATACAACCACCTAGGCTTACCTAGGTACATGCCTGTGCAGCCTTCAACCTCACAGAAGCTGGATCAAATTCTATCTTTAGGACAGCAACTAACATCACTTTCCAATTATAGGGACTGCACCACCCTCCAAAATCACTGTTAATTAATCAACCTTCGTGTTAGAAAACTGCATCATATGTCAAGGTGAATTTGCCTGACTTCTCCTCATTGGATCTGGTTGTCTCATGTTGTGTAAGACTGAAAAGACTTCCAGTTTTACTTTCTGTCTTAAAAGCCAGAACTGCACACTTTTAGGTCTTTTTTTTTCCCCTACACATGTGAGTAGCTATGCAAGATCTTGTCTCAGACTCTTTTTTTTATAAGCTGAATAGGACCAGCTTCTCATCTTTAGAATTATTTTTAGTAATTTCATTTTATGACTCTTCCTCTTGAAGTGAGGATAGCAGAGCTGCTATGGTAGTCCAGCATATTACAGTAGCACAGCATATTACAGCAGCACAGTAGTACAGCTATTACAGAAGCCGAACTAGGTGTGTTACTCCTATGTGCAAAGACAATATTGTATCCCCATGCCCCCTTCACTGTGATAGACCCTCTTGTGGTCTTGGTCAAAGAGGAGTATCCAGAGTGATGCTGACACCTCTAAGGAGAGTATAATGCTGAATGTAAGGTGATGAAGATGTCCATTGAATAAGTAAGAAAAAAGGAGAAAAAAATCCCCGAAAATACTTTCATATTTCTGGAAAAACATTTCTGAAAACTGGGAAAAAATAAAATCCGTTTTTAGTTGTTATGGAAGTGAAGAACTAGAATGTTCATATATTTTAAAAAGAAACAGGAATACACTACTTGACTGATACATGTTTTGTCATTGTGGACCTATTACTGCTTCACTAAAAAGAAATTACTTTTTAAGATTCAGAGATGGACCAGGAGAAAATAAAAAAGAGAAGAAATATCCTGACTGCCTCATCCTTCTTCTCAAAGTGAGGCTCAAATCCAAAAGGAGGAAAAAAGCTGAATGCATGTCATATTTGATAGCAAATATTTGGCCTGGGGTAGTTCTAAAAACCTGTAAGATGCACCTACTTACAGGAAAAAGTGTTCCACTCTCTAATTAAGTAGGCAACTTAAGATTTAGATGTAAAGTTCAATAATGTTCTGTTGTGTCCAAAATTTATCACTTCAAAATGTTTGGAGGCCATTAAGAAAAAAGAGATTCATCTTGCTAGAGATATTTCTCAAGCAAATATTTGAAAGTGTAGTTTTATTAATAACCAGTTATATCAGAATATTTTTAAGTTTATATAGTGACAAAGCAAACTTATTTGGAGCTATTTAATAAAATGCATATATCTTATCAATGGGGAAAACAGAGAAAATAATTAGACATTGTTACTCCAGGAAGAAAAAAAAAAAAGGTCATCTTCGTTATGAGGAAAGGCTGCAGGAACTGGGGCTGTTTGGTCTAGAGAAGAAGAGACTGAGGGGGGATCTCATCAATATTTACAAATATCTAAATGGTGGGTGTCAGGAGGTTGGGACATCCCTTTTTTCCTATGGTATCTAGCAACAGAACAAGGGGTAATGGCATGAAGCTGGAACACAAAAAGTTCCACTTAAACGTAAGAAAAAGCTATTTCACTGTTCAGGTGAGGGAGCCCTGGCACAGGCTGCCCAGGGAGGGTGTGGAGTCTCCTTCCTTGGAGGTCTTCAATAGCTTCCTGGACGTGTTCCTGTGCAACCTGATCTAGGTGAACCTGCTTCTGCAGGGGGATTGAACTAGATGGTCTCTAAAGGTCCCTTCCAACCCCTACCATTCTATGATTCTATGATTCTATGAACAGTTTATGATAGATGTTCCAGAACATATTTATCATCTCTTAATGGACACATATGAAATGTAAAGAACATGTCTCTTCTTCAATAATCATCAGAAACTAAGGGAAAATAATACTTCCAGATTAAAAAAAAGTTTGTTACATTGATAACAAAATTGCCATATAAATAGATCACAATCACATCAGTTTGCAGTAAACGTTGCCCTAAGTAGATCATGAAAATTGTCCATTTATACTTGTAAATTGAACAACTGAACAGTCACTGAAGAGGAAACTTTTGTAAGATAAAAATGCTAGTTAAATACATGATTTCCACATACTTCCTTACTTCCTATGGAAGTAAGGTCCTTAACTGATTTTTGCACATTTAAATGTCTTTCCTGCAATCATCTGACCTAAATTATACAACTACTTTTTTTTTAGAAGAAGAAGAAGCCATACTCTTTCTACGAAATCATCGAGGTTGGACCGTGGCTCCCCAGGATTTTTGGTTTCTGCTGATGTTTTCAGTCCTGAAGGATGGATCCTTATCAGGAAGCTATCCAAATAGGAACATAGTATCTTGAAATGATCTGATCTATGAAGCAAATAAAAGCAAAACAAATGAAAACTACTATCTAAATCTGGAGCTGAGGTGTTCTAAGCGTGTTCTGGTTTTGTTTTAGGAGGCACAAGCAGAAGTTACACAATCACAGAATCACAGAAAGGCTTGTGTTGGATGTGACATTTAAAGATCATCAAGTCCAACCCACCTGCCATGAGCAGGGACATCTGCCACTCACTCAGGTTGCTTAAAGCCCAATCCAACCTGTTCTTGAACATTTCCAGGACTGGAGCATCCAAAACTTATCTGGGAAAGTCTAGGGAATAGAGTATTACAGGTAATTAATATAACAGAGAAGATATCAGCTATGGATGCAGAGGGTTGAAACGCTGATCAGAGTTGATTGTGACTAAGCTGGACTCAGACGATGCATGGATCACAGGAACACAGTTCCTTTGACTTCAGTGTTCTGAGCTTACTGAGTATACCACTTAAAAATAAGGGTTTCTATTTGAAAGTTTCCAATCTGTTTAGCACAATTATTATTGATTCTTTCTAGTTTGCCCTCCCCAGGAGCACCTGTTACATGCTCTGTCAACCTCTTTATGCCACAGCCATTCACATAAGCTAAATATTACTGGAGATTTGGTTCATATAATTAAATATATTTACTCTTATCATAAATGAAAATGTCATTCAGCCCCACAGTTTTCCATCCACATGAGTTTGTGCATTTTTTCAGAGAAATTAGATTTGTTTTTCTTCAACGTCACTCAGATAAGCAGCAAAAAGAGGAATCATGGCAGCCTGTGCTTTAGCCATGGAGACATCTTCTGTGACATCGGCAAATCCAACAAGCCCAACCCCAAAGGCTACCCCTGTCCCAGCAGACCTTGGAGAAAGTCGTTGTGCTGTCTTTACCCTTTAGCTAGTGCCATGGAGATCATTCAGCTAGTGCCAGGGAGACAAGCTACACTTACTGTTTACTAATCCGGTATCATACACAGGAAAAGATAGGTCACAAACTCCACTTTTTCCTGTCTGTGCTCTATTCTTGTATCATGGGAGAATGCCATTCTCCTTTGTCCTCTTGCTTTTGTACAGGAGCTTCTGTGATTCTCAGCAGGTTCTGACACAGTGGAAGCTTTCTTGAGAGTAACTGAAAATACATATATTCAACCTTCTCCAAGCTGCAAAAATTTTCCTCTTGTTCATCTTTCTGGAAATTGTGAGAGGATGTAGAATTAAATTTTACACTTTAAAAGCTTAAAAGGAATACTTGTACGCAACAGTTCCTTTAGAAAAAGTTGAGCTCAGATGCAAACCCAGAAAGCTTTGCATTCCTTTAGCTACTGATTCAAACCTGCCTTCCCTCTGGTCTTCTTCAGGAATTCTCTCTCTTCTGAGAAAACGTGTGTCAATGAAGAAACCTGCCCTGATTGCCTCCAGCTTCTTGCTTTTCCTTTCAGTGCAGGATCTCCACTCTTGACCCAATGTCTCTACTCAAAATTCATTTGCCGTGAGCAATTTTCCAGATCCTTTCTGAAAACTGAGTTTGTTTCTGATACATGCTGCTGTACCATATGGACATTACGAAATGTGCAGAGCAGTTATGTTTCTAAGACACTAAAGGTATTCTGCCTTGGCTTATGTTGGTAAATCATCTGTTAGGTAATGTCTACGATTCATTTGGGGAAAACAGCATGTGCAGTCCCAAAAGATGAAACCCATGAGCCATTTGCTCCTCTGCTACCACTGCTGAAATGCAATTCAAGAGGCAGCAGGCCACAGAACTGTCAGGTCTATTTGGGGAGGTTTTGGACCTCTTCAGCCCTTCACCACTTTCCAAGGAGTAAGTGACAAGTGATGTTGATAAAACAACATAAAGGTAAATCTGTAGAAAGAGGTCTCACTTGACGATATGGATTTTCCACTGCTCTTGTAGGATCCTGGTCTAGAGTTGACTGACACTGGTAAGTGTAGAGCATTGCCAGGTGTCATTGCATCTGAGCACCATATGATTTCTTCCATTCTCAACTGACAGACAGTTCAGCAAGCATCAACAAAATGTAAAGCAAGTTGCACTAAAACTAAGAATATTTCCGTACTTACTATGCCTTTCTATATTTAAACAGTATTTGAAGTGGAAAAAAAAAATCCATTTAAGAAGACTAGAGCTTAAACAGAACACAAGAAGTTATAAATGGCTTAAATGAAACCATGCTTATGTGAAACTGATGACATGCATGAACAGTAGGAAATCATGTTTTCTAGTGAATGAATGAATTTTGATTGCTGCACAGTTTTTTCATTTGCACTCAATATGTGTATATATGCTTTTGGGATTGAGACCATCTTCCCTGTTGTGGTTACCTGCAGGAGCACTAAATCATGCCTCTCCATGTCTCTCCAACATCAGTTGTTACATGACCTTCAGAAGGTTGATAGTGGGGATGAGAAGGCAAATGGGAAGGACAAAATTCAGTGGTTTGCTTTATTTTACTTATTAAAATTATGTTTCCTGAGAATGAATGGAAAAAGTAACTGATTCACAGTTTTCAATGTGATTATCTTCTGCTTGTAGTAGAATTAACATGAAAAGTTGGGTCTTCCAGCCACTGTGACTAATGATAATTTTTTTCTAATATATTCCTTTATTGAGTATCCTTTCACTCTTCTTTTGTTTATTCTTTGAAAAATAAACTAAGCCTACAAATTTTTGAGCCAGGTTGATATTGACGTTGGGTAGTGCTTCAGGTTTTGATATTTATCATTTGTTCATTGAAATGGAATTTTTTAAAGACAGTTAATAAATCACTTTGTCAGACAAAAAGTGAGCCACCAGGAAAAGAATGGAAGTGGTAAAAAGACATTTGAAAATATCTTATATATATTCTGTGACTTCCTGTGAAAACTTGAAGGGAATATTTTCAGTCAGTCTCCTACAATCTGTTCCTACTTGTCTTCTGAAGCTTTTTATGCGTCTGTGGGGTCCAGCATGAAATATACGTGACCATGTCAAGTTGAAAGACAAATGTGGCTCTTTGTTCTCACTGATCCCTCTGGATAAACCCAGTATATTATAATGGGAATATCTGCAGGACCCTCAGCTCACCTCTGTGGCATGATGTGAAAAAATATAACTACCAGAACAAACACAGCATTTCTAATAAAAGACCAACACCAACAATTAATGAGTTAAATTGCCAGCAAGGTAACTAAATGGTCATTTAACTTGTATATTTGCCTAAATGGCAGAGAGTTCAAACCATTGAGTTACAGGATTTGTGCAACATGAAGAGTGTCCCTGGGATGGGCACATAGGGCTCATTTGGACATGTGGGCAGATTCTGGGATGCCACCAGGGAGCAGGCCAAGACCCCTGAGCTCAGAGGTGCACCTGCAGTCTCCTGTTTGGGTACACACACATTCTTTCAAGGCCAGCCTGGAGGTTTTTTACACTAGCAAAGCTGAACTTAATCTCTGCACAAAGTTTGAATATGGACTTCAGTCCCTAGTCTAGCCCAGATGTGAATTTGAATGCTATTGCTTGATTTCTGCTAACAATATAATTATATAGTGATATGACTGTACATCATGAAAGCCTTGAAAACTTAGTCCTAAATTTGCATCTCTTCTTCATGTAAAAGACCCCATCTGTGAGAGGAAGCGGTTCAGTGTGAATTTAATATTGTTGATTTCCCTATATCACCCAAGAAATGCAAATTCAACAGATGCAAATATTTCAGAAGGAGTCTGGAATGTTTCATGGCTGTTATTAATTACATCCTGCAGCAAAGTCCATTTAGTCAACATTTAGAATATTGGATGATAGACACCTTTTGCACTTGATGGTGGGTAACAAAGAGTAGCACCTTTAGTAATCATCTCCTTTATATCGGTGACTGTCTTGGAGCATGTGACTAAGTGTGTAATGTTCTTGATACCATTTTCAGTAAAATGGTATCAAGAATGGTATCAAAAATGGTATACTTTACCAAAGCCTGAGAAAGTAGTAGGATAGTGGTGTTTGCTTGAGTTTGTTTCAGTGCCTCATAAAGCCACATCTGCATGTTTAAAACCTAAAAGAGTGTGACAAAATGCAGAGCCAACATGAGGAACCTGATGAGATTTTATCAATGCACACTTGACTGATGTGTCGGAGAAGGGTAACTTCACTTATTTCTGCTACTTCAAGAAGCTATTTCTGACCACATCAAGCAAAAGTGGGCCAGTGAGACTTCTTGTAGTGTGGGGCCTAAAGACATCTGGGCATTTATGTGCTTCATCCCTTTGAAGAAAGTCCTGTAGAAGAATGTAGATGTTCAAAGTCTAATCCTCATTTACAGTAAAGGCCTCTTACATTGACCTAGCTGTCAATACAGGGGCTTTAGATCATGACTAAGGTACAGCTGCATTTATTATTTACACTTTGTCATACCATGAAAATGGAATTTCCAGGTCCTTGCCCTGATGGGCCAGTGAGGCCAAATAGCATTCACCTCACTTGCGTGACTAGCCTCATCACCTCTGCACAGCTTCATCTCATGAGTAAAAGGAAAATACAGGTTTTATATTCCACTGAACTCAATACAAAGGACACCATAGAAGATGAAAAGCTAAGACTGATCCTATAAACATTTTCTTGTTTGGGGCATTTTGCTCCATTTGTCTTTTTGTATTCCTCATCTTCAATTTCAGCTTCTTCTTAGGGCTTTGCCACACATTTGTCTCTCATGAAATACAGCACATCACTGCCAGGACCTTGTTTTTGAGACTGCTGAACACAAGCACAGCTCTCATCCTCACACACAATGAACCTCCTGGTCTTAAAACACATCTTTCTCAGAAGTCTTTGGAGAGAGAAGTACTGAACATTCCCACTCACATATATAAGCATATGGTTTTATTTTCCTAATTTTATTCTTTGTCTCAAGGTTCCCTCCAATTTTGTACCAATGAGGCTCATTGATTTGTTGTGTCATGTTAGATGTCTAAGGTCCTCCAAGCCTATGTGGCACCTTTTGAGCTTGTATAATGTCCAGCTCCAGGATGCCCAGTGCAATGAATCCTAAATCCGTGTCAGGGCTGCTCATATGTGCTGTTGCATTACAAATAATAATAGTATTAGCAATAATTCTAAGAACATATGGTTAGTGCTGCAATTTGTTTGTATAACTGTGAACTACACAACTGTGTTTTTTTCCATGAAAAAAGCCCACTAATTTCAGCAAGCAATGTAGGCTGATTCCATGAGCAAGTAGTACAAGAGCAAATTTACTGCAGAGTCCTGATCATCCATGATCCCATGACATGACTCCTTTGTGAGGGTTTGAATTCTCTGAATACTTATTTTCAAGGAATAGGTCCTTTTAATGAGGTGGCTCCTTTCACATGAACGCAATGTGAAAATATAATAATACATTATGCAAACACAAAGCTCCAGTTAAGTTTTAAAGAGCACTACATAGCCTTGATTTCAGTTTCTTCAGTTCATTAAATTTTTCTTGAAGCCGTATATTCTCCAGAAAGCTTCCTCCAACCAAAGAAGTCATGATAAAAACATTTCCATTTGGCTTCACTTATTCTATTTCTTTTCAGAAAAGAGCAGCAGTCTTGGTAGCATTTATGCTCTGCTATTAAGGGCTAAGAAATCTTTTCCTTAATTATATTTATTTTAGACAATGCCTTCATTTCACATTTCCCAAGGCAGATAATGCCATATTGCAACACGTCAAATCCTGGTACACTAGCCACACACCTCGTTATCTCAGGTCATGGGATGGAAGACAACAAGCCTGGTATAAATGGATGTCATGAAGCACAATGTAGGATGTCAGATATGAGTCCTTGACATGCAGTACTTTTCTGCAAAGTGTAGCATGGTGAAAGAGCACCTTCTCTTAACTCTAAAGGCAGTAAAATGAAAGCATATGCAAAAGCATAAAGAACTCCAGACCTCGCCAACTCGCTGCTTTTTAAAATCTAACAAATAGAGGTGGTTACCTAGTTAAAGATGCAAGCAGAAATGTTTCAATATAATAGAATCCCAGATAATAGGAGTCTCTTCCTGCTTCTCATCACTCAGGATCCAGGCCATCCAGCTTTGAGGGACAGCATCTCTCTCCCTCTGGAAACCATCAAAGTCAATGACGCATCTTAATTCTCTAACAGGAAAGTCTGGCTCTCACTTCAGAAGGGTTGGTTTGTTAGGCACCTAAAATTTATGTACAAGAAAATTGCTAAACTAGGCAGATGATCCAATCTTCCCTTTTATTTCTTGCATTGGAAGTACATTGGGCTTATTAATGACTGAAGTAGTTGACAGATCAAAAAAGTTAAAAACATAACCTCTAAAAAAATATTTTTCCAGGTAAGGACAGAGAGTAATGATTTTAGTAAACTAATCAAGACATATGCATCAATCATTTATTTAAAAAAAAAAAAAAACAACACATAGCTAAAACTTCCTGTAATCTGAATGGAAGAAGGAATTAATTTTGCAAACAGAATCCATTTTAAGCACTTACGCATCCTGTAGCCATTAGGGGCAGGCTACACATAACAAGGGGATTGAACTGTAGTAAATGAAAATAGCTTATTCTTTGGGAGAAAGAAAAGCTATCAGCTTTCCCAGAAAAAAAAAAAAAACCATAAAAGAAGAAACAGAGCTCCTCCATCTCATGTTCTATTCATCAGCCTTTCAACACCTCTGGCATTCTTGGGGCGCATTTCTATGGTGTTGTCTCCAGAGTTGATATGCATTGTAATATTTTGATGGCATGTATAGTGCTCTGAATCCTGTAAGTAGCAGTCATTCTCTCAAGGTGATGCAGCCTGGAGGCAGGAGGGTTTGCTATTTGTAACAACAAAAAATGAGGAAGAGAAATATCACTCAGAACAGATTACTCTAGGTGTAAAAGCATTTTGTGCAAGAACTCCCAAAATTGTGCTGTTTCAGCTTGAATGGGTCTGTATTTTTTAAGCTGCTTCACTGAAGCCTGAAGTACACAAATGGAAGAAAATTTTAAAATGCTTTTGCTTTCCGGGATTTTTGGAGCTATTACATTAATTATTTAAACCTATTAGATAAAATGGAGGAGAGTGAAGAAGGTTCACTCCCTGTTTAGTGCTCTCCATTGAAGGGAGATGAAACTGTCTCCCAAAATGACAGTGAAGTTCTTCCGCGGACATGTGACAGACGAGTGTAAAACACAGTAATTGCTGCAGTTACCTGCCCATTTAAATGCTTGTTTGTCCTGAAACATAAATGTTTGGGCTACAGTTCTCTGCTTTACAAGCCTGCTTCATCTTGCAAGGCCAGAATCTAAGCAGCCAGTGATGGTCTTGCAAAACATCATACATACTCGGGTGCCACCTTCCTCTCGTCCCCAGCACAGGAGAAGGACGTTTGCCTTGGCCTCTGCTTCTTCCAGGCATCTTGCTGGTGGTTGACCCATGGCTAGAGGATCTGTGAGAGCATCCTTGAGCACTATCAGACTCCTGAGCTGCACGCAGCACTCGCTATGTGCAGCACTGAGTCAGGCACTTGGGGATTTCCAAGTATTATATCAATAGAAGAGGACTGTGTGCACACAGCATGAGTCTGTTTGTCTTCACTAACATTTACTGGTGTGACTCATGACTGGCTTGCTTCTTGCCATTAATGGGATAATTGAAATACTTTTCCAGTGGTCAATTTAACATGCTTTAAACCCAACAGTAAGATGACAGGAATGGCAGTTGTACTCCCACATGCATTTTGTAATTTTCAGTCTCCACAGGCTGGGTGGAATACATTTGTTTTCTAAAGGTATGGTAGTTTGACGATGTGCATCACAACTCTGCACTCTCCTCATGTCAGGACCACACAGGGTTTCATCAGGCTCTGGGCTATGGCTGCAATAGGATCAAGTGTGCTTGTGTGTTGCGTAAGCCAAGGTGGCAGAGTGGTGAGGTGAAATGAGATGAGGTGAAGTGAGGAAAGCAAAGGGCAGCAGAGTAAGTGACATGAAGTGACTTATTAGTGGCAAAGCAAGACAAAAAAGACTTTGTAAAGATAAAGTGCAGGATGATGCTCACTGGACAACTGGAAAAGAACTGATCCTGAGCTGAGGGATGAATGAGGAGGACAGATGAAGTGTGAGACAGTGAAGTAAACTACTTGGACGGGTGCAGAGAAGGGATGAGGGAGTGTTGTGAAGCATGTGCTGGATGGAAATTAGAGGCTGAAGGTGTCCTGACACTTTCTCTTCCATTACATGACAGCACTTGCTGATTGCAGAGAAGCAGCCTCACAGAAAATGGAAACAATAGTCTTTACTCCAGTCAGCCAACCCCTGGCAGACCTACAGGCATTTTGCACAGCAGAACAGGATCCGCTGTCTTTGTGAGAGGGCTCAGCAGACAAATTTGTGGTAGTGGTACTACTCTAAGGGGTCAGTCAGCTTTGTCACACAGGTGACAAGAAGTTACTGCTTCTGATAATTGAGTTGTTGCTTTTAATTCCTGCTAAGAAAGCAAAAGCTGTGAGTGGCTGTGCTGAACATCTGAAGAGTAGCTTCTTGTCATTTAGGGAATAACCTGTTTCTGCAGCACGCCCATGTCTGCAGCACCTAAGACTAACAATGTTTAAAAGAAACATTTTTCAAGGGTGAATTCCCTCCCTGGACTGACTGTTCAAGTTACAAATGCTGTAGTCTGTAAAGTGCTATTCTATGTAACTCAGTGCAAGACTCTGCAAAATAGGGGACTTGAATTGGGTCTGATCTCTTTGGGTTGCTGGCAAAAGAATCAGATCTGGGTTTCCCTTTTCTGCCTTCTTTCAATATGATACACACATGCACTTCAGACTCCTTTCCAGATTTATTTGGGTGCAGAAAATGGTAGCTGATGCTAGCAGAGAGAGGCACTGGTATGGCCATAAAGCTTTGGTTTGCACATGAGTTTGTTCAGACCCGGATCCAGACCCTGTGTAAAAAGAACTTTCTTTGACTCCCAAAATTTTTGTCAACAAAATTCACAGATTCAAATGGATGTTAATGGGAATCTTGTCCAGGGACTTTGCTGTGTGAAGGATTTCACTCAGTGACATTATGGCAGCTTCCTGGTTATATATTAAGATAAGGACAGAGAACTTTTTTTTTTTTCAAAAAAAAAGCTAATATTAATATCCTTTGAAATACCTAACTGGAAAATATGTTTTACAGCTAGATGGAGTGATTATAGCACTTTAAAAATCAATCACTGTTCCCCTTTTAAAAGGTTCTTTGCATTTACCAAGCTGATGAATAGCCTAATTAAATTCAAAGGAGTTAAAAAAAAACAAGTTCAGAAATTGAAGCATACTGAAGTGCTATTTTGGGGAACACAAAATATGACTATGTCAAAAGCCTGTTTGGTGAAGCAGCATGTGATGAAAACTGTCTTACTCAGTTGAGGCTGCGCCCTTTCTATCTCTGATAAAGATTTTGAATGGAGAATAACAGTTCTGTTTTTTCAGGATTGGAATTCCTGCTGCAGCCTCAAATTTTTCACTTCTAGTAGTGCTGTAAAAAGGAGGAAGTGATACACACAGTCAAATGCCCCTCTTCATATTTATTATTGACAGAATTATGGATGTATAATCAGTTTACAGTTCATGTCCAGGCAGAGCAGAATTCTGTACTACACAGAGCATAAAGGGGGATGAGCTACACTGGTGTAAAATGGACCTGAGAAAAAGAAAAAAAAAAGCTTCTCTTGAACAGGGAGATTTAAAGGATACTATCACACTGCTACTGCTAAAATAGCTTCCTTTTTAAAAAAATTTTTAATCACATAAGTAATTTAAATCCATTTATTATCTATTTATAAGTGCTTGTTGTTCATGCAAATTTGTTATCTATATTGAATATATGTATTTTTTCTTCATTAGCGTTTAGTCCAGTGAAACAGCAGAAGGATGCTACAAACATGTGCACTTACTTATTCCAAATTTGTAGTAAAATCTTGGTTTAGTTTCTCAGGTTTGTTAAGTTTTCAAATGCAACAGCGGCAGTTAATTTTTTTCTTAAAGATGGTCAGTTGCTCTCTTATATGAAAAGTTACCTAATCATTTGGATGCAGAACCACCAAATTCTCTTTTCTGCAAATAGATCAACTTTTTTGCCACCCTCTGTGCAATAGTTGTAGGGACCAGCTGTACGCAAGATTTTAAACTATCATGTCAATTTAAATGAGGTGAAAGAAATGGAAGGGACAAAGAATATTAGTGCTATTAGTTTCACCCCAAATTTGAGAAGGTTGTCTGCAAAAGAAGAGTTTTAGGTAGAAGAAACAATGGAGAAGAAAATATGGTTGTAATAAGAGAAAACGTAGCATGCGAGCAAGAAAGTCCAGAAAGAAACTCGATGGGTAAGTGAAAGATGGAGTTCAACTAGCGCTGAGGGGCAAGCAAGAAGGTGAAAGAAATACAATGCAGCCAAGGCAGAGTCGTACCATTAAACCCAGAGGTAGTGGAGTAAGGGAAGGAAGTCAAAGGACTGGACAAAATGAGAGCTGTGGACAGACACAAAGTGCCACATCTAAGAAACAGGTAAGAAAATGTTATCAAAGAGCTTATTAGGGCAGTCCAGTGAGAAAGGGAGGAAAGAGCAGGCATGGTAGAGTAAAAAACAGCTCTACTCTGACCTCAAGTGTGGAGTAGCACAGTTCAAAAGACATGGCAGATGTTAGCTAATATGAGGAAAGGGACAAAGTAACAGGGTCAGATGCTAAGTTACAGTAACAGATCTGTGGTTTTTAAACATTGCTCAGAAAAATGTGGGCTGACTTTTCTTCAAACTGTCAGGTTTTGGGGCATGTTCAGGATTACCTTTTGCCTTGGAGGAGAGAGAATGAGAGATTACTCTGGCTTTCAAGCTGTAGATCAATGCTTTAGAAAAATAAATAGAAGAATTTAAAGTAAGAAGGAAACTGCCAACAGCTCCTTTTATTATTTAGTTTCCTTTTTGCTAACACATACTGGAGTTTGACAGTACTTTCTCTTTGCTTCCAGTTGCCTTAGTGAGCAATTTTCTACAAGAATAGTGTCGCTGGAAGATTTGGATTGACTTCTGCTACTGATTGACTTGGAAAGTGAAGCCTTCTGAGGGAGATAAGCTTATAAGTAGCTCCATAAAATTTCTACTTTTCTCTTTTTTCACATTGTGCAGAGGTTATCAGACAGCCAAAGTTCAGTCACTCTCAAGTGTGGTTCACAGCTCAGGAATATACAGGTGCCAGAAGAATTTATTTCAATGGTACAGCCTGATTTCAGTGGGAGAATAGTCCATCCAATGAAAAATTCATAGCACAGAAAATTTGGAGTTTCCAGATGAAAATGAAAAGCTGAAACCTGTGACAAATTTAATTGGTGAGTTTGCTAACATTTTTGAAAATTCATATGTCTACAAAAAAAATCAAATACCTGACCACTTCATTTAGACAATATAGTTGTTAGTTAAACCCTCCTTTTCCTTCTTGTTTACGTTTGTTTGTATCTCAGTAGACAATGATTTTGGGCTAGTACTAACAATACAACTTCCTACCAGAAAATCCTGGACTGACCCACAGCACTCAAACAAGAGGAGCAGAAGAGGTCTGGGGACAATCTCTTGGGTCAGCCTTGAGTCCACACGGCCACATCAGTTCACAGCAGTGAGGCATGGCCAAGGTCAAGCTGGGAAGCCAAGTCAGCACCGAAAGGCCAGGCTTAATGTGGTACAACACCAAGTGTTGCCCTTCCTGTTGTATAGCTCAAGTACAGACAGGGTACTGAGCTTACCGCTCAGCTCAAACCTGAGTGTGAAAGCAGATACCAAGTTAAGGAATGGGTAGGATCATGCTTTCTGACCCAACTTTTTCCCAGCCATCTACTCCTAGGTGACAGAGTTGGGCTGCAGCAGAGCTGGCTTTGAGCATGGGCAGTTAAACTCAAGGGAAGTGAGAAGATGGAAGAAATTGTAAAGCCTATAATGTACGCAGGGTTATGAAACAAATAATGACTCAGAAGATTACAGTCCTTCTCCCCAATCACTCAAATAAAAAAAGCTACTGTGGCATCCTGCGGTTCCTGTCCTGTCTTTTCTCCCAGTGGAAACCAGCCTGTAGAGAGAGAATGGAGGAAATATAGCCAGAGCTCTTATCTTAATGTGCAGTCCAGACATGGCTGGGATATAGACCTGCCTCCAGCAGCTGGAAGAAAACCTGGCCTTTATTGTTCTACCATACATATTAAGGAGAAAAGTGGTGTAAATGCTCACAGATTTTGATGTCCAGTCTGAGACAATCAGATTCTGTTATTTCAAAGTTGTTACTGTTTTGCAATCCATGATATTCAGGTATCGGGGCTAATTTTATAAGGATTCATGTAAGAAGTTATTGGAAAAAGCTTGGAGTGCGAACCTGAGAGCACCTTCATAATAGCAGCACAGAGCCTGCTTTGGGATCTCAATCCAGCACCTAGCCATTTCCAAAGTGAAGCCACCATGGACATCCATGCTTAGCACAGATAACATCTTCAGCCACTGTGTTGACCAAACTCTATTGCCTCTACTTCCAAACCGAGCATGTTTGGTAATTTTCTAAATTGTTTAAATTTGTGCAGATCCTCATAGGACAGAAAACACACACATACACACACACACACACCCCCCTCCCCCATAAACTTGAAAATTCTTTATAGTATGGGAGTATTAGTGCTGTTCACAAAAAAAGCTTTTAATAACAGAAAAAGAGCTTGTCCACAGTCTCATTTTTACCTAAAATGTTGTAAGAAACTACAAATTCCCAGCCTGAAAAAAATAAAATAGCCCAGAACCTTGGTTAATCTCTGGCAACATTTTAAATAACTGGAAAGAGAGTCTTCTAATGGAATATGTCAGGCAAATTGAACTGTAGGAGGGACTGTCAGCTATGCCTACGATTTCTAATACTCATCTCCTATTGGAAATATCACTATATAAAAATGTTAAAACATGATTAGCATGAGCACAGCACCCTTCCTAATAGTTTTCCTTATTTGAGTCTGATAATTGTCCATTACATCATCGTTACTGCAGTTAATCATACCTACCTTTCTTCACAGGTTTTCTTTCTTTGCAGTTAAGTTTTGCCTCAAGTAATAGCTCTTTTTTTGAGTGTTGTCTAGGAACACCCTAGTTCTTGTATCTAGCCTTTCAGGACGTGCATATAATGAAGATGTCTTGAACTAAATCCAGAAAAGAATGCAGTATGAGACCTTTTACCACTATTTGAGTGAGCCTTCTGCACATAGGTAGCTTTTGAGTGTCTGAAGTTTAGATTAAATTCATCCCATCTCAGTTGGAGCTATTCACTGTTATCCTCCTCACTATCAGATGCAGGACAAGAAACACGAGCAGTTCCCAAAATCTTCTCCTTCATTGGCAGATGTCATCTGAGATTTTAGTGTCATTCTCCAGGAGCAGTGAGGATACTATCATGAGTTCAAATTCAAAGTAAGCAAATTGAAACTTATACAATCAAATAAAGAGAAGGTTAATAGCTGAGTCACGTCGGCCAACTCTGAGGACTAACCAAGTCTAAAAGCTTTGTTGTTGTCCAAGGTCACAACAACTAAAGGAAAAGGAATTTACAAGCCATCTTTAATCATAACATGGCAATTTTTTTATTTAGAATCCTCTTTTAAAATTAAGGTTGTGATTTCCCTCTAATCCAGTCCAAGAATTTATCATTTTTATCATTTTGCAGAAAAGTGATCCAAACCAAAAGCCCTCATAGCTCTGAGGGAATACCAAGTCCCATCTTCCGAACATAGAATCATAGAATCTTTAAGATCATTGAGTCCAGCCTTTGTCCCAGCCCTATCAACCACTAGACCATTTTCCTAAGTACAACATCCAACCATCTCTTAAACAGCTCCAGGGATGGTGACTCCACCACTTCCTTGGGCAGCCCGTTCCAATGCCTGACAAACCTTTCAGTAAAGAAATTTTTCCTCAGCCTGAACCTCCCCTGGTGCAACTTGAGGCTGATTCCTCCTGTTCTATTGCTTGTTACTAGGGAGAACAGACCAACCCTCGCCTCGCTACAACTTTTTTCAGGTAGTTGTAGAGAGTTATAAGGTCTCCCCTGAGCCTTTTTTTCTCCAGGCTAAACAGCCCCAGATGCCACAACTATTCCTCATAGAAGACATGCTCCAAATCCTTTACTAGCTTGTTAGCCCACCTCTGTATCATCTCCAGCACCTCAATGTCATTCTTGTAAAGAAGGGCCCAAAACGACACAGTATTTGAGGTGCAGCCTCACCAGCGCCAAGAACAAGTGCAATATGTTACACATGGATTCTTACGAAGCTGTTGTCTTTGACCCCTGTTGAAGAAATCTTTCCCTTTTACCCTTGTATACTTCAAGAAGCGGGAGTTTAACAAATAATATAAAGTTCTTTTTTTCCCATCAACTCTTACAACTGCTTTAAGTCAGATGAACTGTTCTCTTTGTGATACTCCCATCTTTGATTTTGGAAACTCTTAACCATTTATTTTTTCAGCAAGAAGCCACAGCTTGTCTTTGTCTTCTCATCCTATTTTGTATCTCCTGCTGCTACAAATAGTTCCAGACTGTCACTGCGACTCTTCTTCAAAGCTTCTCCAAGCTTATAGAGGATGACTCTGACTCAAGTTTTGTCAGTTGCTCGGTTGGCTCCAGGGATTCCAGCATTATCAATGTCCATAGCAATCTCAGAGGTACCAATTAATCTTCTTCTGAAATAGACACCTAGGACAGATAAAGGTGACAATGACATCATCTGACTATAGTACTAGGGAAAGCTGGAAGCAGCAGCAGAAGCAATGGCAGCTGTCTTCCCTTAACCTCAAGGAAGACAGCATTGCTCTGGTCATTCCTGCTTCCTATTCAGAGGGGTTTCATCTAAATCACACAAGTTCAAAACTGTTTGTTTTCATGCTGATATTTAAATAAAGCTAAAATTCTGCAGAATTTGATAAGCACTTGTTTGGAAGAATTGAGGTTAGAGAGGAGCTGTTTCGTCAAGTCTTACATATTTAGCAACTGACATCTTTTACTATATTTAGCTTGTGTACTGAAGAGCAGATAGCTGATTATGCAACAAATTGAACTTTTTCTGGCCTCTTTGCAATGAGCAGGGCATTCAGCATCCTGATTATAACTGTAAACTGTTAATAATTATTGTAATAAGGACTGTTATCATTAACCTAGCATTAAACTTCTGAGATTTTCAAAGCATTTTACAAAATAATGGAGACTTGTGACACTGTTGGGAGTTAATCGAGATCTGACATACTTTTTTTTTGGAACTGAGGATTAAGGGCCTGATCTGGAAAGGAATATAGCTGATACTGACTCAGGTTTCACTTTTAGCATTAACAATATTGATAAAATTTAATTAAGTGCTTAAGCTCATGTGACTTATGTGCTTTAATATCATAACTGCAAAGATAGACTAAGATACAGTTGGCCAGACTTTTCCAGAAGCTTCTCTTGCTATTTATAATGAAGGCACAATTAACCCGGGTGTTAATGAACTTATAAATCTTGCTAGTGTAACATTTGTTAAATGTGCGATGAAACAGAGGAGGAAGGCTGGAAGAAAATTTGTGCAACATAAAGCCATTCAGGGTTTTTCAGTCCTCAGTTAATGATGAGTCAACGATATAAGCATCAGATATAAGGAGTTATATTTTTTTTTAAATGATATTTTTGTCAATGTTTAAGTTGACACTTTCCAAAGATTACTGAGGAAATGGATGGCATCAAGACTTAGAGATCTGCTAGCAACAGGACAAGGGGTAATGAGATGAAGCTAGAACACAAAACGTTCCACTTAAATATAAGAAAAAATTATTTCACTGTGAGGGTGAGGGAGCCCTGGCACAGGCTGCCCAGAGGGGTTGTGAAGTCTGCTTCCTTGGAGGTTTTCAAGACCCACCTGGACATGTTCCTATGCGACCTGATCTGGATGAACCTGCTTCTGCAGGGGGGTTGGGCTAGATGATCTCTAAAAGTCCCTTCCAACCCCTACCATTCTATGATTCTATGATTCTATGATCTGGATAAATTTTTCCAAATATCAAGGCTTTCAGTCTCATAGCACTCTCCTCCAAAACTTAAATCTTTACCCTTCAATGAAAGAATGAAAGAGATTTCTGAGGCATCATTACTGTTCTTTATAACCACAAGTAAATCAAGAAAGGTGCTGCACAACAAACTTCTTATATTCTCCTGAAGTGCGTATTATCAGTGCCATGCTTAGTAATTCTATCTGTTCTTTTTGTGATCAATCTTCTAAGAAGGTAAGAAATTACCATAGTAAAAGAATGACTTTGACTGGTTAACTGTGCAGTAAATTGGCTGTTATTAGTCAGAAACATTTCTTAATACTATGTTTGTCTATATAGCTGTAGGTGAATCGTCAAAGTAATAATATAATTCAATAAGAACCTAGAGTTCTGTTTTTTAATTTCACAAAAAAACCCCTCAATATTCACATTTGAAATAGAGAAAAAAAATAAACAGAATCTCTGTAGTTTATTGTATTGACTTACTGTTGTTTGATTCATTCATGCCTAAGCAATGTGTGGGCATAGCCATTATAAGCCTTCCAGTGTTCATCCATTCAAAAACTGCAGAAGTTAGTGTTGATTAATTAATGTATGTTTTATCATCTGCTGAAGTGTCAGCCCTGGGGAGATGGATTAATTTATATTCCATGTTCCCTAAGGGACCACACATTACCTGTGCATTTCCATATATTGGACACGATAAAGCGGATTGATTTTATCTGAAACCAGCTGTATATCCCAAGACAGCAGCATTTTGCATTAGACTTAATGTATGCTTTTGTAACTACTACTGCATAAAAAGTTAATTGATAGCTTTTCATTTTCTTCTGATAAAGACACAAAGTCTTTCACTTCCCTTCTCTGATTTTTTGATGTTTGATGTAACTTTCAGTGCATTATATATTCTTTTCTCTTTTAGTAAACAAACTGCCAATATATTTTTTCCTCAGCTTGACCATGAACAACAACTTCAGATTTAGTAGAACTTCAATTGTTTCTTCTTTAAAGATCAATATTCCATTGCAAGCCACTCTTACAAAGGAAAAATATATCAGAATAAAGAGTGGTAAAAAGAATTACCCAGTTTCCACATGATCCCATCCTACTTTAACTCAACCAGGTAACATTACCTATCAAACAAAAAAAAGCATAGCTCATCAAACCAGCAATGAAATTCTGTGTAACTCCTGTCCCTTCAAGCTTTCCAGCTTCATTCAGCCTCAAAGGAAAGGTTTTAGGCACTTTCCTTCTATAGTTTCTACACTTTTGTGCATTGGGTGCTATTTTTTTCCTAATCTCTCCCAAGATTTGGAGAGTGGTGGACTAGTTTGCTGATTAATTTCCCCAAAGTTAGCATCTGTGATTTCTCTGACTAGGCAAAGGAAGGCAACAGATACAATGGCTGATTACTTTGTGACATTAGTTGGGAAGATGACACAGAAGCCAGCTCAGAGAGAAGCAAGCACAGAAGCATTGGTCACCGAGCTCAGACTCACATAAGCCATCATAACTGCCTGATGGCTGAGCCTGGGTCGCTGTCTGTAAATGAGCCCCAGCTCACAACAGATGCAATACCATATGATTTAACTTAGCCCATTGTGAAGAAGGATAGCAGCAAGTTGCTTCCCATACACTTGTCATGATGTAGGGACGTGTGCACCAACAGCTCTTGCTTCTCGGCCGCTATGCACTAACATCTTACCCTGCAGCAATCTGGTTGTGTATCTGAGCCTACTAAAAAGAGCAGTGAAGAAAGTGCTAATGTAGAAAAGCTCAGCTACTCCAAGCTTGGAAGGAAGAGGGAATATTTTGTCATAGTCACAATGTGTTTGAGTATTGTTAAAGGCATTTGGCATACCAGACTTGGCTCCTGATGCATGTCTTCCCAAATGTGTTCAAAGGCTTAAAAGTTTTAATTAAAGCCTTTTATTTAAATTACTGACTACCAAGAGTGTCAAGAACTTTCTGGCTAGCAACTACATTGCTTATGGTGGACTGCTCAGTTACCAGTTAGCAATAATATGAAATTTGTATGACACTAGTATATAAAACCATGGACTATCATATGTATCCATTTGGGAAGTCACTATCTCTGAGGTTTGCTGAGATTAAAGTTCAGTTTTGCATAACCATTTGATATATAAGCTCCAACAGATACAGAAATTATACTCTTTTCTGGATTACTGTTATTAGCCAGTTTTTAGTTTGTTAAGAGTATCTCAGTACATGTGTTAATCAACACAGATTACCATAGTTTTGTATCTTCTCACTCATCCTTCCTTTTTATTTAGCCAGTAGGCCTGTTATGAACAGCACTATATTACTTGTAATCTTTTGTTCTATTTTAGCCTAGCACAACCCACTGTCTTTTGTTCACATATGAAGCAGAATGTCACTATGGTAATAGCTGTGCTATTTTTTTCAGCTGTTTTAATGGTGTGATAACATTTGTTGGAAACCAGAGAATTTGCTGGGGTACTACTTTTGACATCTGGAGCATATTGCCCACTGAGGTTTGTATTATTGATTCAACTTCCGATTATAAATCCAGACCTAAATTTTATTTGTTCTCCTTGGCTTTCATTGAATAAAGTAAATTTGTGGTTTTGTGTGCTTTATCTGTAATTTTCCTTAAGACACTCTGTGAAAATCACTATGTAAGCACAATTTGTGCTGCATGATGTTATTAAGTATTCTCTTTTAAGTCCTACAGTGAAAGAATTGTATAATTCATTTTGTTGTAGCTTCCCAACAAACATATTTTGCTAAAATATTTTTTATTAAAAATTGAACTGTCATGTAGCTACTTCCCACTGATTTTAAAGTGAACACAAATAGGATAGGCTGGAGGATTTTTGAAAGATGTGATGATCTCATGTATTTTCTTCAATTTGAATCTAAAAAGGCTTCCACTGGTTAAAAAATGTTTCAAAGCTACCACTTGTAATTTCCTATGCCAGTATTCCCATATAGGTCAAGATTTTAGAGACAATCAGTAACAAAATTTATACTTCATAGTTGAGAGATACAAATCACCATTCTTTCTTTCACTTTGAATTTTAGTATAATACAGATCATTGTATGGGCAGCTGGCTGAAATATTCTGCTTGTGAGAAGGCAATGTGAAAACTGCTATTTAAAGTTAAAAAAAACCAACTCATTTTTACGTCAGACCAGGGGGTGATTATGTGCTGCTACTTCGCAGTTCACCATAACAGCAAGGAATAGCGAATAACTGCCTGGAAAACATGGGCAGCTGAGTTTCTAAACAGATTTTAACAAGGCTGCACTTCCACAGTTATCACCTCTGGTGCATTAGATATTTAACAAGTTATTTTGTTGTACCAGTATATTCTATGCTGCACTTCCGCGATAATCACCTCTGGTGATTATCTAACAAGTTTTTCTGTTGTTACGGTAAACTCTATGGTGTAAAAATTTTGGTTCAATTGGACAACACTTTTTACAGAATTTGCCTTTAAAGCTTTGCAGAGGGACAGCTTTGTCCGTGAAGCTTCAAACAAATATTACTCTCAGATCTACACCATCAGCCTTCATTTATCTTCACAGTATTGACAAATGTGTATACAATCTAATCTAATTTCTTGATGTCATAGCTTACATTGGTAAAAAAAATTATTCATTATATCTTTGGTAAGCATTATATTTGAATCTGAACACTATCGAAACTGAAGAATATCCCCAGTTTTTAGAATGCATATGAGTTTCATTGAAAGTAATAAAGGTATTGAAATCAAATGGAAATATTCTTCAAAGTGGGCAAGTGAATTTTAGAATTGGATCTGAGCTTGTGTGACTCAAATCTATCTTTCACCACTGAAATACTAAGCTATAGCTGTTTATTGATTTATTTACATACATATTGACATATATATTTTATGATCAATGGCACAGAATTGAATTGGAGTCCTGTGGCCAGTGGAGTTCAACAGGGGTCAGTTCTGGGGCGAGTCTTGGTCATCATCTTCATTAACGACCTGGATGAGAGGACAGAGTGTACCCTCAGCAAGTTCCCTGATGGCACCAAACTGGGAGGACTGGCTGATTCCCCAGAAGGCTGTGCTGCCATTCAGCGGGATCTCGACTGGCTTGAGAATTGGGCGGAGAGGAGCCTCATGAAGTTCAACAAGAACAAGTGCAGAGTCCTGCATCTGGGATGGAACAACTCCTTGCACCAGTACAGGCTGGGGATTGACCTGCTGGAGAACAGCTCTGCAAAGACCAGTGACTCCTGGTTGATAATAAACTAAACGTGATCCAGAAATGTGCCCTCATGGCCAAGAAGGCCAATGGCGTCCTGGGATGCATCAAGAAGAGTGTGGCCAGCAGGTTGAGGGAGGTTCTGCTCCCCCTCTACTCTGCCCTGGTGAGGCCTCATCTGGAGTACTGTGTCCAATTCTGGGCTCCCTAGCTCAAGAGGGACAGAAAACTTCTGGAGAGAGTCCAGCGCAGGGCCACCAAGATGATCAGGGTACTGGAGCATCTTCCTTATGAGGAAAGGCGGCAGGAACTGGGGCTGTTTAGTCCAGAGAAGAGGAGACTGAGGGGAGATCTTATTAACATTTATAAATATCTAAAGGGTGGGTGTCAGGAGGTTGGGACATCCCTTTTTTCTATAGTAGCTAGTAACAGGACAAGGGGTAATGGGATGAAGGTGGAACACAAAAAGTTCCACTTAAACATAAGAAAAAACTATTTCCCTGTTCAGGTGAGGGAGCCCTGGCACAGGCTGCCCAGAGGGGTTGTGGAGTCTCCTTCCTTGGAGGTCTTCAAGACCCGCCTGGACATGTTTCTGTGTGACCTGATCTAGGTGAACCTGCTTCTGCAGGAGGGTTGGACTAGATCTCTGGAGGTCCCTTCCAACCCTACCATTCTACGACTCTATGATTCTATGATAAGGCATGGCAAAGCTTGACATCCTCTGCTAAACTTTACTGTAGTTCTTTTTTTTTTTTTTAAAGAATCATCATCTTTCTGAGTCACTTAGAATAGTATCTTTTCTGCTCTTGTCACAGTCTCTTTCCATCATTTTTTCTTTGGGTCACCGCTCTTCAATGTCCTATCTTGCCTACTCTGTATTCTTCTCATTCCTCAATCAACATATTGCTGGCACATACTGCTTTTTTTTTGAGGGGGAGGGCGATGAGTTTTCTAGACACTCACTTCCTGAGAGGTCTCTGTAAACACTCTGTCATACACTTGTAGCTTCTAAAACCTATGTCTACTTCAGCTCAAATATGGTTGGGGAGGAAAGGGAAGATCTAGGCTAAGTAATTCAGAAACCAGACTTGTGCTTTCATTTTCTGCTCCTAGTTCATTAGTCCTTGTAAGTTGGGTGAGTCTTCTGTATAGCTAATGGAATGAAGGGTGTGTTTTTGAAAGCCTCCAGGAGGAGGCCTTAACTACCTAAATTTTAAGAGCAAGTTAAAAGCCTAAATTAGGTACACTGTGTGTCATGTTCCATGAGTCACTGGACACAGAGATGTGATATTGTTTAGGCCTGTACTTCCTCGGCCTAAGACCACTAAAATTGAATTTTATTTCTTCTTATCCCTCTTTTACGTTATTGTCATTGACATCTCAGATGTACTTTCAGTAATTCAGATTTACAGCTGTTCAGTTCTCTAACCCATCTTAAGCTCCTTGTGGGCAATTTTGCTTTTCTAACATCCTTCAAAATCCATCCTTTTCTTTATATTTCCACCAGCAAAACCTTACGTCATTTTTTATTTCTTTTTTTTTTTCCCAAGGTTACAGTATCCTTTTCTTCTTCCAGTGTCTTTCACTGAACATCTCCTTCTTACAATTGTTCAGCTGGCAACTTTTGTCCAGTTCTACTCTAAATTACAACTGATGTGAGTTCCAAGTTCCTCAGTCGGGTCTTAATCTCTTTCAAGATGAAGCATTAACTCTGCTCTTTCCTGTTGAGAGTACCCACACTAAATTGCTGTGCAGCTGTGGTTCTTCTCACTTGAGTGCCCTTCTGATCTCATGCTCACTCTCTATAGTTCTCCATCCATTTCCCTACTTTATTTCTTTCCTTGCCTTTTCTCTTCTTTTTGGCAGTTTTTAGTGTAGCTGTAGGTTGAGGTGGTGATTGAAGTGGAGGCAGGTTGTGCTACATGATGGTAGGTTTCTGATCCCAGTTGGCCTGGCAGGACCCTCTTGCTCTCTCTGTTGCTACAGAGGAGACCAGGATAGTCAGCCTCTGTCAGGCCAGTCACCTACTCTGTCTTCTCCTATATTCTTGCCTCTGCTTAGTGATTTTCTTGTAGTGCACTAAGGATCAAGTTTCCCTATAATTCCTTTCTATCTAAAACCTATTCCTCTGTCTTCAGTCTTCCAACATAACAATGACTCCCTGGGTCATTGCTTAGTAGACAGGGACATCAGTATCTTCAGGTTGGATTGCTACTGAAAGCAGAGGAATATATTATTTTCAATCTAGAGGACAGTTGCAATTGTGGCACACATACAAGATATTCTTATGTACAGAGAGTGCTTGCTTCAAATTGCATTTTTCACATAGTTTTTATTTCTAAAAGTAAGATTTATTTTTAATATCAAAGTGTTCAGGTCTGGAGATGTTTTTAACCTTCTTTAGGTTTACATTTAAACTGCATTGAGAGTAATATTTTGATTAAAATATTTGTCTTATGCTAAATGACAGAGCAAATATTAATGAGACACTCTGCACCGCAAGAGCTGCAGCAAAGGAAACAATCTTTACAAAACACATTTTCTGTCTTACTCACTTGAGCAGTGAATGATTATGCTACCTGCCCATGAGCTGCACTTTTTGTCCTGATTGTACTTTGAGTTCCCAGGAGAGGGTCACAGAGGGACAGAAGACACCTATTCATTCCAGTATGTGTCAGTTCTAGTGGACATCCACTCCACGTGAAACAGCAAGAGTCAATCAGTCATTTTACCACAGAAACCCATTGCACATCCCAGCATTTACTACCCTGTCTCACTGACCAACAATTCGGGCCTTACTGAATTTGTACACTCTCTAGAATGTTATTGACAGGGGGGAAAAGCAATAGAGGACTTTAGTTATATGCGCCTTCCTTTCCATTCACAAAAAAATCACCACTCTCTCTTTACTGACAGGTATTACTAGCTCCATATGGAGAGAGGAGTCAATCCAGTGTTCATATTCAAGGTTAAAAGGGTAAAAAAAGGACAAGAAAACTTGCTATGTGATCTTTCCAGCTTATTCCACTGCAGAGCTTTATTTCTGCCACACAAAACTCGTGCTTGCCCTATCTGACTTCATATGATGGATTACTTAAAGTGAAAAATTATTCAGAGATAACACGTCACATCACCCCAGTGCAATCCCACATGAAGATAAATGCTTGAAGTGCTCTGAGCTCAGACTTGTAGAAAGGAGAGATTGAGGAGGTTAAAAAAAAAACCCAAAGCCAACATGAATGGGTTTTCTGCAGAAAGATGAGAGTGGAAGTGTGAAATAAGATGTTATAGCTCTGCTAGAGAAGACAAAGACTCATTTGTGTCTGATCAGTGGTCATGGCACTCTAGGAATGAAAGGAGAAGAGAAATTACTATAAGACAATTTTATTTGAGGAGTGAGGTAAAGTAAGACTACTAGACAGCCAAATCCTCAGCAAAGAGAAAAAAAAATCTAAAATCAACGTGAAATAGTTTCTTTAATAACTCCTCAGCACTGGAATTTTCCTTTACATGGATAGCTTCAGACAAAGACTCTCAGTGTTTGCTCCACTGGGTTTATGACATTCTCATCTAAAGCCAGTGTCAAAGATCTTGGTCTCACAATCAAGAAACTGACCCTAGGATTTGTAATGTCTCTTATGATTCCTTACACTTCTCCTAAAGGTCATGATCATGCAGAGGTAGAAAGGGCACAGCTAATAAATTTGCTTCAGTTTTCTGCTGTGTTTCCACACTGACTTTGAGTGGTGACCTAGAGGTATCTCCCAGAAACACAGCAACAAATGTGGGAAAACAGTATGGTGCTGGAGCCTGCAAATTGTGCCTCCAAAATAGGTCTGAGAGATAATTATCAGAAGTAGTTCCTTCTCCAACCATCTCTTTGAACACAGAAGTGCCCTAAATGTAGCTGCTTGCATTGTAGCTAAGCAAAAGTGGCACAGACTCTAAGCACTTATAAATACAGAGCTATAGGAATACCCCATCAACAGGAGAGTTTCCTTGCACAGATGCCACTACTACCTCTGTCAGGGCCATGCATGACTCTACAACTCCTGGAAAGGCTTTGCTCAGTGAGGAAGTGAGGAGGGCTCTGAAGACATCCTGGAAAATAAGAAAGCCTTTGGTAGTCAATAAGTAGGCGGCCTGCTTCATAGTGCCATTCAGCCACGGGGCTCCTCTGACCCCATAAGAAGAACTTAACCCCCATTGAGCTTTCTCCACTTGAAGGCAATGACAGCCTGGTTGCCTCCTGGGACTTGGACTTTGCAGAGCTTAAGGCACACAGCTGTGGGATTAGAGAATTCTGTGCCTCTAGCAGAGATCTGTATGTAATGGGAGATACAAGGAGGTTAGTGCATGGTGGGAGGAGGGGGATGGAAAGTATTATGTGTTGACTGTCCCTGGCAGGGCTATTCTGTGTCATTCAGTCTGCTCTGAACAGTGTTTCTGATACATTTGACATTTCTCATCATTTATCAGGATTGGCGTCATTGTCATCTGGAACTGAATTCAATTGCCCACATGTATGCACCTAGCACCATTCCTGATGTAATGGAATGCCTCACTTGGTCTCTAGTTACCATCTCAAGAAAGGCATGGATCCCTGTCAGTTGTTACCTTGCATCTTCCTCCCTTCTACAGAAGTTTCAGGACATCACAAGTGGTAGTAAGCGTCTTTGTGTGAGCAACTGAACCCAGCCTCCAGGTCTGTGGTGGCTCAGGTAGATTTGGTTCACTTGCCAATGTCTCTCATAGTGTTTAGTCAGTGATATTGAAGTCCGCTTTGTGGAGAGTAGAGTCTCTACTGTAGACAAGTGGGTTGTCCAGCATGAAAATTTCTGTGCAGTAGGCAAAGCAAGGAGTCCCTCATCTGTGATCATTACCACCTAGAAATAGAAAACCTGCATCTTGCATTTGGGTCGTGTGCAAAAGGACTCCATAGAAGTGCTGTGAATGAGGGTGTGGGACCCAGCTAAAGCATCAGACCTTAAAAGGCCATGAGGACATCCTCTGTGTGTGTGGCGAGTTCCATGGTCTGAGGCTGTTGTGAGGAACTGGTAGAGTGTAAAAGATCAGGTGTCCAGCTGTACAAAAGCAGACACTCCTGCCCTTCTGCAAGACAGTCTCAAAGCCAACACAGGCCATGAATCTTCAATGTCCTGAGGATGCTCTTGGAAGTTCTCCTACAAGAGAGTCACTGAACCTGTAGGTATTTAAAAGGCATGCACATGTAGTACTTAGGGACATGTTTTAGTGCTGAACATGGCAGTACTGGGTTAATTGTTGGACTCAATGATCTTAAAGGTCTTTTCCAACCTAAATGATTCTATGTTTCCAGAAATAATAGACACAGCCCATACAATCCATTTTTAATTTTGATGCTATGCTAATATATGTGTTGGAACACTTTTTCCATAGTTGCACATCACAGAATCACAGAATGGTAGGGGTTGGAAGGGATCTTTAGAGTTCATCTAGTCCAACTCCCCTGCTAAAGCAGGTACACCTAGATCAGATTACATGGGATTTTGAAGACCTCCAGAGAAGAAGACTCCATACCCTCCCCGGGCAGCCTGTTCCACTGCTCCGTCACCCTCACAGTGAAACATTTTTTCTTATGTTAAATGTAAGTTTTAGTGTTTCACTTTCTTCCCATTACCCCTAGTCCTGTCACTAGATACAACAGAAAAAAGGGATGCCCCAACCACCTGATATCCACCATTTAGATATTTGTAAATATTAATGAGATTCCCTCTCAGTCTTCTCTAAACAGCCCCAGTTCCCACAGCCTTTCCTCTTATGAAAGACGTTCCATTCCCCTGATTGTCTTGGTGGCCCTGCACTGGACTCTCTCCAGAAGTTTTCTGTCCCTCTTGAGCTGTGGAGCCCAGAACTGGACACAGGACTCCAGATGAGGCTCCACCAGGGCAGAGGAGAGCGGGAGCAGAACCTGTTGGCCACACTCTTCTTGATGCATCCCAGAATGCCATTGGCCTTCTTGGCCATGAGGGCACATTGCTGGCTCATATTTAGTTTATTATCAGGATTCCCAGGTCTCTCTTCAGCAGTTTGACTCCCAGCCTGTACTGATGCATGGGGTTGTTCCTTCCCAGATGCAGGACTCTGCACTTGTCCTTGTTGAACCTCATGAGATTCCTCTCTGCCCAACTCTCAAGCCGGTCGAGATCCCGCTGAATGGCAGCACAGCCTTCTGGGGAATCAGCCAGTCCTCCCAGTTTGGTGTCATCAGCCAACTTGCTGAGGGAACACTCTGTCCTCTCATCCAGGTTGTTGATAAGGATGTTGATCTATTCCTAGGAGAAGACACTCTCTTTTCTCTCTGAGGAAATACATGCAGCTAATGAAAAGCAACAAGCAACTTGAGTTCCTGCTATGCAATGCTGTTTCAGATGTCAACTGGCATTCAACTACCTCTCTCCAGATAGAGTATTTGTTGTTGAAGAAGCTCCAAACTTAGATTTTACACTTAAAAGAAATTAAAAGTCAACACTCCTACCCAAATTTTGGTTCAAGACATGTAACTTTTAGAATATCTAAAATGGGAGTAAAATTTCTTATATAGGGAACTGATGTCATATCTAGCTATAGTCAAAGCCTAAAACTGACAGAAAAGTTTGTGATACTTGGATTTTATGACACGCTAGAGTAAATGCAATTTTAGCTGACAGCTTCTCAGGGAGACAACCTTACTATCCTTGTAATGTGAAAAGTATGTTAGCAGTAGAGGACAGCAAGTGGTATATGTATGGCATACGCAACAAATTCTGCTCTTTTATTATGCTACTTGAAGACAGGTGATGTAAAGATAACTTCATACATTCTTTGATGGATTTACAAGAACATAAAAAAAACCAGATAAACCTATTTAAAGTGTCTGACTTCCTTAAACTATAATAACCCTTTCTGTGAAATGTTATATTTTCATTATTTTTTCTGACTTTTAGGTTAACGGATTTTTGATTTTGCAGTGGTTTCCGTGGTTTGAGCTTCATCTTCTGTTTTGTTGTCAGTGTTTGGGCTGTTTATACTTCAGGTACATCTAACAATATATCTGACCTATAATTAGGAGGATAAAACTCAGCACAGTATTCATGTTAGGAACCAACTACTATTCAGTATAGTGTCTTTTTTTATATGTATTTTCCAGTCTTCTCCTACAGAGCAACCCTTATAGCCTTACACAGCAAGCCACATTTTTCCCAGTAATATACTTTGTAAGAAGTAAATTTGGTAGACCTCTCTATTCATCACCAAACTGGCACCACTCTAATACATAGGTTCTGTAATTTAATGTAATTAAGATATGAATTACTGATGAGCTTCTGCAAGAAAAAAAGCATCAGAAGCGTATCTTTGTCACCAGAAGCAATCTGAATATGATGGCCTCTGTGGATATTAGTTTTGCCTAGTATCTTACAAGAGTAGTTCTGTTTTAATTACCTATCTGAGGTAGCTCTTTCCACTGTTAAAACAGGCTTTGCTGGTTTCCCTACCAGGATTTCCACATTCACTTTTCTCATTAATCTGTCTTCACATAATCCAATAATAACTTAATTTTCTTTCCCTGAACTACGCTAGTCTTTTCTCTCTTCATATAAACTTAGCTCTTCTCACTAATTTTTCCCCTTTGTCAGCTCTTCTCTTATGAACTCATTATTACCATTTCCTTAAAATCATGCTCCTCTCTTTCCAAACCTTCCATTTCCCATTTTTTTTTCCTTATGAAGCACTTGGAAAGTTAGGTCATTATGCATTTGAGGACTCCCATCTGTGAATGCTTTCTTTACTTTCTCAAGGACTTCATGACTGCCTAGAAGACTCTGCTGGGCTCAAGAGTCGTTGTGATGCATGATCCATTCTATGAGTAACATAAATGTCACGATGTAGAGCAGCATTTCCTTTCAATGAAGAACTGAGGTGCAGGGATGACAGCCTGCTCATGCAAGTTCACGGCGGAACCTGGAGATTGAGGGCAATTTAACGCATTTACCACCAAACCACCTCACCTCTGTAACTGGTAATACTGAGTCATGGTTATCAGTCACAGAGAAGTACAGATGATTCAGAGGTTCATTAATGAAGCACTTTGACATAGTTGGAGGCTATACTAATCAGGTCCAGAGACGGAGCCAGAAGATTCAAGAATCTTGTTTTTTCCTTTTGTGTGCTTCTAATTGCTGTCCTACAGTACAGCAGTTTTCCGTGATAAGGGATTTATTTCTAGTTGCTACAGAGTATTACAGTATCCTTTAATGTAACTCTCTGGTGACAATTTTAAGTGATTCATACACATTGTATATGTACTAGTTTATTTTCAAATGGAAGATGTAGAGGAAAAATCTCAAAGGTACACATCTGAACTGAGAGCCTTGCTGAAGACATTGCATTGGAGGATTCAGTAATCTTGGACAGACCACATTTGTTTTGTTAAGGCTCATACTTAGTGTTCATGAAGCCCCTATGGTCTTGGTATAATCTGGAACCTGTAACATAGCTTTGAGAAAGAAACTCTATATGGATCAAGGGATGGTATGTATTAATCCTACCCATGCGAGCACTTTGGGGAGGTGGTGAGCTACATCATGGGTAACCTGAACAGGCACAAGCCTTTATGACATGTTGTGCTGCACTTGCCCTTTGGCCACAGGATGAGCTCAGCCAGCTCATCCTACCAGGAAAACCTGCAGGCAGCTCACATTCGGTACTGGGGATCACACCACCTACCTGGCCTTCACCTAAAAAGGTAGCAAGATGTTCTCATGTGAGCATTCTTTAGGAATAGAGTTGTTTTCTTGTATACAGTACAATTCTTGTACTGTGTAATATCTTAAACAACCAAAATGGGGAGAGGTTCTCTCCACAGACAGGATCTGTTCTGCCAAACACACCAGGGGAAAACCCAGTCAGGATAGGTCTAATGCTGCACAAACATGAGTGACCAGCACCTGAAGGGTCATATTTCCTCACTATCTATATTCCTTTTCTCAGCTCGTCTTAATAAAGCAGTTATCTTATTAGGCCTGTTATTGTCTGTCCTTTTGTATTCAGATCCAAGAAAAGCCCTGTACCAACTCACTCTCTCTCTCAGGCTACCCCAAGAGAGCCTTTTCATCACTCCACTTACTACTTTCACATTGCAAAGCCACTGAGGTTCTTAAACATTTTTTAAAAGACAGCTAAAGGGTGAAAAAAACAGGAGTGAACCAACTGAATTCAGGACATCCATTTGAATTAATGCTTTTTTTTCCTGCAGTCACTGTCTATCAAAACCAAACTGTACTCATTCATATAGCTCAGTAACAGGAAGCAAAACAACATAGGGAGGAAACAAAATTCATCATATATTTATTGCTAAAATATTACTTCGAGCATGGAAAACCAGTACTTGAGGACTTCTGATTCTTAGTCAAGAAATTTAGTGAGGTGTCCATATACCTGGAGTAATACTTGCATTTCTCAGGCAGAAAGTCAGATGATGATATGATTAAATTATGGGAGCATAAATCAGGATTCTCATCCAGGTGACTTTCATGAGAAACTTTAATTAAACTTTGATTAGGTGTAGATTTGAGAGGAGAGGTATTTTTGTCTTGCCTATCCACCTGTGTTCACCTCTCCTTTTGTTCACTATCTAATAATTTTTGAACCTACCAGTCAATTTCCATCAAATATGATAGACTGGTTGAGGTCTTAAATGTATCAGGCACTGGGCAAAGCAGTAGCTGGGTAGAAAGGGGCCCCAGCTGAACACTGGCAGGAAAGCAAAGGTAGTAATCTCTCAGCCTCCTATCAATCCCCAGGAGAAGCTATTCCCTGGCAAACAGCCTGAGGGGCAGCTGGCCAGTGCACAACAGCCTGGCAGAGCTTGGACTAAGCTGGGAGCACAGTCTGCCACACTGAGGGATGGGGAGGAGGAAAGCTGGGCTGGGGTAAACCACTCTGCAGCATAGGGAAAACCAGAACACACCAGTTGTGCTACTCAGAGAACTATTTGCTTTTTCCTCTCTCCTTTTTTTAAAAAAACAAACAAAAAAAATATTTGTTGTGCTGTGTAAGAGATTAAAATGTTTCTGTCCTTTTTAATCAGTCCATAAAATCAGCTAACCCATATCTTATTTCCAGCAGTGGCTGGGGCAAAAAAAAGCATTTGTACAAGCCCTCTCAGTTTATTACTGTGGCTTGGCTTGAACATGCTGGTTTATATCCCTTCTCTTTCTAGGTTGGCTTTCTGAAGGCAAAGGAATTCATTTGATTGCTCTGCCTATCTGCTTGTGTGTTCAGGAGTCTCTCATGCCCACCAAGAAAAACATTGAACCTACTGTTGTTTTTTAGCAAAACCTGAAAAAATAAGAGAAATATGTGATAAATCATGTAAAAAATGATGCTCATGGAAAGGGGCTTGCATTAATGCTCTCACTGAGAAAAGGTCTTGCAAAATTCAGCTGCAATACACCCAGTTTGGCAACAGCCTGGGAACTAGCGTGTGGAAAGAGATACGGTAGTGCTGCTTCTGGCAAATAAGCATCATGGGATGGGGAGTTAGGGCTGGGGCATATTGGGGGAAAGCAGATGAGGGGACAAAGCATTCAGTAAATTGGTTGAATTAGTGTTTACAGACCACTTCCTTCAGACACTATTGCTTCTGTTATAAGAAGAACGAAAAAGGACAAAAAATTCATAATTCTTGTGACAGTCTCTTCATATTAGTTATTCTGGAGGAAAAGAAGAAAACAGTCCCTGGCACTATGAAAAAGGTTGTACAGAATATTTGCAAGGAGTGATTCCGTTCTACTTACAGAGGCTTTAACCAAAATGACTGATGAATTTATGAATTTTTTAATCCACGTAAACCACTGTAGTTAATCACATAGGAAAAAGGGTTGCATAACCTCTGGAAGGTGTTGAATATTTCATCTCAGACTTAGGATGTCAGAGTGCTCCATTAGTTGAAGAAGCCCTTGAGGATGTGTGAAAGTGGTGTGTAAGAGTTTCTCTGTTTATGTTAGATCAGGAATGCATGCATACATATATACATAGATGTGTATATATAGAGGAGGAGAGAAACCAGCCACGGGCAGCATAATACAGTGAGGAGTAGTTTGTATCTCACAAAGAGGAAATAGCCATTTATAGAGAAAGATACAATCAGCTTTCATTATAAAATCCTATTTTTATAGTATAATAATTTGGACTTGAAGCATTGTCTTACATTGAGTCTTGCCTTTGATTTCCTCTACAGAGAAAAAAGAATGCTTATGTAAAGTCTGAATATCTTCCATAAACTCTTATCTGAGTATCAGGATGTTAAACAATACCCTGTTTGTAATATTTGGCATTTGCCTAAGATGTCTTTGTTTTTATGCAGTCAGCTTGCTGCTGAATGTTCACACTCCTTGTGGCTATTTGAAGAAAACAAGACTTAATTTAGCAAGGTATTTATTGTTAATTTGTTAGATAATTTGGTCTCCACTGACGTAAAGAGACTATTCATTCAGTCGTTTCTTTTGCTCCTGCCTTCAGCAGAAACAAACTGTGAGACATATGAATTCTCCTAATTGCAGTTCAGAGACAGCATATACTATGTTCCCTGCAGCTCAACGTTATAGGCTCACGCTGTCCAAAGAGCAGCAAAATTAAATGAATTTAATGCCCATGATGGGTAAAGGTGAGTTTGGCTATCCAGCCACACTCAGACACGTATGAACATTCCTCTCTCAGTAAGTACTGAAAACTGCTGCTAATACATTAGTTTTATTAATCTCTCCTTGCCACATCTCCTAGTTTAACCCATTAATAGCAAGTAAGGGTGTAATAATTTAAAATTGTTCCATATTTACCTGCTATAAAACATAACTCTTGGCTTTTCTTGCTCATCACCAACCTAGAGCCAAGATCAGCTCTGAGTTAAGTAGCAGCATTTTACTGAGGTCCAGAAGTACAGGGACAACATTTCTTTGTAGGTATCTGTTCTAGAAAAGGAGGGAGACCTACTTAGGGACAAGGATCACTGTTGAGATGTGGCAGAGAAGGCAAGGAAGAAGTTCAGAAAGCACTATAGTCATTTACAAGGCAAACTGCAGTTTGCTTCCTCTGTCCAACTTCCTAGTAAGCCCATCTCTCCTCCCATACATCTTTCCTAAAAGACAGAGACATTTGTGGAATGGAAGTCTGGGACACGACAAAAACAACAATAAATCCCAAAATAAACAAAAAAAACCCCACAACTCAAATTAAATGGTTTTCATTGTGTTGGGATGGCAAACTGAATTAATTTCCAAAAGCTCAGCAGGAGGATTATGTACGCAGGAACAAGCAGAAACACAGACTGAAAAGGAAAGGAGACCTCTCCATTGGCAGTGGCAGATTTTAAATCTGTTCACCCTATTATATGAAAACTAAGTTATAAATGTAAAGAAATGAGTGACTTCTAGCGTAATGACTTGACTTAACTGCAGTCCAAGGCAGTTTAACCAACAATTCCATGTGTTCATTTAAAAGCTAATTGCAGAGAGATATTTATTGAGATTGCTTAAGGCAAAGTGCATTAATGCTTTAAAATTGCTTTGTCAGTGCCTCACCCTGTCTGAAAGAGGAACACGCCTTAAATCCCATTTCTTCAAAATGGTTGCTTTTAACTCTCATTTTTACCTATGAAAAATTAGCTTTGTCAGTCCCGGTTATCACCTGAAAGATATAATTTCACTCAATGGATTTTAGCTGTTCCCACAACTCCTATGCGCAGTTTTTCAAGAGATATCTTATCTTTGCTTCATTCACTGTCCTCTTGCTCCATATCCTTTTCAGTTCAAGGATAGGGAGCTGCTGGAGAGAGTTCAGCACAGGGCCACAGAGATGACAAAGGGAGTGGAGCATCTCCCTTGTGATGAAAGGCTGAGGGAGCTGAGGTCTTTAGCTTGGAGGCTGAGGGGTGACCTCATTAATGTTTACAAATATGTAAAGGGCAGGTGTCAGGAGGATGAAGCCAGGCTGTTCTCAGTGATGTCCAATGATAGGACAAGGGGCAACGAGTATAAGCTGGAACATAAGAGGTTCCAAAGAAATACAAGGAAGAATTTCTTCACTGTGAGGGTGACAGAGCACTGGCACAGGCTGCCCAGATGGGTTGTGGAGTCTCCTTCTCTGGAGACATTCAAAACCCACCTGGATGAGTTCCTGTGTGCCCTACTCTAGGTGACCCTTAAGATTCTGTGATTCTGTAATGTCATATAATCAGATAGAATACTATCAGCTAGTGAAATTACAGCACAGAGGACACTCCCTCAGCCAGGAGGAAGAGGAATTACAGAAGCTGGTCCAGATACATGACAATATCTATTTAGATGACATCCTATGAAATCCTGTGAGATTCTTGGAGAATGGAGGAGAGTAGATGAAGTAAGGGTGCTGATCGGTGTTGGTGATCCAAAGGAAGCAATTGAAAGCCTCTGCCTTTGAGTATTTTGAAAATTGTCATAAAATTTTAGAATCACATAATCATTTTGATTAGAAAAGAATCAAGTCCAGCCACTAACCTAACACTGCCAAGTCCACCACCAAACCATGTCCCTCAGCACCTCATCCATGTGTCTTTTAAATACCTCCACCACCTCACTGGGCAGCCTGTGACAGTGTTTAATAAAACTTTCAGTGAAAAAGTTCCTCCTATTATACAATCTAAACACTGGAGCAGCTTGATGAAATTTCTTCTTGTCCTGTCACTTGTTATTTGGGAGAAAAGACCAACCCCCACCTTGCTACAAGCTTCTTTCAGGTAGTTGTAGAGAGTGGTCACGTCTCCTCTTCACATCAAATATCCCCGGCTCCCTCAGCCACTCCTCGTAAGACTTGTTCTCCAGACTCTTCATCAACTTTGTTGCCTATGTCTGGACACGCTCCAGCACCTCAATGTCCTTCTTGTAGTGAGGAGCTCAGAACTGGACACAGTATTGGAGGTGCAGCCTCACCAGTGCCAAGTACATGGGGAAAATCACTTCCCTGGTGCTACTGGCCACACTATTTCTGACACAGGCCAGGACGCCATTGGCTTTCTTGTCCACTTGGGCACATTGTTGGCTCATGTTTAGACAGCTGTTGACCAACACCCCCAGGTCTTTCTCCAGCCATTCATCCCCAGTCCTGTAGCATTGCATGGGACTGTTGTGACCCAAATGCAAGATCTGTCACTTGGCCTTGTTAAATCTCTTTCATCTGGCCTCAGCTCATCAATCCAGGCTGTCCAGGTCCCTCTATATAGTCTTCCGGCCCTCAAGCATATCTACACTCCCACCCAGCTTTGTATCTTACTGAGTGTGCACTCAATCTCCTCATCTGGATCAATGATAAAGATGTTAAACAGAACAGATCCCAACATTGAGCCCTGCAGAATACCAGTCATGACCAGCCAACAACTGGATTTAACTCAATTCACTACCACACATAGAGCATTTTTCTATCTTGAAGCATTTTTCATCTTTACTCTCTATGATGCTGCCAGGAAACACTTCAAAGTTAATTAGAGAATATTTGTGAAGTGCTTTGAATATTCAAGTGCTGTGTAAGAACCAAGGTATTATTAACTACGATCCAAATGAATTAGGGGGAAGTTTAGACTCCAACAGCACCAGGCAAACAGTAGTGCCAGGGAGGAGAGCTGGCTGAGAAGATGGTTTCAGAGATATATTGTAAATTCACCTGAGACAGCTGAATAGCAACACAAGGATCTGGACATCCTAGACATGTCAAACCAGCAGTGGCTGGAATAGCTCACAGGTATAATTCTCCCTTACTAACAAGTTCCTTAAACAGAAATCTCTGCAGCACAGCATTTGTAGTTACCAGTTCCTAGTTGGGAAGAACAACCGTCAGCATGCTTTTTGCTACACTGTTCCAGTTGCTTTTCATATAGAAGAACAACTCAGGCTTTTTGGACCATTTTCATGTTGACTCTTTGATGTTATACATGGAACACCTCACACATTCCCAACTCAAAGGGAACAATTCTTCTCTTGGGGCTCCTACTGAGTTGAGCTTTTCAGTTGGATCTTGTCTCTTATGTATCCACAAGCACAAGACTCCAAGTGACAAGAACTCTGTGATGCTTTTGACTTTTTTGGTAACTCTCCATCACCCTGAGTTATATAAATAAAACTCATCAATGGGCTGCAGCTCACTGAAGGAAAGAATCTGGAGGGCTTCTGAGTGGATACATTCCCAGTATTATTCCTCACTAGTTGAGCTGCTAAGATGGGCTACCTAAATTTAACAGAGAAGAACCTGAGGCTAGGGAAAAAGTGCTATCTTAAAGCAGTCTGCTCCATTAATATTCAGCACTCCAAAAGGCATGGTTCCTTTGAAATTTCTCCAGTCTGGTATGATTTGGACCACTGCAACATTGAATTTTGGAAAAATAGTTTATTTTGGCAATTTCTTGGACCCACAGAGAGACAGGTAAGCCATTGTACTTACCTTTACTCCATGGAACCATGGAGATCGTCACAGGATGGATTCTTCAGCCATTTGAAGTATACTGTGAAAACTGTGATAGGTAGCTATCACCAACCTGTGCAAATGTGTCTTACTGTGAGTTTTGACTGGCTAGTAGTTTTTAAAATCAGAACTTTTATGTTCAATGAACATAAAACATGTAACTTTAGATACCAAATAAAAGTATTCAGAGATCCATTTTAGTCCACAGCTTGCTGTAATTTTCTTGCCTTTCTTATCATCTGCTATTGCTCTCAGCAATTTCTGGAAAATTCAAGGAAGAAAGGGATAATAAAGTTAATCAAAAAAGAAAAGAGGTCTCTCTTAAAGCACATTAAAGACTCCAGAGGCAATTGTATATTTTACATAAGCAAGAAGACAAGGCGAAGGTGATGAGCATGACTCTGAACTCTGTTAACATAGAGACAATTGCCACTTGTTTTAATGGTGTGTGAAGTTACCTAGGCTCTGGCAAGTGGTCAGCACTGCCAAAATTTTCATGCTTAGTGTTAAGACCCATGAAATTTAATATTATGCATGCTAGAGTGGCTGAAAAGGAATGGTACCCTAAGTTAGGAAATGTACACTTAACATCTATTAATTAATTTTCATCTTTTTTCAAAGAATGGGCAATCGGAATGCCCACTGGTAGACACCCCTTGACCAATGAGCATCATGCCTGCATGGTGCAAGTTGGACAGCTGGCATATGCCTATGCTTCAGTTTCAAGTCATGAGTCTGCAGGCTGCAAGTGTGTTTGTACAAGAAGGTTATAGTCCTCAGCCTCTGCAATGTAACCGGCTGGTGTCTTGCTTTTCTTCCAGATCCACTTCAACCAACCATCCAAGTCTTACTGCTCCAAATGATGAGCCCTGGATATTTCTGCATATTTCAAATGTTCAGTAGTGTTTAAATAATTCATTTTGGCCTTTTAACAATGTTAACAGGTGAGAAGGTATCGTGTGTGGTGAAACACTTCAGTTCCAGTAGGGCTTCAAAGGGTCTAGTCACAGGACTGAGAAATAGTAAAAGAAGTTTTGGGATTATAGCTATTGCTCTTGCTGGGAGGAAAGGAAAATTTCCCAAGCAGGTGACAGAACAGACTTCATAGCATACAAGGTTGGAAGATCCTCAATGGGACACTTAGAAAAAAATATCAGTTTTACGCAAGCTCATAAAACAGAGAAAATAAATATTGATTTTATCAGTGGGCAAATAACAGTATTTCTTTTTGCCCACATTTCTGAGCAGTAGTGAACACCGAAGCCTACCACTTTCGGAAACAAGGGACTCTTGCCCCTTTTGGGCAGGGCTGTTGTGATGTAACTACTTATTTCTCCTGCAAGACATTACTTAACCCTATGAATGTCATGGTTTTATATTTATACATCAAGGAATACCAACATAACAGTAGCTCAAGCTGTCAGACAGAATCCTGTCAGATCAGATTGTATCACCTGGGCAACAACTTGAAAGAGTTCAAACAAAGGGGGCTGTAGCAATAATACTTTCTTTGAGGGAGTCATATGGGGTAGAGAAGGCTGCTGAACCTACTGTAGCACAGACCTAGGAAACCACACCATTACTAGTCTGCAAGACCGCTGCTCTCATCTCTTGATAGAAAAGGACAATCATCGTCTTTAGTTATTCTGTTGTAAACCTGCAAACCTGCAACCTGGACCCCAAATATCAGGAAGTCCTGTCTCTCACCCCTGTTGAATGGACAATGTGTAGGGGCTCCACTACCCTCCTGCCTAGCTCTGGTCTCTATTGTGGCTCTGTTGCACAGCTGGGATTCCCACCAGGAGGTTTCCTGCAGTAAGTGGCCATGGCCTCACTAAACAATCATTTCTGACACCACTACTGCATTGCTGGTTGCCACCTGCACTCTGTCAATTGACAGAACTCTCTGTGTCAGTGGCGCCATCCACAAACCCCATCACTTTCCAAAATCTTTCACTGACTTTAGAAAGAAATAACTGCAATATAGCACCTGCTTACACCTTTGCCACAAAAATGGAGGCAGCTTTTGATGGCCTATTTTTGTTCCACTTCATGTTTAAGGCCACAGCAGCTAGCTCCAATGGCTTCTACCTCTAGACATTTTTAGCATAATTCTCTCATTCAGATATTTTCAAATAACAAAACTAATGTATGACTTGTCACCATATGTATGTAGGTATATATTTTATATATATAAAAACATATATCTATAAATGGTGTATATACATTTAAATGAGAGATCACTATATATGGTATATATTTTTATATATATATATGTATGTGTGTGTACATATATATATATTCATCCAAGAGTGCTGAAGGAGCTGGCTGATGTGGTTGCTAAGCTGCTCTCCATTGTTTTTTTAACAATCATGGAGGACAGGCAAGGTGCCCGAGGACTGGAGATAGTCCAATGTCACTCCAGTCTTCAAAAAGGGCAAGAAGGATGACCCAGGAAACTACAGGCCAGTCAGCCTCACCTCCATCCCTGGAACAGTGATGGAACAACTCATCCTGAATGTTATCACTGAACATATGAATGATAAGATGGTTATCTGGGGAGTCAACATGGCTTCACCAAGGGGAAATCCTGTTTGACCAATCTGATAGCTTTCTATGAGTGCATAACCAGCTGACTAGATGAGGAGAGAGCATTGGATGTCATCTACCTTGACTTCAGCAAGGCTTTTGACACTGTCTCCCATAACTTCCCTCATCAGAAAGCCCAGACAGTGTGGCTTGGATGAGTGGACAGTGAGGTGGATCGAGAGCTGGCTGAATGACAGAGCCCAGAGGATGGTGATCAATGGCACAGAATTGAGTCTGAGGCCTGTGGCCAGTGGAGTTCCATAGGGATCAGTTCTGGGGCCAGTCTTGTTTAATATCTTCATCAACAACCTGGATGAGGGGACAGAGTGTACCCTCAGCAATTTTGTTGATGACACCAAACTGGGAGGACTGGCTGATTCCCCAGAAGGCTCTGCTGCCATTCAGCAGGATCTTGACTGGCTTGAGAATTGGGCAGAGAGGAATCTCATGAGGTTCAACAAGGAAGTTCAAGTGCAGAGTCCTGCATCTGGGAAAGAACAACCCCACACACCAGTACAGGCTGGGGATTGACCTACTGGAGAGCAGCTCTGCAGAGAGAGACCTGGGAGTCCTGGTTGATAATAAACAAACCATGAGCCAGCAATGTGCCCTCGTGGCCAAGAAGGCCAATGGCATTTTGGGATGCATCAAGAAGAGTGTGTCCAGCAAGCCAAGGAAGGTTCTCCTCCCCCTCTACTTTGCCCTGGTGAGGCCTCATCTGTGTCCGGTGAGTCCTGTGTCCAGTTCTGGGCTCCCCAGCTCACGAGGGACAGGGAAGCACTGGAGAGAGTCCAGCGCAGGGCCACCAAGATGATCAAGGGACTGAAACGTCTTCCTTATGAGGAAAGGCTGTGGAAACTGGGGCTGTTTAGTCTGGAGAAGAGGAAACTGTGGAAGGATCTCATTAATATTTACAAATATCGAAATGGTGGATGTCAGGAGGTTGGGGCAGCCCTTCTTTCTGTTGTATCTAATGACAGGACAAGGGGTAATGGAAACAAGGTAAAACACAAAAAGTTCCACTTAAACATAAGAAAAAACTATTTCACTGTGAGGGTGACAGAGCCCTGGCACAGGCTGCCCAGGGAAGATGTGGAGTCTCCTTCTCTGGAGGTCTTCAAAGCTTGCCTGGACATGGATCAGGTCCTGTGTGACCTGATCTAGATGGACCTGCTTTGGCAGGGAGTTTGGACTAGATGATCTCTACAGATCCCTTCCAATCCCCACCGTTCTATGATTCTGTTATTCTATGGTGTATATGTGTATATATCTATAATGGTGCATATATATGCAGAAATGGTATGAGTATGTATATGCACATATTTATGAGGCATATTTTAGGAAAATGTCCTGAACTACTGCTTAACTGCATAGTAAATAAGCCCTGGGTGGCCCAATCAACACATCTTCTTCAGTAAAGGCTGATTACTGCTTCCTTCCCTACCTGAAGTTCATCAGGAGTTCACAAGATCAGCGGGACACCTCCCCTCTCTTCCCCCCTTACCCAAATGGTAACCTCTGCAAGGTGTCAGACTACAGGTTTACAAATGCTTCAGAAACAGAGACAAATTTTGAAACTTGTGTTAAAGCTGCAGTGAAATTGGCACTGAGGATGCTTCATGTCCCGGAGCAGTAAGCAAAAGTAAGATCTATATTCTTTTGAATGTTTATCTCTCTGTTGTCATTACTACACTAACCTTTCACAATCTGCTTCAGTAATCTTTACTTGAGGTACTATTAACACATTGAGCACACTGAGACCTTTTTTTTTTTTTTACATTTAATGACAAAACTACCCTAGTGACTCAAATATTTTCAGCAGGCTACTAATGGCTTTTCCATTTGATTGCACTCCCTTTCATATCAATTTTATAACAGGCACAAATAACAAACATATAGCTCTAAGCAAAAGCTGGGACAAACATGAGTGTTTCTCCTGAAAAAAAACCAATTGGATCTGAGGTTGATGATAATTTGTCAGTAAAACAAGAGAGGTTTTGATATTTGGTTCACATTCTAGCTGGACAAACTGAAATACAAGGAGATGATTCTGAGAAAAAGAAATCTAATGACTATAACATCTGAAAATCATCTGAAAAGGCATGACTCCCTTAAGACAGCAGATGATGGAAGTTCACACATGGAAGGGCATGCAGTGGTAAAGACTAGTAAAAAAAATGCAAGCAAAGAAACAAACACTGATGTGAATATGTGGAATATTGCTTTTTTAAAGGACAAATTAAACATTCTAACAAAAATATATAAAACCTTTGATTGCAGTCAAAACTATAAGGGAGATGAAGGAGAATTGGATGAAGCAATCATTTCCAACTGATAGATCAAAACCTTCTTTTTTATTTTTTGGTGGAGAACCAGTAGAGCTACATATTTTCCTGTAAGGAGTTTGGCAAATCATATTGGAAGGAAAGTTCTAGCACATAGTCTGTAATGTCTCCAACTATCCATTGTAATCTTCCAGTACTCATGGCTACACGAATCTTAGAAATTAGAAGGCAGCCACTTGACTTGCATTTAGTCTTTTGAAAATTATTAAGAAATAAAATCATTATTAAATTAATAATCACTTGTTCTCATGATGCTATATTAAATCTCACTTTTAAAATGAATTTGTATTGTCCAATTTTGTTACAGAATTATTTTTCCTTGAAATGTCATTTTACAGGAACTCCAATAGTCAGGGAAGCAATACACTTTTGAATTTGCCTGAAGTAGGATTTCTTTAGAGAAGTCTCTCTTCATTCCTTCATATTATCCACGTTCGTCAAAATGACAAAATGAGTGGCCACTCTGGCTCAGACTGGAAGTCTCTTCAACCCAGTACTCTGTCCTTGGCAGTAATCAGGGGAGGATCCTCAAGGAAGAACAGGACAAACATAGAATCATAGAATGGTAGGGTTGGAAGGGATCTCCAGAGATCATCTAGTCCAACCCCCCTGCAGAAGCAAGTTCACCTACATCAGGTCACATAGGAACATGTCCAGGCGGGTCTTGAAGACCTCCAAGGAAGGAGACTCCACCACTCCCCTTGGGCAGCCTGTGCCAGGGCTCCATCACCTGAACAGTGAAATAGTTTTTTCTTATGTTTAAGTGGAACTTTTTGTGTTCCAGCTTCATCCCATTACCCCTTGTCCTGTCACTAGCCACTATAGAAAAAAGGGATGTCCCAACCTCCTGACACTCATCCTTCAGATATTTATAAATGTTAATAAGATCTCCCCTCAGTCTCCTCTTCTCCAGACTAAACAGCCCCAGTTCCCGCAGCCTTTCCTCATATGAAAGATGTTCCATTCCCCTGATCATCTCAGTGGTCCTGTGCTGGACTCTCTCCAGCACTTCCCTGTCCCTCTTGAGCTGGATAAACAGGTAGATTATTTCTTCTGACCAAAATACTCTACTTGGCTAAGAAGCATAAGGTTTTTGAACCCATAAATTTTTACTTGCCACAATATCTCACAAAAATGGATCCTGCTGCTTAATTATACTGTGTGCAAAGATACATATTCAGTTTTGTTTGCTGCATACTAGATTTTTACTGAAAGATATAAAATGGAACTTATTCCTATTCACCTTCAGCGTGCTACTCATCTGTTTACAGAGTTTTGCTTTTTCCCCCTCATTTTTCTCTTTTCCAGACTACTTCCAGCACTACAGTTTACTGAGAATTCCATGAACTTGCTCATCTTTTTAGTGCTTCTCTGAACTTCCCTCGGTTTTATTTTCTTATTTCTCCTGCCTGGACATTTTTTGCAGTCTTCTGTTTTTGAGATGAAGCAAAAAGAACTGTATTTAATAAATGGAGCTGTGGCATAATGATGTTCAGTCTTATTCTCTGTACTTTCTGCTAATAACTCTTCATATTTAATTTGGTTTATGACCTCTGTTAGGCAGTGATTTGATGTTTTCATCAAAACATCCAGAAAAAGATCCACGCAGAGTTCAGTTACGGCTTCCTCTCATCTAAAAAGCTGAAAACTTCTTTCTATACTGCGTTTCAAATGCCAATCAAGTACTTGAACGTGAGCAACCAGCGTCCCCTGGCAGTAGAGATGGCCAACAGCATCTAGGCCTACATCAGCAGTAGCACAGACAGGAGGCTAGGGAGGCAGTGGTTATCCTCTTCTGCTAAGCACTTACTAGACCACATCTAGTTACTCTGGACAGTTTGGGTCTCTCCAGTACAGGAAAAACATTTATAAACTGCAGGCAGTTCAATGATGCTCAGGGTTGAGGCAGTGGCCTTGTGTACAGGCTGCGGCAGAGATGGCTTTGGGAACATCTCACAGCTACAAGTGCCTACAGGGAGCTCAAGGAGATGAGTCAGATGTGTGCAGTGGGACAATAAGAGACAATAGGCTGCTGTGGTTTTAGCTCTGGCCAGGTGCCAGGTGCCCACCAAGTTGTTCTATCACTCTCCCTCCTAAACTGGACAGAGGAGTGAGGAATATAATGAGAGGTTTGTGAGTCAAGATGAGGACAGAGAGATCACTCAGCAATTAGTGTCACATGCAAAACAGACTCAACTTGGGAAGAAATAGTTTGATTTAATAATGAACAATCAAGACAGAGCAGGGAAAATGAGAAATAAAATTGAATCTTAAAATAGTTTCCCCCATCCCTCCTTCTTCTCAGGACTCTCCTTCCTTTGCCCCCAGCAGCGCAAGGGATGGAGGATGAGGATTGCAGTCAGTTCATTACAGATAGACTTTGCCACTCCTGCTTCTCAGGGGAAGGTCTCCTCCCACATCCCACTGCTACAGTGTGAGATCCCTCCCACAGGAGACAGTCCCTCATGAACTTCTCCAGCGTGGGTCCTTCCCATGGGGGCAGCTCCTCACACACTGCCCCAGCATGGGTCATCCAACGGGAGAACAGTCCTTCAGGTACCGACTGCTCCAGTCTGGGTTCCTCATGGGATCACAAGTCCTGACAACAAACCTGCTCTGGTGTGGGCTCCTTTCTCCTCACAGGCTCCCAGGTCCTGCTAGGAACTTGCTCCAGGGTGAGCTTCCGATGGAGTCACAGCCTCCTTCTGGCATCCACCCGCTCCGGCATGGGGTCCTCCACGATGCTCCCCGATGGCCTCCATGGACTGCAGGGGCACAGCTGCCTCACCATGGTCTTCACCACAGGCCACAGGGGAATCTTTCTTTCAGGGTCTACGCACCCTCCTACCCTTCCTTCTCCACTGACCTTGGTGTCTGCGGAGATGGTTTCATATTCTCATTCCCTGTTGCTGATGCAGTTTTTTTGTCTCTGCACAGCAATTTCTTCTCTTTCTCAAATACATTAATCACAGAGGCATTACCTCCATCACTAATTGGCCAGGTCTTGGTCAGTTGTGGGTCCATCTTAGAGCCAACTGGCACTTGACTCTATCAACTCCAGGGAAAGCTTCTTGCAACTTTGTTTAAAGAAGCCACCCCTGTAGCCTTCTGCTACCAAACCCTGGCCTGGGCAAAACCACTACATAGGAAAAAAATTAATCTCTGTAGTTTCACCTTTTCTGTCAAACAAAACTATTTTAAAGTCTATGGATTCTCCATGCTGACTTAAAAGACAGTCTGTTATGCCCATGACTCATGTCTCTTAAGGTTCACAGAAAATAACTGCTTTATTTCTGAGGATTCAAAAGTCTTGGAGTCCCATTCTGAACTGATTTTCACCTCAGAATGACTTGCAATTCCCCTTGGTACTTCCACTTTCCTGATCATATTTGTGTTCTTCACAGATTCATGGGTAAGGATAAACAGAAGATTGACTCCAGGAGACATTTTAGGCTAGTTATCTGGACAGGATAAATACATATTTTTCTGAACAAACCCAATACATTTATTGAAATTATTATTAATTAAGCCTAAGTGTTATTTTGGACTTGGAGGAAATAAATTGGTAATTGAAAAGGCCAGTTCTATCTGAACTGTAAAATATTTTGAGCACCTAATCAAATCAAAGAATCAAAGAGCATCTAGTAGATCTCCTATCCAAAGATCTACTAATTTATTTTTCTACTACACAACTGATTTTTCTAGAAAGCATGTTTTTCTTCGAATACAAAGACCTAATTGTTAAGACTTCAGAATAATGAAATCATGCCTTTTCATTGCTCTACAACTTATAACGTGTTATTTTTAACAAAAATGCTGAATATTCAATGTATAGAATTAAGGGCAAAGGACTGGAAAGGTATAGAGCTATCCCACTTTTTCTTTCTTTTAAAGGAGTACAACTTAGAGCAATGAATGATGCTTCAACTATATTTACATAGAGCAACAGTTACATCTAGTGGCTACAAAGTTAATTCTTTCTAGATGCTTTGCATAGTTAGTCTGAAAGTTTTTTTATATTGAGTATGAGACCCTATTATTTTCTATTTGTATTCTACCATACAAGGAAGACACACATCTCTCTATATAAATATATGCTTTTTAATTCTGAATTATGTTAGAGCAAAAAATGCTGAAACACTAATTGCAGGAAGAACAAATTCAGAAGATATATAAAGATATTAACGTGAGTAAAGAAACCTCTTTGATTTTGGCATAGGATGATGTCATTTATGAATCCAATCAATGTAACATGTTAAATGGCAATATAGCCAGAATTATCAAGGATTTGAGGTTTTTATACCCTTGAAAGCAGAAGGATCATTTTGATTGCTTACCATATATGAGAGTAAGAAGGCATGTACAATGTTTTATTAATCTAATCCTTCAGAGCACAGCAGAGCACATGGATGACAATCTTTCCTGTCTTGACTAGCCCAAATAAGCTGCTCTTCTGGCAGAAAAAAGATCTGTCTGTCAAAAAAAAAAAAAAAAAGAAACCTTCCCAGAGATGAGACAAGGGCTCCATGGACACCGCTCTGAAGGACTTTGGGGCAGCTATACTGATTTTCCTGGTTCCCCTAACGCAGCCACTTACTATGGCATCTGGTTCTCCTGGCTGCTCCATGTGGGAACACTGGTGCCTTAATTCCCAATGAGAACTGATCAGTAGCATCCAGTCCTTGAGCTCCCCAACCTAAAGAGAGGATATGGCATTACATATGGACAAGAGATGGCTCTGCTCCCCAGCCCAGCCCTACACAGGATGAACTGATGCTTCCTCCGATGCTGATCTTGTCCTCTGTCTCCTCTTTGAGTGATGACACAGGCAGGTGGGGGTTCCAAATGATCAAATAAAACAGTGTTACAGAGGGGTAAGAAAAAAAGCTGAAACAGCTGCTAACAAGTCAAAGGTTCCAGGAAGGGATGAGAGCAAGTCCAGTCATACAGACAGATGGCGTATTGAATTCTATGCTCTCTCATCAACCTAGATGCAGTTCGCCCTGCACATCATACAGAAAAACCTTGCATGGTCAGGTCTCCTTTGTAAGCCCATATGGGCATAAAACAACCACCGCTTTTCACATCATTATGAGTTTCATTCTTTTGGTCTCTATGATATTGCTTGACAATTTCTCTCTCAAATTTAACTCTGCTTTATGATGAACTGATCAATATCACCACAAGTAAAATGTATATATAAAGTACTTGGGAATTTGAGGTATGGGATTTGTATAATGCATACAGAGTATATGGTCTTGCTAAAAGACTGCAAGTACTTCTGTAGAGGGCAGCTCAGTACAAACCAGCTACACTACACTGAGATTAGATACCCAACTTTCTTGAGTGCTGGAAATAAGCCACAAAACAAGCAAAGGACAACCAAATGCCTTCCGTTGCTCCCAAGAGCTCTGCATCACTCTCCAAGTTTGAGGGTATCGTGTTTTCAGTATTAAGTAAATTCAAGGGAAGCAAGTCATTCCTGGGTCAGGCATACTTCCTGGGTCAAAAGCAAAGAGAAAAGTTTGGAATCAGAGAGTTTCTATTAATAACATCAACATAACAGTAAAATGAGACATCCCCATCTTCATTTGTAGCATTGCCAGCATGACAAGTTCCACTTAGACTTGTCTAATTTACTCCTTTATCTAGCTTCATTCAAAGATTGCACAGGAGTCACAGTTATCTTTAGTAGTAAATATAGCACTAGTTCAAACTGTTCTTGACAGCTCTTTTCTTAATGAATGAGAAAATAAAGATTATTCCTTTTAGGCTTGTGCTGAATTTGGTAAGGACAGATAGGAGAGTTTGCCCACCATTGCTGCAGCACATTGCACTGATATAAGAAGTAGCAACAGGAGGAGGTGTGTTGAGGTATGGTAATAGCCCCTGAAACCTATTGACAACTGCAATCATTTGCATTGACTTGTTCTGCAGCATGAGACTGCACTGAAGAATGAAACCACATGGGAGACAAACAATATATAGGCAGACCTAGCACATATACTAGTAGTTATCTTGTTTGTAGTTGTTTCCTCTTGTCTGTTTGAAGGCATAGCACTATGCACAAAGTACTATGTCCAAATACTCAGTAGACAGAACATAGCCAGAGACATCATTCATCTCGGCAGCGGGGGTATGAATATGCTCATGAATCACCAGAGCTGTCCAAGGCACTCAAGCTTCTCACACAACTTTTGGTCAAGCTCCATAATTATGAAGCCATATTTTAAAAGCATATTTTATACTTTTTCACACATGACTGGTGTTAGATGCAATAATGCATAGAAAGAGAAAACTGAATTTTTAGTGCACATCCGTGTTATTTCTCCTGACCTTACAAATAGTGGAGAAGTTATGAAGTGTAGGATATGTTTCTACTTTTCAGTTACTGTGTTGTCAAGATGAAGCCTTGGATTCATATGCTGTATTTTCCACTTAAGCTTCTCCTTTACTGTTAGAGCTGTAGAGTTGTAAAGCTGCACTCTGAACCATGGGAGCTAATGGGCAAGCTAACCCTGGCCTATCTCAAAGTCAGGATATTCTTTATCACAGCATTAAGACACATGATCAAGTTTTAGTTCTGAATATTTGCTGCCCTCAAGAGGAGAACATTATTAAACCAATGACTGAGAGGTGTTGGGTTTATGCTTTGCAAAAACAAAGACGTATCCCAATCATTATATCCCCAGCTGACTACGTCTTTAAAGATTTTGCAGAGCCTCCTGAAACACTTAGCTTTAGAGTTAATAATATTTTTAAATCAGATAAAAAGAAAACCCATATGCTGTATAGCTGTAACCCCACCACCACTAACATCCAGTTTCAAATGGAGATTAAATACGTCTTTGGAAGATAGATCCATGTACAGACATGCCTCATCAGGTTCAGGAAGTCTGGAGCTGAAAGTAGTAAATGTTTACAAGATCATCCACTAATATAATTTATGTTTGCCGAGATCTTGCTCCTCTCTTGGTGTCTGATAACAATCTTCACTGAGACACAGGACACTGAATCAGGTGAATCCATCAGCCACTCCTAGATTCTGACATACAGTCTTCAAGTATTGGTTAAGCAATCTAGGAAATATCTCTGCGGAGCCCAGTGTCCTTGTTATCTCCTGGAAGGAGATCTGCAGCTCTTCAAAAAAGGTGTTTCAAGGAAGAAGTCAAAAACTTTCTAGGAGATTCTTGGCAGTTTGCTCTTTTAGCAAAACTCTACCAATGGATTCACAAATTTCTTTGTAATTCTTATTTAGCCATGTCTTTGTCTTTCTGGGAAAACTGAAGAGTAACCAAAAAAATAAATAGCAACTTAAGAAAAACAACAAGAATAAACAAAAGAAATAAGTCTATTTAAGCTCAAACCCGATCTGAATAGTTTCAGGAATCATTCAAGTCTTCTTTTGTGAAATACTTGCTATTAATTTCTAGATGTTCTTTTAGCCTTGTGCTGCTCAAGAAATTATGTTAAAGGCTTATATGCCATATAGAGTTAGCACAGGGAATATGCTTGTGATACTGTTTAGCTGATGGGGATCTACACTGAATATAAAACATTGGAGACAACAGCACCATGAAAGTCAAGAACAGCATAGATTATGTTGTTCTTTGTCACCCACTGGAAAACAAAAGACCACCACCTTGTACAGGACCTTGTAATTTTATCATGTGCTTCCTTTTCTCTCATTAGTCCAGATTGTCACACAACTATATTTATAACCCTGAAGAGCGACAATATCTCTGCTACTAATGTGTTCAAGTAGTCATTAAAAGAAAAAAAAACAGGGAACTTACCTATAAGATGGAAAAGGTTGCTACATGTTGCAACTAGTTTCTATGAGGAAAATTCAGAGTTCCACTGCACTGCACGGTGTGCAAGAACAAAGAAAGGTTGCCAAAAAATTTTGTTAAAGTGCTTACAGGAAAATCTGGAAGTATTCCAACTTGGCTTATTGTGTAGTTTCCAACTAAGAAAATATAGTTTAAAATGTCTCATATATTTAGTTCCAAATGAACAAAGCATTTCTCAGACAGAAGTGATCTCCTGAGTTCCATTACAGGGAGTATGTATTTCATACATGGATGCAGATACATAATAAATTTGTCAGCCTTTCTAAGGTGAAGCTTTAGAGTTTAAGTAGATATAGGAAATCTTCAGAAACAGATTATAAGGATATATGAGTTACATTCCATCATAAACAAGCAGGAATTGTTGTGCTTAAATCTGTAATAGTTATTGCTGGTTTTGGCTGGGATGGAGTTAATTTTATTCACTGGGGCTGACATGGGCTATATTTTGGATGTTATGAAAACAGTGTTGATAACACAGCAATGTTTTCATCACTGCTGAGCAGTGATTACACAAAGTCAAGGCCTTTTCTGCTCCTCACACCACCCCACCAGCAAGTAGGCTGGGGGTGCACAAGGAGTTCTGAGGGGACACAGCAGGGACAGCTGACTTCAACTGACCTGAGGGATATCCCACACCATATGATGTTATACTCAGCAATAAAAGCTGGGGGAAGAAGGAGGAGAGGAAGATACCACAAAGATGGCTTTTGCCCTCTCAAGTACACACATATGAAGCCCTGCTTTCCTGGGGATGGCTGAATACCTGTCTGCACATGGGAAGCAGTGCATAAATTCCTTGTTTTGCTTTCTGTGTGCATCTAGCTTGTGCTTTACCTATTAAACTGTCTTTATATCCCAAACCACAGATTTTCTCATTTTTACCCTTCTGGTTCTCTTCCCCATCCCTGCTGGGGAAAATGAGCAACTGTATGGTGCTTAGCTGCCAGCTGGGGTTAAACCATGACATCATGTAACTTGCACAAGAGTATTTGCTTTCATAAATTTAAAAAGAAACAAAGCTGTGGTGTCTTACAAAATTTGATTAATTAAAAGCCTAAAACCCCAGAAGTGGCTTTCATGTGACAGAATAAACACTGTTGCAATGCTGTTTGCTTTGGCAATTGCCTAATTAATACAGTATTCATGTGATTGCAGAAACTTATTATAGCAAAAATCAGTGCAAAACCACGTGGAGGATGAAGGTGATACCCAGATTAAACAAAACCAATTTTGGTAATTCACATTCATTATCTCATAGATTGTTCTCCTGCACTCACATGTTCACCTGCAGCAAGATGTGTGTGTCACAGTGGTCTGGCCAACTCCACTTAAACATGACACAGGGGACAAGGGACATCAGCTATCACCTCCTAATTAAATCTCTTGTATTCCTCTTGCTGACAATAGGGTTTAGACACTTGTTTTACTCAGTTCGCAAGTTAGTAACTATCACCTGAATTTTTGCCTTAGAATTTTGCTTAAATATTAATCCTCCATTAACTTTTAGGAAAGTTGCTACCCGTGGTCTGTGGAATTCTCATCTGTGCATATTTCTGGCTACAATCTTGCTTCCATCCTCTGTTATCAGTTAAGTCTTCTGCGTAAGTGTCATCATGCTGCTGCCTCATTAGAGCTCAGGCGTCTGGTCTTGCTGTAAACAACACATTCCCTGGTGTTCTCCCCTTTGACTGACATTAACCACGTCTTTGGTTATCAGTGTATGATGTTCTTCAACTTTTGTTTGGTATCATTTCTTCTAGAGCTTTCACTCATCTCCATTTCCATCTGTAATTCATTCTATTAATCTTTGAATTTCTATTACAAATCTTTGCATGTTATGCAAGGCAAAATCTGAGGGGAAAAAAAAGGCTCAACTCTCTTTCAAGCTTCAAAGAAACCTTAAAAAGAAATCTATCTACACGTTACCGTGGCTTTGAATGTCTCCAGCTAAAAAAACAATCACGGAGGCCACAGATGCTATATCCCCATCATTCTGTGTCACACCATTGCAAACCTATCTGTAAGTTAATGAGTGAATTACATTCATTCCTTTAAATGTCTGTCTCATCTATTCCATGTTGGACAAAAAATGCATGTGTAATTTTCTTAGGTAATTTTCTTAGGGAAAGTAAGTTTCTAGAAAGTCACTCTGCAATGGAAACAAAACCTCCGATGATTTGGATGACCCTGAATTATGAATTCAGAGAAGGAATGCTACATATAGGATTGAGTGTCAGCTGTGTTAAGGGCCTATGGTGGCCCTCAAGGCTTGTATGACTGGAGATATGTCAAAGCCCAGTACTCTCTGAGCAGGTTTTTAGAGATATTCCACACAAGGAGAGCCTCATGTTTAATGTCAAATTCCCTTATTTGTAGATATTTTATGTTACACAAGACTTAGATTTAGCAGAGCAATACAGCAATATAGCAACTGTAATATATGGTTGGATCACAATACAAGCCTGATTGCTATTACCAGCCCCTCTATGCTCACTATTGTGACTCTAGGCATCCCAGTCTCCAGGAAGGAATATGTAAGCTGAAACCAGCCCAAGTTGGTTGCTCTCTTCAAAGTTCATTTTCTTGGTTGTTCAGCTTTTATACTTTTAGATTTGGTTGAATCGCCTACACAATTCTCCACCAACTCTGCTTCTCCCTCCTAATTATCTCACGGGCAAGGCTGTTTATACAACTCAAAATCCCATTGGTACAGCTGAATTTCTAAAACAAAGGTCACCCTTGATGCCTTTTGTGATGAGGTAAGTTCAGCTTTCCTTGTGATAACTGGTGGCCATTCCTTATAGTATTCCCTGAGCTCATCATTCTTGCCCTTCTCCTCTGAGCCCTCTTCATCATAGGTGTTTGTTGTTACAGGGTGTGATTCAAAGCAAACTTGGAAAACAGTCATTAGTTACATTGAAGATAAAACACGTGAGCATGGCATTTCATTTTGTGACTGCATTCTCAAGGAAATATGTTTGTAAAAAGCAACCCTACCAATAATTTTGACACAGAAGACTAGATGTTTGAGGTTTAGCTAATACTGAACATCAGCTGCAGCTTTTTGCTGAGGCCAGTGTCTTGCTAAATGAACCCTAGTTTCTTAAATTTTCAGGACTAATTAGTAATTTGAGCAGCATTATTGAGAAAGTGTTGAATGAAATATATTAAGAGGTCATCATATGGATATAATTTCAGGTAATTTTAAACAGTTTTGTAAATGACAATACTGCCTAAAACCATTAGCTGTGTCTCAAGATTCTATGACAGAGAACAGTAAGATTCATTAATTTTAGCTTCTGATGACTCTGAGAGGCATATTTGAAACACAATTATGTTGGAGAGTAACAGACAGCTTTTGTTGACTAATGATCTCATCATTTTATGTGTATACATAATCTGTTACATTTACACAATTATCTTCTCAAGGGACAAACACAGCAAACTGAGCCAACCAGGTAAATAACTTCTGTGTCCAGTTCTGGGCTCCTCAGCTCAAGAGGGACAGGGAAGTGCTGGAGAGAGTCCAGTGCAGGGCCACCAAGATGATCAGGGGAATGGAACATCTTTCATACGTGGAAAGGCTGCAGGAACTGGGGCTGTTTAGTCTGGAGGAGACTGAGGGGAGATCTTATTAACATTTATAAATATCTAAAGAGTGGGTGTCAGGAGGTTGGGACACCCCTTTTTTCTACAGCAGCTAGTAACAGGACAAGGGGCAATGGGATGAAGCTGGAACATAAAAAAGTTCCACTTAAATATAAGAAAAAACTATTTCACTGTGAATGTGCCGGAGCAGTGGCACAGGCTGCCCAGAGGGGTTGTGGAGTCTCCTTCCTTGGAGGTCTTCAAGACCTGCCTGGACATGTTCCTATGTGACCTGATCTAGGTGATCCTGCTTCTGTAGGGGGGGTTGGACTAGATGATCTCTAAAGGTCCCTTCCAACCCCTACCATTCTATGATTCTATGATTCATGAAGACAAAGCTGAGAACACATTGTCCAAGGAAGATTTGTTACCAAACCTAAAAGATTGGTGTGTGTATTTCTCTCTATGAAGAGTGTCAAAGTGCATAGATCACATACCTTTGTCCACGCTGAACTGCTCTGTACCAATCAAAGAAAGAAGTACTAGGATGGAATCTTCTCCAAAAATCTTTATGAAATAGATCCAGCAGAAAACTTACATAGGCTTGTAGCTATATGGGCACTTTGTGGAAGTCTCATTACAGGGCCTGGCAAACAAAATCTAAACCCTCTAAGCCCAGTTTCCCTGCCAGACCATACTGTGGGCCATGTGCAGTGGCCAGGGCTCCCCATGCAGCACCGTAGTCCTGTGGTCCTTTTAACCAGGGAGTGCTATGCAGTGAGGGACCATCTCTACTCTGCACCAGCACAAGCACAACAGAGATGGCACAGGAACTTGTCTCAGATAAATGCTCACAACTGCTTTTGAGAGATAGTCTTCAGACAGATTTATTCCTTAACCTGCTCCACCATGAAGCCCCACCAGCCAAAGTAAGTGGGGAAGCAGAAGAACAAGAATGAATGGCCAAGTATCAGGCTGGGAGGTAGTGTGAAACTGTTCCTTCTAGAGGTCTTGTGTTGAGACAAAAGGCAAGTCAGGAATTAAGGGCATCTTGATGTCCACCTCATTCAAGGGTTATGTATCCTCATCATAATCTAGAAGTTAAATATCAAAACTAATCCTTTCTCGTAAGTGGGAATGAGGAGGAGTTTCTACTGAACACCTCAGTAATTAACAAACCCGCTCACAATACTGAAGTGCCTCTTTTGCCTACTGTGACTTATCAGACACCTCCTCTCCTGGTTTAACTGGTAGGCTCATTCCTCCTCTCACTATGTTGTAACCAAGGCAGAGTTGAAAGAAGACAGGAGTGGGTGAAATGCGTAACATGGTGACTAAGGTAATTACTTGCAACTGAAATTTAAAGTGTTCTTGTGCTCAACTACAATTGACACTTTGCATGTAATTATTTGACGTTAATTAGAGAAAGAATGAAAATCTCAGTACTTCTCCATCCATGCCAACGCTTGTACTACTAACATATTAGGTCATGTTGTCTCTTGTTCTCTTTGGGATGCTTCCATGTAGAACAGAAATACCTGACGCACAGAGAACCCTGCAGCAGCTAAAGAGTGTCGTATGCAGAAAGAAGCAGGCTCAGACAGAAAAGAGATTCAAATCCCAGTATCCAACTTCTGGGTGTAACATCAGACAAAAGACACAGCAATGTTATCTGAAGCACGTTGGGGCTGCACAAATTCCAGAATCATAGAATCTCAGAATTATAGGGGTTCGAAGGGACTGTCCAACCCCCTTGCTAAAGCAGGTCCACCCAGATCAGGTCACACAGGAACGTGACAATGTGGGTTTTGAAAACCTCCAGAGGAGATCCCACACCTTCCCTGACTGTCCTGATAGGGGTTGGTAGCCCTACACTGGATTCTCTCCAGAAGTTCCCTGTCCCTTTTGAGCTGGGGAGCCCAGAACTGGACACAGGACTCCAGATGAGGTCTCACCAGGGCAGAGTAGAGGGGGAACAGAACCTCCCTTGACCTGCTGGCCACACTGTTCTTGATGCATCCCAGAATGCCAGTGGCCTTCTTGGCCACGAGGGTACATTGCTGGATCATGTTTAGTTTATTATCAATCAGGACTCCCAGGTCTCTGCAGAGCTGTTCTTCAGCAGGTCAGTCCCCAACCTGTATACCTGAGGGTATACTCTGTCCCCTCATCCAGGCCGTAGGTGAAGATGTTGAATAAGACTGGCCACAGAACCGATCCCTGTTGAACTCCACTGGCCACGGGCCTCCAATTGAATTCTGTGCTATTGATCACCACCCTCTGGGCTCTGTCATTCAGCCAGCTCTCGATCTACCTCACCATCTACTCATCCAAGCTTTCTGATGAGGATGTTATGGGAGACAGTGTCAAAAGCCTTGCTGAAGTCAAGGTAGATGACATCCACTGCTCTCCTCTCATCTAGCCAGCTAGTTATATCATCATAGAAGGCTGTCAGGTTGGGCAAACAGGATTTTTCCTTGGTGAATCCATGTTGACTCCCCCTGATAACTATCTTTTCCTTCATATGTTTACAAATGACATTCAGGATAAGTTTTTCTACCAACTTTCCAGGGATGGAGGTGAAGCTATCCAGCTTGTAGTTTCCTGTGTCATCCTTCTTGCCCTTTTTGAAGACTGGAGTGACATTGGTCTTCCTCCAGTCCTCAGGCATCTAACCTGTTTTGATCACTCAAAAATGATGGAGAGTAACTTAGCAATAACATCAGCCAGCTCCCTCGGCACTCGTGGGTGCATCCAATCAGGTCCCATAGATTTTATGGGTGTTCAGATTGCCTAACAGGTCTTTAACCCCCTTCTCATCCACCAAAGGTAAGTCTTTCATTCCTTGACCTTTTCACTGATCTCCAGGGAATCTGAGGGGGATGGGTGGCTCAACTCTGCGTCCTGACAGGCCGAACACGTAAGCCAGGTAGGGAACTGCTCAGAGTTGCCAAGACTCGGGCAGCTTTGCTGATCCTTACGAGCAGACTAAGAAACACATCCATATTGAGAGCATTTGGAGTCGAGTCTGGATGGAGCATCACACATCCATGGAAATGTAGCTACCTATAGACAGGTGTTGCCTGGCCTAAAACCTACTTCACAGTAAAGGAACGATAGTTAGGGAAAAAGAGCAGCTCTGGTTTTCAATCCTTTCAAAGGGATCTACAAACCATCTGTACCTTTGAAGTCAGATTCTTGGATGTGGCAGCAGTAGTTGACTCTTTGACTTTGGCTCAGTCCCCAGATTCAAAGTCCTGAAATGGTTCCTAATATGGAGATGTGAACCTATTTAACACAGCAAAACCAGATGAACTGCAATACAAACTTAGATCCCAAGAGATGCTAAATCGTTACTGTAATGACTAAACCATATTGTCTCGAGAAGTTCTGTGACAAACTCGTATTCTGCGTTTTCAACATGGCAGCTCTACTTTTGTCTTCTGCAGAATGGCAACAGTATGACTCAGAGTAAAATCAAGCTCTACTTAGCACAATTCAGAAACTAAGATTCAGTAAGGAGAATCAATGCTGAGTGTGCATACTACCACTGTTAAATATATAGCAGAATTATTTTAACAAGCTCTATAAGCAAATTAAAGCTCAGAAACCTCAGAAGCTCAGAACTAGAAGCAAGAATTCCATGCTCAGATCTGCAAATGCTCAGTTAGATGCACATCCTTACCCTTAAGCCTGTGTCCTAACACAGCAATTGCACCCATACAATTAACACAACATGGTTATGTTTTAAAGAGCGTAATGAAAATCAGGTTATTTTTCATGACTCATGATATCTTTTCAAAGTCTCGTAAAAGATGTTTGGCACACCTTCCTCAAATCCTGATCTTTCCTGCCAAACTTGCCCTGCCACTTGAAAGTGGCCATCACTGAGTGATACATACCTGTACTATTAATGCACATGCTAATTAGATGATTTTGTGATATCAAACTCTAAGACCAAGGCAACAGAAGAGAACAGAAAACTTCAGGGTTAGTAACAAAGGTTTCCAGATCTTGTACAGCTCGTTTACTGAATGAGATATGAAACCTTTTGAGAATTTGCTGTATTTTAACGTCTCAAAATATATATTGGAAACAGGATATGTTAGACTCCTGTTGATCCGAATGTGCTGTCAGAAATACAAGCCTCTCCCACTGAGGTTCATTAGCAATGATACACAAAACTGAACTCATACAGGCAGTGGATTAGACATTAAACAAGAGAATAACCATCTAGTAGGAATAATTCTCCCCCCTAAAGTAAGATTGGTCCAGGTTTTATGCAATTCTAAAAAAAACTTAATATGGCTGTCAGATGCCAGCAGTATTCTAAGAAAGTCAAGCACATGGTATCTAGACATCAAAATGTAAAATTTTGACTCATCAATAAAAGCCAAAGAGCGAAGCAGATTGAGTTACAAAATAAGTACATATGGTACAGCTTTGGCTTTTTTTGATACATAGTTTTAAGGCAGTGCTTTCCAGGTTTATTTTAGTACTTTACTTGCATAGATCTCTCAAGTCATTGATGAGCCACGAGACGTTGCTGCCCACAAAATGAGGGAAATGCATAATGCACCACTATTTTCTAGCAACCCCCTCACTCCTGCTAAAAAACAGTAAGTGCCAGATGTAGTTTAATGTGACAAACATTCTGTAATAACCTCATCAGATGCATGAAATAAAAGAATTACACAAACAGAAAAATTCCCATAAGCCCTAGTGTATCCTGACAACTTTCACCTTTCCCCCCCAACATAATATACTGAACATAAAACTTGCCTGAAGAACGCAATGTGTTATCCAAGTAACCGACCAGTTTGTACCCGTATTGCTAGTTACAGTGGCTCAAGAGTCACGTGTCAAAACACTACAAATACAGTTATCATTCTAAAAACAAGTTTTCTGCCTATTTGGTTTTAGGTACTTGACAGCTCAGCATCCTTTGCAAGTTTGTCTGCGACCAGGAACTAACTTTAAAACCCCTCTTCAATGTCGAGATTTTTTCCCTGAACTATTTTACCGCAAATGTTATTTGAGGGTCGCCGCAGCCTTTACGTAGTCTTTGTATTTGTCTCCTTTTGCTGAATGGTCGCCCAGACACCAAACTGCCACGCAACGCACTACAAAAGCCGCCTCAAGCCGCCTTCCTCAGGCGCTGCGACCACGTAACGTGTTTTTCATCCCGGACAATGAATCAGCAGAAACATAAACCTAAAACAAACAAACAAAAAAAAAGAACCCCACAACGTAATGAAATGGTTGCACATCGGCTCTGTTTCTGATTCGGAGGATTTCGCGGATCGCCGCGGCACCGGGATGTCTCCTCAGCGGTGCCTGGGGGAGGCAGGGAGGCCACGCGCCGCCGCCGCAAGCCACAGCCGGGGAGCAGCGCGGAGGTGAGACCGAGCTCCTTGAGGCAGCCGCAGCCGTCCCCCGCCCTGCCACCCACTCGCTAGGAACCGGATCTCAAAGGTGCCTGCCGGCCTTATCCGGCAACTCCCTGAGGCGACTCTACGTCTCTCTACCTCCCGCGCCCACCCCTCCGCCGCCGGCGGTACGTGGCCGCCGCGCCACGCCCCTCGCTGCACGTTCTGGCCCCCGCGGCCGCCCCTCGAGCCCAGCAGCCCGCGCCGGGGTCCCGGCGGTTGGAGCGCATCGCTCCTCTGATTGGTTGCCTCGGCCGCGGTTGCCCCGCCAGCTCCGGCGCCCGTGCCAGCCCGCCGCGCGGCCGCATTGGAGGGTTCGGTGCCGGTGGTCCCGCCGCGCGGGCCGCGAGGGGGCGCGTCTCCCCGCGGATTGGTGGGGCGGCAGGGCGCATGCGCCTCCCACTGGCTTCGCCCATTTCCCCCCCCCAATCCCTTCTCCCCCTCCCTCCCCCAGCTGCCGGCGCCGCCGTCCGCGCTCTGGTCTCGCGCGGCACCGTCCACCCCCCCCCCACCCCCGCCTCCTGCCATGGCCGCCGCCGCTGAGGAGCCTTTCCCCTTCCACGGTCTCCTGCCCAAGAAGGAGACTGGTGCTGCCGCCTTCCTCGCTCGCTTCCCCGACTTCGATGGGCGGGGGGTGCTGCTGGCCGTGCTGGACACCGGCGTGGACCCGGGGGCGCCGGGCATGCAGGTAACGGGTGGCAGGGAGGAGCCGGCGGCGGCCGCCCCTGAGTCACGGCCTCGGGTGTGGGCGGCGGGCGGCCCTCAGGGGGTTGGCGGGAGGTGGAGGCGGGGGCAGCCCTCGGGCCCTGCCGGAGGCGCCCCGTGGCGCTGGGGCGGGCGGAGGCCGTACTGCCGGGGGGGACGGAGACGAGTGTGGGGCCGGGGCGTTGGGCCAGGAGCGGCCATGGACCCCGGGGGGCCTCAGGCGTCAGCGAGAGCAGGGGAGGCCTCCAAAGGGCCGTCCTGGAGACTTGTTGTTTGCTTGTTTGCTTGCAGTTCCCGCTCAGCGTGCGTTCGCCTGAGCGTGGGCTCTGGTGCAGGAGGACGGAGGAATCCTGTAAACAGGGTCTCCGCACCGGTCACTTGAGCGTTTGCGTAGAGGTCCTCCTTTTTAAGCCATTCATGGGTGTTTTCTGTTCCTTAAATCTTCTCAGCTGTCTTCTTCCACATAGAGTTCATTACAAAAGAGTACTTTTTGTTAAAGCTTAGCGTGACTTCAAGAATAGGTAGCTTGAGGCTACAGACGGAAGCTTAGATCTTTTACATGAGAAGAGTATTTCTGGCAAAATTTGCATGCCTCTCTTTCTCTGTGTATTTTTCGTGTTATGTATTGCATTAGCAATCTATCGAATTTGTTTCTGCCTACTTTTTGAGGATCTCAGTTTATACAGTGATTGCTGTTCCGATCTCAATCTCAGTTCTGTAAATTTCTCTGTGATTTTAATTTTGATGTTTCTCCGCACTTCCTTATTGCTTTTAAGTGTTGTCTTTCAACATTTCTTTATCATCTAAGTTTCTGTGTGGCCTTCTATAGCGCTGCTGCTTCCAATTTCTTGGAACATGTTTTCTCTTAAGATGTGGCAAAAGAAGTGATTTGGAGAGAGTTGCATGCCACTCGCTTGGATTCTCTATCCTTTGGTGTTTGTTTGGTTTTTTTAACTAAGAGCCTATGTTGGTTTCTTCCCTTTCTTTTTCCCTTTAAGCCACCTCGTTGAGGGACCACACCTTGGCACATCTTTAGTTCAGTGTTCTAAAATGACTCCTTATGGAGTTCAAGTAAGTGAAAGAATGAGTAAAGAGGATAGGTAAGGTGGAAGGAGGGACTTGGACAGCTGTGACTTTGGATGATTTAAGCTGAAATTAAACTGATCCTTTTGACAAAAACTTTATAAGTGAAATAGTAATTAGGAACCTTAGAGAGAGGTAACCAGAAAGCAAACAAAAACAAGATAATACCATAGTCTGGCCAGAAAGCAGTAAAATACAATTATCAAGATGTGAATATAAATAGGGTGTGAATAGTTCTAAGATTTCAAATATGAAGGCAAAAAATCTAAATCTCTAGAGATTATAAATGGAGAATGGTCAACCAAAAAGAAAAAAAGCATGAGTTTATGGATAATAGAGGGAAACTTTGTTCTGAGATAGATAACCCAAGGTTTATGAAGTTTGATAAGGGATACTTATGAACCCTCATGATCTCAGTGTTGACAATAACACTTCAACCAGTTTTCTTTTGGTGAAGGATAAAATTTCAGGTAGTAAAGTAAATGATTTGTAGATAACTGGGAAGGGGGAGGCAAGTGGTGGTGCACGGTTTGGCATTCATCTTGCAATGAGTAAGAGTGAGTTTGCAAGGATGTTATAGAAACATGTGGAAAAGCCATGTACTCTTCACACTGCCTACTCAATACACCTGACTTAGGCTACTTGCAAAACTACAGAACAGGGGGTGTTGTTGCACAGGATACAGGGAATTATAAAGAAGAAGTAGTATGCACAGTCTGTAGAGTAGCTTCCTAAGTCTTTTTGTCAGCAAGAGGATATCCTCACTCTGTGGAATATTGGGCAGTTTGTTTTACCTCACAGAATAAGACAGCGTCTTGGGCACAGACAGCAAGACAGTGTAGCTGTACTGTGACAAGTAGTTTCTAACCTTGGGGTTTTTGGTTTTTTATTGCCCCTGTCTTCTCTGCTACTGCTTTTTCTTGCTATTAGTCTCATTGTCAGTTATTGTCCTGCCACGGAGCTAGAACTATGAGAACGGAGTCAGTTGCTTGGAGGGAAGAGAAGCAGAATTAATAGGTATTACAACTTTGAGTTCAGGTTAATGTCAGCAATGATTACAGGCCAAAATGAGCTGCTGTGTTTTGAATATATTTTGTGGTTTTTAATCAAAACAATTCATGTTTTACTCCTCCCTAGTGTCTCATTCCTGGTTAAGGTTCTTTCATTTGTTGATATTATCCTTTGACTTGTAAATGTTGATAGCATGAAAGTGTGGTACCTGGTGATCACTTTCTGAGGGACAAAAAGATTTAGGAACAGAGTATACCATTATGATTATATTCTTCTCTGGACATTTGGTGCTATAGAGAAAGTAGTTACTGAGCTTAAAAAAAAAAAGTTCTTACATTGATTTTTTTCTGTTGGCTGACTTTCTTTGCCACAAAAAATATTAGTCTAATTTGTATTTCCTTTCCTTTTCTTTCTGAGTCTTTTGTAGCGAGTGCACTCTAAGGAACTCGTTTTACCTTGTTTTTTATTGCTTTTCACTCCACCTGTTGATGCAAACAATAAAGTTCACTTTGTGTACTACTTTCATTATGCTTTTTTTTCACTTCTTAGCCCTTTTGGTAGAATCTGTTTCCTGTTGTTATCTGCCAAATCGTGGCTTGCATTCCTCATTAAGACACGACAACTGATGAAATTTTAGGTAGGCGAGTATGTTTAATGGAGCATTGGGCTGTGTACATACAGTCTTTGTTCAGCCCCACCCTGTCCTTTCCCTGTTGCTGCTACTTATTGTGTTTGACGATAGGTAAGTCGCTTCATCTGCTTCTTGATAGTTTTATGAAATGCCTGCTAGAATTATTATTTACTAAAATTAGTTTGTACTTTAGGAGATGACCTTTTAGCAGTAGCAACTCATTTGGTTTGACTTGCTTTTCAGCACTGAGTTAAAAAAAATGCTTCAATATTATTTTATTTGTGATCAGCTGTCCTGTAACCAAAGTGCTGAAGAACTTGTTCATCTCTTGTTGCTGCAATCAATAACCTTGTTTGTTCTGACAAAAATATATTCAAATGCATCTGGCTTTGCATATTTGTTTGGGATTGGCCCAGATACTGGTGCTCATCTACTTCTGTTATACTGACCAGTTGCCAGGGTTATGTGGCTAGATTAATTTCAATGTGTTCAATTTACTATTTTACTTGTTTTACAAAGTTAGAGATAATGTTGAAATATGTTTTTCAAACTTCCAGCTAAACTGTATAAACAACAAAACCAACACTTTCAGTTATAAACTAGCAGACTAGTTTTTCAAATGGCTGTAGGCAAACCATGATATGAAAGGTAGGATTGAGGATTTTGGTCTAAGTATACTCTTAATAATTTCTAATTGTAAAAAAAGTTCTTTTTTTGAATTTTAATGCAAAAGGTACTAAAATATGCCTTCTGTCTGTAATAAATTCATTACTTCAGGATTTTTCTGCTCACACAAGAGAATTGACCAAGTTCACATTATTTTTTTTTTTTTTCCTTAGAGTGACAGGACATGGAAAGGAAAACCTGGTTGAATTCTTTGAGTTTCACTGTAGCATTACTACTGGTAGGCAGCATGCCAAACAATGGTTCATTGCAGTAGAAGCCACCGTATCAGTTACTTGCACTAAGTGACCATGAACCTGCCTGGATCACTGCTGTTAGGAATTGGACTTTGGACCCTTTCACCCGAAACTCTGAGTTTCCTGTGTCAGACTGAAAAACTGACATTTGTTGGTTCAAATTGTACAAACTCACGTGCATGTGTTGACCTGCTATTCAGCTAGAAGGCAAAGAGCCATATAGTGTAGGAGTGGCACGTTGTTTTCCTGGCTAGGAAACAACTTTTAAAACTACCCAAGCTTGCTACGGCATAAATTTGTGTTCTGGCCACCTGTTGCAGTGTAACTGGTCTACTTCAAATAAGTCACCTTGGATTACATTTTCTTTCTTCTGTTCTTGTGCTCTGATCACTGAACAAATTCACTTTGATTGCAGGCATACTGCAAAATGTCTGCTTCTCATAATCTCACGTTTGGCTTGGAGTTGCTTTATTATTAGAGCAGATCTTGACTTTTCAGTGAGTGAAGACTGATGTTTGAGGGAATAAATTACAAACACTAGGAACCTGTATGGTTTGAGTGCCAAAGCACTGTGTTCATCAAGAACATTTTTACTACTGTGTAACTGTTTTTCAGTAGATGCATTACCAGGTTAACACACTTTAACAATTTTCTAAACTGAATATGAATTTCTACAGATTAATAGTTTGTTTCTGTAATGGAAGTTCTTCCTTAGAAAGCCTCTTCAAAATCAGTATTTGTTACCCTCTGGGAAATGCAATGAATGTCCTTTTTATGGTTGCTATGGGTTTGGGATTTTTGGGTTTCATTCTTTTTTCCATCTGTTTAAACCTGGTTTTTATTTGCAGATGGGTGTTGCTTCTTATTTTTGTTAGTTTGTTTGGATTGGCTTTATTGGGGTTTTTGGGGGTTGATTTTTTTTTTTTTCTTTTTGAGGAAGTTGTGGGATTGTGTGGTTTGTTGGTTTAAACAGTGAGAATTTGATACCTTGGAAGTATTTATCCATCTTTTTTGAGATGTGATAAAAGTTTGACCCTTTTTGTCTTTTTGACAGCAACAGTGACTTCAGTGAAACAGCTTGGTCATGTTGTTAACATCCAGCAGCTGCTGCTGAATTCACAATTCCAGAGCATGATTTGAGCAAAACTGCCTGCCGTATATGTTATGTCTAGCATCAAAATTATTGCTAGAGAGTACAATACCAGATATTCAAATGGTGAAAACTAAACAATGTTCCTACTTTTCTGAACAAGAGACTTTTTTCACTTACAGTGTAGGAAGTGTTGGGAAGATTATTTATTTTTTAAAATGTTTTAAAATCAATCTTTAATGTAGAACTGTAAAAATAGGTGCAGTTGGCCAGCTCATAGAATAGCTTGGGTTGGAAGGGACTCCCCTGCCAATGAACAAGGACATCTGCCACTAGATCAGACTGCTCAGAGCCCCATCCAACCTGGCCTTGAACACCTGCAGGAATGGGGTCTCTACCAGCTCTCTGGGCAATCTGTTCCAGTGTTTCACTATCCTCATTGTAAAAAAAAAAAAAAAAAAAATCATCCTTATTTCTAGTCTACGTCTACCTTCTTTTAGTTTTAAAAACATTACCCTTTTTATTATCATAACTGGCTCTGTTTAAAAGTCTGTCCTCATCTTTCTTGTAAACCCCTTTTATGTATGGAAAGGCCACCTTCTCTTCTCCAGGCTGAACAATCCCAACTTGCTCTTGACCTGTCCTCGTAAGACTGGGACTCCATTCTTCTGAATTTGTATTGCTATTCAAGCAAATACTACTGTGTATAAAGTATAGTTTGTTTACTGAACAAACTCATATAGTACCTACTAAGTAAAGCATGTTATTACCAGAAGTCAACACTCAATTTTTTTGCTAAATGTAAAAGAAATAAAAACACCTTTATCATACTATTAGTGATTGTGTAGAAGGTTCCTCTAGGTGAAAGGAACTTTGGATTAGTGATTTCTTTTTTGCTGCTGTTTGGTTGACTTCAACTGAAGTTAAGTCCCTCAGGGCTAGTTTTCTTATAATTTGAGGAGGCTTTCAATTCATGCTCATAAACCTCTCTTAGCTAGTCAGATCTCTTTGTCTTCACCCTGATAAAAATACTCCTTTTTACAGTATTAGGTGGATATAGCCACAGCTCTTAGCTCTTCAGAAATGGAATCCTTGAAATAGGAAAAATAAGATGATGATAACTCATGTTCCTTTTAGGTTTAAGCACAGTTAAGAGACTCAGGCTTGTGAGTGCATGTGTTTCAGCACCTTTCATTTTGTGAGTTGTGCACTCATTATAGTAAATTTGCCCAGAATAGTGGGATGGAAGCAATACAGAGAATCACTTGAACACAAATAGTAGTTTTTGCAAATGGTTTTGCAAGCTGAGGCTTGCAAATTAAGGATCCTCTGCTTTATCGACACAATGCTTTGATTTGTTTTTCTTCCGAGTCCTTTTTAGAAAGGTGAGTTAGTGAATTTGTACAAACCACAAAGATGGATACTTTGCCCTTAGTTCATTGAAAATTACTAATTTCGAGTTGGGTTTATGTCCTTCAGTTAGAGACTGTGTGCTTGAGAAAGTTACTTGATATTTGTAGTGACAAATTATTTTAAAAAATCCTGATTTGTATGCTAAAGGGTAATCAACAAAAGTTTCAATTTTTCTGTGCTTATATTTTCAGATTACAACTGATGGGAAACCCAAGATAATTGATATAATTGATACAACAGGCAGTGGTGATGTAACTACATGTACCATTGTAGAACCTAAAGATGGGGAAATTACTGGTCTTTCTGGAAGAACTTTGAAGGTAAGTATTTGGTGGCACAGAGTCAGCACAAGTATCTTTTCCTTTCTGTCTTATTTAACAAGAACTCTAGCACCTATTTTGGTTTCTGCAGAACTTATTTCCTTTTAACCAGATCTTATGCAAAATTAATACTGTATTTTATCATCTTATAGGTTACTTGACATTACATTTACTTTTTATGACTTTATGTTTCATAGTCTCTGTAGCGAAATGGGAGTGTGTACAGAGTTTTGTTGCAGGCTTGGTGATCATTTAATTACTTTGCTCAAATTGGTATCTAATACAGTTTTGGAAACTGGCTGATGAAAATGTGCTGATGTGCTTTAGAAATATCAGACACGATTCTGTCTTTAAAAGTGCTACTATTTTCCACAACTGCAAGAGGAATCATGTTAAGCTCATGGTAAATAGTTTTACAGACTGAAAAATCTTTGAGAACTTTGTTGGAGGCTCAGTGCATTCTCACTATGAATGGAGAAGGAATGATGTAGGGTTTTCAGAAGGGATATGATGAAATCTAGCAGAGGTCTCAGCTACGTAGAACTGCGGATTTTACTGGCATGTTTTTGACTGGCAGGTTAGATGGATGAGGTGATAGAATACAATTGTATGGGTGAATCAGAGAATCATAGAATGGCTTAGGTTAGAAGGGACCTTAAAGATAAGTCCCTGCTGTGGACAGAGACGCTTTCCACTAGACCAGGTTGCTCAAAGCCCTATCTAACCTGGCTTTGAACCCTTGCGGGAATGGGGCATCCACAGCCTCTCTGGGAAACCTGTTCCACCCTCACAGTGAAGAATTTTTTCCTAATTTTAAATATTTTCCCTCCTTCAGTTTAAAGCCATTACCCCTTGTTCAATCACTACGTGCCCAGAAAAAGGTCCCTCTCCAACTTTCCTTTAGGCTCCCTTGCTCTCTTTTGTTACTAGGTATAGTGGGTCTGATACATTGACAATCTAAACTGTAGGCAGATAAGAAATTTAAACATTCAGGTGTTTGTCATGATCTCTAACCATAGTACTGCTTAATGCTAGCATGTTTCTGTTCATTTATATTGCTGCTATTTCCTCAGACTTCCGCCCAATAAAGGCACTGCTGAGGCTATTGTGTTTAGAAGTAGAGTATCAGGGCAACTGATATTTAAAGATATTCAATGGCAATGTCACAGGAATTGATGCTGATTCCTCTGGAACTGCATCAAAAGTGCCATGCTGTGTTGTTGAAACTTAGTGCAGTAGATACTGTCACAGAGACAGGGAATTAAATTGGTGATATTTGCAAATCTGTTGTGCCAAGCTGTCTTACCCAGTGCTGAATTATTTTTTGTCATTAGTTAACTTATTTCTGAATATACTTTTCTGTAGATTCCAGCAAACTGGGTAAATCCTTCAGGCAGATACCACATTGGCATAAAAAATGGCTATGATATCTATCCTAAAGCTCTTAAGGAGAGGATTCAGGTAAGGAACTTTTTACTTCTCATGTGTCATTATCTTCCTTCAAAAAAATTAGAATGGTGAAAGTACAGTATGTGATTTGCTAATGCGTGTAGGCTGCTAGCCAGTGCTAGAGAGAGAATCCCTCACTGATTTATTTGCAGTTTTGACATGATCCATTTCAGAACAATGGGAGGTGGCCCAGTAGACCTGCCCACAATGGTCCATTTAGAGAAAGGTCTAGAAATTGCCGTTACATGGGGATTTTTTTCAGTGTCTTGATATTTATTTATTTATAGGATGATATTGAAGTTTTTTAGCCTCTGTGTCTCAAATCAGAATTTTCAAATTATTTTGATAGTCTTCATACTTTGGCTTACATATTGGTCAATATGTTGAGGAATCTGGTTTTATTTTACAGAAAGAACGCAAGGAAAAGCTCTGGGATCCTGTTCACAGACTGGCTCTAGCAGAGGCCTGTAGGAAACAAGAAGAATTTGATGCCGCTCATAGCTCTCCCTCCCAGGTTTGTGTAAATCTAAATAAGCCTCGTTGTTTGCAACAATTTGTTACCAGTTGCAAAGATTAAAATATTTTATTAGGTACTTGTGATTATTTTGGCACATAACTTACCAATGTATCTTCTGATTAAGGTATTAATTTATTATTGGATGATTGTTTGATTTGCTTAGTGGTGTTAACTGATGTTGATTGACAGCTATCTGAACCTGAGCCAGCAGTGTGCCCAGGCATCATGGCCTGTATCAGAAATAGTGTGGCCAGCAGGACCAAGGAAGTGATTGTCCCCATGTACTTGGTATTGGTGAGGCTGCACCTTGAATACTGTGTTCGGTTCTGGGCTCCTTACTACAAGAGGGACATTAAAGTGCTGGAGCATGTCCAGACATGAGCAACATGAGCTTGTGAAGGGTCTGGGGAGCAAGTCTTAATGACAGCTGAGGGAGCTTGGGATGTTTGATGCTAAGAGGAGGCTGAGAGGAGACATGACCACTCTCTACACCTACCTGAAAGGAGGTTGTAATGAGGTAGGGTTGGTCTCTTCTCCCAAGTAACAAGGGATAGGACAAGAGGAAATGAGCTCAAGCAGTGCCAGAGGAGATTGAACATAAGGAAGAATTTTTTCACTGAGGGTTGTTAGACACTGTCACAGGCTACCCAGGGAGGTAGTGGAGTCCCCATCCTTGGAGATGCTTAAAAGCCATGTAGATGAAATGCTTAGGGACATGGTTTAGTGGTGGGCTTGGCAGGTTAGTGGTTGGACTTCATGAGCTTAAAAGTCTCTTCCAACTAAAATTATTCTATGAAATATTTCATAGCATGTTTTTAATGTTTTATTTAAGTTATAAGTTTTATAAGTTTGAATCTTCCAAATATATCCTTTCTTTTGTAAACTAAATACTATTTCATTGAAGTACCAGAAATGCCTCGTGTCACTTCTATGTTATTTAACAATGTGTAAAAAAAGTAGGGCTTTAAATGTTTCAGTTACAGAAGTTGGAAGTAGTTATATATAGTAGGCCAAAAACAAGAGTGCACTGTTGAAGACCGTTGAACTTCTGACTCCTAGGGTAGTCTTACATTCTTGATGAAGTAACAGAACAAATATATAGCATCAGAAAGGAATGTAGGATTACTTATCTTATAATCATTTTAGAAATACTCTGTGTTTTTGTTGCCTTATTAGGTAAATAAACTAATAAAAGAAGAACTTCAAAATCAAGTGGAACTGTTGAATTCTTTCGAGAAAAAATATACTGATCCTGGCCCAGTATATGATTGTCTAGTATGGAACGATGGTGAGACCTGGAGGTAAATGACTGAACTTCTCTAAAATGTCTTTTTCTAAGTATAAAGAAACAGCATGCATTGAGGACTCTTAAATCTAATCCCTTTATAGATGTCTTAAGTAATATTTTGATTTAGAATAATACTGCTATATCACTTGAGTTTCATGACAGCATGGCATGCAGTGTAAGATTTTTCTCTGAGGCAGAGTAAAATTGCTTTGAGTATCTGTTGCTGATAGGAGGGAAAAAAGCAAACAAACCCAGAGCACAAGCCTTTGCAAAGCTTCAGGATGTAGTATGGTGTTTTTCTTGACTGAATCATGTGCATCATACAGAACGGTGGTTAAGACTTAAAATGTTTGTGTACTAGCACTGCATAGCTAGCATTAGTGGAATTTCTTCCTTGGAGAAGTTGCCTGGGTTTCCATATGCTTGCTTTTCAAAGACGGATTAATTTGTATTAAGTAGTGTTTGAAAATCAGTTTATGTAGCTTCTGAATCTATGTGTAAACAAACAGGTTTTAAAATAGTGACTTTAAGAAGTAAGATTACATAAACACAGAACCACACTTCTTAAAGACTTTGTAGTACTCTTTGCTAGGAGGAGGACAACTGAAAGCTTACGACAGCTGGAAAATTGCTTTTTTGGTTTTGGTCAACAGAGCCTGCATAGATACAAGTGAGAGTGGTGACTTGGCTAGCTGTACAGTGCTGAGAACCTACAAAGAGGCTCAGGAATACGGATCTTTTGGAACATCTGAGATGTTGAATTATTCTGTGAATATATACGATGATGGAAACCTTCTTTCAATTGTGACAAGTGGAGGTAAATGAAAGTAATCTTAAGAAAAATCTGTTGCTGAGTAGGTACGATGAGAAGCAGCAGCTTGTTTTGGATCCTTATCTGAGACTTGGGCTGGATCTAGGCAGCTGTCTTAAAACATCATTCATTACTATGTCAATCAAGATCAGTGTTCAGATTTCCTGAACTAAACCTATAATGAGAGCTCATTACCAAACTTACTAGCATTTTTGTCTACTTTGCGTTCATATCCATGTATACGTAGAATGTGTTTACTTAAATATTCTTCAAGATGTTCCTGCATCTTAAAGCCTAAAATTGAGAATTTTCTTTTAGAATACTGTTTTTGTTTTCATTTCTTAAATATAGGATGAAGTTGCTGTCCTTTGTGCTTGTGTAATTTGAGAAGCTTAAATAAGACGTCCATGAGCAAAAGGAGTATTAATCATTATTTTGGTTTATCCAAACTGTTTTTATTATGGCTATAGAATCATAGAATCGTTATGGTTGGAAAAGACCTTCAAGATCATCAAGTCCAACTGCTAACCTCACACTACCAGCCCCATCACTAAATTAAGCCACATCCCTCAGCACCTCATCTATGCATCTTTTGAATATCTCCAGGGATGATGACTCCACCACCTCCCTAGGCAGCCTATTCCAATGCTTAACAACTGTCTTGGTGAAAAAGTTCTTCCTAATGTCTAATCTAAACCTCCTTTGGCACAACTTGAGCCCATTTCCTTGTGTCCTATAGCTGTAGTTCCAACTAGTCTGAACTCATATTTTTGTGTTCTTTATGTAATCATGTTTTGTATTGGAAGCATCTGAGTGGTTATGGTGGTATGAATGTATTTGATTTGAAAAATGCTTGTAATTTCTCAAGAAATTGTTTGTTCTTAGCAGAACTACAGGAGCACCTCTGGTTTCTTAACTGATGGCAATTCATTCCTTTTTATAATTGTGCTGGTTCTTAATCTACCTTATCCGAATCACCTCAGGTGAAATGTTCTTGAGTAGGAAGTATTGGACCTTGTAACTTATTAACTCAGGAAGTTAAGGCTTCCTTTCTCTCCACCTGTTTCTTCTTTTCTACCTGCAAAAAGCTCTTTTATTTTGTAGATCGCTGCTGCTAATGGTGGAGGGGTTTTTTTGGTATATTATGAAATTAAATAAAGCTATTTGAACCCTGGCCTCATTTTATAGAATCACATAATCATTTAGGTTGGAAAAGACACTTAAGATGGAGACCAACCATTAATGTAGCACTATGACCACCACTAAACCATGTCTTAAAGCACCACTTCTATACATATTTTAAATACCTTCAGGAATGCTGAATCAGTCACTTCCCTGGGCAGCCTCTTCCAATGCTTGATGATCTTTTTCATAAATAATTTTTTCCTCATATCCAATCTAAACCTTCCCAGATACAACTTGAGCCCATTTCCTCTTGTCTCATCACTTGTTATTTGGAAGAGACTGACCTTTCACTACAGCCTCCTTTCAGGTAGTTGTACAGAGTGATCATGTCTCCTCTCAGCCTCTTCTTATCCAGACTACCCATCCCCAGCTCCCTCAGCCACTCTTCATAAGACTTGTTCTCCAGACCCTTCACGAGCTTCATTTTCTACCTCTGGACATGCTCCAGCACCTTAATATCCCTCTTGTTGTGATGGGCCCAGAACTGAACACAGTATTCGAGGTGTGGCCTCAGCAGCGCTGGTGAAGAACAATCACCTCCTTGGTCCTGCTGGCCATGCTATTTGGCACCTGGGCACACAATGGCTCATATTCAGACAGTTGTTGATTATGACTCCCAGGTCCTTTTCCTGTGGGCAGCTTTCCAGCCACTCTGCCCCAAGCCCGTAGCGTTGCATGGGGTTGTGGCCCAAGTGCAGGATTCAGCACTTGGCCTTGTTGAACCTCATACAACTGACCTCAGCCCATCGATCAGCCTGTCCAGGTTCCTCTGAGGAGCCTTCCTGTCCTCAAGCAGATCTACACTTCCACCCAAATTGGTGTAATCTGCAAGCTTCATGAGGATATACTTGATCCCCTCATTCAGACAATTGATAAAGATATTAAACAGAACTGGCCCCGGCACTGAGCCCTGAATTTGTATACTTGCAGCTCAATAAGTGAAAGTTAAATGATCTGTAGTGTTTTAAAGTGCTATAAATGTAGTTCACTAAACATAGTGATACTCCTTTTAATTTGCTCAGGAGCACATGGAACACATGTGGCTAGTATTGCAGCTGGATACTTTCCAGAAGAACCAGAACGAAATGGTGTGGCTCCTGGAGCTCAGATTCTTGCAATCAAGATTGGTGATACAAGACTAAGTACAATGGAAACTGGCACCGGGCTAATAAGAGCTGTAGGTATTTCACTGAATAAATGATTCAGTAGTGTGACTTTGTAACATTTTCTGCTCTGCCATGTCTTTGTTTCTAGAATATTTGCAACAGGAAAAAAACAACTAGACACTCCGGAAACAAATCCTAAACAAACCAAACAAAAATAACCTAACCGAAAAAAAACCTCAAAGACAACCAGAACATATTTTTAAACATATCTTATGACTGATGTTTTATATAAAACAAGACTTGTGTTGCACAGAGCACTTAGAGGATTTTTCAGAGTGATAGAGTTGCAATGTCTAGCTAACTTGACACATGAGCTAAGTTAGTTGTATGCTTTTATAAAGTTCCTTATTCTATCTTGTGAGGGGGTTTTTTTTATGGTTACTTAGATAACTACAGAATGCATAAGTACTTAAATCTAGAATAGAGAGTATTATCTACCCATATGGTTTTAACTCCATTTCTTAACAGGGAGGTTTTCCTTTCCATATTGCTTTTTTTTAATGATGAAAGGCCCAAGATCTTTCCCATGTTCTGAGGTGATAGGGAAAACTTTTTTTATAAAAAGAATTGAAAATATGATAATATATTCATGGCCCATAGACTATCCTGCTATAGTAACATGAATATATTATAGCAGTAATGTTTTTGTGACTTTTTGGAATTTAACCAAACTGCACAGGGAAAAAGAATTTCATGTAATCAAGGACAGACATTTGAGACAAGAATAATGATGTTTGCAGTTTCTTCTTACAGTAGTGCCTAAATTAGAACATGGCAAGAATAAGACTGTTCAATGAGCATGATTTTTTTATTCTATTTACTGAGAAAATACCACTTAAGTAACTGAAGTTATTGAAGTAAATTACGATATATGCTTTTATAGAGTCAAAATAAATTTATCCCTGTTTCTTACGTCTGTAGGAGGTCAGTTTAAGCAGATGTTTTTTACCATTCCTTAAATTACTTATTCTATGACTAGTATATATTTTGGCTTTTATGTTTACTTCATCAGATGATAGAAGCAATAAAATACAAATGTGATCTTGTGAATTATAGCTATGGAGAAGCAACACATTGGCCAAATTCTGGGTGAGTAGTACTGTGGTTGATATAAAGTACTTCAATATGGCAGAAGTGAAATTACATTTGTTGAGCTTTTATGTGAATGAACTGTCAGTAAGAATACGTTTTCAAGGCCCAAATGATTCATATATGTGAAATCATTGCACTTTACATTTTTAATTATCTTTGAAAGGTAAATCAGTAGCACTTTTGACAGATTTATAACACAAAACATGTTGTATAATCATAAAGAATTTTTGTAGTTGGAATACCACATATTATGTGGGGTTTTTTGAAGATCTAATATTGCTATATGACTGTTAGTCCTTTTTAAAACCAAAAGATTTTGGTTTTGTGGTCAACTTCTGTACTGGAGCTGGCTCTGCTAGATGTGGGAAGTATGCTGCATAATATTCCCTGTTCTGTGACTGGTCACAGAGGTTCTACTAGCAATGGGAGTTTTGGCCTGTGGGAAGAAAGCAATATTATTGATTAAATAACTTATTCTTTTTCTGTTACATCAGGAGAATTTGTGAAGTCATTAACGAAGCTGTATGGAAACACAATGTAATCTATGTTTCAAGTGCAGGAAATAATGGGCCTTGCCTTTCTACAGTAGGGTGTCCTGGTGGAACTACATCTAGTGTAATAGGTAAATAATTTGCTTCCAAATATTGTTTTTACAGTGCTTAGCTTCTGGTTTTCAAGCTTTCTACTTATGGTATATGCTTGAGATCATCAATTGCTGATTGAACTAAATCTAAAAAAATATCAAAGACTACTGAGCTACAAGATTGATTCTGAGGGAGGCACTTCCTTTGTGTTTGAGTATAAAAATTCAGATGGTTATCTTCTTACAGTCAGTACTTATGTAGAGAACAGGTAGGGGGCGGATGGTTTTGATTTGATGTGGCTCTCTGTAAAATTTGCAAAAGAAATTTTTGTGGCCTAAACTATTCAAAGATTCCAAGATTTTTTTTTTTTGACTGTAACTGTCTGAGCACATCACTTAGACCACTATCTGCTGGTAAATGCAACTTCTAAAAAATAGAAGCAAGTTGGAGTCTAATTAATCTTCTAGTGCATTCTGAATTGTCAGGACCACAGGTTTAGATCATCTGTCTTCATCAGATAGTCTTAACTTCTATTTGTGGTGAAACAGTGCATTTTAATTTGGATGTGAAGTAATCCCATGATGTGACCTAGAAACTTCTAGGGGAATAATTCTTTCAACTGCAGTGCCACTTCTGTGCAAATCTATTACTGGTATAAGAATTGGGTTTTTTTCTGATGAGCTAGTGTATGTTTTTGATATCTAAATGAGAGATTGAAGTATAAGACTTTAGAAAGATGACTAGCGCTCAAAGGGAAACTTCGCTGTTCTTAATGTTTGTGTCAATCCTGATTCTAAATTACTATATTACCTGTTAAATATTGGAATTCTCATACCATGAAACTAGTATGTAGACTTGAAAGCTGCAGAGAGAGCTGTTCTTTCAGGACAGCTAGTAGAATTAATGTTGATTTCAAACTTTAATCTGCAACTGCTCCACTACTGAGAGTGGGATATAGAACTGGAACTAATAAGCTCTTTTCAGGCCTGCATTGGCTTTGTTCTTCATGTCTATTTGGCTTTGTTGTTGTATTGCTCTAGAGACTGGGTGATCATTCACTCTGCATGCAAAGTAGCTTGCTCCATAATGGGTGAAACAGATAGGGGTTTCTTAGGTTCTTTTGAGGGTAATGCAGAATACAGATGACAGGTTGACTTAGCTCACACAGACAGTATAGACAACAGCTTAGACAAATTTGTCAACTTGATGTGTTAGTTTTCTGTAAGTCTAATAGCATTTGTACAGTAAAAAAAGTTGAGCTTACGCTTTAGAACGGGTATACGGCAAAGGATGCAATGTGTATCCTTCCTATGTTCAAAAAATATGACTTTAGTAGGCTTTGACATAGTCACTACTTTCCTGTATGCCAGTTGTAGTGCTTAGAGCACATAAATGACTATCTTGTATCTTGCATGCCACAATATCTCTATTTGAGCTGTGTGCATGTGGCCATCTGCTTCAGATAGTATAACTGAGACATGTGAACATGAACCAACTCACAGATACTGCTTTGAGGTATGGTTGATGTGGTTTGTAACAGTATAAACACAGCTCCACAGGGGTGTGGGAGAGCATGGAGGGAGGTTGTTTTGAAAAAAATACAGAAGGTGAATACATTCTATTCTAATTGAGGAAAAAAAACTTTGCCATTTATATAATGTTTCAAGATGCAGTGTCACCATTGTTGCTGTATAGCATGCTGCTTTACCCTTGCTATGTGTATTTCTGTGCTATCTGGATTTCTGAGATAGAAAACATATGTTTCAATTTTTAAATGTCAAGCAAAAATTAGTCTCATAATTAATTTAAACCAGAAAAACATAATTTTTACTTTTAATAAAAAAATAATTGTATGTCTAAAATGTTTGTTTTTTACAGGTGTTGGTGCCTATGTGTCACCTGACATGATGGTTGCTGAATACTCTTTAAGAGAAAAACTGCCAGCAAATCAATACACTTGGTCATCCAGAGGGCCTAGGTAAGTTATACTAAAAGAATAAATTTATTACTGTGGAGTTCAGATTATGTAATTCAAAATTTATAAATTGGTCATTAAAAGCAGAAGTAAAATATTTCTTTTCCATGGGAAGAGCTTAGGTGGCCTGTTGCTCTTGGAAGCTCTTTGTTTGTCAGGCTCCTAGGGGAGGAAGAAGACTAAACTGCCTTGGCCCAACTTCTGTCTTTTAGGAAAGTGTGTTTAATGAGTGCAAACCTATTCAGAGGTTTTCAGAGTTGTTGAAAAAATGTTTGGAAAATTATTCTTTTTCTGAATTTCTTTTCTTGAATATTTTTTCAGAAAAAAAATCAGTATATTTCACCAAGTTACTATGATGAAGGTAACTGTTCTGTTAGTACTGAAGACTAAAAAAAAATACTATTACTTAGTGGTGTTACTTTTCTGGGTTCAGTGACATAGCTGGGATGGCACCAGTTGCTCAAGGGTTTTGCATCAGTCCAATAGAGGTGTGAGTAGGCAGAAAAAAATGCTTTGAAAAGCATTTTTAATTGTTTTTTTGCTCAGAAGCATTTGATGGTAACATAGTAGCTAAAAAAAGGGAAAAAAAATGTATGGTGTTTCTTCTGGAGTTCTTGCCTATGTTTAGACTTTGTCGTTCTTCTTGTGAGTCTTGGAGTTACTGTATACTGCCTTTTGTAGTTTAGCCTACAATAGTATTGTGTGAAGGAAAAAATATAGCTTGAGATTGGTCCTTGGTTTATTTGGTTACATCACAAATGCTTTCCTATTATTCCAAGAACTTTATTGTTTAGAATTGACTTGTTTCATGTAGTGAAAAGAGAAATGTGATCTCTGCCTTGAGCTGAGAAAGATTTTTAATGAATACTGATACATATACCCAACCCCTACCATTCTATGATTCTATGATATACAGACACATGTACAAAAAACTGCATTTTACATACTTTGTCAGTACACATTGTAAAATAGTCAGAAAGAACATATGTCAGCTGAAAGGCCTAAGTCTGGCCAAAGGATTCTTCTTGTGAAGGAGGCAACAAGCAAGTGACTGGAGAGTTCCCAAAACTTTGCTGGAGCAGGCTTGGAGTACGGGATCGGTCTGTTCCAGTAAGCAGTAGAAGCCTCCAGGCAGAGACATTGTGCACTGCTTGGTCGATGCAAAACCTGTTGTTTATCGAAGGCTGTCGTAGAATATCTCTGCACATGACATTTCAATATCGTAATGAGAGAACTCCGCTTCAGGACAAATTTAAGACTTACAAAACTTGCTTCTGCAGGAGGGTTGGACTAGATCATCCCTAAAGGTCCCTTCCAACCCCTACCATTCTATGAGTCTATGAAAGCTGTTAGCATTTAATATAAATATCCTAAAATACCCTGTCTCTCCACAGAAGTTTAGCTCAGGCACAGTATTTGTCTTAAAAGTGGTGCAATTTTTGTCTATCCAGTTTGTCTGGCTCATGCAGTTGTAAGCTAGGTGGTGCTTTAATTGTGCCATGGGTACTTGGTCTGTTCTTAAATGTGCTTGGAGAAAAAAGAAAGATGGCTTAGACCCAGGTGATCCTAATCTACCTCTTGACATTCCTTTTTTTCATCTTCTCCCTTTGCTCTCCGTGTCTCAGGGTTCTGTAATTCAGAATTTGTCCTGGTAGTGAAGTGGCAACATGCAAAATTAGAGGTCTGGATTTTGGTTCTTTTCGAGCTGTCTTCCCTCTTACTACTTTTCTTTTAAAATAATAAGTCTGAAATAGGTTGTGTAGAATACTAATTCATGTATTGAAGTGTTCAGTAAGTTTGTTCTCATTCATTTTCTAGTTCAAATCTGTGAAAATATTTTGCTGACTAAAGTGAAGCCCAGTGAAGGAGGAAAACTGCTGAAAACTTTCACTGTAAAACAGGCTTAGCTGATGATTAAAGTGACATTTTAAGTTACTACTAAGTGCCATGCTTTTTCTTGGATTTAATGGGTTAATGGATTTAGTGAAGTAATATATTTGTGGATGTTCTGTTTTTAAGTGCATGGACAACATAAAGAATGCAAAAAAAAAAAAAAAGTTTAGTTTTTAACCCTTTTGTTTTAACACTAGCACTGATGGAGCCCTCGGAGTAAGTATCAGTGCTCCAGGAGGAGCTATTGCTTCTGTTCCAAACTGGACTCTGCGAGGAACACAACTCATGAATGGTACATCTATGTCTTCTCCCAATGCATGTGGAGGCATTGCATTAGTATTGTCAGGTAATGTGCCACAATGATAAATGCAGATGCATAGTCTAAAAGAGACCAGAGATTACTTTTTCCTCTGAAAAAAAAGAGTGCTGTAACTTTCAAATTTTTATTGTATCCAATAATAACCCTTTTTTTTTAATTTCAGGACTCAAAGCTAACGATATTCATTACACTGTTCATTCTGTCAGAAGAGCTTTAGAAAATACTGCAGTGAAAGCTGAAAACATAGAAGTATTTGCACAAGGACATGGTATTATTCAGGTACTTGCTAGAAGAAAATCCAATGTAATACAAATAACTGCCAGTGGAAAACTAACCTACAAAAAAAGAGCAGATTTCTAGATGAGTTCCCTTAGTTTGCTCCTATGCTACTTGATTCTCATTATTTGATTTAGGGAGAAGAAGGGAGGGGAGCAGGATTGAGACACAATATGGATTTCTGTCGCCCACGTGTGCATTTGGATGCTGAAATTGTGTCCTAATGTCCAAAAATGTTTTTTATGCTATTGTCAGAGACAGATGAACTTGTTCTGTGCAGACAAAAGCTGGAACTGTAAGTTCTGGGCAGTGAAAATACAGAGATACCCACGCTTGTTCACAAAACAATACAGCTACAAATTGTGGATGACTTTACTTTGTGACTGCAATGAAAAGTCTGAGTGTTCATTGTGTCCTGTGAACTTCTAAGTAACTTATAAACCTGTGATGTGGTCCCTTGTGTGATGAAGACCTAGCGAATGAGTCTTCCTATGAATAAATTTAGGTTATTAAAGCACTGCTGCTGATTTTTGCCTAGAGTCACTCCTATCCTAGTCCAATAAATACAAGTACTGAGATTTTGCTTTCATCCTTAAAGATTCTAAATATTAACTGTTTAGCCATAAACTGACATTCTGGAAGTGTTATAACTTAGTAGGTAATGTCCACTAAGCATGTGTGTAACACTTAAGTTTGATACAGAGGGCAGCAACAGTGGGAGCCATATCAAATAAACATTACTGTAGAAAAATGAAATGCACCAATCATGTCTTATGATTTAGTTGTCTGTGATTTAAGCATGTGTTAAAACTCTGATGTGAGAGACAGAGACAGTTTTATGTCCACTTGTCTCAAAGGAGAGTGACTTAATCTCTACTGTTGAAGGTAGCTCACTGTGCACCAGGACAATGTAAGATTATTGGACTCGGTAGAGTAGAAAGTGAGATAGAAAGATATCTTTTTAAAGCAAAAAAATGAACTTGTCATCTGACTTGACTGTGAAAAGTCATTTACTTAAATCGAGAGCTCGATTTCATGAGCTGATTTTCTTATATCAATATGTAAAACTTGTCGGAGCATCCTGTATTGCTTGTCTGTTTCAAAATGATCATTTTCTTGTATTATGTAGAAGGTTTAAACGTTTTAGCATTACTCCACATGAGAGGCACCAAAATTAGTTTAGTAAGTGTGGGACTAACTAAATGTAAGTCTCTGAAAACTTTTGTTATACATCTTTTAATGGATTTATAGCAAAGGAGAGTTGTCTCTTTTTTTTTTGTTTGAGTTTTTTTGGGGGGGGTTATATTCTTGACATTTTGTACTCCATATGGCTGTTGCAGATTGAGAATGTTACTTCATTTTCTGTGCTGAATACTGTGTAAAATGCCATCAGTATGGCTCAAGTAGCATGTGAGTTACTTCACCATTCGTTGCTGTGCTTGCTGAACAGTTTATATTGAAGGTAACATGCATAAGTGATTGTCAAGTTGAAACTCATTAACTTTGAATGTGTTCTTTCTAACAGGTTGATAAAGCCTATGACTACCTCATTCAGAATTCATCATTCACAAGTAACATAGGCTTTACAGTTACTGTCGGCAGCAACCGTGGAATCTACCTCAGAGATCCTGCCCAGATAGCTGCACCTTCTGATCATGGAGTTGGCATAGAACCTGTCTTTCCTGAGAATACAGGTAGGAAAGAGCTTTTTGTATACAGGAGAGAGGAAATAAGGTATAATCTTTAGACAAAAAAGCTGTGATAATGAGGAGTAACAGGAATCTGTACTGTAAAAGGAGTAAGTGCAACTCTAATAGTAAATGAAGGCATGCAGCTAAACAACTTTTCCATTCTAACTTCAGACTTGTAACTACAGCGCTTTCATATTTTGGGTGAATCTGTTGCTTCGTGCTTCCTTTCACTGAAAAAGGGATGTTCCTTTGCTCTGAAGAAATTGAAAGTAAAATTTTTATTTCAATTTAAAACAATGTAGGGTAGGAAAAAATAAAGAAAAAATAATCAAATGTCCGTAATGTTTCATGGAATTGTAGACCTTCAGTGTTTTTGTTGTAGACGACTCTGTTGTAGACAGTGACTACTGTTCTAAAGATGAAACAACTTATCCAGAAATTAGTTTCTCAGTTATTCAAAGACTGTAAATTCCTAGCACTTTAAGTTTCCATAACCTGAGAAAAATCTGTTTAACAAACTAGACTTAAATTTGGTATTTAATGACAGATAAGTACATTTAGAGGCAATACATGAATTAGTACCCATTTTATTTACTAGCAGAGTAAAAGTAACTAATGCGAATCAAAATAAGGTTTGACACCTTTTCTGTCACGCTTTATTACGTACACATTGGAGCTCACTGAGAGACTGAATATTACAGTGTATTCAAAAAATGATTGATGTGAGAACTGGTTACTGAAATCAATTCCTTTAGTAAAACCAGTGATCCTCAAGAAGATTGGCATGTTACAAAGGACTGAGTTTATGTAGGGGAAGAAAGGGTCTGAATAAGGACAGGTTATTCACTGAGGGTAACTTAATTGTTTGATAGGTTATGTTGAAGTCAGTGTTTTTTAAAGTTATATATGACATGGAGAAATAATCTGTTAGACTTCAGCAGGAAGCAAACAATCTGAAAACAGACATTTGTAACACTTGACTGTCTTGTAGTATGTTGTTGTTCCCCTAGTACCTGTCCAATTGTTATTTCTGTCATGTGTCTGGTGTCTCCAAGAAGACTGTGTTTGAGAAACTGTAGTAAGAGGTTAAGGGAGGTTGATACTTCCAGACTACATTGTGGGTAACTGAAGCATTGCTTACTAGCCTACCTTTGACTTTGTGAGGTTTGACTGTTTCAGGGGAGAAAATTTCAAAGTCAAGTACAGTGTTTGTTTTACTGTACACTGCTACTATTCTAGTTTTTTTCAAGTGAGAAGAAATAATATAGAGCCCTATCATTTGCGGAGAATCTGACATCCAGGGGCCACAGGGAATTTGTTTCTGTTATATTGTATTGATGCATACATTTTAATGGCAAATACTGTTATATAGTAGAATATGAACACACATTTTTGTTATTGGACTGATTTTTAAATCTGCTTCTCGACAGAAAACACTGAAAGAATATCTCTCCAGCTTCATTTAGCTTTAACTTCAAATGCACCATGGGTCCAGTGTCCTAGTCATTTAGAGCTGATGAACCAGTGTCGACACATAAACATTCGTGTGGATCCACGTGGCCTGAGAGAAGGACTACATTATACAGAGGTATAGAAAATAGAAACCAAATAAATAACCATTAAATGGGTTTTTTTTCTATAGATATATTTTCACCTTGCTCCATCTGGTATTCTTATTGAGGGTGCAGAGTTGTGTTTTAATGAGATCTTAAATATTTCTTTGGGTTGGCTGAAGTACGGACCTAGCTTTTGTGGTGTTGCTATGCTCTTATATGGACTCAAGATTTTGCTTTCCCTTGAGGATTTGCTTGGGTACAGTGATGCAACTTACTTTTTTGTTTCCTCACCTCTACCTCATCCCATTTTGGAGAAGGAGAAAGATGTGTGGTAATGGCTATGTACAGCAGAAGGACTTTTCTGACTTTCAACTGCTGTGTTCAAATCTGAACAAGTATAATAGGAAAGCTTTTAAATTTCTCATTTTCTCTCCCATACTTCCTCTCTCACTTCTGTAAAGGAAACGCACCAGTAAAAAAAAAATCTCCATCCTCATCTGAAATCTTCTATTAACATTGAAATGTTTCTGTTGCATTGTAGTTGATCATAATGAAGATTATCTCAGCTTGCTTTTTAGAAGTGACTTGCTTAAGATGCTTAGAGTTGAAGTCTTCTGTGGTACCACTGAGAACATTATAGCAAAGTGATGGTGAAAATAGTTAGAGATAAATCGAACTGTGCTTTCTCAGACATAATCCTGGAAAACAAGGATTAAAATATTGTCAATGCAACAACACAAATAGCTAAAATAAAATAATAAGGCTGTTTGGGCCAAATTCTGGGTTGAAACTAGGTTAAGCTTTTAATTTAGGGACTATCAATGTGGATTGAAAGCTTGAAAATTTCTGGGGAAAGACTGAAACAAGTGTAAGTGTGAAAAGGTGTGGGGTTTTTTTGGTAATTGTTGCTGTTTTACATTTTTAGAGTGACAGTGGTCAAAGATACTTTTTTTTCTCAGTGATAACCACAAAAATCAAAAATACTAGTTTAAGTTCAATGTTGTCTTCTATAATTTCATTATGGCCAAATGTTTTAAGTGGCTATGTCTTCTTTTGTTAGGTTTGTGGATATGATATAGCAATGCCTAATGCAGGCCCTCTGTTCAGAGTTCCAATAACTGTTGTTATACCAACAAGGTCAGTAAACCTAAGTATTATCTGTGTTTTTTTAAGTTTAATTGTGTTTTCTGTACACACTTGTCATTTATTTTACCACCTTCTTCCTCTGAGAGTTCTTGAACTTTCTACTAACATTGATAAAGGAGTAGAGGTCTGAAAAGATTCCCGCAGCAGACTTAGCAGTGGCTTTTTTTGTAGTTTTGGCCCTGGCAGCCACAAGGCAGTATGTTCTGGTGTGTTTAACCACAGTGCCAACAGCTTCCCGGTCCATCAGAATTCAAATTACTTCTGGCTTGTTGACTGAAGTATTAGTCAATATACTCATAGGTGTAGGTCAACTGAAACTTGTTTTCTTCATTTCTAACTGGTGACCTGGAGGACATAAAGGCAGAGGGTATTATTTAACAGGTGAATATTGAGATGAGCCTCCATCATGACTTTATTACTGCCAATTTAGAGAGTTAGTATTGTACCCATCATTGGTTTAAAAATATGATTTCAATGTTGTCAGTAAACGAGGAGAATATTTTACTAAACCTATTCAGTGGACAATCTATCTTGGGGGAAAAAAAAGTAACTTTACAAAGTGATTTTTCAATGTATTAATTACATTCCTCAACTCACCTTAGTGGAAGGTCACTCAGGAAAAGCAGATCCACTGAAAACAGAGATTCTTTGATACCTAGGTTTAAGCACAGTAACTTTGGGGATGCAGGGAGGATGTCTGTGTAACATGCCAGAGCTGATGTTTTAAACCTTTTAGATGCATTGTGCTGTCAGATGCTGTGTTAGTATGAATTAAAATAGTTGGTGCTGAAGACTAAATATACTCTTTGTATAGGGTTTTTTTGATAATTTTTGCATTTCAAAATACTTTTTTTAAAAAGTGCTTCACAGATTGATTGATTACTGTTTCTGGTTTTCTTTTTGGCATACAGAGTAGATGAATCATCAAGCTATGACTTGACTTATACAGATGTTCATTTTAAACCTGGTCAAATCCGAAGGCACTTCATTGATGTTCCACAAGGAGCTACATGGGCTGGTAAGGAAAACGACCACACTAACTTGAAAAAAAAAGATAAATAACATCTGTCAGACATGACAAAGTTGTTTTGAACTCATTTTGAATTCTACTTGAAAAAGAATTGGAGGATTTGACCTATAAGTAGGTAAAATACTTCTTTGCTTTCAAGCTCTTAGAGGAGTGATTTTTGAGTTGTCTCATGGCTTTTGGTATAGGTAGAATCTTGATTTTCAGTCTTCCAGAAACCAGCAAATACAGTTTGAAGTGATTGCCCATAACTGAAGGAATAGCCCGTGTTTATGGGGAAAGTATTACTGTCTGAGGTTTGCCTAGTTTTTAAAGTATATGGAGGTAGACTTGAAACATGCCTTAACTTGAAGAAAATGTGAATTTTTTCATAATGGACAAGTAGCTCATAATTCTTCAAGGAGGAAAAAAAAGGATGGGCTTTTTCTGGTCCTCCTGTGTTAGATTCTTGAAAAAAATACTAGTTAGTAATCTTTAATTTAGACTGAGGTTGGTGATAAGACTCTTAATTTGTAATTCAGCAGCAGCCTGTCCTTTACAGATTATACATCTGTATTATCTGATTAATTTTCACCATTTAGTTGAGTCATGTTCTCTTCAGTGATCTCTGAATTTAGCTAGTTTTCTTTAATCTGAAAGGGTCTTTGTAAGTAACTGATATATATGCATTATTCACATAGGAAGCCACTTGGGATACTTCTGAAATTACAGATTACTTGTGAAGGTAGTGTCTTTCTGGTGACACTCTACTTTCCTTCTAAAGTTCTTGGTTCTTGAAACTAAACTTTTTTTTTTCTTTAATCTAGAAGTGACAGTATGTTCATGTTCAGCTGACGTGACTGCCAAATTTGTGCTTCATGCTGTTCAGCTAGTGAAACAAAAAGCATATAGAAGTCATGAGTTCTACAAATTTTCATCCCTACCGGAAAAAGGATCAGTAACTGAGGCGTTTCCTGTCTTAGTAAGTTACCTTAGAGTGGAGTGGGGAAAGAAACAAAGTAATGTAACAGTGCAATATAATCTAACTCATTCTGATTTCTTTTTTCCAAAGAAAAACCCCAAAACCAATAAATAATACATTTATTGCAGCAGTGAATGCAAAACAAACCAGTTTGTCTCCCATTCAAATAAGGGCTATGACATGTTCGATAGATGTAGCTGAACATATTTCACCTCTAGTGCTTAATATGGTAATCTAAGACATGTCCTTCATGTTGAAGCCAGATGATAACTGACTGATTTACATTGATCTGGCTTGGAGCGGGCTCAGCTTGAGTAATGGTAGCTCAAGAGTCCAAAGAGAGCCAGGAATTGAGCTAACAGTTCAGGGGTGTGGATGATAGACTCCAGTTTTCAAGCTTGTCCCCTCTGAAGATGTCAAGTGAGGAACTCTGTGTTGAATTTTGTTATATAGGAGATACCTGAGGACTGGAGGAAAGCAAATATCACTCCAGTCTTCAAAAAGGGCAAGAAGAGGGAGCTGGTCAGCCTCACCTCCATCCCTGGAAATGTGATGGAACAGGTTGGGGAATGAACTGTTAGTGAGTAGTGTAGGGGAAAGCGACCTGAGGGTTTTGGTGGACAGCAGGATGACCATGAGCCAGCAATGTGCCCTCATGGCCAAGAAAGCCAATGGCATCCTGGGGTATATTAGAAGAGGTGTGGGTATTAGGTCAAGAGAGGTTCTTCTCTGCCCTTGTGAGACTACATCTGGAATACTGTGTCCAGTTCTGAGCTTCTCAGGTCAAGAACAGGGAGCTGCTGGAGAGAGTTCAGTGCAGGGACACAAAGATGATGGAGTGGAGCACCTCCCTTATGAGGAAAATCTGAGGGAGCTGGGCCTCTTTAGCTTAAAGGAGACTGAGTGGTGACCTCATTAATGTTTACAGATATGTAAAGGGCGGGTGTCAGGAGGATGGAGCCAGGCTGTTGTTATCAATGATGTCCAATGATAGGACAAAAGGCAACAGGCACATGCTAGAACATAAGAGTTTCTAAAGAAATATAAGGAAGAATTTCTTCACTATGAGGGTGATGGAGCTCTGGAACAGGCTGCCCAGATGGGTTGTGGAGTCTCCTTCTGTGGGAACATTCAAAACCCATCTGGACAAGATTCTGTGTGACCTACTCTAGGTAGTCCTACTCTGGCAGAGGAGTTGGACTAGATGATCTTTCAAGGTCCCTTCCAGCCCTTAAGATTCTATGATTAGGTCAGTTAAAACTAAACAACAAAAAAACGAACAACAACATAAAAGCAAACCAAAGCTTCATGTCATCATATTTAGTCAGTGTGGGATCACCTTTTCCTGATGCACATTTTCTAGGGCACAAATTAAAGTCATGTATGAACTAACCTGTTTGCCTAGTTTTACAGGTAAGAAAGGAAGGTGTAACATTTAAAAGATGTACCTTTCTCTGTAGGATTTACCCCTAGCAGTCTTTGATAGGATCATCAGTCATCCTGTTTTGTTGGAACTGTCTTATGTTTTCCAGACCAAGTATAATGTCTTATTTGGTACCATATAAACCTATACAACTGGAGTAAGCTAAATGTAGCAGGGTCTTTTTTTGAGCTATACTCCAGTCTTTTTTGGCTTTTGAGATGAGGGAGACTGGGGTGAATAGAAGGGGAAGATGGGAGCTTGAGTCTAACTTTGTGCTTTTGTTACCCAGGCAGGAAAAACCATTGAATTCTGTGTCGCTCGGTGGTGGGCAAGCCTTAGCGATGTTAGTATTAACTACACAATTTCTTTCCATGGTGTACTTTGTGCTACTCCTCAGCTAAACATGGTAAGTTTTCTGGAGTGTTCATTTTGAATTATTCTGAGTTTGTATGAAACCTCAGAATAATAAACTTTTCTTCATTCTTACCTGTATTCAGAATGACTACAAGCACCATTAAAAAGAAGTACGAGATACAAGTATGAGATGTTCATGTTTTCTTTTAAAAATAGGTAAATATGAGTTCAGTCCCACAGAAGGGGCTCATTATAATTTTTTTTCTGTGCCTTTTCATTATAAATCAGTAGGGGGAAAAAATAGAAAGAGGAGGAAAACCCAAATTCAACACCTGTAGAGAGGACACACTAAAAGACTGAAATTGTACTTGTGTTTACACTGGCAAATGTTTGTGTGAATAAACTTTGCTGAGACTATATTTTTTGAACTTGAATTTCTAGACTAGCATTGCTAAAACACAATAGTGTGATTTCAGAATGAAATACCATTAAGATTTTTGTCCGTTGTTTTATCAAGATACACTAATTTGCTTGAGACTCGTTGTTCAGGGCAGTTAAAGGCACAGTGTTTGGACAATGTCACAATTCCTAAGGTCCTGCAATACTGAAGGATTCAAAAGGCTACTAGAAAGGCTTGTATCATAATGTAGTACTTCGTCTTGCTCCTGTGTTCTTTGCTGTTGTGAGCTACCCGAATTGGCTTGACTTTGCATCCCTCAGGAGAGTACTATGTTTGAGAATTCCTACTTGAATTCCTACATGCAGCAGCATCATGCTAATTTGTCCTGACTCCTCACTTTTCTTCAGCTAAATGCTGGATAAAATTAGAGCTGTCCCACAGGTAAATTTAGATGTATTCAGGGTCTAAGAGCTGAATAAACTAGGGGGAAAGAGTGGGTGCCTTTTGCTAAGATACCAGCTCTTGAAACAGTAGAGCAGAAGAAAGAGCTGGTGGTTGTGGTGTGCACAGCATCTGCCCCGACCTCTGCAGGATTACATCAACTCAATAACAGTGAGTTAAAAATGAGAGTACAAACAATTTTGCCCTCTCGAACACCTGCTTTCATAAAATAAATTTTGATAGTACTGATATACTGATGGCTTTGTTATGGGATACTGCTAGAAAAAAGTGTTAAAATTATTTTTCTCATCTCTAGCCTCTTTGTGTAATGTTGTCTCATTTTTATAAACTTAAACTATAATGTAACAATCCTATCAGAAGCACCGTAAAAATTACTTGTCTTAATATTCTAGATAATACTTTATTAATTAAATCTTCAAAATAAATGTTACAATTGCAGAAACAAAACCTATCTCTGCTGAAGTGTAATTATAAAAGGGTTAAAAAACAAGACTTCATCTCCAGTTGCTAAAGCTTTGAATGTCCCAGTATATCTGCTGTTGTAAGAGAGAGAAACTTGGACATTTTCAAACTCCCACACTGTTACTTCTTACAGATAAAGACATGTTGTGTTATTTTGAAGGGCACATCACATGGTTCCCATATGACGTTTTAAGTGCACAGAAGTGTAATTGTTAAATATTCTTTCTGTAGCATGCTTCGGAAGGCATTGTACGATTCGATGTGCAGTCGTTGTTGAAGTATGAAGATATCGCTCCATGTATAAATCTGAAAAGCTGGGTTCAAACGCTCAGGTATTGTTTCTGGGGAACTGTATTGGGGAAGTGGGAAAGCTTTTTGTGTGTAGGATAATAACAATATTCTTGACAAATTTGAAGTAGGTTTGGAAGCATCAGTTAACATTTCTCAGCATTCTCTTTTTTGTTCCTTTTAACTTAAACAAAATTTGAGAATTATGGTGACATTTTCCCATACAAATAATTTTTCTTTAAAAAAACCCCACAAATATTCCATTGCTTCTGAAGGAGACAGAGGCAAAAGGCGCTAAAGACATGAATGGTAGAGTTTTTTGATGCTACTATTTTTTGGATTTTTCTTTAAGCATCAGCCTGGGAAGACTGTCTTCTCTCTCTTGCTTGTTTGGAAATGTTTTTGCAGGATCTGGTGCAGAATTTTATGTGGGAATTTGTGTTGATATTTTTGTTGTCAGTTTGACACATGCTAATTTGGAGGAAAAACTTTGTCGGAAAGTTTCCTAACCAGTTCAGCAATTACTAAAGTAGGTCACTTCAGAAGAAAAAGGAAATGTCATACAGTTGAAGTGAAACTTTTAAGATATGGGCGAGACAATTTCACTGTGGTCAGTAATCAAATGTTTTCCACTACATGGGCCTCTCAGTGGAGACCTGAGGCTTTGGGGTACTTGTAACTGGAATTGAGGTCACTACTAGGTGGTCATGTAATGAGCATGCCACCTCATGTTAGATTTGGAAATATCCAATTTGATATGCCTTAAGTGAGGAAATGATCTCCTAATATATCTGTCTCATTCTTGATTTGTAAAATGGAAATGTTCCTATCCTGTTGTAATATTTGAGGCACTTAACTACAGTTTGTTTACTGTCAGATGAGTAAACTAATGAGAAATATGTTTAAGGCATGAATAGTGTCTCTTGAATGACATAATGACTCATAACAGGGAAAAGAAGCTTCTCATTTTGTCTCTTGAGTGCCAAATGCTTGGAGGCAAGGGTAGATATTAGGGAGATGTGTCATGTGCGGTATTACTTGGCTTTAAGCTCTTCTGTCAGCCGTCTATCTGGTGTCAGACAGACTACAAAACCTGGGTAAAATGGTCCTGTGGTCTGACCCAGCACAGATATTTTGCTGAGTGACTAGTCTGTGCTCTTGTTAATAAAAGAGCTGACAGTGTAACAAAAATTTTGATCATGTAATTAAAGAATGCCAGAATTAATGAATAAAATGTAAGCTTAAATGGTGCCAGGCCACCTGCATTCTGTTATCCTTTATTTCCAAAGCTTTGATTTTCTTATATCATCATTTAGCCTGTATTCTTGATGCTTAAAGTCTAAAGCATTTGTGCTGCTCTGAACAATAGCTTGTCCTAACTGTATCTGAGCTAATATACACTGTATAGATAGCGTGTGTTAACATTCTTCTGTGTCACTACTCTGATTTCTCTAAGACCTCTTGCAGATTTCTTTCTGATATAAGCTTCAACAACAAACAATTATGAACTATTTATTCTGCCTCTAACTACCATGTCACTAATCTTTCAATCAATGAAGAATGCTGAGTGCAGCATGGATACTAGAGATGTTAAATAATCCTTTTTCCTAATCCTCAAGTCTGTTGTATTTTCCTTTTTCTTTTTTTGTTCCCAACAGCCTTTAATTTTGAGCATTTGGCCAAGCCTGCCAAGTTCTATTGGCTTCTTTCTTTGACAGTGTCTGTAATGCAACTAAACCTTTTTCTTGAACTGGTATTAATTTTACCCGAGGAATTTATGCTGCCTGGATAGTTAAAATATTTTATCACACATGCTGAATTCAATTGTACTCCTGGATATGCTTCTGCTTAAGCAAGACAAATTTTAGTAAAACGTACATGTTTCTTAAAAGTACCTCTTGTTGCTTTTTGTTGTTTAATTGCAGACCAGTGAGTGCAAAAATAAAACCTTTGGGCTCCAGAGATGTTTTACCAAATAATCGTCAACTGTATGAGATGATTTTAACCTACAACTTCCATCAGGTAAGGGTTAAGACTGGTCGTTTTTTTAGAAGCCTTTAATAAATACAGCATGTTTCCTAAAACCTGATTGCAACTTCTAACTAGCTTTCTGTCAGAAACAAGGTCTACAGTCATACTTGAGACTTTTCTTAAGGAGCTACCATTACTTGAAGTGGGCTTTAGTTCAGGTGTCCCTTTAAGTGTGTAAAGATTGTGCTTATTTTATTCAGTAGTTGATTAAATGTTTTGACCTTTCTTTTAATAGCCTAAGAGCGGAGAAGTAACTCCAAGCTGTCCACTTCTTTGTGAATTGTTGTATGAATCTGAATTTGATAGTCAACTGTGGATCATTTTTGACCAGAACAAAAGACAAATGGGTTCAGGAGATGCCTATCCACACCAGGTACAGAATAATGTATTTATTTTACCTTCTGTTTTCTGTGAGGTATGAAAATCTTCCTTTTTTTTCACCTCCCAGGCCTGTTGTTAGCTCCTAATATTTCCTGCTGCACAGGTATAGTGTCTTATATCTACAGAAGAGGACAGGTTCAGTGGTGATATATTTGTATGAAAAAAAAGTAATGACAAGTTTGTTTCCATGAAATAGAACATTATGTTTTTTTCTCTTCCAAGGAAGGAGAGTTATGGTGGGTTTACTTCTACAAAAAGCTATTACCTTGTGATTTTGATGGGTGCTTCTCAAGAAGTGACTTCAAGTTCTTTTGGGGTTTTTTTTTACAAAGATGATGCCTTGAACTTTTCTATTTAAAGTGGAAAGGACCTGCTGTTTTTTCTATAGTCTGACTTGTCCACTGATAGATCAGAGGCTTCTATATTCATGAAGTCTATCTTCTGTGCTGTTGATATAAACAGCTACAAACAGCTTCTTCAAACAACTTTTACATTCTATAGCTTGATTTACCTCCCGTTGCTGTCTTTCAAAGGGAATTTTTTGTACAAGACTTGTAGATACTGTACCCTCTGTGGGAGTCTGCTGGAACAGACCATGTGTCTGGATCATGAAGGTCTGTGGGAGGAGTGGGAATAAAAAAGAGAGGGGGAGGGGAAAGCATAATAGAAACATTCTTCCATAGGCTTTGAGTTTGAAACTATTTCTTACCAATCCCAAATCACAGTTGAACATCAGTGTAGTGTTTATTTTGATTGATTGATATTTCTGGAAGTATACAAAAGATCAACTTGAAAGCATGTATTTTGAATCTTATAAATGAACTTCAGAAATTGCATTCTTTAATCTTCTATCCCTTAGCCTTCATTTTTAAGGTGCTATAAAAGTAGTCTGTTACTTACACCTGGGTACCACCAAACTGTGAATCTCTGGTGTTGTGCATCATAGAACAATTCTAAAGCACTTAAAATTATTTAATCCAGGAAGAAATACCAACAGGAAGCATGAATTCCTAACCCAGGAGAGGGCAATTCTGGGAGCATGGTAGTTGTGAATTATTGTCCCTTTCTACTTAGAGTTGCCTTTTTTATTAGAGCAGCAGCAGAAAGGAAACTTGCTGCCGCTCTGAACTTCCATATGGGGCCTGTTTAGGTTGCTAGAAATGAGTGTTTTGAAATGTAAGAATTTGAGAGTCTGGATTTTGGAGGGGGAGGGCAGGAGGATGAAATATGTGTATATAAATGAATGTTATCTGCATATTCCTAACTGAATATATAAACCACTCAGGACAAAGAGTCTGTCAGCTCTTTAAAGTGAAGCCTTAAGTCTCAGGAATACTGGGTTCCTCAGTGTGAATGCTGGTATGGTGTTTGAGACCATAAAAGATACCCTGTGATCTAAACTACAATGCATCCAAAGTTGCATAGTAAACTGAAAGTGTATCAAGGTAAACCTGCTAGAGGTTTTGAACTGAGAACTTACCGAGATTTCTGATTTGAGCAGTTACAGTGTTAGAATATAAATAAATTACGGCCTGAAAACTTTTCCTTTTCAGTCAATCCAAAATGTGTTTTGGCTGCTAGCAACTCTTGAAAGCACTCCGTTTTCAGGAGACTCCAAAACTAAGCAGTCTAGCATATTTTAAATGGATCAAGAACAATATGATGGTCTTCTTTTTGGCTTTCTTTGTGAATGGTGAAGTATTTAATCTTGACATTTATGAGCACTTCTTTCTTTCAGTATTCTGTGAAACTGGAAAAAGGAGATTACACTATTCGGTTACAAATTCGTCATGAACAGAACAGCGAACTGGATCGCATCAAAGACCTTCCATTTATTATTTCTCACAGGTTGTCTAGTACCTTGAGCTTAGATATTTATGAAAACCATAGCCTTGCTCTCTTAGGGAAGAAGAAATCCAACAGTTTGACATTACCACCAAAACACAGTCAGCCATTCTTTGTTACATCTCTGCCTGATGACAAGTAAGTTACTGAAGTCCTGTTTTTATCACCTACATCTAACCGACTTCCTCTGCACCCTAACTAAAATGATTCTTAGTGTCTACCTCTTTAGGCTTGGCAATTCCTCTTGTGTTGCTCTTTCACTGATTGGGTTCTTTATTGTAGCCCCATGGAACATTAATGAACCTTGTTTTAACGCTGAACTTTCTTTCTTTGAATAGAATACCTAAAGGAGCAGGACCAGGATGTTATCTTGCAGGAGCTCTTACACTGTCTAAAACAGAGCTTGGAAAGAAAGCTGTGAGTATTTGAAATAGATAGTGTCTTTTTTCTGAAACTTGAAGCGAGTAAATGGCATGCGAGAAAGTGCTCTATTTCATGACTTTAGTACTTGAAAGAGGACTAGATTTAGTAACGTAACATTTCAAAAGCAATTGCTTCATTATAAGGTCAGAGTAACTTATAAGTAGTTACATTTTTATTTTCATTGTATAATTTAAATTTTACTTCCGTCTTCTAAATTGTGATCTCTAATTCTTTAGCTCTGACTCCTTGTATTTCTAGAAGCAACTGCTTTTTTTGTTCATGTGGAGCCTTTAAAAGTGATTTTGTGTAATTGCCTAGCTTAGTAAGTTTGAATGAAAAATACATGCATATATATTTTTGTGCATGTTTGCTCTCTAAAGAGGTATACTCTTCCTTGCATGCATACAGTTTTCAGCAAGAATATGTGCTTTCTTAAACACTCACATGTTACTGTTAAACAGTGGTAGAAACTTTATTGGCTCAAATACTTAAACAGATATTCTTACCTGCTGCACACTGATGTTTTCAACCACTAACATGACTGTATGCCTCAACAGAATGACGTTAAGATCTTGTATGTGACGGTAGAAAAAAGCTGTAGGGATTTTTTGCTCATAATGTAGCATCCTGTAAAAACTGATTTCTAACTTCTGTAAATCTGTAGTGCAGCAGTGACTATAGTAACCAGATCAATCTTCTGTGTATCTGGTGCTAAGGTGGTTAGATGATTCCTTCCACTAGATGACAAAGCTGAGAATACATTTGAATCAATCCTTGTGATAGTTACTGTTTTAGAGGTAGTTTGTCTGTGTTTATTTATCACTAGATGTGACTGAATAATATGTATAAACTAGAGTATGTTTTCTTAGAAAACAAGTTTCTGTGAGTAGGTGAGCCCATACCATTAGATCTCATTGAGTAGAGAGTTTATTTTGATTGTAGGTAATACTTTTAGGGCAGATTGCATGTAACTGGAGGTTAGATAATGTCTGTCAGGAGAATTGATATATCACTGAGAAAAAAAACAGTAATTAAGAGCTTCTAAAATACTTAATTTTTTTGTTTCTTTGTGATTCCTGCAAGGCTGCAATTACACATTCATGAAACCCGTGGTAAATCCCTTACTGTGGTATAGTATAGTTTCCCGAAATTTAATTCTGCACCTCCTTGAACTATTGGTTGTAATTCTTATCTATCTTGTTTTAAAACTAGAGTATGTGATTTCATACAGTGATTTCTGGGATGGGAAGTAGGAGATAGGTATTGTCTGTCAAGTTTCATGTGATGAGGAATACTTAAGAGCTTACACGAGAGAAATTCTAGCTGAGACATGTCTCGTGTAAGACATTTCTGTTATGGTTCTTTTTCACTGGAAAAAGGGTGACATCAAATAGCATCAGATATTTTCTGCTGCCAGTATGTACTAGGAGACAAAAAAGAGGAGAGGGCAGCAAAATTGTCTGTTGCACCCACAGCAAGTCAATGCAATGTGAAGGGAAAATGTATCTGATTGCTGTGTGTTTATTACAAAATAGAGTAATGCTGTTAAACAGTCAAAATCTAAAATTTACGCTTTTGAGGCCGAATTTCTGTAGTTTGGTAATTTAAGCTAAGTGGTTAACAACACTTGCTTGTCTTACAGGAATAACAGACCGTATATGCTGTAATGCATTGGTTTCTTGGTTTTGAAGACCTGAAAGAGCATGCTTTAAGAGCATGTTTGACCATAGATGTGACTCTGTAAAGGTTTAAAAATCTTTAGGTTGGAAGTATAATTATACAGAGAAGGTGTCTCCATCCTGTGTGGTGTGTGCATGTTTTCTTACAGTATGTTATTCTAACTCCCAGGGGCAGTCTGCAGCAAAGCGACAAGGAAAATTTAAAAAGGTACTGAATGTTAGTTTTTGAAAAAGATATACTTAAGTCTTTTTGCATATGACTTAAAGAATTTGTCTACCAGTATTGGTTTTTAATTTGTCTCCCTCATCTGCCTCCTTAGTTCCAAGTTATTTACTTCAGCACCTTTAGTGTTTTGCCATTCTACCAGTAGACATACTTCTGTAATACAAAGCTGAGAGGCACGTGAGCATCTGGATACTTCTGCAATAAGTGCTGTAAAAGTGCATGTGGTGATTAGTGGTCTGTGATGTTTTTTATTATTTTTTTTTTTTTTAATTAAGCGCTTGGGAATTTTCAGTGTTTGTGGTCAAGATTTCCTGTGGCGAGTCTTTATGCCTATTCTGTTCTGCCTACAAGTGAGAGCTGAATACAAACCTAAACGCTTTGATGTAGAATTGGGTATCTAGCTACATTTTAAGTCTGCTGAATTAAGAGCTGGCTTCATGAAAGTTGTAAAAAACATACTGTAGCAAGCAGTTTTTTCTCAAGGGGGATGGACTGGATTTAAAAGTCTCTCAGCTCATGGTTCTGCTCAAACTGAATATAAGTTGTTATAGTCGAGAGTTTATACAGTGTTATATCAGGTGGCAGAATTTACAGAAATGATTTCAGAGTGTTTGTAAGATGTTTACGGTGGGGAATGCGTGACTTTCAACATAGCAGTGTTTAAAATTGTTTTCTCGTATTTTTACATTGGGTAATACAATATTCTGCCAGCCATCAGACTTAAACAGTCTTTACCAAAAGCAAAATAAAACCAAATTTAATAAGCTACCATTATAAGTTTATTTTTCTTGTTCTTAAGTTGTAAAGCTATTTACTTTCTTTTGTTTTCAAGGTGTTGTGTGCTGGAGTGATATGCAAATTAGTCAGAATTCTTGCTGGAAATAAGGCATGAAAATTGTGAATAACACGGTTTATTGCCATGGTCTGTGATTTCACACATCACTTTTAGAAAGGCGATTTGTAGTCCCATGTGAATGCATAGCTTTCTGATGAATAGAGTATAAAATCTTCACTAAGTGAACCTCTCACAAGGGAGTTAAAATCTAATGATAATTAAATTTGCATAATGAAACCTATTAAATGGATCTGAGAGGTTGCATGTTCTGGGTGTTTTTGTTTGGTTTTTAGAACAGAAATTTGTGTTGTATGTAAGCAATATGCTCACCTAAGACAAAAACTATTCTTCTTGATACTTCCGTCAGTGTACTAGTAGCAGGTACATAAACCATAAAGAATTAACGATTAATGGATTAATATCCATTAATGAATGTTTTCTGAGAATGCAACTCTGAGAGCTTCTTCATTTTAAGTTTTGAATGTTTACACTGCCTTGTAATAGGCTCATATGTTGTTAAGATGTTTTCCAGCATGGAAGACATGTTTATATATTTCTTTAGTGACCCAGTCAGTGCAAAAGATATGTATAGGTTTTTCCAGTTTTTCACACACAAGTCCAGACCCTCTTGTAGGATTAAGAAGTGTTTGGTTTTAAGTCCTATTTTATGTATGGTTTTTGCTGTGATACCAGTGACTAATCTGTGGAATCTTGGTTTTTTCTTCTTTTTTTGGTTGAAGAGGGGAAGAAACTTGCACCAATGTGCATGACACTGCCAGAAATCCAGGATGGGCATTTCTTGTTGTTTGAATGTACTTTTTTTTTTTTTTCTTTATTGAATGACTGAGGCTGGAATAGACCTGGAGGTCATCTGACCTAAGCCCTAGCAGGGCCTTCTAGAGTAAGTTCCCCAAGTGCCATGTCCAGACAGTTTTAAATACCACTAAGGGTGGAGACTGCATAACCTCTCTGAGCAGCCTGTGCCTAATGTCCAGTCACCTTTGCTGTGAAAATGTGTTTCATGATAAGCAGAGGGAACCTCCTTTATTTTTGTTTGTGGCCATTGCCTCTTGGCTTGTCACTGTGCACAACTGAAAAGCATCTGGATTTCTCTTCAAACCTTCCTTACAAATATTTACACAAATTGATGAAATCAGTCCTCATATGCCCCCACCTCTCCACCCTCCAAACGCCTTCTCTAGACTGAACAGTCAGAGCTTTCTTGGCCTTTCCTCTAGTCCATCATCTTCGTGGACCTTTACTGGGCTCTGTCCAGTATGTCCCTGTCTCTTTTTACTGGGAAGTCCAGAACTGGACACAGCACTTCAGATGCGGCCTCACCAGTGCAGAACAGAGGGAGAAGGATCACCTCCCTTGATCTGCCAGTAATGTGTCTAATGCAGCCCAGGATACAATTATCCCTGTTTGCTGCAAGGGTACATTGCTGGCTTACACTCAAGTTGATATGCACCAGGACTCTCAGGTGCTTTCTTGCCAAGCTACTTTCTAGCTGGATGGCCCCCAGCATGTACTGGTGTGTGAGTTTATTCTTCTCCAAATGCAAGACTTAGCAGTTATCTTTGTTGAACTTTGAGATTCCTGACAGTCCATTTCTGCAGCCTGTTTAGTTCCCTCTGGATGGCAGCACCGTTCTCTCCTGTATCAGCCCCTCCTCCCAGTTTGATGTCCTCTGAAAACTTGCTGAGTCTGGGCTCTGCTCCATCATCCAGATCATTAATGAAGATGTTGAATAGGATTAAATCCAGTATTGATCCCTGGGGTACACCACTGGTTACTGGCCTCCAACTGTGTGCCACTGATCACCATCCTTTGCGCCTGGCCATTCAGCAGGTCTAAATCCACCTGACTGCTCATCCAGGCCATACTTCAACAACTGCACTATTTTGCATGAAAGCAGTTGGAGGTTATGCCACGAAATAACAGCCTAATCTTCCAAAGAAGATAGTTATTCTTTTACAACTGGACAAAAATCTCAATGGATTCTTTCCACAGAACAAGGGAGACATCCTTGTTTTACTAGATACATACAGTATAATCATGTGCCTAATCCATAATTTTCTGCTCAAAGACCTGTTCAACCCTTGACAGTGAGTTTTTGCTTAATCACAGAATGGTAGGGATTGGAAAGGACCTTTAGAGATCTAGTCCAACCAATCTGGTAAATCAGGTCCACCTAGATCAGGTCGCACAGGAATACATCCAGACGGGATTTGAAGACCTCCAGAGAAGGAGAAATGCCTTCCTGTCTTCAGTGTGTCTGGACTTCAAAAAAAAAAAAACCAACCCAAGTCCTTTCTCTTTGACTACTGAACCTGTGGTATATTTGAAGTTCAGAAACCAGTGATGTCTTTTCTTTTAAACTGATCCCCATTGAAGTAGAGAGCGCCCTGTTGTTATGCCTTGCAAAGCTGACGTACTTAGAAATGCCCTTGGTCTCTAAAGGGGAGGCAGATGCTAAACAACCATGTGAAAAACAAATTGGTTCTATGTACCTTTCTTCTCTCACAACCTAACTTTTGTAACACAGTTACAGTCTGATGGAGGTATTTTACCTCCAACTTTTATCCTGGATGTAGTTAGAATGAAAACAGATCATTGACTTTCTCTGGCCTATGAAAAGAATGTTTTTGTTGTTTTGCATAATACAGCTTTTGAATAGTGGTATGTAACAGCTAGCTAAAGGATAGAAAAATTTTACATGTTTTTATTCTGCCATCCTTTCCTCCAGTCTGATGCAAGAAATACATTGTGCAGATATTGGTAAGTACTGGTGGAAGACTAATCAATTCCTTTGTGAAGTCAAGGATGTGAAGTTAAAAGGATGACTTCCTTTAACCATTACGTTGCTATCCCTGTTTAATCAGGAGGCCTTCAAAAACAGGATGAAGCATGTTTGATTTAATTTTGTTTAAGCCTGGCTGCTGACTTCAAGAAACTTCATTCATTTTCAATTAAATAAAAGTATTGTTGTAAAAATAGGCAAAATAGCACAAATTGTATGTATATTAAAGTAGACAAGTTCCATGTGCACATTCAACTGTGCATATGCAGAAGTGCCTGCAATTTATTAGATGGAAAATGGTATCTAGGATGTGCTTCAAGGTGTTTTTTCCTGTGGTTAGTTTTGTTGTGAATGCTTTAAAGTACAAATAATAGTTCCTATATCTTCTCCACTTAAAGTGCCAGATGTTAAATCATCAGACAAAAATCTAAATTTAAGTCTTTAAAAAGAGTTAACTGTTAATTAAGCTTTTTTTAAGAAGTGACTGGTTTAGGGTGGTGTTTGTTTATGTATGCAATTTGTAGTTCTAGCTAAAAGTAAACTCACTGAAGGCTATTAAACTGTGCACAGAGTATACTGATGGAAGTGCATATCTCACATGCTTCCAAAGATTTTAGTATTGATCGTTGTTTTAGAGGATAATAAGAGGGCAGATTCTTCATTAATTTGAAGATTTCCTTAAAGTCAGTTTTTCAGTGGATAGTATGCTTGCTTGCTGCCTCTCTCTGTCTATAATATATATATATATATATATATATATATGTATGTATGTATATATATAAATAAAAACACATCCAGTAGTCTAATAGTTCTGTTGCTATGGATGTTAGAATGAAATTTGAGTAAGAAAACAGATTGAGAGCGCTGAATTGTGAAGACTCACTTTTCTCTTTAGTTGCTAATGATGAATGTTTCTGTAATGGCAATGACAATGTCGTTCTGGGATCTTCTGGTGTCTAAGGGGTTGACAGGTTTTTATAAATGATGCAGGTGTTTACTGACAGGATGAAGAGAAGCCTTCAATCCATCTTTATGGTCTTGTGATAGTTTAGCTAACCCTAATATATACCTAAATCTTGTTTATCCCATGAAGTTTGTTATCTGTAGAGAAGAGTAGACAACTTTCTCTAAGTTCTTTTGAAAAACAAAGTGTGCCTAGGTCTGAAGTTCACTTTTTCCTTTCAATGGTCATAGCTCGTAATGCTTGCAGAATCTCATGAGACGAAAAAAATCGAGCTGGGAGAATGGGGAAATGGCATTTTACTGTAGATGGTTTAGCTGCTTAGAATTAGTCTCTTAAGGTGTTCATCCATGTAAGTGGTATTTTGTTAATCATATTATGCTTGATTTGAAATCTAAACCAGAGTATTAGAGCCTTCTCATATGGACAAGGATTGAGAATGCAGAGGCCATTTAGATACCTAACTCCAAATGTATGTTGCTGAGTAAGAGGATTTTCAAGGAGGAGATCCTGAAGTGTTGAAATAATATTTCTAGGAAGGCAAATTTCTTTTTTAGGAAAGTTATGAGTCTCAATAGAAGATGCCTGTCTTAAACAATACTGTAAACTACCAATTCAGATTTTTGTACTGAACTGACTTCTTAGACATCTTAAAACATTTTATTTGCTTCAATAAACTACGTTATCTTAGCTAGCCCTATACCATATTTCTGACTTCTGTATCCTCCACTATATGTGCTTTCCTGTTTTGTTGTACTCTCATCTAGATCTTGCTGAAGGCTTACTTAGGTGTACTGCCTGGTCATGCACTTCATCTTGAAATGCAAGATGAAGTTCCTGTGAAACTGGAATTTAATGTAGATTAATCATCTAAACTAGGTTTAAAAAGAAAAAAGTCAATTTTGTGATTTGTCTGTGATTACATATTAAATAGCTGGAAAATAGTTTTAAGGGAATATTGATTTCCCATTCTCTTACTGGCATGGTTTTCAGTAACCCACAGCAGATTGTTGATCTGTTGAACTATCAGTTCATATAAAATTGTTCTACATCAATATTCTTTAATAGTTTCAGAAGCGTAGTGTTGAAGTTCATTATTTCAAGGTTATGCATAGCAGTTTCTAAGAGTCACCGTTTTACTCACTGTTGAAGTAATCTGAAATAAGTTCGTCCTGTGCACAAGATTTCACTTCGTTATACAACACTGACTTGGTTTATGGGAAATATGTTCCTACAGCTGTGTTTTGGATTAATTGATATATCTAAATTACCACAGCAATTGAGTGTACAATACAGTATTTTGCACAGTTTTGCAACGGGATTTAAGCTTAAGTGATTTTTCTCTGTGAAATATCCTATATGTAAAATAACAGGACATGTGCCCTCACTGTTGGTGGAAAGTCTTTTTTTTAAATTGGAACATTTAAACCAATCCCAACTAAATGGCTTCCCCCAGAAATTGTAATGCTTTAGAATCAATAAGTCTAATGCTCTCTTACTTGCAAATTTATATGTAAATTACCTTAGGAAATGGACTTCACAGCACAGTCCAAGATGAGTTAGGATTTCCCTTTTAAATAGCTGTCATTGATTTTCTCATGGTGATTGTTGACTAATGTAGCATGAATTCAAACTATAGTGATATTTCAATGTTAGCATATAAGATTTGGAAAAGTCATCTTGTATCTAGTTAAGCACAGATACAAATGAAACTAAAGTCTGTAGCAGCAAACTGGAAAGTGATGGACTGAGTTGCATCACTGGGCACATGGAAGAAATATTGTCTCAGGAGGAGTAAAATTCTGTATCCTGTGGCATGATTTATGTTTATGCTACTGTAGTATTTTTTTTTTAAATTTGTTCATCTTCTATTTGTTTATTGCCAGATGTGTAGGATAGGATCTCAAAGTGATTTTTTTTTTCTTTACCTTTTAACCAAGTTTATTTCTTTTTTTTATCAACAAACAAAACCACCTCACCCTTCTGATTCTATGACTAATATTATGTAAAATGGTATGATTACAAAAATGTGAAACTCACTGAATTTTAGGCTTTCTTGTGTTACAGTCAGCGCTCTGACTTAATATGTACATCCTTGCATTACTTTAAAAAGTTAAAGCAGTTTCTGAGTTCTTAATGATTACTGTATTGACTCTCAGAAACCTTACTCAGTGTGTGCATAGTTCAGAGTAATTGCTTGCTATGATTTAGCTCTTATATAGCATCAGGAAAAAAGTGTACTGTATCTCTCTCAGTATGTGCCTCTTTTCCTACCTCCAGGATGTCCTTACTGTTCACTATCATCTGATACCATCACCATCAAAGAGTAAAAATGGCAGCAAAGAGAAAGAAAAAGAACAGGAAAAAGAAAAAGATTTGAAAGAAGAATTTGCTGAAGCTTTAAGAGATCTAAAAATCCAGTGGATGACTAAGTATGTCTGCTGTCATGACTGAACAAGCTTGAAACAGCTGTACAAAATAAATATCCAGAATCTGTACTTCATGCTATGTCCTCCTCTCTCCTAGACTGGATACCACTGATATATATAATGAGTTGAAAGAAGCATTTCCTAATCATCTTCCTTTGTATGTTGCAAGACTTCATCAGCTGGATAGTGAAAAGGTAGTTTAGCACTTTTTAAACTTAATTTGTTTCAGTGCATCTGTGTAGCCAAACAACTGGTTCTGTCTTCATACATTTGTTCTTGAAGTGACTGCCGTAGCAGTATGCAGTACTAAAAGGAGAAACTCCCAGTTAGATTGAGAGCTGTCTCTCTAACTGGGTGTGATTTGCTTAATCCCACAGCAGAACGAGAGAAAGCGTGCCTACCTGTAGTAAGCTAGCTTTTCACTTCCTGTTAAATGAAACACAGTGTAAGTTTTCCTAATGTTTTAGGCTACAACAATATCATTCTAAATGGTAGTTCCTGAGACACTTTTTCTGGTTTGGTAATTTCTTTTATCAAATTGGCTTAGACAACTGAGGACAGTAACCCCTTGAAACAGCATGTCTAATTCCACCATCTGTTCCTTTCCTCAAAAGTGAGAACTGTGGTCAGAAAAGTTTAACTATATCTGGGATATTTTTGTTCATCTTGAATATAAACATCTTTGTGTGTATGTCAGTAGCTTAAATATTTTTCTGTCTGATTCTGATTTTAAATTTATTTCTGAAATGAGTTATTGCTACTATTATTTAAGAGGGTTTATTTGTACCGAAAGGAAGTTTTCTTTCTGTAAACTCCGTTTTGCTTATACTCACCTCATATTGTATGGTTTGTTTTCAGTGAAGTGGGAAGTCTTGATGGTGCACACTTCTTACCAGGTCTTTTTTGAAACAAAAAATGTGAAAAGTGGATAAAAGGAATTATCTAATGTTACTTCTGCTTACCTTTGCAATTATCTTAGTGGTAGTAGAATCGACAATCAAATAGTGTGATTTCAGTGCTAAACATTTTTTTATTCTTCTTCTAGGAACGAATGAAAAGACTTGATGAAATTGTGGAAGCTGCAAATACTGTAATCTCTCATATTGATCAGACAGCATTAGCAGTGTATTTTGCCATGAAGACTGATCCCAGGCCTGATGCAACTACTATAAAAAAGTACCTACCCAGTAAATAATTTTCTTGCATCCTATTTCTGTATTCCATGTACTTTGTCTCTGCTTATAAGAAATGGAATCACTATAAGCTTTTTTATCACTTCTGTTATTTTTGGAGCACTAGTAATTTCAGTCTTAACTGCAAAATAATTTAGTTTGCTTACTATATTTGTAGAATGCAGAAACACTGTAACTTGCAAAATTTTATTTAGAAATATTATGTAAAATAAAGGTGCTTTCAGGATTTAAATGTCAGAAAAATGCAGTACTAAGCTTTTGTATCAAGCTTAGCCTCAGATCAGAGGGACCACCAGAATATCAGTATGTAAGTAGATGTTTTGAATGCTTCCTGCCTTTTCATAATACATTGAAACCCTTTGGATCTGCATTTGAATTTGATGAAATTGACAGAGGCCTAATAGCTTGCAAAAGATTTTATTTTTGAAAAGCATTATGACCATACTTCTACCTCAGAGTGTTTTTGAGACCCATTGTCCTACTTGAGTTTTAGATTATTCCTTTGAATTACCGCTGTATATCCTTAGGAAGACAATGTTTTGAAGGTAACACTCTGGACTGGAGAAAAATTGGTGACTTTCACAATATCAGGCATGGTGCTGGTTTGGCCTCAAATAGAGGAGCAGATTTGAAGATTAGGCCCCTAAAATGAGAGGTTCATGTTTGGTCATTTTAGATAAAATACAGTTTGTAATTGTAAAACTAGACTTTCTGTTCTAGCTCTCCTGCATATTTGTGTATCATTCTAGAATTGCTGATACAAGAACAAAGCTATGACATAACCTTCACTCTAGATGTTTCTTGGAAAGCTGACCCATTAGGTCATGTGGTTGAATCTGGCACCTGAAATTGAACACCAAATTCAATGGCACTTTAAATGGGTCCAATTCCTTTGAAGTCAGCAGAATTGCATCTGCTTATGTTAGTGGTGAACTTGACTCTTCTGTTTATAATGCCAGGAGCTATAAAGCTGTATTTCTAGATGCTGCCTTATTCCGTTTTAGAATCATGAGTTGCTCTTGCCTTAAGAAATAAAAGGCATTTTAGACTTAGAAGAACAATTGAGCTTGTTTAATGCATAGTGTCTCTAGGTAATTTTTTTACAGTTAATTTTTAATTTTAAAAATATCTTTGTTCTTATTTTAATTTTGTATCTACTAACTGCTGTAAACTTTTTAGCTTAAACTCAGTACAGCCCTGATTCTGTTTTTAATAAGATACCTGCAAAAAGTTCTTAATATTTTTTATGTTATTTTTCTCTAGTGAAATGGAAAAACAGAAGACTACTTTAGTGGATGCACTGTGTCGAAAAGGAAGTGCACTGGCAGACCAGCTGCTTCATCTGCAGGCCCAAGAAGGGGCTGCTTCCAGTGATGCGGAAGGCAAGGAGGAAGATCGGGAGAGTTGCTCAGAGGCTTTGACAGAGACATTCTGGGAAACAACAAAATGGACTGATCTTTTTGACAGCAAGGTAAGAGACCAGAACAGATTTTGTTTGTTTGTTTTTCTTTTGCAAGTTGAATTTTTTTTAAGACGACTTACGGAATTCTGCACCACCGTTGTGTGCACGGTCTCATCCATTCCTCCCTTCTTTTTCATGTTGTCCCCATATGTTGTGCTTCCTTAATGACCTTTTTTCCCCACAGATTTTGACAAGCCTTTCAAATTCATGGTAAGCCAGTCTCTGTGCATGTGAATGTAGAGGTTGAGGGAAGGGTATAGAACAAAACCAGACTGCTTTGAATAAGCTTCTTGCTTTATGGAATTGTTCTTTCTGTACCTCTTAGGGAATGTTTTTTATGAACCTCTGCACTGTTCTAGCTGTACGCAATCAGAAGGCTTGCGGTATCACTACTCTGTTCAGTCCTGCATTCTGTAGTCTTTTCTATACTATGGAAAAGAGAAATTTTCTGTTTTGCTGTAAGTAATGTCTGTAGAGGTAAAGGAAGAAACCAATATAAATAGCTTAGCTTACATATTTTAGCACATATTTTTTAGCACATGCATAATCAGCACAAATTTTCCTGTAATTTCAAGGTTCCTAAGCCTGAGATTCAAGTTATCTTCTTCAGGACAGCTATTCCAGAAGGGGAAAAAAAATCCCTTGTAGGTGATTAGTTTTGTAGCATTTAATTCACAGAGTTTGACTATGTATTTTTAACTGAGTTATTCAGTATTATTTAGTTGCTAACTTTTGCATATGGCTGTATATTTTAGTGGAAGATTGATACCAATGTATTCATAATTCAGTTCAATTGTCAGAACGCTTCAGATAGTTACAAAAGGAAGACTTTGGACAAAAAGGCTGGTGGCATTCTGGGATGCATCAAGAAGAGTGTGGCCAGCAGGTCGAGGGGGAGGAGAACCTCCCTCTGCTCTGCCCTGATGAGGCCTCTTCTGGAGTCCTGTGTCCAGGTGTGGGCTCCCCAGCTCAAGAGGGACAGGAGACTTCTGGAAGGAGTCCAGCGCAGGGCCACCAAGATGATCTGGGGATTGGAGCATCTTCCTTACGGGGAAAGGCTGCAGGATGTGGGACTGTTCAACTTGGACAAGAGGAGACTAGGGCAGACCTTATCAACACTTATAAATACCTAAAGGATAGATGTCAAGATGATAGGACAACACTTTTTTTTCTGTAGTGTCCAGTGGCAGGACAAGGAGTAATGACCAAAGCTGAAACGTAAGTTCCACTTAAACATAAGGAAAACCAACCTTCCTGTAAGGGTGAGGGAGCCCTGGCACAGGCTGCCCAGGGAGGGTGTGGAATCTGCCTGTCCGGAGGTTTTTAAAACCCACCTGAATGTGTTCCTGTGCAATCTGCTTGAGGTGGACCTGCTTTAGCAGGGGGATTGGACTAAATGACCTTTATAGGACCTTTCCAACCCCTAATATTCTGTGATTTTTGATAATTTAGGAATTGCCTGATTTCCTTGAAAATAAATAAGATCTTGTGCTGGAGGCTTAAACAAGAAGAGTGATGGTGGTTACCCTAACTTCTCTTCATGTGTATATTCTTGTACACTTATATCTTTTCATCTTCGCTCTTCTAATCTTTTAACTGATTATAATGTCCCATGGAAGCAAATTTTTTGCTTTAGTCTGTCTGCCACGTTATTTTATTTCTGACTATTAGTAAATACACTACTGTGTTCCAGTATAGTAACTCCTGGTTCATTATTTCTGTATTTTGAATTTTAAAGCTAATGAGAAACTTTAGTTTTTTGGTAGCATTTCATATGGTAGTCATTTTGATCCTGTTAACTATATGTTTGTCTGCTTTTCCCTTTTGGCTTTATTGGTCAAATTGAAATCTAAACTGGTGACTGTGATCCCTCCACAGCCACTTGAATATTAACCTGCAGTGAGGTGGGGAACAGAATTGGAAATTTCAGTGAGACAACTCACAGGTTGAGATAAAGACAATTTAATTAGGTAAATTAAAAGCTGTATGCACAAGCAATCCAAAAGAAGGAATTTATTCCCCACTCCCCATGGACAGGTGGGTGTTCAGCCTAGGTATTTAAATGGTTGACTTCTGAAAGTGGAGAAAACAAGCCTGTCTTAATACACCTTAATGATCCCTTGGATAAATCTTTGTCCAGTGCATTTCTGCAGCCTTTCTGCCCTGCACCCATACATAGCCTCACTTAATCTGTATGCTGGCCAGGCAATGTTCTTTCAGTCCTGGACAAGTTGCTCTATGTTACTAGTTATAATTACTAGTATAAGTAGTATTACAAGGGCCACAAAAGTGTTTAAGGATCTGGATCACCTGTCATATGAGTAGAGCCTGACACTCTTCACTCTGGAGAAGAGAAACTTTAAAGTGATTGTGTTTATGTGTGTAGATCTATGTTGAGGGGAGTTAAAGATCTTGCTCCTTTGAGACATTCACAACTTAATTGGATAAGACTCACTGAACATATGAAGGATAAGATGGTTATCGGGGGAGTCAGCATGGCTTCATCAAGGGGAAATCCTGTTTGACTAACCAGATATCCTTCTATGAGTGCATAACCGGCTGGCTAGATGAGGGGAGAGCAGCGGATGTCATCTGCCTTGACTTCAGCAAGGCTTTTGACACTGTCTCCCACAACATCCTCATCAGAAAGCTCAGACAGTGTGGCTTGGATGAGTGGACAGTGAGGTGGATCGAGAGCTGGCTGAATGACAGAGCCCAGAGGGTGATGATCAATGCACAGAGTCGAGTTGGAGGCCTGTGGCCAGTGGAGTTCCACAGGGATCGTTTCTGGAGCGTCTTGTTCAACATCTTCAACAACGACCTGGATGAGGGGACAGAGTGTACCCTCAGCAAGTTGGCTGATGACACCAAACTGGGAGGACTGACTGATTCCCCAGAAGGCTGTGCTGCCCTTCAGCGGGATCTTGACTGGCTTGAGAATTGGGCAGAGAGGAACCTTATGAGGTTCAACAAGGAAGTTCAAGTGCAGAGTCCTGCATCTGGGAAGGAACAACCCCATGCACCAGTACAGGCTGGGGGTCGAACTGCTGAAGAGCAGCTCTGCAGAGAGAGACCTGGGAGTCCTGATTGATAATAAGCTAAATATGAGCCAGCAATGTGCCCTCGTGGCCAAGAAGGCCAATGGCATCCTGGGATGCATCAAGAAGAGTGTGGCCAACAGATCGAGGGAGGTTCTCTCCCCCTCTCCTCTGCCCTGGAGTCCTGTGTCCAGTTCTGGGCTCCTCAGCTCAAGAGGGACAGGGAAGTGCTGGAGAAAGTCCAGCGCAGGGCCACCAAGATGATCAAGGGTATAGAACATCTTTCATACAAGGAAAGACTGCGAGACCTGGGGCTGTTTAGTCTGGAGGAGATTGAGGGGTGATATTATTAACATTTATAAATGTCTAAAGGGTGGGTGTCAGGAGGTTGGGACATCCCTCTTTTCTATAGTAGATAGCAACAGGACAAGGGGCAATGGGATGAAGCTGGAAAGTTCTACTTAAACGTAAGAAAAAACTATTTCACTGTGAGGGTGATGAAGCAGTGGCACAGGTTGCCCAGAGGGGTTGTGGAGTCTCCTTCCTTGGAGGTCTTCAAGACCCGCCTGGACATGTTCCTATGCGACCTGATCTAGGTGACCCTGCTTCTGCAGGAGGGTTGGACTAGATGATCTCTAAAGATCCCTTCCAACCCCTACCATTCTATGATTCTGTGACGTGGGGTAACCTGCTCTAGGTGGCCCTGCTTTTAGCAGGACAGTTGGACTAGATGACCTCCAGAGCTCCCTTCCAGATTCAACCATATTGTGATTCAGTGACTGCTTGGCAAGTAATTTATGTAGTTCACTGATTCCTGTGGTGGTGTTTTTCAGGTTTTCTGTTGTCTAGGACCCTATATATTAGTAAGTAATGATGTAGTATTACTTTTTCTATCAATTCAGTGTGTCTAGAGATGACATGATGGATGAACCTTCTCATCTCTCTTGTAGTACTGTTAAATAATTCTAATACCAGCAGTACCTGTAGATAAGGTTAAAAAAAAGTTCAGAGGGAAAGAAATACATGCTGCTACTTTAAAGCTTTCATATGATTATTGGAACCAAGACTTCTAGTTGTTCGCTTTTATACTTTTTCTGAAAGCTCTTGGAAAGGAATGAGGAGTGAGTAATGTAGCTTGGGCTTTGGGATGGAGACTTTTGCTTTGAAAGGAGATAGTAGAGCACTCTAATGATTTCTTTCTGATAACAAATTTGGAGAAAAGAACTTAAGGCTAAAGAAGTTATTTTCATTGGAGGAAAAACTAGGGTTTTTTTCCTTTATTGCTTCCTGCACGTTTCATTCTGCTCTAAGTTCTTATTCTTCATTTCCTTTCCTAACTAGTGTCACGTCCATCTAGTAGTTTTCATAGGAACTGACACACTGTTCAGATGAGCTGTTGGCACTACATTTTACAAGCAATGACAGAATGTTTTTTAGTCATTCAAAATTATGAGCTTACGATGGAGATCCAATTATGCTTTCCTTAGCTTTTTTTAAAGGTTGCTATTAATGAATAAGACTACATAATTACGATATAGCGTGATACAAAGCGTAAGAAAAAAACAATTAGTAATGTTCCTCCTGTCTTTGTTGCAAACTGAGAACAGCTGTAGATGTCTGTCATGGGCTGCAACTGTTCTTCAAAAATTAATACTTCCCAGCTCCTTCATTCCACCACCTCTGCCAAACTGCATCTTATAGTCAAGTTGTCTGATCAGTATTCGTGCATTTTTATTTATAATGGCTGGCAAGTTTTGTAAACTCCCCCAGCTTCCTGTTTCAATAAAAACAAGTGTCTTCTGCCTTAGAGATGGACCAATAGAATCTTGTAAATATCTGCAGTGGCTTTTGATATTCGTCCTTTGCAGCAGCTTCTATCTGTTCAGAGGAAACAGTTGTACAACTCTCCACCTCACTGTTGCATGCAATGTGCTGTTGTACTTCTGAAATACTTGGCTATTGAAAATACAGCTTAGTGCAAATTATTTTATAGACTGTTAGAGGAAAGTTTGGAGTCTTCGCTATTTAAGGGGAACTGTACTGTTTACATAGCTTGCTTCCTTCGAGATGGAGCAATGTTGAACTTTGGAGCAATGCTGAAATCCCCAGTTTTAAACAAAACTGCTACAGGAGAACAGTAGGATGTTGCATGTTTATTACTGGGAATGACTCATTTGTAGAATTTAATGCCCCTCAACATAAGTTTAAAAACAAATGAGAAACCTAGACGTTTCCATCTTGCCTTTTAAACATATTTAGCCTGGATTGGTTTTCATATTGCAGTCTGCACTGCCAGATGCAGCAGTCTTTTATAGCTGATGGTATTCATTTTGATGCCAAAAACTTGTTGCTTCACTTCCTTAACTGTCTTCCCTCTCTTAAAAATACTATGACTCAATTTTTTTAATAGGATTATTGCTTTTTGTAATAGAACAGTTGATAGAGCAGAGACCAGTCAACAAATGTAGCTACAAAACCTTAGTTTATTATGATAGATGTATATGAACCTGAAAGCCTGGTTTGCTGGTAACTTTAAACACTACAACTTAATTGTTCTTACAAGTAGTTGAAGTATGTAATCTATTGAAGTGGTTTGGCCTGGGCCAGGTTTTCAGTAGCAGGGGCACTACAGGAGTGGCTTCTTTAAACAAAGACCTACTAGAAGCTTCCCTTGTACCTGATAGGGCTGAGGCCAGTCAATTCTAAGATGGACCCCAGGGGAAGAAGTTGCTGTGTAGGTGCTAAAATGCAGCAACAACAGAGAGTGAGAATGTGAGAACAAGATCTCTGCAGACACCAAGGTCAGCCAAGGAGGAGATGGAGGAGGGTGCTTAGGCTCTGAAAGAGACACTCCCCTGTGACCTGTGGTGCAGCCCATGGTGAGGCAGGTTGTCCCCCTGCAGTCCATGGAGGCGACCAGGAAGCAGAGATCCCGTGGAGGACCCCATGCCAGAGCAGGTGGATGCATGAAGGAGGCTGTGACTTTGTGGGAAGCTCACCCTGGAACAAGTTCCTGGCAGGACCTGGGAGTCTGTGGGGAGAGAGGAGCCCGTGCCAGAGCAGGTTCGCTGTCAGGACTCGTGATCCTGTGAGGGACTCGGCTGGAGCAGTCTGACCCTGAAAGGACTGTTCTCCCAGTGGATGACCCACATTGGGGCGGGGTGTGAGGAGCTGCCCCCGTGGGAGGCTCCATGCCAGAGCAGTTTGTGAGGAACTGTATCCCATGGGAAGGACTCACGTTGGAGGAGTTCATGAGAGACTGTCTCCTGTAGGATGGACCCCACAGTGTAGCAGTGGGAAGTGTGATGAGGCCTCCCTCTGAGAAGAAGCAGCAGCAAAGTCCATCTGTAATGGACTGACCGTAACCCCATTCCCTGTGCCACAGGAGGGGAACGAGAGTCCTGGGAAGAGGGAGGAGTGGAGGGAGATGTTTTAAGATTGGGTTTTATTTCTCATCTCCCTGTTCTGATTGTTCATTATTAAATCAAACCCTTTTCTCCCCAAGTTGAGTCTATTTTGCCCATGACACTAATTGCTGAGTGATCTCCCTGTCCTTATCTTGACACACAAACCTCTCTCTCATTCTATTTCTCTCACCCCTGTTCTGTTTAGGAGGGATAATGATAGAATGACTTGATGGACAAGTCTTGATGGACGTCTGGCACACAACCAGGACTAAACCACCAGATCTACAGACTGTTACTTAACCTGGTGTTTTACTTGTTTGTAAATGTAGACACATTTTGACCAGTTAAATAATGAAGTAACTGGTTATACAAGTTGGGTTTTTTTTCTTATAGGTAACAATATTAGGATACTCCAGAAGATTTGTTAGGTAGTTTAGTGTTGCTGGATTTAAAAAATGTGCATCTTTATGTAGCCAATGACAAGTTAAGCAGCTAGTTAGGAGATGGACATCCAACCACTTTCATGGGTCTGGTTCTTAGCACCCTTAGTTTTACAAGTCTTTAGCTTAGGGAATAAAGTATCTTAATGGTTGGTTGAAGCAGGATGGCAGGATTTCCATCCTCCTTCTCAGTATCCTAGAAGTATACTTTGCCTTTTCTCATTGCGCTTGATTTGTCACTTTGGCCAATTTCTGGGCCATATGACTTGTTCTGTAGAAGCTAGCCATAAGTATATTTACTGACATTATGAAATAAAATCCAATACTTAGAATTATTTTTCGTCTAGCAGTTGCTTTTAGATACTACAAATTGGTTTATTTGCTGTTATTAGACATTTATATAGCAGCTGTTTTCTGTTATATCTTAGTACTGCTCCAGTTTGTGTTTTCTTTACGCTTATCCAGGAATCCTAATCTTCACTTCCATGATCTTATAAAGCTTGCAATATTTTAATTATAAGGCTTTATTTGACCAGTTTGTGTACAAAGTATTATTTCTTGCCTAAGGTTTTTTTATTTGTAAACCTACTCTGATTTTAAAGCATCTCATGTATTATTTTTAACTTCTGAAGTGCTAATGAACTTTTAGTAGTATTACTTATATTTTGTACAGTTGATAGGGTTGGGTTTTTTTCCAAGCACTAAGACAGAAATTATTGTCTTTTATCAAGAGCTCTTGGAGCATTGTTTTCAACTTTTTGGTCCAGCAGAAAACTTTTTTCTCATTTAGAAATACCCAAACTTTTATTTGGCCAGAGCAAGGGTGTTTCGTAAAATGCTTTGTTTTCTTGCCACAAAAACTCTAGGAAGCCCTGTTACGAAAGAAATGCTGTCAAGTGGCTTTCCTCCTGCCTTTATCACTGATGTTCAATAACCATTCAAAACTTACAGGGTCAGGTAAGAGCTTTCTTAATAGAGCAGTGATGTTATTTCTGGTTAGCCTTCAGTATGTTATTTGCTGAGAGCTCCAATGCATTTTTCATTTGATTTTTCTGTTTTGTTTTGTTTTGTGGTTCTATCATCTTTTACAGAAGGGATTATTTCTTTTTTACCTTTAGTTTAACCAACTAATTCTGCTAAAGGATCCACTGAGCAGTTACCCAGAAATGTTTGCTAATGTGTTTTGCTTTAGGAAAATATCCAAAATAATTGGATTGAGAATGCAGCATGCAGAGTATTTTTTCCAATAGCAATATTTGGAAAATCTGTATGTGAATGGTGCTGTTTGCTCATCGCTGCATATGTCTGTGTGTTTCAAGCTACAACAGCTTAAGTGGATACTTCAACACAACAAAATAAGTATTTGAAGACAGAAGAATGAGCAACTCTTGAGTGCTTGACATATACTTGAGAGCTTAAAAATTACACCTTTACTTGCTTGATAATTAGGCTTTTTTTTAAGTATTGATCCTGAAAAGACTTGTGCATGTGGTTAACATTTAATGGAAGTGTTCAGGCAGCTAAAATCAGACAAGGTTGTTCACTCCTTGTGGGATTTGGATCTCAGATTCCTTAATGTTTATATTCTCAAGAAATACCTCTTTTTTACTGTAATGCAAAATACTTACTTGTGAACATCCTTGAAGTGGTTTTGTTAGCTTTATTTAATGAGATATTTTAAATAGACTGGGGAAATGTAACTTTTCTTGGAGAAGTCGGAAGAAAAGAAGAATACTGTATTGAGTGAGGGGAGATAAACAGCTAAAAACTTTGCCAATTGAAACGCCACCATATTCACCCAACTTTGCTGAAGAGTGACATAGCAGCAAAAAAAAAAAAAAAAAAGCTGTTTACTATGACACTAAGAGTGTTCCAAAGGGACATGAATCAGTCTTGATTGCAATATTTCTTAGTGCTGTAATTGTTGAAATGATATGAACTGTCTTGCAACAGCCTGACTTCAGTGTCTGGGTGTTAAGAACTTGATTTATTTTACATTAGCTCTTAAGGAGACATATTCATTTGCACATGTTAGAGTACTGGCAAGTACTGTAAGCTGTTTCTTTAGAATTAGTATTATCAAAAGGAAATTTTCTGTGTAATTTCTTTTTAGTAAGTTACCTATAGTGAGGAGCTGACACAAAATGTAAGGCTTGTCTTCACACTTACCTGTCCTCATTGCTTGTTTAGAACTACATGCATTTCTCTGTGTGTTTATGTATATACATCTGTCATTCACGATGTGCCTTCATAATTGTTTCTGCAGTAAGTTTTTGACTTCCTAGGAGTCAAAACTCTCAGTCGGGGCTTTATTTCTGAGGATCAAAGGTACACATGCCTGATTCTCAATTTTTTTTTTTCTGTGCTGTACAGCTGCCTAAAGAGAATGAAAATTCAAAGAAGCTAGAAACGTGCTGAATGAAAAACTAGAACAGCGATGTCTGTGTTAGTAAGATGTTCTGAAGTCAAATATGTTCATAAAGTCAGAAATAGTCTCTAGGAAGTTTGTATTTCTAACTACTACTGTGAATCACTTGTTTTACTGCAAAGAAAAATGCAAACTGTCTTGTATAAACGTTTTAAATCATGTTTAAATCACTTCTGCTACCTGAACAGAACCTGCTGTTACTTGTTAAGCCTTGTTAGATAAAAATATTGAAATGCCTAACTTAGTTTTGTTTTCACGTTGTAGGTTTTGACTTTTGCCTATAAGCACGCATTGGTAAATAAAATGTATGGGAGAGGCCTCAAGTTTGCCACAAAACTTGCAGAAGAGAAGCCAACAAAGGACAACTTGAAAAATTGCATTCAGGTAAGGTGTGTTTGGTAAAGCAACTGTCTGTGTTCACGTTGAGTAAGACTATAGAAGTAAGATATGTTTTCAGTTTTGGTACCTTTTACATTGTAGCACTCATTATAAAGATTTTAACTTTCTCCAGGCTTTAGTGGCTTGACCTTCATTTTTAGTAGTGATTTTTTTTGTTTCTTTTTCTAGAATAGCTAGTCATTTTTAGCAGTCTTACTTTCTGGAACTTGCTTTGAAGCCTAAAGAAAATTGACACCTCATCCAAAAGTCTTCTGCATATTAAAAATCCTATTAGGTTGCTGTTTAACCAGTTATTTTTACTATTATTAGTTGTAGCTGTTGCTGGTAGAATATAGGTGAGAAATTAATGGAAACTGCTGTAACCCCTAGAACCAAGTTTTTCTGCATTGAGTTGAAAGACTGTAGATGATACAGAATAGTTTTTTGTTTTTCCCATTTCAGAGCTAAGTAATTCAAAGATTATCAGTTCTTCAACCTGTTACCTTTCTGATAATAGTTATCTTTAGTAAGTTGTTGATACCAATGCAGAGTTTGTTGGGAGGATTTAGATTTTTAAAAGAATAAGAAACTGGATCTTTTTTTTTTTCTTCAGCTGATGAAGTTGCTCGGATGGACTCATTGTGCAACTTTCACTGAAAACTGGCTTCCTGTCATGTATCCACCTGATTACTGTGTGTTCTAGAAACCCAACAGTTGTGAACTTAAAGTGATTTTATATGGGGCAGGATATGAAAAGATAAGTTTGACTTTTTATTGGAACGCATGCTTTCATTACTGAATGCTGATTATTAAATTGTGTGTATTTATCGGTAAAGGCACCTGGGTACAGCTTAATACCTGTTAACCTGACTCCTGTCACCGGGGAGTTTCCTTTTTGTGCATCCCATTGCTGGCAATGGATGTGCCAGAACTGCCAACACCAAGGATTTGGAATTAGGCTGGAAAGGCTTACTGCATGCATGTTAGGTTCTTAACTGTTAATTTTAACTGCAAGCCTCTTAAGAGCTCTGTATTTTTTACAGTAAATTGAATTTTAACATGTTTGATCTTAATTTCAATTGTATGAAGGCCTTAAAGCTACTTCAAGGGTAGCTAAAATCTTATTTATTAGACTAAAGTAATGGGACATCATTACCTGTGTTGTTTGCAAGAGTTTACATTTAAATTTTTTTTTTAAGAAAAATTCAACCTCTCAAACTGTTACAACATGTAACTCGGAATTGCTGATGCATAGGTGCTCTTGTAAATCTTAATTTTGGAGTGATTTCAGGCAAACTCAAGAAAATCCATGTGAAGTTGAGAATCAGGACAGGCTGATACATGTATAAAAGTGCCAGACAGTTAAATTCTTGATCAGGTATTGTAAACTATACATATGTGTTTAATAATGTTAAAAATGTAAACCACAGCAGAATAAATGCGCAAAGTCGAAGATCAAAAAAAAAACTTCCATGTGCACTCTGATACTTTAAAAGATTATTTTATAATTAATAAAAACACGTAATGAAGCTAAAAACTGTATTGGTTTCTGGACGAGTACGTAAGTGAAACTTGGCTGAAAGAAAACATGGTACCAACAACAGAAGCTCAGTGCAGTTCAGAAGATCATTGATTTCTGTTAAAGCTTTGTTACTAAATACTACTACTCACGTTGTTCCTTCAGTGAAGTTGGTCTGATTGAACCAGTCACATGTATTGACCAGAGACAAATTGCTCTATTGTTTGTCTTGCTGTTTTTTTCGAACTTGCAATGCAAAACTCAGATTAAAACTGCAACTTTCTAAACATAAATGCACAGAAGGTGCACCATAGTGCTGCAGATATTCCAAACTGTAAGGTGCTGCCATTAAATCAAAATCAGTGCAATTTTACTCTTCAATTGTGTCTTACTGTGGCTTTCAGCAGCTTGATGTCTGATTCAGGAAATTCTGCTAGAATGGTTGTGTTAAATATATTGGAAACTTTTTCCAAAAATTCATAGTCTGTACTGAATCTGAATTTATTTGCCCATAGTAATACTGTTCCTGGCTTACAAAAATACTCCATTGTTGCTAGCAGGGGATCCAAAGCTGTATGATGGTATACAACATCAGTTGCCAGTATGAAGTCATAATGGTAAGTTGATAGGGGGAAGTCTTCATTAAGGTCTTCTCCCCATACTAGTTTTCTTACTTCAGGTTTGTGGGTATTCATGTTTTCTGTGTTTCTTGAAATATTATATGAGAGATTTTCAAGAACTTCAGGCAAATCAGTAGCTGTTACATAAGCTCCTAAAGAAAACATGAACTTGTTTCAATTCACAGGTACATAGCTGAACATATATAAATATAAATATCAATAAAAAAGCTTTCTCTATGTGACATCCCCAGCTTCCCACTCACCAATAACTAGGGTAGTTACTTCATTTCAAAACAGCATTTTACAATTACTTTCGCTTTTAAAAAATCAGTGACAAAACAGTTTCTTTCAACTGCTGCTTTGTTGCCTTAAAGTGACAGCCAGCAGCAGATCTGGATCATTTTTTAACAAGAAATACAAAAGGAAATTTGACTTTACTAACCTAAGATACAGGCCACAATGGAAACCAAGCCTGTTCCAGCGCCAATTTCCAAAACTTTTTTGTCCTTGAGGTTGAATTGTTCTTGATTTGACTCCAGATATTGAGATAAAGCCAGTGCCTAAAACAGTTAATAGATATCTGTAAGAGGGTAACAGGTAAGTTGCACAAAAACTTGTTAGATGCTTTTTTTTAAATACAGGTTTGGATTTTTATACAATGACAAAACACTGAAGGCTGTAACATAAAAATGTAAAATGGAAAAAATGATGATGTGTCCTGGTTTTTATATTAAAAAAAAAAAAAAGAATTAAATAACTTCTTTTTAGTTTTAGATGTGTGGGATATGGATTTGCTACACACATCTTTACACTGCGAGTCCTCTGACAGCTCAAGAAATATAGTCAGTGATTAGGTTTGAACCATACAGTCAGAACAGCAAGAGGTTTAGCAATATGTAAAATGTTCCGGTTTACTATCATAAAGTAGATTCAGGCTTCAGCAGAGATATTTTTATTTTTTAAAACTTCTTGTTTGTTTGTTTTCAAAAAATACTATTTGCCAACTCAACACTTGTCCGTTGATAATGCTTCTCTAAAGCAGGCAAAAAACCAGCAGCACTGTATAGAAGTATTGCTCATGAGACCTTTGTAAAGATCATATCAGTAGAATTGTCTGTTTAAACAACATAAACTGATGCCAAAGAAAGTAACTCCCCCCACCTTTTGCTTCTCTTCTTTAGAGTTGTGTTACTGTTTTTAACTCTTGTGCTTTTCATAACGCAACACTGGCTACCTGCTCTGGGAAAGCTGACAGCTAATGAATCACTAGTCCAGTTTGTGCAACCTCTCGATTTTCTTGGAAAGTTTTACCGTCTGCATTCCAGCACCTGATTAATGTGAGAACTGATGATCTGACATTTCAAAATAAGATCCTGTTCTGCCTACCCGTGTGCTTTCTTTTTCTCTATTGTTTTGAAATTGTCTGTCTGCTGTTTTTCTGTGACCTTTTTTCAATAAATGTGGATCTGAAAAACTCTGAAATCCTAATTTTCTTGTCTTTGTCAGTTCACTCTCTCTTCCTGCAAAGGCAGTTTTCTCAGTCCACATAAAACTCAGGTTTTATGAGCAGGAGAAGCAGAAACTGAAGAACAACTGTTCTTGAAAAGTACAGCTTTTCATACTGCAATGAAACGATTCCACCCTGTTCTTTAAAAGAAGTGTATTTGCTTTAACCTTCTTCATTCAGTCTCTCACAATTTGGTTTTTTAGCCTCCTGCTAATTGTGTCCTTCCCACCAGTGAGTGAGTGGAAACGTGGAGGAAGCTGAATGCTTCTTACCTTTCTTAATATTTTTCCATATCTGCATCCAGTTTACAGATACTTGGGTGCCACAGTTCTTTTGATGTGAATTAAATAATAGCATAAGGCAGAGCTTCCTGCTGAAGCACTTAACCAACTTCATTCTAGGTAGGGAAATCTCTGCTGTCAGAAGTGTCATCTTAAGAAAGCTTCCTTAATATTTGTGTGCTACTGTCATGGTTACTTTGTCATGTGAGCTTTCTGGGTGCCATATCATGTACTTACTCCTGGCCATACCACGGCTCCAAAGTGTTCTATAGATTCCTGAATTATGATCTGGTGGCCAACGTAGGTATAGTGCTCTTTATCAAAGTAGTGCGAAGCTCTTGGAATCCAATTCTGCAGTATTTTAAGAGTTACGGGTGCATCTGAGAGAGGAAAGAGGAAGTTTCTGGGTTTAGATGCAGTTGTTTATATGCAACTTGTCAAAGGGTAAAGAGTGTTTTGTGAAACTAGCACATAACTACATGGGCTAGAAAAGCTGTCAGACTGGCTTTTGAGGCTCGTTGCCATGCAGAAATGGATAGTCTGGCTGACCAGGGAGTGGTAGGATCAGTTGTCATTTCCTGCCATTCTGAGTATTTGCATGGGCAGCTTACAGACAAAAAGCAGCCTTTTAGAAAAAAACAAACCACTAATTCAAGGGGATGTCTGCTAATAACACCTAGAAGACTTTCAGGACGAAACTAGCGTGTATTTTGGTATATGTCATAGTTCACACAATGCCAGAGTATGCTGTGTTGGAAGTTGTGCTGTAGTTTTCATTTTCTGGGGCCAACAGGTGTTGAACATGAAGCTGCTTTTATAAAAAGAGGGATTTAGGATTTACCTTACACTGAAGAAAACATCTCTCTCTTTAACAGTTTTTAACCATTTTTCCACAAAAGGAGGGTTGTTTAAGCCTTTATAAATATGTGTTGCCACATGCAGTGCTGGTCTTTGAGGCAGTGCTACAGTTGCGCTACATATCTCACCATAGAAGATATAGGTTCATAGGTGAGACTGTCCTGGAGAGCTCTGCTGAGTTGCTCGTTCTGATCTCACTGAAAACAAGGACACGGCTTTGAATGACTGTACTGTTCTTGGATGGAAGCCTGCTATCTGGATATGCATAAATGATAGAAGACTAATTAGAGCTGCAAAGAAAGATGTTGCTGTAGCTTGCATGGATTTTAGTTGATGCCTGCCTGAAATCCTTAGAAGGTGTTTGAGCAGTTCAGCCTGTTGGAATTTGCAATGGCACAGCTTCAGCAATGACAGCCCAATTGATGTGTATTATAATCATATCTGATTATAATTGAGAAATAATTCTTAGATGGCTAAGTATAATCCAGAGACCTTTTTAAACATGCATCTTAATTATGCAGGTAGTGTTTTTTGTAGATTTGGCCTGATAGTAATTACAAACATAAAGGGAAAGACTGGGGCGGGGTGGGGATGGAAAGAGATGGAAAGGAAAAGTGACAGGGTGACATCTACTCTTTGAAGACTGGGAAAAATGAAAGTGTGAAATGGTAGCATGCCATAGCAATTCCAACATTTAAATTGGGTTAAACCTGAGTCAGATTGTGCTGTTGATGCACTTTTTGAGTTATCGGGGTCACACTGCTCTTTGTGCGTTCCTTCATCCTCAGTCGGGCAGTCCATTACTCTTTGAACTTTGTTGGGGAATGACGGCGGCTGCTGCATGGAGATCATGACAAAAGAGCTGGAATGGAAAGGGGACAACGATGTTAAAAGCTTCAGGCACTCTCTTTGAGATGAGATTGGAAAAAGAGTGAGTTGTCTGAGTGGCCTTTGGTTTTAAAATCGTTAAAATCGTTAAAGACCTTTAAGATCGAGTCCAACCACTAACCTCAAACTAAACTAAACCATATCCCTCAACACCTCATCTATGTGTCTTTTGAATATCTCCAGAGATGGTGACTCCACCACCTTCCTGGGCAGCCAGTGCTTAATAACCCTGTGTTTCCTTTGGGAGGTTTTTCAGGGGTGGGCTGAAGGGACAGGAAGCCATGATGAGAGGTGACATCCCCACTCTACTGGAAGTTGCTGTGAGCACTTCCTGGTAATGCAGTAATACTTAGCAGTGTTGTTATTTTGTCTAGAAGAGGTTTATTTTATCATTTATGCAAAATGATAAAATCATCAATGTAATGATGCATTGATGTCACTAATCAGTCTGAAGAAGCAAGCTGCTTGCATGGTACTCCTGTCAGTTGAAGCAACCGTTGACAAAGATGAATTGTCTTTTCAAGCACTGCAGACAAAGTGTTGTATAACTGAGCTTACATCATCCTGCAGGAGGCTGTTGGAGGTATCCTGGCCAGATGGGGGAGAGGTTTGGCAACTGGAGCTGAGTGACTGCTGACTTTTGTGGATGGCTTATTTGCACATGAGATATTGACATAGTTGCTGTTTTGCTAATGCCAGATACGTTCCTTATAACTGCTCTGTTTATTCACAAGGAGAGGATTTGTGTTCTAACTCCTCTGACACTGCATTTATTCAGTTGTGATTTTGTACAGCTTCAGAAGAGTGCCTTAAAGTAAATTGATTTCTACAGATGTTAGTGGTTTTAATTCTTCAGAGAACCTCCATCTGGCTAGAAACAACTTCTGACTCTGCACCTTTTGTGGATAATTCAAGACATGATGGTAGGTAAGACACTGAAGTTAATGCTGCAGTCACTGTGTTCCCTGGCAGATAAGGGAGTTCATCCATGTTCACGTTTCACTTATGATAGCGTGTCTTTACAACAGCAAAGTTCTCTCATGTAATCAAATGTATACTTTCAGTCCTCAGCATTGCCTTTTTTTATGTCTTTAGCTAGAATAAAATCTGTCCATGTTTTAATGTTGTAAGAAACAACAATTTTCTCTTGAGAAAATGTGTTAGGCCATGTGATTGCAAAGGTGCGTTGATGAAACTGGTGATGGCTGCAAACAGAAAACACTTGCTTGAAGATCTAGTCTTGTGAACATTTCATGTTTAAACATGCACTGCACTACATTTTCAAATTTGACGCTTTTGGGGGTTTCTTTGGTTGGTTGGTTTCTGTGAAGCTCCTACAGCATGAAATTTGTGTTGAAAAGCCAATTCTGAAATTACAAGCAGGAGGAAACTACCTTATCCAGTACATTAGATGTGTTATAGAATCATAGAATGGTAGGATTGGAAGGGGTCATCTAATCCAATACCCCCGCAGAAGCAGTTCAACCTAGATCAGGTCACACAGGTACATGTCCAGGTGGGTCTTGAAGACCTCCAAGGAAGGAGACTCCACACCCTCCCTGGGCAGCCTGTGCCAGGGCTCCCTCACCTGAACGGTAAAATACTGTTTTCTTATGTTTAAATGGAACTTTTTGTGTTCCAGCTCATCCCATTACCCTTGTCCTGTTGCTAGATACCATAGAAAAAAAGGGATGTCCCAACCTCTTGACATCCACCCTTGAGATGTTTGTAAATATTAATAAGATCCCTCCTCAGTCTTCTCTAGACTAAACAGCCTCAGTTCCCGCCACCTTTCTTCATAAGGATGATGCTCCATTCCCCTGATCATCTTGGTGGCCCTGTGCTGTACTCTCTCCAGAAGTTCTCTGTCTTGAGCTGGGGAGCCCAGAACTGACACAGGACTCCAGATGAGGCCTCATCAGGGCAGAGGAGAGGGGGAGAAGAACCTCCTTCAACCTACTGGCCACACTCGATGCATCCCAGAATGCCATTGGCCGCCTTGACCGTGAGGGCACATGGCTGGCTCATGTTCAGTGTATTGTCAACCGGGACTCCCAGGTCTCTCTCTGCAGAGCTGCTCTGCAGCAGGTGAATCCCCAGCCTGTACTGGTGCATGGGGTTGTTCCTTCCCAGATGCAGGACTCTGCACTTGAACTTCCTTGTTGAACCTCATAAGGTTCCTCTCTGCCCAACAATAAAGCAAGTCGAGATCCCGCTGAATGGCAGCACAGCCTTCTGGGGAATCAGACAGTGCTCCCAGTTTGGTGTCATCAGCCAACTTGCTGAGGGTATACTCTGTCCCCTCATCCAGGTTGTTGATGAAGATGTTGAACAAGACTGGCCCCAGAACCAATCCCTGTGGAACCCCACTGGCCACAGGTCTCCAACTCGATTCTGTGCCGTTGATCACCACCCTCTGGGCTCTGTCATTCAGCCAGCTCTCGATCCACCTCACTGTCCACTCATCCAAGCCACACTGTCTGGGCTTTCTGATGAGGGAAGTTGTAGATCACAATAAATTTTGCCCTGAGCCGTCTTTTCTGCAGGCTAAACATCCCCAGGTTGCTCAGCCGTACCTCATGAGACATGCTCCAAATGCTTTACTAGCTTGGTAGTCCACCTCTAGATCATCTGCAGCACCGTCATGTCTTTCTTGTAGAGAGGGGCCCAAAACTGGACACAGTTTTCAAGATGTGGCCTCACCAAAGCCAAGTACAGGGGAATGATCACCTCCCTCCTCCTGCTGACAACACTGTTCCTGATACAGGCCAGGATGCCATTGGTCTTCTGGGCCAGTGTTAAAACTTGGCTACAGCATTTAAAACTAAGGCTTCTTTGTAGTTGCAAACTACAGGACAGATTTAGTCTTACCATTTCAAGGATTCAGGTATGTTAGCATCTCAGCCTTAATGATGCAATAATGATTTATTTTTTTAAATTATAAAAAAAACGATACCTGAAGACTACAGACACAAATGCATATTAAGGTATTTGTAAATAGGTGGGGTGTGAATTATTACATGTGTAATATGTGTAATATGGTCAAGTTGCTGTTGTGGCTCTAAAACAGACATGTCTTAGTATTTTGACCCCCTTCTGATCCATATTTTAACAAAAATTATATACCTCTAAAAGTATTTTGATTTAATAATGTTGCAACTAAAAGCTGTTCTCTTAGAAAACATTGGTTTGTTCTGGTTGTTGGCAGCTGACTTATCAATTAAATTATCCTGATGGGAAATAATAATTAAATTCCAAAGTTTTTAAACCAGTATTGACTTCATCAATAGCCTTAAGCTGTTGTGAACAAAATAACTTAAAAGAATCACGTTTGATTTCTTCAGAACCTGAGGAAGAAAGAATAATTTACAAAATTATATCTACTTGATAATGTGACATAAAATTAACAAGGTAATTAAACACCGAAGGGCAAGTTGTAAGGTGGTAGTAAACCTTAACGTAACAGTTTATCCCCTGGAAGAGTAAACTTGTGACTCTTAAACTTATAAAATCCATTGCTTAAAAAGAGCTTTTCAAGTGTAACTACATGGTCCAGAATGAAAGTAGCTTAGTGAGCAGTACTGTGTCACCAGGTCTCCAGCTGTAAACATAACTCTGGTGAAATGTTTTTCTCTCACCCTGCTCGAAGTTGCACAGCACAGTCTGTTTTAGTCTGAATTATTTGAGCAAAAGCCAGTTCCACTTGCTTACATGGGAAATGCAATTGCAGCGTGTTCTCTGTGAGACAGGGCTTAGCCATACACTCACACCATACACAAACATCCTTGTTTCCTAGAACTCGTGCCACTTTGTCACATTATCATGCACTAAACAATTTTTTTCCACAATTTTAACAAAAGATGGATATAAATGCTAGGAAATAAAGGAACTGTCAGCGCTAGGATTGTCACTGTAGTAAACCTGTATCATATTTGAGTCCACAAGGCAAATGCATCCAAATACTGAAAAGCAGCAATGATAGTCACTCCTGGCAAAGCAGTAAGAGTTAGATAAGGTGGGCTTTGTTGGCTAATCCCACTGACATGAAATAGAGGAATTCAGACAAACATATTTCCTTTGTTAGTTAGCAGAGAACAAAAAGGCAAGTCAGACAGGGTTAAATGGAGAGCTGCGTGGGTACCTGCTGTGACAGAAGGCACTGAAAGGTTCCTGTGGGTTGGATGCATGCTCCAGAGGTTTTTATAGAGGCACGTACCTGGAAGCGATAACCCTCAGCTCTCACCAGTCAGATTACAAGCTATTTAGAGTAACATTACCAGACTATGTACACTGTGTTACACTAAACCCTTCCCCATTTGCAGTACAAAGCGAAAACGCTCTTGGGCTTCGAAGTCCCAAGTGTACCAACCTTCAGTAATCTAAACCTCTGCTTCCTCCAACCTCTCATTCCGTTTTTGCAGCTGAAACATTCCCCATGTTTGCCTTAGTCTGCAGTGCTGATACAAACCAGCAGCTTGTGGGCAAAGCAGTGCGTAGGTAACGTGTGTGACCACTTGGCAGTAGCCCAATCACAGAGAAAAGTTCTTAAAGCTCCTACTGCCAGCAAAAAGGTCAAGTCTTCCTCACCCCGCTGAGCGTCTGGCTGGGGAAGCTCTGGGTATTCTTCCCATGCACTGAGTCACGGAGAGTGCAGGGAACTAACAGTCCTGAGGAAATAGCAGCTTTCCCGTTGTCTTTAGTCCAGATCATAACCAGAGGAAATATTGTGTCATCTGAAAGAAAGAGTTGCAAAAGTGAAAAATCACACTGTCACCAGAAAATCTTGCAGTTGCTTGTTTTAAGCAAGTGGGTAATACAAATGTTGGAGACAAACCAAGTATGTATTCCTTACACATTTCATTCATTTACCACTTTGGACTTCTGCCATCTCACTTTGAAAAGATGCAGCAGGAAAAAATTCAACTAGAGGTACAAGAAGTGTAAAACTTCAGAAGTCATAAAGCTAGAAAACAGCCCCCAGCTAATTAACAAATGAAGGTTGGCAATAGAAATAAGGGAGGTTGCGGATGTGAATGTGAATTTTTAACCTCAAGGCGTTGGTATTTGCATCTTTGGGTGATGCTGCCTTGAGGAGTGGGAAAGGAAAAAACAAGCCTTTTCTGTCACTGTGGCTGTATATTTCATGGGTTAGCTGTTGCCTGCCTCTGGTAGTCACACTAAGTATAGGAAACACTTGGCTGCTCGTTCAGATGAAATGAATATTTCTCCAGATGTCTGTGAACAGGCAAGCTGAGAGGAGTACAGCACATCACTTCTGTGTGTAAAAAAGGGATTTTTCCGGTTACTAACTCAACATCCAAACAAAACTCTGAATTATTCACTTGATTTTTCTGTTCCTTTAACTCCTGGGAATTTAGCCATCTAGGTCGTTCTTTGTGGAAGAGAAAACACAACACGCTGCCAAATGTAATGAAATCAAGCTTCACATATTTTTAGAATGTATCTATATTTAAAGTGAGTTGTAGTAGAGCTTGGATGGAGGGGTTTAAAGTCTGGTTATATGATACTTGACTCTAGTGCTGTGGGTCTTTTCGTTTTCAGTGCTGTCAAACTACCCCACTGTGAGGGTGATGGAGCACTGGAACAGGCTGCCCAGATGGGTTGTGGAGTCTCCTCTGGAGGCATTCAAAACCCACCTGGATGTGGGGTTCCTGTGTGACGTCTCTGTGGTTCTGCTCTGGCAGGGGCATTGAACTGGATGATCTTTCAAGGTCCCTTCCAACCCTTAAGATTCTGTGATTCTATGAAAGCTGTGAAGAGAACTCTTTCTAGTTCTGCCTATCACTGAACTCAGCTCTCTCTTCAGTGTATAGACAGACTCGAACTACAGTCACATTGGTGGCATATAGGTTAGTGATCTAAAATTAAAACCAGTTTTAACATTTCTCTGATGTTAATAGTACTAAGTTCAGTGGCAAATGATGTAAAGTTGTAAAAGCAGTAATTAAAAGATTGTGAGAAATAGGTATGATAATACTAAAGCTTCTCTGAATTCATCAGGATCAAGGAGCCTGCCAGATTTGTGCCCAAAGAAGGCAGATTTAAGCCAGAGAAGTTAAAAGAAATTCTTATCAATCAAATTAATAGTCAGAAATCAGCAGGACTGGATGGTAACTATCCAGAAGTCTGCAGTGAAATCACCAACTGTGAACCAGAACATGGTCCTTGCTACTGGAATTAGTCTTGATACCAGAGAGTTGCGAGGCTGCGTATTTCTAAATTGGTCTTGGATGGATCTAGGGAACAGTGGGGTAAGTCTGACATCTATACTCATTACACTGAGAGGAACAGTGGTGTTGTCTGATATGTAATAAGGCATAGTGTAGAAAAGACGGAAGGTTTTGTATGTTCTTTGAAAGTGTTTCAAACAGTTTGAAAAGTTTGAACTTTGAAACAGTTACCACTTGTTTTAAGAATTTGTTAACAGCAAGGAGCCAATAAATGGTCAGGTTTACAAAGTCACAGGAGAGCTGTGCTGCTGAGTGTACTCTTAAAAACTATCAGGAAAAGAAGAAGATAGTGTGGTGACAATAATATAGAATTATTCAAGATGGAAAACCCAAAAATAAGCCAAAGAGTTCCAAAAGGATCTCTGGCATGTCACAAGAGGTGATAATATGATGAATGAAATTCAGTGCTGACAAGTATAGTATTATACACACAGACTGCCTCTAACTCAGTAGCAACTAGGAAAGAGATTTTAATGACACCAGAGACAGCTCTATAAAAAAAACTTTGCAAACCATATGAGTAAGCAAAAGCATAAATGGACTGATGCATTTTTATAAGGAGAACCTAAAAACACCCACCAAAACAATGAAAAAGGAACATTGTTTTTCCAACTGGGGAGTTAAGAGTTTGTCTCCCAGTCTTTGATTAAAACATTCAGAGTCTCAGAGCTCCTGCAGGATTTACCAGACGTCCCGGATCATCCTCATGAAAGACTGATGAAGAGTGGCAGACTCTCAGTTCTAAAGCAGATTCTCCTCATCTTTATTGTCAGAGGCACTTGCTGGACTTTTCTGGACGTGAAAAGCTTGTTTGCATGCTCCAAATTGCAGGGACTTCTTACCTGCTGTCAGCAGCCAGCTAACTGTCTACAACATGGTGTTGGCAGAGCTTACGCTGTTTGCTGAAGTACAAACAACTGCAAGATGACATTAGTTTCAGGTTGGCATTTTCAGTGGTTTGAGGGTTTGGCAGGGTTTTTTTCCTGTTCCTTATGACTGTGGGATGAATCTCTAGCTTTAAGTCACTAATACCCAAAAGTACAACTGGTGACCATCATGATTAGCAGCAGCCAAAAGTATTGAGCAACACGGAATATGAGCTTCAAACCAAACCCACTGTTTGAGTTATGTTTTAAATTATATATCGTTTCTCCTTGGTAGAAGCCTTCTTTTGCTCACCTAGCTGGCATGACTCGGGGATGATGACTTAACCAGTTCCCTGGGCAGTCTGTTGCAAAGCTTCACAAAAGCATTCTTTTTTTCCCCTTCAATTGATTTCTTTCTATTGATGTTGCATGTTTAAATTAATCAAGCTTAACTTTCTTTGCACATACAATGAGATGACACACGTCTCAAAGAAGGGAGCAATGCAATGTTGCCAGATAAACAGTTGTCTAAAACTATGATACCACAAAAAGGGATCTTTGCGCTTAGGAGCATGGAAGAATGAATAAATGCTCTATGAGTTTATGATGAGAAGAGGGACACAAGGCTGTGCCTACCTTGCCAGCAGCTCTGGACTGTCATGAGCCACGTACTGTGTGTGTAATGCTTGTGCTGTCCGTGTCTGGCAGTAGCAAAGCTACTGCGGCTCAGTAGCAAAGCTGCTGGGGAGGGCAGTGCTGCTGTGTGTGTGTTTCCATCATCTAACCATCCTCTGACTTAGGCTGCACTGGATTAAGCTCCAGACCCTCATTTCTGTGAGAACAGAAGTGCTTTGTGTCCATCTCTCTGACCTACGAGTCAAAATTCAGCTTTGGGTGGTCAGAGTAGGACCTTCCTTAAATTAAGGAGCCCTAGAGTGTTACTGAAGCACATGCTCTGTAATATTAACAGTAACAGTTCTATTTTCTAGTAATCTCCTTGTTATGAAGGTTTTTGTCCAGCTTCTGTATGTCCCTTCTACCCTGTTATCTAAATGAACACACATCACTTAAGTACCGTGCACTTGCCTGAGGAGGTTAGAGAGATACAACTGCAGAGGAAAGAAGTGGAGGGAAGAGGGAGGCACAACATCTGGCACTGACAGATACAAAATTGTGTTTGCCTGTAGTCATTAGTGAGTCAGATCCTTTGCTTTCATAGTCACATACTGACAGCAGAGCCAATATGATACACCTGTGGATGGTTTTGCAGACAATCCATACACGTGGGCTTGACAAGGTTGACCTTGAGGATCTTAAAGATGTTTTCCAACCAAAATGATCCTGTGAATCTCTTCATTAATTTTTGTTCCACTCTGTATTTGGACAGCACTGTTTTTAATACAGACAGGTTTTTCCTTTGAAGCTGCCTCTTGCTTATTCATCCCACCTGTTTGGAGATCCACTGTTCCATAGGGAAAGAAGTCATTGAAGCTGAGCTTTCATCTGAACTCTCCCAAAGCTTGGGAAGAATTTTACCTCTTTGCTGAGGAGCTCCCTGCCCTGTGGTGTTATCTTACCTCCTGTGATCCCTCTACCATTTCTCAGACGGTTGCTCAGAGAAGCACTCAATGCTATTTTTTCCTTATTGGCAAGGAAAGATATCTTGCAACTAATTCCATCGGGCTTTTTATAGAGCAAAGAACGTGATGGTCTTAATTTACTGAACTGGAAGTTTTACAGGAGGACTGCCTTTACTTAGTCTGTTTTGGGCTAGTTACTATAGACACAAATGAGGGACCAACTAAAGCTGACTGCTTTGAGGATGAACGCACCGCTCCCAGTGCTACAGGCTTTGGTTAATGACAGTTACCATGCAGAGATACAACTGGCAGATCTTTTTTAACAAGCTTAGCATTTTGGTGTTTTAGTTTTCAGGTTTTGGTCTTTTATTTGTGGGACACAGCTCAAATAGTATTTGTCTACGAATAAATTCTGCAAGTTCTTATTCAGGTAAACCTACTGAGTTCAGGGAGAGTTTTGTCACAGTAAGGGACAATTAAAGGGCTGAATAACAAAAATGTAAGATCTGATTAATGGTATCCCACTGAAGAGTCTCCTTGCTTCTCTTCTACTTGTAAAAAATCTGGTGTTTCTCTAGAAGGAAGGTAAAAATGGATTTAAAGTCATTCAAAGTGAGTGACTAATGAGTAGCTCAAGCAATATTATAATTAAGCAGTTGGTTTGGCAACAAGAATAAAGTATTTAGAAATCTTTGCAGGCTATTATTAGAAGTAACTTGGCATTATTAAAAAAACTCCATCAGATGGAAGAGTCTCTGTTGACTTGGCAGCCACCTGCTGTAACTTGTTGTGCACCTGCTTCACAGGCAAACCTGTGCTTGCCTGTCCCTTAAGCGGGAACAGGATGTGGACTTTGCACAAATCTAAAAGGATTGCAATGTGGATATTTAACAAACAGCTTGCTTCCAAACAAAGGAAATTATTGCTAAGCCCTTCCTACACACTAAAGAGGGAGCTGCTGGCTCCATGATTTCATTAGGACATCAAAAGTACTTTGTGGTTTTGATCTGCAGAACAAATTGGGCTTCGCTGTCTTTTGGGGATATAAAGCACAATTTGGATGTTTGAAGGGAGGATTTTGGCTTTTTTTTTCATTTTATCAGAGGGACTCTTGTGTCTTGGAATGTTTCCTCAGCTTCATTTACCCCCTATCAGTGTGTTTTGTGGAGGTGGGAGGCGAGAAGTTGCAGGAGCCCAGCTGCGGGGAGGTACTCAGTCTTGGCAAACCTTTCGTTTTCCTGTTGCCTTTGCAGTAATGCAGTGTGTGTGTAATATGTTAGGAATGGCCCACGGAAAGCAGAATTACGTTATCTGGAAAGTACCAGTAATACCTAAAGCTATGAAAGGTTTGTCTGGCAGCTTTCATAAGGCTGCTCAGAAAAGATATTTTGGGATGACTATTATCGCAAGGTTAAAACAATTCCCTGCCAGCATCGCCAGAAAAAAAGAGGTCACTTCATACATGTTAAGCCAGTGATGGGCCTCACAAAAACCCTGTTGGCCTGCTTCCTTCTGAGGATGTGGTCCTAGGTAGAGAACTGAGGTCTCAGTATTTGAGCCTACTTGGGGGAAAAAAGACAATTACTTAGAAAGCTGTTTAAGGACTATGATTGCAGCAGAACTGTGACCAGCAGGTTGAGGGAGGTGATTCTCCCCCTCTACTCTGCTCTCATGAGGCCCCATCTGCAGTGGTGGATTCAACCCTGGAGCCCCACCAAAAGAAGGATGTAGACCACTTGGAGTGAGTCTGAGGGAGGGTTACAAAGGTGATCAGAGGACTGGAGCACCTCTCATATGAGGACAGGCTGAAAGAGCTGGGGTTGTTCAGCCTGAGGAAGAGAGGGCTCTGGAGAGACCTTCTAGCAGCCTTCCAGTGCCTAAAGGGAGCCTACAAGAAAGCTAGAGAGACATTTTACAGGGGCATGTAGTGATTGAACAAGGAATAATGGCTTTAAACTGAAAGAGTAGATGTAAAGAAGTTATTTGCCATGAGAGTCATGAGGCACTGGAACAGGTTGCCCAGAAAGTCTGTCAGTGCCCCATCCCTGCAATTGTTCAAGGCCAGGTTGGATGGGGCTTTGAGCAACCTGGTATAGTGGCAGATGTCCACCTGGCAGGGAGTTGGAACTAGATGGTCTTTAAGGTCTTTTCCAACCCAAACTATTCTAGGATTTCCATGCAGACAGAAGCTCAGAGGAGAGGTGACAGTGCCGTGTAGGAAAGGGAGACGTATGCCATGAGTAACAGTACCCTGTCACAGAGCAGGAGCTAATCCAGTGCTACAGCAGTAGCAATCCCAAGCAATTACATCTGGTGTTAACAAACCTGTATTTGTGTCCCTTACTCATTTTCTCCTGTCTCAGAGCTCTAACCTGCCTGTCTGCAAGCTGCTTGTTGCTGGCAGGCACGCTGCCTTTTTTGCTCTCACGTGCATTAGTGGTAGAGAGTGATGCTCATGGCTGTGTGAATGTAGGTGACCTGCTCTAGTGTTGCGACTCTGAGTGATGCCCTTTTGCAGAGAAATCAGTATTAATGTGTCTCCACAAGAACACTCTGAGCCCTCTCCAGCATGGGAACAGTTATTGTGGATGCTACATAGTAAATGCTTTCCTATGCAGTCATCTGTCTGTGAGTTATGAAATTCAATTAGAGGAGTACTGGTCTTATTTTGGTTTTAATGATCACGTGTTCCTGCAATACAGCTATTCTAAAGAACGTGGATAGTGCTAGTGGCATGTGAGCCGTGAAGTTTCTCCCTGCAACAACTGCCAGCTACAAAGACTAAACAAACAACTGGGCTTTGCAGTATTAGGCTTGTTTATAATAGCATGTCTTCTTTAGCCCTTACCCTTGTTCTAACATTTCAGAGATTCCAGTCAGTCCTCTCAGTTCAGTCAGCAGCAGAAGTCTGTCTTAAACGTGATCTAGCCAGAAGGGAAAAGACAGCACCAGAGACAATAGACATCGTCTCCTATGGACAAACCTTGTTGCTGTAATTAACACGGTTCAACTTTTTGCAAAATGAGTAATTGTAACTTGCATAACTCTGTGTGTTAGCTCTGGCTTTTAAATATTAATTACTGTGAGTATATCCAGTGTCTGTGTGAGTTAAGGTAGCTGTACTCTTTCTCTTCAGTCTCCTCTTGTTCCTGTGCCGAGTGAAGTGTTCGTAGGCGAGTGTTTGGGGCATCAATGATTTATCACTTGGATTTGAACATGGTCAGTGAACATCTCCATCAGTAAAACTCCTCCACTGCTGGCTCCACAGGCTTCCTCCTGCACCTGTGAGTTTACTGTGGTAAGTAGCCCAGCACACCTGCCCCATGTTGGCAACAGGAGGAGCTGCTCATGGTCTCTTGAAAAAGGTCTGGTGGTCAATGGGAGCCCTTTACAAGAATCTTGTGATAGATCTAGAAGCTTCTGAAATGCCAAATGAAGGGGTTTTTTCTTTGTCTAAAAGAATTACTACTACTTTCTTCCCCAACAAGTGAGAACTTGTGAATTGGTTCAGCTGAACCAAATACCAGGGAAAGACAACTTGCTGTTCCGGAAAGCCTGCATGTATGCAGGGCGTTGCTGTACATTTAGCCTCCTAGTTTGCACTAATACCATTTGGTTTGGGTTTTTTTTTTTAAATGATGCTTCTGAATTCTGATGCCAGGTAATCCCTTGGATTATACACACTGAGTTGAGTTTAAGAACTGGCTAAGGGTAAGCAGAATTTATCCCCCTAAGTGAAATTATTATTATAGTGAGAGAGAAGTTAAGTTCACTGCAAATATATCTGCAAATATAAAAGTCCTCTAAATGTTTACTGCCTGGTCCCATGCAAGCTGTTAATTTAAGGTTTCCATTTTTGAAACAGCTGGGATGGGGTTCAAGGATCTCAAATAACAGGTTTACTCAAACCCATCTGAATTTATGTGTCATCTTTGCTCTCCTGTGCTGCTCACGTGGTTGTGTCTGGAGCTGACAATGGCAGCTTTCATCATCTCAGCAGAGGTTTCCTTTAATCCCTGATACTCCTTGCCTGACACGAAACGACAGTGTGGCATTAGGGGTTTGTTGGAAGGGAGTTTGTTACCCTTGCACCTGCTCACTGAGATAATAGATTGGAGCTATGTGAATTGCTGTCTCACAATGGAAAGACATGCTCACATATGAGAGTATTTAAGAGTACTGACATGCAAAGACAGTTCTGTTACATTTGGAATTTGTTATATATCTGTTACATTCACACTCTCCTCCTTTTCCTGGGGATGATTCCCATCAATTAGTTTAGCCCCACCTGTCATGGTTCCAGCTCAGGCCAAGATTTCTTACTCTCTCTGCTGCCCCTACCCCTTCCCTACTGTTCACACAGCCACAGTGGAGTTTGTTCTCACCCAAAAATGCTGGCAGCCAAAACCTATGTACTCCAGTGAAAAATCTTACTTGAGTTATACAGACCCTCAGTGCAAGTGGTGCCACTCTGCAAAGTCTATGCTGATACCAAAAATGAATTTGAAACCGCTGAATATTGAAACAAAATTCACAAATCTCTCTTGGAGAGGCTGAGTTAGCAGTAAAAATAGAGAAATGTAGCAGCGCGGCCCTAACTATTAAGAAAGCACAGAGGGATCCATGATGGGTGAGGATGCAGCTGGTGTTACTTTGCCAGGGTCATCGTCTTGGAGAGCTGTGGGATAAAAAAAAACAATGAAGTTCCAGCATCAGCCTCCAATGTGCTTTTCAAGCCAGAAAGCAGCATGTGGTGTAAAACCATCATGGACAGAATCAGCACTGCCCCTGTGAGCCAGCAGTGAGGCCACCACTGCTGCCAGATGAGACAAATATCAATAGTGTCAGCGCAGAGTTTGGATCTCTGCTTCCTTTCCCAGACACATCAGAGTGACCCAGCACTGACCATACATTCTCACAGCCATCTTCAAGAAGCTATTGGATGAGATCCAGTGGCCTGAAGGCCCTCTGAGATACCTCAGTGAGTCCAGAGTAATGGTGTGGGGCTGACAGAGAAGACGTGGCACTACTGGGAGCACTACTCACCTTCCTGAAGGTGGGTGTCCTGAAGCTGGAGTCCGGAGACTGTACTAGAAACCCCCTATCTAGGCCACTTAATCTTGTTGTGGGAGGAGATTTTATTTCAGGTGATAACACCAAAATTCAGGCACCAACATGGGAGTTCATTTCACTCCAATCCACAGAGATATGCTCTGCATAATCAATGAATCTAGAAATAATTATACTCTATAAACCCAGGATTCAGCTGCATAAAAGCAGGTGTCTAATGCTCTTTTAGGTGTTGTAGAGTACCCCTGTTGGCATCCTGCTGCTGCACCAAAAAGAATGTGGGCTTCCTCCTCTTTGCATGGTGTCTGCCAGCCCCGTGTAAATGTCTCATCTGCCCTGGAATATCAAATGGCAGGAGGGGAACCGAAGACCATCCATGTTGGTAGGGCATCTGAATCATCCTCCAGGTTTCCTTGACTGAATCAACCAGATCCCTGATGATTATAGTAGAAGCCAAGATGCTAAACTGTAAGAGAAGTATAAGGCTGATTCCCCAAAATAAAACTATCTCACTGACAAAATCACAAGATTTGGGACGCTGAAAACCCCTTTTTATCCACAGTTGGGTGATTTATGGGTGCAACTGTCTCTGTACCACCCTTCTCTTACCTCCCAAAATGGCAGTCCTGTTCACTGATGGTTATTTTTAAGTCAGTTTTTCACAGTCCCTCCTGTTGTAACCGTACCCCTGGTATAAAGAGGCTTGAGCCTCTCTATTACACAGAGAAAGATGCCAGAGATGTCTTTAATTAAGCATTCGGCAGTAAAGTATGACATGAGGCAAGAGGTAGAAGTAACTTGGGTCTTCCCTTTGCAAAATGTAATAGTTGGGAAAGCATCTTTTTGGGGAAATTCACCAGGACTTAACACTTGGACAAAAGCATTTAGATTTGACTAATTGTAGCTATGGCCAGCAGCTCATGAGATGATTGTATAATGAAAATAATTGATGTGATTGGTTTTAATCTTGACTGCTAACTAGTAGCTGTATTTGTTGTCCATGTCTTAACCATCGTGTGGCATAATTTCCTAGAAACCTCAGAAAATTGGGTTGCAATTGCTTGTAGAAGGCCATCCTGTCAACTCAAGGCAGGAGCACCAATGCCTCAACCATTCATGACAGATGTTTGTCTGATCTGCTTTTCAGGAGCACCGAAGAGGTTCAGTTTTAATTTTACTAAAGTCTGTGAGGAGTGGTGGATTGGAGATGCAGGGCCTGGATGCCAAGGTGAGGGCATGCTTGCAGGATTTGGTTTTGTATTTGCAGATTGATTGCAGAAGATTCCTCAGCTGTAGCACAGGCATTTAGGACATCCCAAATCCCATTAAATCTAAGAAGAATTTAATTGAAAAATGTATGTAAGCACTTTGCTGAACAACAACTGCAAATGTATTTGAGAGTGAGCCAAGGTTACTTGCCACCTTACCATATCACTTGGTGCCTCACTAGACTGAGACTCATATGGCAAGAAGTCGTTCCAACCCTGTATGAGCCAGCAAGTTCCACAGGGAACACTGTGTTCAGTGTCCTCTGAGTTAAACTGTGCTGCTTAGCGACATTATGGGGTAAATGTTCATTTAAAGAGAACAAACGCCATAAGTAGGCAGGTACACTACTCTCCCTAAATATCAAAACCATTTGTAAAGTGAAAAGTGTGTATGTCGCTTGCTGGTGCAGGCATCTATGCTGACAGAGGACCACGGGGAAGAAAGCTTTGCTCTTGGGCATGGTTTTCTTTTTCCAAACTGCATCAGTCTGAAGACTGGACAAGAATGTACTCCCTCCTCAAATCTGGAATGAGATCCTGCAAATGGAGCTATATCCAGCAAAGTTTTATAGACTCAGAATTATCTCCAGGATCTGTGCAGGAGACATGAGAAAGGCCATTCTCTCTCCATGGTTTAAGATGTTGCTAATGAGGGTAAGATTGTCTCCACCACCTCTTGTCAACTCCCCCATACACATCCAAGCTATTCAAGCTGCTTAGGAGCCTGGTTGACAAAGTCCCTTGGGAGGCAGTGCTGAAGGGCAAAGGAGTTCAGGAAGGCTGAATTTTCTTCAAGAAGGAAATCTTAAAGGCGCAGGATCAGGTTGTCCCTGTGTGTTGGAGATGAGACGGCAGGGAAAACTGGCCTGGTTGCACAGAGAGCTTTGTCTGGAACACAGCGGGGAAAAAAAGAGACATTATGACTCTTTTTTTATGGAAGAAGAGGCAGGTGACTCAGGAGGACTACAGAACATTGTGAGGTTATGTAGTGAGAAAATTAGAAGGGCCAAAGCCCAGTTGGAACTGAATCTGGCTGCTGCTGTAAAAGATAATAAAAATGTTTCTGTAAGTATATCAGCAACAAAAGGAGGGTTAAGCAGAATCTCTATCCTTTAATAGATTGGAGGAGAAAAACAATGACAAAGGATGAGGAAAAGACTGAGGTATAATACTTTCCTTGCCTCAGTCAGTTGTTTTCTAGGTACCTAGCCCCCTGAGCTGGGTGTATAATGACAGGGAGTGTGAGGAAACTACCATAATCCAAGGGAAAATGGTTCATGACCTGCTGCTCCACCTTGACATACACGAGTCGATGGGGCTGGATGGGATCCACCCAAGGGTGCTGAGGGAGCTGTTGGAAGTGATTGAGCCACTCTCCATCTACTAGCTGTCCTGGCTCACTGGGGCGGTCCCAGTGCACTGGAGGTGAGTATATGTGACAGCCATCTACAGGAAGGGCCAGAAGGAGGATTTCACAGAATCTTAAGGGCTGTAAAGAACCTCAAAAGCTCATCCAGTCCAACCCCCCTGCCAGAGCAGGACCACCTAGAGTAAGGTCACACAGGAACTCATCCAGGTGGATTTTGAATGTCCCCAGAGAAGGAGACTCCACAACCCATCTGGGCAGCCTGTTCCAATGCTCTGTCACCCTCACAGTGAAGAAATTTTTCCTTATGTTTCTTTGGAACCTCTTATGTTCCAGCTTATGCCCATTGCCCCTTGTCCTATATCATGCTTTGGCCCAGGTAGCATAGCAACACTACAACAGTCTCTCGCTCAGTGTCCCCATTCACCCCCACCCTTGTTAAGATGGTGGAGGCCTCAGTGAAATGGGCTAAAAAGATAAGCAAGGTTGTTGTGGATTGAGACAAGGGCAGGGAGGGCTCGCTGCCAATTATGGTTCCAGGCAAAACAGACTCCAGTACTTGACTTAGAGAGGAAAGTAGGAAAGTTTATTCTACAAGAAACAGAACGGAATAAAAGCAAAAAAGGGAGTAGGATGATGAGAAAACTACAGCCAGCACTTTTAAGATCTCCCTCCCCCATCCCTCCTTTCTTCCCGGGCCCAGCTCACTGCTCCCGATATCTCTACCTCCTCTCCCCTCCACAGCTCAGGGGGGCAGGGAGTGGGGGATGTGGTCAGTCTCTCACAGATGGGCTCTGGCACTTCTGTCTTCTCAGATGAGGACGACTCCTGGCATTCTTCCCCTGCTCCAACACGGGGTTCCTCCCCTGGGACACAGTCCTTAACAAACTTCTCTGGTGTGGGTTGTTCCCAGCAGCTGTGGCTGTCCTCAGGGGTCCCTCACATGGGACGCAGTCCTTAGTGAATATCTCTGGCTTGGATTCTTCACCATGGTTGCAGTTTCTGCAGTTACAGGGTCCCTCTCTTGGGACATGGCCTCTTCTGGACATAAGTTTAATGAGCTGCTTTGTCGTGGGTTCCTTCCCACAGTTACAGCTGTGGATTTTGGGTCCCTTCCTCGGGACACGGCCTGCTCCGGCCATAGTGATAAAGGGTCCCTCCTTCGGGACAAGGCCTCTTCCGGCCATAGTTTTAAAGAAGAAAATCACTGCCCCTGGCTCGGGGTCTGCAGTGAAGTGATTGGGTCCCTCCCACGGGACACGGCCTCCTCCGGCCAAAATCACTATCCCTTGCTCAGGGCCTTTAATGAAGTGAATCGCTGCCCCTGGACTGGGGCCAGCTTTAGCAAAATGAGTCTCTGCCTCTGATGCAGGGTCTTTAAAGAAATGAAAATAAATCTCAGCTTCACCAGTTCTCTCCATAGAATGCAGGGGAGTCTCTGCTCCAGCACACCTCCTCTCTTTCATCACTGACCTTGGAGTCCACATGATTGTTTCTCTCGCTGTTCCTACTCCTTGCACCACCACCAGCCAGAAGAAGAAGAGGCAGAAGAAGGAAGAAACATGAAGAAGAAGGAGGAGGTAGAAGTCTCCTCTTCCAGCTTCTTCTTAAAAAGTCATTGTGGAGGCATCTAATTGGCTCAGCTCCAGAAGTGGATCTGGCTCAGAGCTGAGGAGGGTTTTGAGCAACTACTTACAGCAGCCATCTTTACAGCCCTTTCCCCCTTACCAGAAAAGGCTGTCATGTCAAACCATGACATCCTATCATTGTCCATCACTGAGAACAGCCTGGCTCCCTCCTCCTGACACCCATCTTTATGTAACTGTAAATGCTAATGAGATCACCCCTCTGTCTCCTCTTCTCTAAGCTAAGGAGCCCCAGCTCCCTCAACCTTTCATCATAAGAGAGATGCTTCACTCCTTTCATCGTCTTGGTGGCTCTGCACTGAACTCTCTCCAGCAGCTCCCTGTCCTTCTTGATCTGAGGGGCCCAGAAGTGGACACAATATTCCAGATGTGGTCTCACAAGAACAGAGTAGAGGAGGAGGAGGAGAACCTCTCTTGACCTACTCACCACAGCCCTTCTAATACACCCCAGGATGCCATGGGCCTTCTTGGCCATGAGGGTGATTTGGGGAACTACAGGCCTGCCAGCCTGACCTCAGTGCTGGTGAAGTTTATAGAGCTAATCCAAGAGTGTCACTACACAGCACATACAGGACAACCAGGTGATCAGGCCCAGTCAGCAAGGATTTATGAAAAGTGATTCTTGCTTGACTACCTTGATCACAAAATGATAGCATGATCTTCTATGACAAGTTGATCCACTAAGTGGCCATGGATGTGGTCTACCTGGACCTTTGATGCCATTTCCCACAGCATCTTCCTGGAGAAACTGGCTGCCCAGAGCTTGGATAGACCTACTCTGCCGTGGGTGAAAAATTGTCTGGAAGGCACTGAGAGCATTGAGAGTTGTAGTGAATGGAGTTAAATCCAGTTGGTGGCTGGTCACCAGTGATGTTCCCCAGGGCTCAGTGCTGGGACCTGTTCTGTTTAACATCTTTATCAATGATCTGGATGAGGGGATTGAGTGCACCCTCAGGAAATTTGCAGATGACACCAAGCTGGGCAGGTGTGTAGACCTGCTTGAGAGCAGAAAGGCTCTTCAAAGGGACCTGGACAGGCTGGAGCGATGGGCCAAGGTCAATTCCATGAGGTTCAACAAGGCCAAATGCTGGGTCCTGCACTTGAGCCACAACAACCCCATGCAGCACTACAGGCTTGGGGCAGAGTGGTTGGAAAGCTGTCCAGAGGAAGAGGACCTGAGGCTGTTGGTTGACAGCCAGTTGAATATGAGCCAGCAGTGTGCCCAGGTGTCCTAGAAGGCCTATGGCATCCTGGCATGTATCAGAAATAGTGTGACCAGTAGGGCCAAAGAAGTTGTTGTCTCCTTGAACTCGGCGCTGGTGAGGCCACATCTTGAATACTGTGTCCAGTTCTGGGCCCCTCACTACAAGAAGGACATTGAGGCACTGGAGTGTGTCCAGAGACGAAAAACAAAGCTGGTGAAGGGTCTGGAGAATAACTCTGATGAGGAGTAGCTGAGGAAGCTGGGAATGTTTAGTCTGGAGAAGAGGAGGCTGACGGGAGACATGATCACTCACTACAACTGCCTGAAAGGTAGTTGTTCTCTTCTTGCCAGTAATGAGTGGTAGGGAAATCACAGAATTGCAGAATCTTAAGGGTTTGAAGGGACCTCAAAAGATCATCTAGTTCAAGCCCTCTGCCAGAGCAGGACCACTTAGAGTAGGTCACACAGGAACTCATCCAGGTGGGTTCAAATTGCACCAGAGGTGGTCTAGATTGGATATGAGGAAGAACTTTTTCCTATGAGAGTTGTTGGATACTGACACAGCGTGCCCAGGGAGGTGGTGGAGTCCTCATCCCCAGAGATATTTAAAAGCCATGTAGATGAGGTGCTATGGGACATGGCTTAGTTTAGAGATGGGCCTGACAGTGTGAGATTAGTGGTTGCACTCGATAATCTTAAAGGTCTTTTCCAACCAAAATGATTCTATGATTCTATGTACTGTAGTACACCTGTAGTACATCTGTAAAAGCAAAAGTTGTCTAAGAGCATTCTCTGTGGCATCTGTCACTTCTGTAGATAGCCATGACACCAGTTTGTCTGTTGTCTGACTAGAAAAACATTTCCAGTTTATGAAACACAAGTGAATTTGGGACTCACTAGTTATTGCTTTAGTTCTTCGTGATAAAATGGATCTTCAAAAAGCAATGCTGGCATGACTATTTTGAGCATTGTAGTACAGCTCTTTTAATTCTTTTAAATGATTGACAAAACAAATATAGGCTCGGTTGCAGGGGATAATTTCTGCAAACATACTGCTTAACTCACAGTGTTTTAAAGGTTTACTTCTGCACTTCTGACATCTGCTTATGCTGCTCTGAATAGGAGAAGACCTGTTTCTATGCTCAAGAGTCTCCTTTAATAAGGATGTTTGGTTTATCAGTTTTAATTACTTTCAAAAAACATCAACATTTCTTATCTTCTTCTTAGAAATAAGTAAGAAACAACTTGAGGGAAAACATGCTAGCTAAGCTTGTTGTGTGTAATATTTAACTTTTTGTTTAATTTCCCCTGTAAGTAATAGTAACATACTCTTTTGGAGAAAGCCTTGCTAGTGTTTGCTAATCACTCTTCATAACAGCAACGTGATATCATGCGTGGTCCAACAAATTGTAAGTCAGTCTTCAAGTTCAAGGCAATATCCTGAAAGAAAAATTACTTTGGCAGTTTGTGATCAGCAACTTGAATTACAGCCTTGGTACTCTGAGCATCACACTGTTTCATTTAAGAAGCATGACCACATGTTTGCAAAGTGAGGACTGGTTTTCTATTTCATTGCTGAAGCCAAGTTAGAAATTGTAAAGGCAGCACGATACAAACAGCCTACTTCATCCAGAGAAGGGAAAATCAGAAACTGTTAAGTGTAACAGGGAAGTAGTAACATATAATAGACGTATAATATTTGATATAATACTAATTATAACAGTGGGGTGATGATTGTTTAACAAAGAGAGCTTCTGTGCTTGTTCCTTTGCTCCTGTCTATGAATACAAATGTGCTACTCATTTTTTCCATTACAAGTGTCAATTCTCACCGATTTATGGGAAGCATTTAAATGACTGGTGTTACCTATCAAAGGTCCCTTTGATATAATTTGGGCTCTGCAGCATTGCTGAAATGTGGGACAGAAAAGAAGGAAAGGCCAGAGGCTGTCTTGCTTTGCATCTGTGTTGTTGATGTGAAGGACAAGGCTACGACCCTGTAGGCTTTGCCTGTGCTGACTTTTGCTGAGCACGTTGGATTTAACCCGAACAGTGCCCAGTATGTGCAGGGAGAACCTGCTCTGGTTATTAATCCACAGGAACACAGGCAGGAGCTGAAAACAAAGCAATGGGCCTGTTGACAGAGCCAAAATAAATCAGGGAAAAGCATTGATGAATTCCTTTCTGCATTCCCCCCAGCAGACAAGGCAAAGTTGGGCAGGGGGATACGTGGGCAGTGTTCAAGCCAGCTAACACGAACCTTGCAGTGTGTGCCAGGTGAGGAGCTGCCCAAGAACAGGAGGGGGAGAGGTGAGCTTTCCTGTCCCTGGTCTCCTGCCAGGCTACCCAGAGCCAAACAGGATATTTCTGACCTGCTGTCTTCAAAGCCTAATTAGCCTAGGCTTAGTTTCAAATGAGCCATGAGACCCTCCTGAGTCAAGCATCACAACACTGATCGCTCGATCCTAGGTCTGACTTACACCACCCTCCATAAGATGGGAGGGAACGGCCTGCACAGGCATCTGAGCTGGTTCCCAGCAGGTCGGAGGGGGGTCACCAGCAAGCCAGGGCTTGGGGAGCTTGGCAGCATAGCACCCACCTGCTCACTCAACTTCACATCGCAAAGTGGACACTCTTGGTGCAGCCAGCCAGCAGTTCCCTGCCATCACAAGCAAGAGGTTTCGCTTCCTTCTGCTATGCCTGCCTCCCAGCCTTTAGCTAGCCCTGGTTGCTCCTTGGCTGTAACACTGCTGAGCTTTGTAACCCACAGGAGAAGGGTCTTCTCCTGATGGAAAAATTTTGCATGTGCCATGGTGTTCAAACAGCAACTGAGCGAGGGCAAGGAGGAGGTGGCACTGCATGGTGGGAAGACAAGCAGAAGTGGAGGAGGAGGAAGAGGAGCCACACTCTCAGCTCCATTCACCATCTTATGCTGGCATAGAGGCTCTCACCCTGCCAGGAATCCTGCAGCTGGTTCGTTTAAATCAATTCAATGCGGTATTTTCACACCAGGAATTAGGTCTGTGTTTTGAGAGCTTGTCCTCTGAAGGAGTGCTGCAGACCCTTGTCCAGCTAGATCCAGCAGTACTCAGATCCAGCATATTTGCACTGTACATGAACAGCAATAAAGATGTTGAGAAGTCACCTCTCTCACCCATTTTTCCCCTATCCTTTCCCTTATTGTGTTGTGTTTCCAGGACATTCTCCTCACTTGGCTAGAAAAGTCACAGTTTTACATAAGCAAAGACTTATTTCACATAAGTAGGAATCTCTTCCAATCTTCTCCTCAACCTTCTTTAAAGACCTGCATTTAGGCCTCTGACCAGTTGCATAATTAGTTGCCATGGCTGTTTTGGCATTTCTAGTTCAAGAGAATAGTAAGTAACCCAGGCTGCCTTTCCTGCTGGGATGCTGGACCAGGCAAAGAATCAGTCACACCACCTCACCCAGGCACCTCTTGGGTGGCTTGAGAACGGAGGCACCAGGCCTGTGGTTCCCTGATGAAAAGCCATGACCAAGAGCTAGTTAGCATGTGATTTAAACACACCAAAGAAGGGCCCAGGCACACTACTCATTGCATCTACAATGTAACGTGGCCTCAGCAGACCAAGACACTCTGGCCCTTCCAAGCCTGATAAATTGGAACCTAAGCAACTGCACTATTTGTTTTCACCCTTCTGCTGTCAGTTACTTTCTCTTACTGACTCAAGTAGTGCTGAGGCTTTCCAGAGTGGGAACCATGTCTGTTTGCCTGTAAAGCCCTCATCACTGTGAGTCTTCAGGGACGGGTGTCCTTTGGTCCCATGCAGTTGCAGATGTCCCACCTGGACAGGGATTTCACCTCCTCCCTCAGACACAGAGAAGAGGAAGTTGATGAATCCTTTGATTTAAAGACATGTGCTGTAATGTCTCTGACTCAAAGCCACCAAGTGCAATGCGACATGTTTGTGCTGGAATGGAAACACAGTCCTGTTAGAATAAAGTTGACTATAGAAGCTAGGACTGCTAATCCAATGGGTTTATTTGACTAAGCCAGCACCACAAATTCTGCTTGGGGATGTGTAGCTCTAACCATCAAGTAATGCATGGCATGCTCAAGATATGAATGTGCTTAAGAGCTTGTGTCTAACCTTGGTCCCCAGCAGCAAACTCCTTTAGATATGATGTGGATGTGTTGTCATTGTAAGTAATCTCTTGTTCAGTTAAATATGGCCTGGAAAGCAGTTGTTTTACAAGCTGCAGATGCATTTAGGAGTCTTTGTATTTAAGATTACTTCTTATGTTAAAAGAGCGTGGGAGTGTTTCTTGCTATCAGAGCATGCAGCTCTTCACTAGTAGTTATTCTTCCTCCATGGAGCTTCCTAGCCTCCCTCAGCAACTTTTCTCAAAGTCCTTTGACTTCACTGTATAGAAAGATCCTGAAAGTGTTGGGAGTAACCTGTTCTCTTACCTCAGTGCACTTGAGATGTATAACCCTCCTGGAACAGGTCCACCATCCCATTCAGTGCTTCTGACTGTGCATACACCTAGCAGAAATTAAGTCTAGGTTGAAATACATGTATCCACATGCATGTGCTTGGAGTCTATACACAAACACACATGCACATGCTTCTCTAAAAAAAGACCTCACAAAGCCTTTGGCATTTTTGAACCCGGGTGAACATATCTCTCTTCCAGCACCCCTAGAATTCATCCATATCTTTAATTCTGTAGATGGATCCCTGTGGCCTCAGGAAATACGCCAAAGATGGACACCTGCCACGGCCAGGCACTGTCAGGACAGCTCTCCTCTGATTCTGCTCCCCACACCTCTGAGGAAGGAGGAAATACCCTGGCATGGCCCTTCCTCAGGAAACTGAAACCTGAAGTCAGAAGCACACACATTACATCCCTGCCGTTGCCTCAACTACCGACCCTCCAGGATGGTGCCAGAGTGCTGCCTCTGCTATCTGTCATAGTGTCAGAGGTGTTAACATCCAATGACAGGGAAAAATGAGCTCTGCACCCCAGGGAAAAACTGATGCTGCCTTTCTATAAGCTGGGAGGTTTTCGTTCCTGTGAGAGAGGGTGTTTTCGTCAACTATGAAATAAATAACATCACTGTGAGATATCTTTCTGTTGAATTGGAGACAAGGGTTTATTTTCCTGTGTAGCTATTGCTCCAAGTTACAGGGGACTTTATACACAGAAAGATTTAGCTAAGATATCAGAGTGAGGAAATCAAACTAGCACTATTGAAGACTAAAGCTATCTTGATCAACATCTGAGACCTCTCTAAGTTTTGCAAATGCAATTTACCCTTCTCCATTTTCATTCTGTTCATTTCACATGTCCATTCACATGGGGTTTTATGCTCCTAGTTTTTGGAATCTGTGTAAAGTGATTACGTGAGTTAAACAGGCTGATGCAAAGAATAGTAAGATATTACCCTTTGGTCATCAGTATTTAGGATCCCCCTGCCTCTTGGAGGGGATTAGGTTACTGGTGAGCAAGAAGGCCTTCATGGTCAAAAATACCCTGGGGACAGTCCACTTCCCAACTTTCCATAACAAGCAGTAAGGAAAGAAAATCTGCCATGTGTACCTGCAGACAGAGGTTCTCTCTTCAATCTCTCTGACAGTTTTGAGATGTCCCTGCCTCAGTAGGCTGCGTTTCCTTCCCTCACCCCAGGAATGAACTGGTGTGTGCAGTGTCAAGACGAGAGTTCCCCAGGGGTGACGGAGGCTGTGCTATCCCTTTGCAGAAAACTGCCACCTGGTGCTCCCTCCTGCTTCTATCACCCCACAAGAAGGTAATGCAGAAAAGAGTGATCAAGAAAAAAATACCACAAGCCCCTGCAGGGTCAAAACAGGGAAGCGTTTTCTCTAGCTTTTTGCTCATTCTGTTTCCTAAATGCAGCAAGACTTTCTACAGGAGCATCATAAAGCAACTCACTGAAGGAATACAGGACAGAGCAGGAGGAGGGCTGGGCAGACATTGACTAGGGAAGGCAGGAAGCTAAAGGGAATACAACCTCACATGTCCACCTTCCAGCAGGACATGGGCATATTGTCTCACAGCAGGGACTGAACCACATGCTTGTGACTTCTGGCAGTCATAAGAAAACAGAAAGGTGAACCTTCAAAGACCTGCTTCAGCAGCAGTCCAGCCCTCTGCTCATGGCCTCTCTGTGAACTTGCTGCCCAGTCCCCAGGAGGGTGCAGGCCCTCATCTTTTCCCACACAGCCCATCATGGAGACCCATAGGCATGCCAGGTGCTGCCCTCTGCTCCCAAGAGGTTTGTCACCTCTCCTGACCAACCAGTAACAGCAATTTGTGCTAATGAGCACAGGACGGTGGTGCTCACTGGCCCAGAAAAGTAGGGTCCATCTAGGGAATGGGAACTGTGGAATACAATCCAATTAGGCTTTTGCAGGTCCTTCTCTGCTGCCTGGAGGGACACCCAGGGAGACATGGTGGAGGTCACCTCATGCTTTTGGAAATCTCATCCATGACCACTCCCAACGCTGTCCTTCCTGCAGGCATCCAGCAATGTGTTGCTCATATCCTGGCATTATTTCAAAGCCTATCTCCCTGCTAGGCTAGACAGTATGAAAGTACTGTTTGGAACATGGTGACAGTAAGGTGAGAGGCTCCTCCAGAATGGATGTGGCAAGCGGTTAGGGAAGAGGGTCCTGAGAAGAGCTTTATGCTGCACCCAGACAACTCCTGTCTTAGATACAGCTTCAGGCATGTTCTCCTATCAGCAGAACGAACTCCTTGACCTGCCTACCTCTCGCTCACAGAGCTGCCTCACTGGGTTACCCTACTAATGCTACCTGTATCAAGCATGGCCTGAGGCACACATCTAAAAAACTCATGCTGGCTGGGGGACACCGATCTTGCAGCATCTGAATGTTTCACAACACCTCTTCTCTTTGCCTTTTGACAGGGTTTTCTGATGCGGATTTTTGCTGCCCGTCGAATATCTGGAGAAGCATTTTCGGAAGGAGCAGCTGACCAGCAAGGGATTCAGCTGCCCTCAAAGTTGTCATGTGAGATTTTTCACGGGATGCCAGAGAGGGCACCGAAATCAACAGAGATCACAGCTTTTCCAGGCTGGAATCCCCAGTCACCTTAGCTGTAACTATTAACACAAGCATTACTTCACAGTAAGCAAACTCTATCCGCTCCCCTTGCAGAGATGTGGCAAGGGGCTCCTGCAATATTTAATATAGTATTTAAACTCTCAAAATAAGGCTTTAACAAGTCTTAAGTGTTGGGTTTGTGCTAGATTTTCTGGTGGGAAGTTTATTTAACCCTGCAGGCCTAATGTTCATGGACTTGAAAGCAACTCTGGTGTAAGTAACAAAAAAAAAGGTAAATAATGCTGTTTTATGAGTTCATAAGTATATCTGCCTCTTTTTGTGGGCTTCTCCAAGTGCTGGTATTTGAAAATGCCCCCCATGAAGCTTCTGTCCAAAGATTAAATGGTATAAATAAAACATGAGAAAAGTTCGGTGGGGTTTTTTTCTGCTGTCTTTTATCGTCTGCAATGAGCACGACATTAGAACTGCAAATGAAGAATGGGAAGCTCCAAGGCCACGAACATCATTCACTGTCTGTTCTTGCAGAGAAACATTCTTTAGAGTTGAATAAACATGGTATGAAAGTGTAAGTTTGGTTCAGTATTAAACATTATGCAGACAGCATTCATCATTGTATAGGCAAGCCCTAGGACTTGGACTTGACACATCAATACTTTTTCATTCACATGGTCTTAAAAGTTCCTGTCAGCTGCCACAGTGAATGTCATACAATGTTGCATAGGCTGGAGTTGGACTAGGACACAGCTGGCTTGTGATTCTCTCATTTCAATGGTCCTAGGAAAATGCCCTACCATTTCATATCTTTAAAGATATTTAACTGCAGTGATGTCAAGGCATCTACTGAGATAAATTTCTGCTGCAATTCCTTCCATGGGATACCACTAACATATATTTGAAGAAATATTTTAACTGATTGATGCATTGATACAAAATTGATGGAAAATTATTAGTTTCTTCCAACTCTTCTTTGACTAATCAACAGACTGGTCTCACTGATCAGCTGATCTGACCTTCTTTGCTAATACAAATTTATATAATGGAATCATAGAATAGTTTGAGTTGGAAAGGACCCTAAAGATCATCAAGTTCCAATCTTCTGCCATGGGCAAGGACACTTCCACTAAACTAGATTACTCACAGCTTCATTCAGCTTGGCCTTAAACACTTCCAGGGATGGGGTATCTTGGCAACCTGGTCCAGAGCCCCGCCACTCTTACAGTGAAGAATTTCTTCCTAATATCTAATCTAAATCTCCCCTCTTTCAGTTTAAAGACATTACCCCTTGTCCTATCACTATGTGCCCTGGTAAAATATCCCTCTCCAGCTCTCTTGTAGGCCCCAGAAAGCTGCAGTAAAGTATCCCCAGAGCCTTCTCTTATCCAGGCTTAACAACCTCAACTCTCTCAGTCTGTCTTGATGGGAGAGGTGCTTCAGCCCTCTGATCATCTTCATGGCTCTTCTCTGGACACACTCAAAGAGGTCCATGTCATTTTTATTTTGGGAGCCCCAGAGCTGATGCAGCTCAGGATACAGTTGGCATTCTGGGCTGCAAGTGCACTTTGCCAGGTCATGTTGAACTTCTCATCAATCAGGACCTTCAAGTCCTCTTCAGGGCTGTTCTCAATTAGTTCACCATTCAGTCTGTATTTCTGCTTGGGATTGCCCTGAAGTATATGCAGGACCTTGCACCGGTTTTGTTGAACTTCATGAGGTTTGCATGAGCCCACCTCTTAAGCCTGTCAAGGTCTCTTTGGATGGGATCTCTTCCCTCCAGTGTGTCAACTCCACCACACAACTTGGAGCTGTCAGTAAACTTGCTGAGGGTACACACAATCCATGTTGCCAACAAAGATGTTGAACATCATTCGTACCTGACTTTTGGTTTAGATAAAGATACAGACCACATGAGGGCCTATAATCTCAGCTCAGCATTTAGGCAAGGCCAGGAGCTCAAAGGGAACTGAGAATTCAAGAGAATGACAAGTTTATAAACATAGTTTGCCATCTCTTGGCCACCACACAACACCGGGCTGAATGTGATCTTGATGCAAACTGAGGGCTGACGGATCTCCCTTAAGCTGGAAGTGATTCATTTTCCTAAGGGTCAAAATTCTAAACCCACTGCCCAGAAACCCTGAAGTTATTCCCTTTGGGAAAAAAAAAACACCACGAAACAAAACCGGAAGAACTCAACAACCTACAAGCTCAAAAACAAAAGGAAAAACACAAGGAGCAAATATTCTGTTTGGAAAGTACAAAACCAGAAGGACTGGAAGGAGAACTCAAATCACAAAACAAACTACTATAAATTCTATCCTGCAGATAATCTTTCCCTAGGTCCCCTTTTCACCACCCCTTTCACTGGTTCTGCCCCTGTCCATCACGCTCTAAAGCACAAGGTGAAAACCCTGCCATGTGCACTGGCACAAGCTGGTATAGCCATGATGCAGTTTGCCAAGCCTTCTTCCTGCTGACTGTATCACCAACTTGCCTCTTGACTCCAGAGACAGTGTGTCTGATGTCACTGCTCAGACATCCTTCTGTGTGTAATGTTACTATCCTTAGCCTTTACCCAGGAGTCTAAAGTGCAGTGAGCTTGGGTTTGGGTTTTTTTTTGTGTGGTTGTTTTTCAGCTAATGGTATTAATTGCAGAACAGACACGTGAAAGACCTGTGATAATGATCCAGCCTCCAAAGCAAATTATTTGGCTTCACATTTTGAAGTAACCAGGTGATCAAAGCAAGATGGCATGTCGAAAAGTTCAAAGGTTAAAACTGTGATGACCAGTCCCACATAAATAAAAGTTATTTGGTCCTATAGGGTCTTTGAAGTTGTCACCATGGATAAAATACTGTGGTTCACCTTTCTTCTAAACTTATTCAGGTCACATAACCTATTGATTTACAACTGCCAAGGAAAAGAAGTGCCAAACAGGCCTGGGGCTAAAAGCTACCATGTGGGGTAACTTGTTGCCCTTGCACCATCTCATGGAAGATTTCCCACTTGGCAACAAACGAGTCCTTGTAAAAGGAAGGAAGATTTTATGACATGTAACCCATACTTTCAACTGTAGGTCAGGATATCTGACATGGTTAACTGTATATAGCAAGAAGCTCAACAAGAAATAGGTCAGGACACATATAAAGGTGTATCAGAGGAGTTCTTATGAAGTTGTTGCCATTTAAACCCAGTCAGCAATGAAGTACTACCACTGCTCTCTCACTCCACACACACACATCCCCACCCTTGTGGTGGGATGGCAGAGGCCCCAGTGAGATGAGAGAGAAAAGATAACAAAGGACCTTGTGGATCGAGACAAGGACAGAAAGGGCTCACTGTCAGTTATGGTTCCAGGCAAAACAGACTTGACTACTCGAAGCAGGAAAGAAAACACGAACGGTTTAAAACACCATCAACTAGAAACAGAACAGACAGAAAGCAAAAAAACCCCAACTGAACACCAGAGCAGAATGATGAGAAAAATACAACCACCTCCTTCCTTCCCCCACCATTCCCTCTTCCCAGGCTCAGCTCCCTGCTCCTGACATCTCTACTTCCTCCCCATCAGTGGCACATGGTACAGGGAATGGGGATTGTGGCCAGTCCCTCACAGATGGTCTCTGTGGCTTCTTTCTTCTCAAAAGATGATGACTTCTCACATTCTCCACCTGCTCCAATGTGGGCCCCTCCCATGAGATACAGTCCCTAAAAAAGCTCTCTGGTGTGGGTCCTTCCCTGGGGCTGCAGCTCCTCACAGACTCCTCCAGTGCAGATCTCCTCCACAACAGCACAACTCCAGGTATATTTTGCTCCAATGCCACCTCCCCACAGAGTCCCAGCCCCTCTGGGCACAGCCACCCCCTCTGCCCTGGGGTCCTCCATGAGCTGCCAGCAGAGCTCAGCTGCACCACTGCTCTCTGTGGGTGTCAGGGGGATGGCTGCTGTTTCACCACAGGATGCAGGAGGTCTCTGCTGTGGCACACCTCCCCTCTTCCCTCACTGACCTTGAGGTCCACATGGTTACTTCTCTCTATACCAGCTCCTTCCATCACCAAAACTCCTTGCCTTCTGGCTTCTTGAAAAAAAGCAATGTGCCCAATTGGCTCAGCCACAGAGGTGGGTCTAACTTAGAGTAAGGGAAACTTTTGAGCAACTTCTTAGAGAAGCCATCATTGTAGGCCTCCCCCACTACCAGAAATGCCTCCACACAAACCCAACACAGAGGATCAGTTTTCTTTATGATCTGGATTTGAAATTAATCACATATAACAGCTTTGAATCATTAATTTCACCCGAGTTCCAGCTGACTGATCCCATCAAAAGAAAAAAAAACAGCAGTCAGAGCACATTTTTCAGCTTTACCCAAAGAGTGTTCTTAGTTTAGTCAACATAGAATGTTCAAGTTTCTCTTTTGTAAATTCTAAAACCAAAATGGCAGAGCACAAACAAGTGAGGCAGAGATCACTGACATCACACTTAGCCATTGCTTTTCAGATAGCTGTAGAAGACGAGAGGCATACTTGTAAGAACTGAGGTGACAGATTGGCCTTGGAAGCTCCTGAACAACGTTGTTTCTGGCTGGCCTTTCCTTGAGAGGGAGACTGTGGAAAAGAAAGGAGGGTGAATGTAGGACAGATGAGATGTGAAAAAGTACAGTATACAGAATTGGAATCACAGAATCATTTAAGACCTTTAAGATCAACAAGTCCGACCACTAACCTCACACTGCCAAGCCCACCACTAAGCTGTGTCCCTCAGCACTTCATCTACAGGGTTTTTAAATACCTTCAGGGACGGTGACTCCACCACCTCCCTGGGCAGCCCAGGGATGTGCAGTGTCATTTTCTGCATGTCTGAATTAATCAGTTTATTAATGGAAGTCAAAATGGCCTATCACCTTGCAACAAGATGCAAAATGTACCGAGTTCCCATATTTAGGTGTGTTTATAATTATAAATAGCAACAAATTCCAGATAGGTAACTCACTTGGATAACTGATGACACGACTTCAGAGGGCTTGGGGTTTTTTTTTTGACTGAGAATTAAATGTCAAAACATCTCAGATCTTAACACAGTGTTCTCAATAAAGGTACTCACGGCAGTGGTAATAATGCTGTTTACCATCCCTAACCACGCTAATGATTTGGCAAAACAACAGATAAGATAGAAACAGAGTGAAACTTCAGTGTGAAAACATACATGGAATTGAGTTCAGCATTCAGAGATTGTACAAACATGCCAAAACCATTAGTTCTTCCTTTGCAGCAATGGGAGCAGAAAGGTTTGTTCCACTGGCTCCTGGACAGGTCAGTTGACCATCAGCCAAGAGGAGAGAATAAGCAGAATGACCTCCTGCCAGCAGTGCCCCGTAGAAGTCCCAGCACTTGTAACAGCTGCCACTGGAAAACAAAGTGGTTGCATTTATCAAGAACAATGAGGGAATACAAAACCCCTAACAAAGACTCTGAGAAATGTATGGCATCCAAAAGTTGCCATACAGAAGCACGCTTTATGATGACACCTTCCTTAATTAAAGAACGAACCTTCCATTTAGCACCACAATTACAAAGCCAGAAATGTTCCTGAAGAGTCTTGTGCCATTTGAAAGGGCGAGTTTTTTATGTGTTGCACATTTGTTACCCAACGTTATCTGTACTCCCAGAGTTTGTGACCAGCACAGTGCTATAAAAGGCACCAGTTCTCTGTAAAATAAAAATCGGTATCTAACAAATACACATTACAGTGTCTGTTACAGCCTGATTAGGCTAATGAATGATGGACAGACACAATCAGAGAGCTGAGCTCATGGCAAAAAAATAGAGTAATAAAACAATGATATTGTTATCAATGTCAAATGAACAGATAACCTAATAAATGCACTTTATCAGACTGAATTACAGAACTATCAGTAACAGGAATGGCTTCAGTTTGGTTGGAGTAATTCACTTCTGATTAGCCTAAGGTCTCAAGGGAATTTATAGCCAGGACAACTTCTGACCTCACTGGTGGTCAACATCTATATCTGGAGAACACAAGCACTTGGCTTACTCCTTCATCCTTCCTGGGGAAAGCCAGCCCATGCAAACAGGTAAGTTTTCCAGCTCATTATAAAGACATGGGGGTTCTACATACACCATGCTAAAATCCTGTATTTCTTCTGCATGTTACAGTTGTTCTGCTTATCACCTGCCCTCTCTCACAGAGGACCTCCAAATCCTTTCAGACCCTCAGGAAGTGTGACACAATAGTTAAAAATCAGTCAGCTTTATGAATGTCACTACTTTTTAACTCAGGAAACTATACTCATCAAATAACAGCTTGCTGATCTCTCTCAGAAAATTAGTAAAGTTGCTTTTGACAGCTGTACACTCAGCAGCTTCATGCGTTGCTGTGCATCCACATCCTCAGCAAATGAAAAAATGAAAAGTCTCAGTCAAAAGTCAAGTTTCTAATTCAGAGTGAGAGTTGAATATTTAAAGCAAATATGCATGTTTCCAAATGAAAACAAACAAACAAACAATTTTGATGGTCTTTTATTTAAGAAAAGAAAACCAATTATCTCTTTCTGATCTTCATACCCTTCAGCCTTTAGTCATTTTGCACTGAAATACAGGAAAAAAACCCCCCTCTGTATTATTTTATACTTTTATAGTTATGTTTATACATTTTTCTAAACAAATCTATTCTGACACAAGATTAGTAGGAAAGGTCAACTCTGTTTCCCATTGCGTATAAGTCTAAGTCTCTGGTATGAGAAGCTGTATTTATAATCCAAGGAAAAGAATAGGGATTATCTGATGTGCTACTGAAAGTTAACAGGTCCCGAGTTTAGACTGGGGATAATGTCATTCTTGGATAAACAGCCACTGTTTTTTCAAACCCAGCTGTCCTTGGCCTATCAAATCTGTCAGTGGTGCTTATAGCAGTCCTTTGGTTATTATAATGAACAATGTACATTGTTACTGAGGCATGTCAAATCACATACCTTTCATAATTTTCCTATTTGATGACAATTTTAGATTAATACGCACCATATGTTGTTTTCAGAATAAGCTATTTCCACGTGATGTAAAGTTAAGCTTACAAAATGATGCCATGCATCTAAGAAACCATGATTTCTTAGATGTTTAATTAAAAACATTAATTTGGAAGTTCAGAAAAAGATTTATAACCAGTATTTTCAAAAGCGGGTGCTTAAACTTAGACTCTTAATTCATATATAAGCACATAAAGAAAAGCATGATTTTCAGTGACTTCTGGCAGTGAACATTTCTAGATTTCAGAGAGTTACTCGGAACACTTGAAAACCAACCAGAATCTGCTAAAATGTCCCCCTAAAACCAAAGAAACCTACTTTTGAGTAGCTAGATATGAGAGTTGCCATATGTTACAAATAATCCCTTCACATTTGAAGCAACAGATTTCATTACATGTGTAGAAATGTATAAAAGCAGAATTTACCCATCATAAAAAATATTCCTATAATTTGGAAGCTAATATACATATTTATAGATAAAGATCCAAGCCTTTCACAAATTAGCAATTCTTGAGCCACTCAAAAGGACTCTTGTCTTCCAGAAGGAAAGCTGTTACAGGCAAAATGTGACAAACACAGGAAACACAAAGTTCCACTTGTGGTGGCACCTTTAATCAGCTAAATAATAGAGTATCCTAATTTATATGAGCTTTATATACTGATAATGGAAGAAAACATAATCTCTGGTTACATACCTTGCCATAGAGGATTTTAGGAAAATAAAATAAACTACATATCTGTGAAATACTTCATATATAAATGCAATCGGCATTACTGTAGAACATTGGTGCTGTCTTCCATCAGTTTAAGGCTGTGTTTTGAAGAAACTATTGAATACACTAAGTTTTTTATAGTACTCAGTGGATAGCTGTATGTTGGTACATAAAACACTAGCCATGCAGTCTTATTGCCCAAAGTGTGCATTTGTGCCCAGTGTACAGAGAGACTGTTGTATTTTGTGTCTGCGCAGAGACAGGTAGTAGAGGTAACTCCACAAAGCCAGCACACCCAACAGTACATGCCATGATATACTTATACAAAATCTTATCTAATACATGTCATTATTCTATTTAGTGAGTTCTCCACCTGGCTGGTAGATTGAGTAAGCAATCATCCAGCCTCTGGCACCTGGCAGGGCAGTGAGTTCCATCCTTATCAATCTCTAGTCCTTCTTCAATAATACAGTCACAGAATCATAGAATTGTAATAAGGGTCATATCTATACTCCATGCAGTCAGTGAGAACCTGACTTTGCAAGCAATTCCTAAGTAAGTGGTTCTATTTCTTCTGAGCTATGACTAGCAGCCCATGTTTTCCATGTGTAGGTGAATGAAAGGTCTTTAAGGGGGAGTGCCATGTAACTCGGCAACTAAGTAACTCTTCTTTTTCAAATTCTCTCTAGTTACTACAATTACTACAGCATTCTGCTCCTCTACACATCAACGGCTTTTTCAAAGACAGTGGGTAGTGCCTGATGCCCACACAATCGGCTCATGTCAGCAGGGAGCAGATAGTAACTTGGGCACTGAGATGCCTCACAGGTGCAGAGCGCTGCCTGACACAGACCCTCTGCATTCTCTCAAGGCCCAGTTGCCACGTTGTCAGCACCTAAGTCAGCAAACCAAAGATTCTCTCAAACTCATTTTGGAATTTTGGAAAGTAAGCATCATTTATTTGCAGCGCCAGATGCACAGAGGTTCATGCCTCAAAGCACACACCCCGAATTCGGAGCAATTCCTACTTTTATTTCTAAGTTAAATACGAATGAATTTCATTTCCTGGAATCAACCTGCATATTCAAACTATTTCTTAGAACTATCATATTCACATGATCAAACTATCATATTCACATGGTCATATTCACACCTGTCTTGAAGACTCTTCTGTGGGGGTCTCCGATAGTCTTGTTCAGGTGTCCTTTCTTTGCTTAGAGCATGTGCATTAATGCTCAAAAACATACATGACAAAACTTCTTTCAAGGTGGGTGGTTTATCCGTTAACTACTAGAATCCAGTTCAAGTGGTGCCTTGAACAAAGGCTGAAAGATGGAAAAATCTCCTAGGTCGTTTGTGGTGGTTTTATTGTGCCCGCTTTAACAGTTTCGAGGCTTTATGATGTGCACGGGTGGATAAGAAACAAGCCAGTGGATTGACTTGCAACTGTCACAAGAGGTCTCAGATAAGATTGTAAGTGTGTCTAGGATATCTTGAGGGAGTGTAAATAACTCTGCAAGACCAAGATAAGAAACTTGAGAACTCTACAGAGTGATAGGTCAAGACAAAGATCCCCGTGGACGAGTGTTGAAGACCCAGGCCCACTCATGGGAAACTATGTAAATGTGATAATTAGTTCCAGGAAAAAGAATGACTATGTATCGTTATTCTGGGAAATATGATGCATATATATATAATAAGGTACTATTAGCTGTGACTTATGCACCATGCGGCATGTACTTTAGGTGGCGCGATCCCCAGTGCACCCAGCGCTGCAGCAAAGAACGCCTCTGCCTTCTGAAACTTACAACAAAGTCTTAGAGGGTTCTTTAAAGTGTCGACATTTACGGCAACACAAGCTTGGTTCCACCCAGGTCCCATTGTCCAAGTTCCGGCCTCTTGAATTTTTACTGGGCTCTTCTATTCATATACGGCTACTTCGGCTATTGCTCGGATACCAAGTATTGATGCTTTTTAACCCTTAAGCCAAGGTGCCTCCCGCCGCCTCCCCGCGCGGCTCAATCCAACCCGCATTGCAAGTTCCCGCTGGTGCGGGTGCGGATGCGGATGCGGGTGCGGGTGCGGGTGCCGGTGCGGGTGCGGGTGCCGGTGCGGGTGCCGGTGCGGGTGCCGGTGCGGGTGCGGGTGCCGGTGCGGGTGCCGGTGGGGGTGCGGGTGCGGGTGCCGGTGCGGGTGCGGATGCCGGTGCGGGTGCCGGTGCGGGTGCGGGTGCGGGTGCCGGTGCGGGTGCGGGTGCGGGTGCCGGTGCCCGCCTGGCCGCAGCCGCTTCTCCCGCCCGCGTCCCCGCTTCCCTACGGCCCACGCTGCCTCGCCTAAGCCCCGCCCCCGTCGCGCCCGTGGTGCAATCAGACGCCGCGGAGGCCAGCCCCCTCCCCCTGGGACGCCCCCTCAGGCGGGCAGCATGAGTGAGACGGTGGAGGTATGGTTGTTTTCGTCCTCGCTGCTCCCATCCCAGCTGAGAGTGTCCGTACTGGGGCTGCCGGGGCAGGAGGCCGGCGGGGTAGAGCGGTTTTCGTCGGCCGCAGCTTGGCGAGGGGTTTCGGTGCGGCCCCGCGCCCGCGGGAAGGCCCGCGTGCCGGCCTGGCGGCTGGGTGCAAGGCCTGGCCCGGCCTTGTGTCTTCCCTGCGCAGGAGGCAGCAGCTTTGCCCGTTTCGCCTTCCGCCCGTCGCCGTGTGCACGGCCGTGGCTGCTGTCCGCCCCGCACCTCCCACTGCCTGGCGTCCTTCGCCCGTTTGAGCCGGGCACACAGAGGCTGTGAGGGCAGCAGCTCTGTCACGCCGCTGACAGGCTCCCCCTTCCCTGCGTAGTGCCTCTAGGGCCACTGACAAGGAGAATCCTTGGAAGGCTGCGGCGGTTGTGATGTGAAATAGCGTTTCATCCCAGCCCCTGGATGTTTACCTTTGACCTTTCAGGAAGCTACAGGATGTACAAGGGCACATGTCCTGTCCACTCTGCTTCTGATGAGCTCCGTGTCAGGTGGCCCTGTGTCTCATTCAGCTGCTCGAGGTGTCTGTCACAGCTGGAGGCCCTCTGCCAGCCTGGTGCTGGCGTTGGCTGAGCCTGAGCTGTGTCTGTCCTGTCTTTGCGAAAGGTGGCTTTAGGGACTACATGCACTGACCCCACTGAATGGTTACCACAGTGTAATTTGGAAACCTTTGCAGGGCTCTCTCTTCATGTTTATGAAGGTTTAGGCTGCTAGTTTGAGAGCAAATACCTTACTGATCTGAGAATATCAATTATACAAATACATAGAATATTTTCCTTGTGACATCTGCCATCAGTTGTAATGCTAAATGAAAAAAGTAGTTCCTGTGTTTGATTTTCTTACAGTTGTGTGTAGTATCTAAAACTGCTGTGTTCAAACTCAATTTTTCAAAACAGTCTCTTTTGATCTTCCCCCTCTGTAATGAAACTCGTACGTGGATCTTGCAGCTACAGCTTTGAATTCTTTTAATCCTATGCACTCCATGTTGCTCTACAGACCCAAAGTCATTTGGTTGTGATAAATGCTGAGGAGCTTCTTTAATCCTTTTATTTAGTAATGTCTGTGAGAGAGTGGAAACTGAAGAGTTCATATTTTTATGTTTAAGTCATATAGAACAGCTACTTTTGCTTGTTGTGGAAGACTTAATATTTGAGTCAAGTTGGCTTTTGAATAGCTAGCTATAGATATATAGAGAAGATAAGAAGCATTTCAGTTTATGCCTTGAAGCATTCTTTCAAGTTATAGATGCTTCATTTTCTAATGGAGAAAGTAAGGTATGGAGCAATCAAGTGGCTTGCTTTTTTTTTGCATGGAAAATCTTTTGAGCCTGAGGTAGAGTTGCTCATTTAGTACTCTTAAATAGAAGAAATAAAAGTGGACTTGCAGCTGTGGTTTCTTTCTTAATTATCTGACTTTTCTTCATTGTAACATGTAGACTGGGAACACGTGTTTGGTGGTTTGGGGTTTTGTGGTTTGGGTGGGGTTTTGTTTCTTTTGATTATAATTAAATTGGGGTTTGTTTAATTTCTAGGTTAAAGTGAAAATACCGTTTGGAGACAAGTATCTTGATGCCATCTTTTCCATCCCAGAGAAGAAATCAACATATGGAGTGATTCTTACCCATGGGGCTGGAGGAGATATGAATTTCCCTCACTTGGTGTCTTTGGCAGCCTATCTTGCATCCCATGGAGTTCTGTGCCTGCGATTTACTTGTAAAGGCCTTAATGTTGCTTATAGGGCTAAGGCCTTCAAAACAGTTCTGGTAAGAAGCGACTAAATTCTGCCCAGGCTTAGCTCTGTTGGTATCATCTTCTGGGTTTCTTAAACTGTGACCAGAGATTAGTAAAGCAAAGTGGGGAACATTAGAAGTGATGGTTGGCTAAATGGAGCATTGTCTGTGAAAAGAAGCAGCAGGAGCAATTTTAATATGGGCAGTAGCAGGAACAGCTGCAGCAAGGTTGGGGGTTTGAGTTCAGGGAGAGAAAGAGAAGCTTGAGAAAAGGATGTGAAGAAAACAAGGGTGTTTTGTGGAAAAAACAACAGTTTTTAAAAAGTGAAAGTAGTTTGGATGGAAAAAAAGAGAAGGGTGATCTGGGGGAATTAAGGGATACAGCTTTGGAAGCGATTTGGGGAGGAAAGAAGCTGGTCTGGGAATTGTGCTGGATCTCTCAGGGTTGGCAGCTGAGTGAGCAAGACTTTGAGGAAAGAGTAGGGGACTGTGGGTCACAAGAGGAGTTGAAACAAAAGAGTAGCATGTGAGAGCCCTAGAACCTAAATAGCCTTTGTTTTCAACATCAGTTTAAACTGTCACGTGCAAGTGCCTATCGCTTTCTTCTGGTGCTACGTCAATTAAGATGTTTTTATGTACCCAGGTTTTGTTAAAACGAACAACCTTTTCTTATAATAGTATAACCTTAGAGTATCTTCCTGTTTGGGAGCAGATAGGAAGGAGTAGAAATTTTCTCCTGACTGTCCAGCTACTTTTACTGGAGCATGGAAAGGCAGCTCAAGCACTTTACATTGAGCATCAGGCATTTTTATAAGCGAACTAAATCCAGTTCTTAAGAAATTCATTTGTATGGTCTCATTGTGATAATATGTACGTTAGTTTGAAATTAGACTTTGCTGGCTTTCATGCAGGTCTGTTCTATGGGTTTGGTGTTTTAAGAAGCCTAATGTTGTTAGTTTGTATTAATATGCTGCTGTGTGAAGGTAATGTAAAGGCCTCTGCTAGGACAGCATCTGGTTAGCTGTCACCTAAAAGCTGAAAAAAAACATTACTGAGTTTTTTTCTCTGCCACACATAACTTACTGTGTCTTAAACCTTAGAAATAAGTGGCCTTGGTGAAGGATCTGTTTGCCTTTTGATGGGCTAAGAGCGTGCATGTGGTCTGTTACTGTAATTAAGTAGATATGAAAACACAAATGGTTACTGTGTAGTTCGATAGTGCATCTTAGGTTTTAGACTTGCTGAGAGATAACATGAAATCACTTATCTTTATTATGTTGCTGCAGAGTGTGATGAAATCATTCATGTGACAAAGCAAGAGAGCAATTTATGTCTATCCGTTCGTTGTTTAATCTGCAGTTCTGAAAGAGCTTCACATTTTGTTCAATGGCTACAAACAAGTCTGGCCTCCCAGCTGTCTTAATTCTGACTTGTAATGCTTCTCTCTGTCTTATTTCTTTAGGAATACTTGAAGCTTTCTGATGATTATAAACTTACAGGTGTCTTCCTTGCAGGTATTGCTTTCATTACCTTTAAGTTTCTCCTTTATCCTATCTCTAATGACAGCAGTCTGTAATCACACCAGTTTTTAAGTCTGTCCCACTTCTCTAAGAAGTGAATGAGCAGATTGTAGGTGCCAGGTTCCAGTCTGAGGTGGACACTAAGAGCTTGCTGTCTAACGTGTCAGTATTGTCTTGAGAGAGCACTTCAGGTCTCTGCTGGCAGCTGGAAGCTGCATCACCCTCCCCACCTGCTGAGCAGCCCACTGCCTGCCCTGGCCACACTCTGCTGGTGTGGGCAACGCTGCTTCTCGGGACGTGGGTGGGAACATCCCACCCTTCCTTGGGCGCTCTTGGGAGCGCGGCTGCCTGGACCTATTCACCCTCCTCGCGGTGTCACAGATTTCATTGCAGAAGAAGGAAAGAAAGAGCAATGGGCCATGTTTTCTGCTTACTTTGGGAAAGAAATTCCTTGTCACTTGTAAGTGACAAGGTGTGAGTTCTCTGGTAATCCACATGTGCTTTTGAACTGCAGGTCTTGAAGGATTCTAGTCACTGGTAAATGACCTACATTTTCCTAAAACAAGTTTTGGCAGATAAAACCTAGTGGCAGATTAAAAACAATCAGTTATATTATGTGAAAAGGGAAGTATATGGGTGGGATTAGGAATAACTTGATGTGGGAAACTGAAAGTTTTTTGACTAAGCGAAACCAAATCATTGGTGATACAAGTTGATCCTGTTGGAATCAGCCACTTCTAACACTCAATTACAGCACATTGTCAGCTTGTATGCTGTTTCTTTGAGGAGGTATTTTGATATCCCTTTGCTATTACTGACTGACCTCATGCCACAAGTTCACACTTTGCCTCCCTCAGCTGCTTCCATGGAAATCTGAGGTGTGCATAAACACCTGCTGGATTTTGTTTGGGAGTAAGATACATAAAGCTTTGTTTCTAATTTAAGAAGATTAAAGTTGCAGGGAAAAAAAAACTACCCAAGATAATAGTGTTGCCCTCTCAAAAGAGTCTGGAGCACAGGACCTGTCTCTCTCTTCCACCTGCCCCCAGGATGGATTGTTGTTCCTTCCAGTATTTCAAAGGATTCCTCTCTGCTTATCATCTTTTTGGGGGACAGAAAATCAGAATATGACCAGATAATATAATTTCAACATTTTTCTGCCAAAATATTTAATATTTTTCATGGAGTAGATGGATGAAAACATCCCTAGCATTTTGTGCTACTGGTATGCTGAAATACACTCAGCTGGATTGTTTTTAGGAGTTTTCTTGAACAGAATGTAGATGAGGTGACAGCAGATAAACTTTTTTCCTTTGTTTTAACATGGGAGGAAGGCCGTTCCATGGGCTCACGAGCTGCTGCTTCTGTGATACGTCAGCTTAGCCAGGATGATGACGATGACTTCATTCAAGGTCTAGTATGTTTATCTTACCCATTGCATCGACCAAAACTCCAGTCCAAGCTCCGGGATGAAGACTTACTATTTATCAGGTGTCCCGTGCTGTTTGTCTCAGGATCAGCAGATGAGATGTGTGAAAAAGTGAGTACCCTCGTAAATCTTGCTATGTAGGGTCTATATGGGGGAACAGGGGCAAGTCTGGCTGATGTTGGTGCTGGTATATCATGTAATCATAGAATGGTAGGGGTTGGAAAGGACCTTTAGAGATCCATCTAGTCCAACCCTCTTGTAGAAGCAGGTCCACCTAGATCAGGTCGCACAGGAACAAGTCCAGGAGGGTTTTGAAGACTGCCAGAGAAGAAGACTCCACACCCTCCCTGGGCAGCCTGTGCCAGGGCTCCTTCACCCTCACGGTGAAATAGTTTCTTCTTAGGTTTAAATGGAGCTTTATATGTTCCAGCTTCTGTCCATTACCCCTTGTCCTGCCACTGGATACAACAGAAAAAAGGGATGTCCCAACCTCCTGACATCTACCATTTAGATATTTGTAAATATTAATGAGATCCCCCCTCAATTTCCTCTTCTCTAGACTAAACAGCCCCAGTTCCCGCAGCCTTTCCTCATAAGTAAGATGCTCCAATGCAGCAGAGACTTTCATCAACAGCCTTCTCTTCATATAGATAGATATATGTATCTTCTGAAGGAAGCCTTGAGTAGGAAACTTTATCGGATATAAGGCAGCTTTGTCAGTGGTTTCTTTTGCAGTTTATAACTTCTGGATTGTGCTCGATCATCCACTTGGGCAAACTCATCCTTGGCCCACCAAAATACTGCTGATTTCAATGTTTAGTCTTTTTAGATAGGATTGTACAAATTAAAACTGGCCTGCGGAAGGGAAGAGTTATTTGCCATTCTGTTTTAACCAGATCAAGTTACAAAACATCAATGCTGTGCTGTGCTGCCAATGTTGTATTTGTCCCATTTTAGTGGCAAATTCTTCTAGCAAAGCAGTTCTACCCACAAGTCAGTCTGCTGTGGTAGAAAGCTGTAGAGATGAACAGGTGTGCAGAGATGAGGACAGTGGTATTCTGCCTTGCTTTCTTGCAGAGCGGGTACCTGTTCTTGAAGTGTTTAGCTTCAATTTGGGACTGTGTGAAATTGGCAATTTTCTGTGCTTGGACAGTATCTGAGAAGTCATAATGCTTTTCATAGGATCATAGAATTGTTACAGCTGGAGGATAACTTTAAGTCAATCGAGTCCAGCCTTTGTCTCAGCCCTGTTAACCACTAGACCATTTCCCTGAGTGCAACATCCATCTCTTAAAACACTTCTAGGGATGGTGACTCCATCACCTCCCTGGTCAGGCCGTTCCAATGCCTGACAACACTTTCAGTAAAGAAGTTCCTCCGCATATCCAACCCGAACCTCCCCTGGTGCAACTTGAGGCTGTTTCCTCTTGTCCTATCACTTGTTACTTGGGAGAAGAGACTAACACCTACCTCACTACAACCTCTTTTGTAGAGAGTGATCATGTCTCCCCTCAGCCTTCTCTCTCCAGGCTAAACAGCCCCAGCTGCCTCAGCTGTTCCTCATAAGACTTGTTCTCCAGAGCCTTCACCAGCTTTGTTGCCTGTCTCTGGACATGCTCCAGCACCTCAATGTCCTTGTAGTGAGGGACCCAAAACTGAACACAGTATTCGAGGTGCAGCCTCGCCAGTGTACAGGGGCACAATCACTTCCTTGGTCCTGCTGGCCACACTATTTCTGATACAAGCCAGGATGCTACAGTTTTGTAGCAGCTGATTCTCTAACTGTTTCATTCTCATTTTTCTCCATAGCAATTGTTAGAAGGTGTGGCAAGCAAAATGAAAGCCCCTAAAAAAATCCATTGGATTGATAAAGCAAACCATGGGATGGCAGTCAAAGGACGAACAACCGATGATGTCATGGAAGAGATAAATGCACAAGTTTTTTCTTGGCTTGCAGAGAATATTGAACTGGAGTGCAAATGATTTGTACTGTTTAAGCAGTACCTTCATTCAGCTAATGTTCCCAAATGCAGCAAATTGGGGTTTGTTATTTCTGAGAGATGTATTTTTTAAAAAAAATATATTGTCAGAGATGTGAGGTGTAAATGCAACTGAAACTTTTTTGCGTGTTAATGGAAAAAAATAAGCAAAACAATAAAGAACTTCTAAAACGAAGGGCAGAAAATGTACCAAATATTTCATACCATGGCAGCATTGTGTTCTGTGATTATGCAAACAATAGTCTACAACACTCAAGTGCTGTGGGTTACGAAGGAAGTGCTTTTGACTGCTTCTTGAGGTAATATGCTGGAAAGAAAAGTATTTTGAAAGCAAGTATTTAGGTACTTTTCATTTGTAAGTATGTTATTGATGCTGTATGTGTTTGAAATGAAAACCTCCTGCTTTGTAGCAATTCTGCTGGCCAGCGCGGGTCATACTGCTCTGCCTTGGTGCTGCCTTCTGGCACTCCAGTGCCCTTCAGAAGCAGTGATGCAGGGAGAGGCATCTCATGTTGTTTGCAATGTCTATACGCCCAGGAGTCAGATTCTCAGCCTGTGTGAGGAGGAGGAGGTCACGCAAGCACAGTTGTGCAGGAGAGCATGGGTCACAGTTTTGACAAATCACCCTCCAGCAGTCTCCCTTGTGTAAAGGACTAATCCCACAAGCCCTCTGGAGAGATTTGAAAGGTAGGATTGGTAATTAAAACCTGAGAAAAGACATGTTCACGCTGATGGAGGAACTCCTGGAGGAGGAAGCAGGTATGACGTGTTGCACAAGGCTTCTGCCAGGAGGGTTCCAAAGAGGCGGATGGGGGAGTCTGGGCCTTGTTACCCAGGAGGAGGAGGAGGATCTCAGGCCTTCAGCTGAGCTCTGCAGTTGCAGCGTGGGTGAAACACTTTGTGTGTGTGCACAGCTGCCAAATTCTCTGTTGTGGGTTATAAGTAACCTGTTGGAAAATCCAAAGTTGTCGCAATGTATGAATTGCTCTCGGCAAGTGATCAGCAAGTTATCAGCTGAATGGTGACCTCTGAGGTGAAATGGCTGGTTGGTCCTGAGAAGAGCATCTTGGCATAGTTTCTGGAGCTGGTGTCCTCATCTCTGCTGCTGTGATTTCCTTAAACCCTGCTTGAGATCATTCTGTATCTGTGGGGTTTGCATCTTGCTGGACACAAGCAGGTGGCTTTAGCCTGAAGGTTGTTGTTAGGAGAGAGTGTTTATATGACAGTGCAAATTTGCTTTAAGATAGGCTGAGTCAGCCTTGGTGAGTTGAGAGGATACTTGTGATGTTTTGGGCAGGTGCTTGGATCAGATAGAATCACAGGTTGGAAGGGTCCTTTAGAGATCATCTAGTCCAAGCCCCCTGCAGAAGCAGGTCTACCTGGATCAGGTCACACAACAACGTGGGCAGCCTGTGCCAGGGCTCCATCACCCTCACAGTGAAATAGTTTTTCCTTATGTTTAAATGGAACTTTTTGTGTTCCAGTTTCTTTCCATTACGCCTTGTCCTGTCACTGGATACAACGGAAAGAAGGGATGCCCCAACCTCCTGACATCCACCATTTAGATATTTGTAAGTATTAATGAGATCCATCTGCAGTTCCCTGTCCCTCTTGAGCTGGGGAGCCCAGAACTGGACACAGGACTCCAGATGAGGCCTTACCAGGGCAGAGTAGAGAGGGAGAAGAACCTCCCTCGACCTGCTGGCCACACTCCCCTTGATGCATCCCAGAATGCCATTCGCCTTCTTGGCCATGATAGCTTTGTTTCAGTATTGTAAAAAAAAAACCCTATTCAAGATTGTTAGCACAATTAAATTAGAGCATACATTGTTTAACCACATGATTGAACAAACTATTCCTGGGCTTGCTCTTACTACAGTAAAAATAACAGGCAGGTGAAAGTTAAAAATGTTAATAAGAAACAATATTCTTCTGCTGTTTCTCACAAGATGGCCAAAGAGTACTGATCTCCCAGCAGTAATGTTGTTCCATAACATTCCATAACACACAGCTCAGTGTTTGCAAAGAAAATGGCTACATGGATTTTCAATTGACTGGCTGGGTTATAGAGAAAATAAATCTTCACTTTGGACTTGAAACAGAACTTGATGAATTCAGACTTGACTTTAAATCCAGCTATGGATCATTTTCAGATGATGTTGATATGCTCATAAGTAACAGTTGAATTGCTGAGTATTAGTGCAAAGAAGGTTATTTTAAAAATACTGTTGAAACAATGGTTGGTTTAGTTTCAGTGGTCACTGCTCAATGGTACTTACTTCTTCTTATAGTGCCAGAGACTGAATTTCACAGACAAAGCAATTGTGTAAAAAATCACATAGAACTTAAAACTTCCATCTAATATTCCTAAAGAATCATAGAATCATATAGAATCATAGAATGCTAGGGGTTGGAAGGGACCTTTAGAGATCATCTAGTCCAACCCCCATGTATCCAATGGCACTGTGTTTCTCCTTCACGTTAAAAAGATCTGTTATAAACCCATTGCTCTCTTTGAGAACAGCGATTCTCTCAGAAGAAAGTAAGTTATGGGCTGAAAAAAATGACTTTGGAGAAACAGGTGTAGATTTACAAGTTTGGGTTTTTTTTCAGAACACACTTGTGAATAGACTCAGTGTTAACACAAAGAATGAGTGAAAAGTATCTGCGTTGCTGTGGTATCTCAGGACAGTAACACGTGACTGATACAAACCTGGGTTTTATTAAAAAAAAAAATTAAAAACGTTTTTGAACAAGGCTCTGCAACCACTGCATGATGGAAGGGAAACAGCATACTTGGTTTTCTTCCATTTGTAGATCATGATAAAACTTCATCGTATCCATTGGTGTTACCCTCTGGCATTTTAATCCAAATTATTCCTCTTCCCTTAAGAAGACGGTCTGAATGTTGTCAGATATTCCAAAAAAGTGGCTTTATTTTCCTCTGTCAGAGTTCATCTTTTGTCTGCAGTCAAGAAAGAAGAAACGCTTTTCAGCTAATTGTAAACTCATTAAATTTTAACTGTCTAGTCCCCCCAAAACCTGTAACATGAATCATTTCCAGGTTGGCCAAGCGCTAATGGTATGGCCACTGGTCCCTGGGGGCACTGAGCAGTGCCCCTTCCCCCGTGGCTCAGAACTGAAGGCATCCAGCCCTCGACGTGCAACACTGTGTGTACGGTACCTTCTTTCTGTGGCAAGTGCATGGAAAAAGGTCGTCGTCTGTCTGCTGCACTTTCTCCATCCCATCTCGGATTTTTGGCTCACTCACTTGCAAGCTGGCATATTCCTAGGTGTAAGAAAAGGAAGGCATCGTCAATTCAGGAACTTGTTAGATGGGACCATCTGGTTGTAAATACAACACCGAGGCAGCCCAGTAATTCTGTAAAAACCCTGGGGCTACCCAATCTGTTGCTGCAACATGCTGCATCACAGACTGAGGTAAGCAGTTATTTTGCTGCAGACAGAAGTCCCTTCAGGTGCCTCACAGGACTTTCAGTATCTGGGTGCTAATGCACAGCTGTTGTTTGCAAGGCATGGGTCTGGTGTGGATACTTTCATCCCTGTAGGCAACATCTTGCAGGTTAGGTCAAGGCTGAGGGGATCCGATCGCTTCTCTCAATGCGCCAGCATAGCCATGAGGGCTTTCATAGGAAATAACTCCCTGTGGTGGCTGTGGACCAACTGAAGTTTTTGGTGGCTGCTGCTCACTCTCTGGCTTTGAGTACTGGGGTGGCCAATTTCGAGTACCTCTGTGGCCCTAAATTCTTTTCAGTAGGATTTCTAGTTTTGTACTAGGAATTGTTCAAAGTGTACTGACCTGGAAGAGTTTGAAATAGTAACAAAAAATGTGGTCTCCCATGAGATTGTTTCTTGCAAATTCTTGCCCAGATTTTGCAATATTTTTTGCCTGTCAAAGAAAATGAAAAGTTGTTTTAAAAAAAAACCTCAACAAAATAGTAGTTGTTTCAGGGTGCCAGTGTTGATCCTGGAGTCAAGAATAGAGCTGACTGTTTAGGATAAAATTAAGAATACTTCATAAAAAAAAGTTGAGAGTAAGGTTAAGAGTAAGGCACTCATAAAAATACTCTTAATTTTTCCCAAGTTCAATTTCATTTTAGATTAAAGTCAGTACTATGTATTTTTTTTGTGGGGGACTTTTTTCTTATTTGTAGAGCTGATAACAATAACTTTTAGGTCCTTGCAATAGATTTTTGTTTTAAAGAAATGCACCTTTTGCGCTTTCTGTTTTGCCTGGAAACATCTCTGAGTACTTGTAAATGTCTACTTACCTCTTCATCGTGCTCTTTTGCCCACTGTAGTTTTTCTAGTAGATCACTCAGGTCATTTTTAAATGGAATATAATGTTTCCATGGCTGCAGCTCGTTATAAAAATGCTCGTAGTAGATGGAGTCTTGCTTTAACACCACACTGTTTCCTGCTAGTAGATAAGGCAATCTGTATGCTGCCACTGTGCCATCAATATTAATTTGATATTTATACTGGAAAGAAAATGACCATAAGTTATTAACAAAGAGGAGATCCATGTAGCTTGGTTAGGTTACATTGTTCTGAGGGTGCCGGTATTGCTGATACCGAGAAACGTAGGGTTGGCTAGGCAAGCATCAGGGTTTAAGGAGCTTTTATTAGTGAGTTTGGAATTCATCACAGTGCAGGGTACAGAGAGATGCCCTTCTTCGGCAATTAAGTTCTCCAGAACTTCTTAGATGCTTATCCTCAGATGTGAGGGCAGGTGGGTCACTTCATCCACTGCTTTTCCCACTATGTTAGTTATGTTAGTAGTCCTGATTGCTGAATCACGAAAAAGAAATAAAAAGGAACTTGGGGTTACACAGGTTACACGAGGTCCTACACAACCTTTAGATGTAAACCGAACATTACTATCTGCAGTGCAAGAGCTACACAGCAGTTAGTCCCACTGGAGGGGATGCCTATTCGTGCCTGCTGCTGGTGTTGTGCTGAAAAACTAAGAATCACTTGATAATAAAAACCAAGTTACCTGGTAATGGGAAACACTGAGAACTCAGTTCTATGAAAGAAATGTTTAGTTGTTTACCTTAAAAAAATCAAAAAAGGAAATGTGCTTCACAATGGGGCCGTAGAGGCTTTCATCATGCTTGAAAAAAAAAAAGTTGGTGAAAGCAGCATCTATGATCTCTGGGTATTTCCTGCTGAGTTTGACGAGCTCGAGCCTCTCTTTGCGGCTGTCACGCCCTCTCCAGAACGCTGTGGTGTTCTTGTCTTCCCACGATGGGCCAGTGTTCGCTTGAACCGACATCATATCCAGGCTGACTCTGGAGGAGAAAGAACTGATTTCACAGCGAAGCCTCTTGGAAACCTTTTTGAGTGCAATTACATTAAAAAACAAAGCTTACAGTACCAACTGGCAAACAACGAAGGACGAGGGTAAGTTGTGAGCACACCCGTGTTATGTGTTGTGTTGGTATTTTTGCAGCAATTAAAAAAAACAGATGAGAGATGTCACATTCACAAGCCTGTGGGAAGATGGTGTTGGTCTGATGACAATGTGGCATGTGGAAAGAGTGCCTGTCCATGGGCATGGACAAAAGTAGCTAAAAGTGAGTATCACTGCCAGGCAGAGGGAGGTGATGCAGGATAACGCAACTGCCTTAACATGACATCGGGGGGTTGGACTAGAGGGTCTCTAAAGGTCCCTTCCAACCCCTACCATTCTGTGATTCTATGACATTTCACCTCCTTAAAAACTTTGCCAAATTAAAACACATAGATCGGGGATGCAAATTTAAGAAAAGCCTTTATTACCAAGTCAAGAAGCCTGAACTAGGTGGAGTGAAGTGATAAACAGGTTCAAAATAGACTATTTCTTATCTTAATTTCTATTTCTAGTTCTCTTATAAACTGGCTGCACAATGTTTCCAGATAACAACAGAGCAGTGACTGGGGCTGGTTATGATCAGTGACCAAAGCTGGAGATGGTGGGTCCTCGGTCAACCATTCTGGCTATGCTGGGCTTTAAAAGGTATAGAAAAAATAATTCTAGGAAAATCAGGAGGAAAAAAAAGAGATCTGGCCAGTTGTCGACATGTTTATGGAGGAGAAACAAAGCAAACAAACAAAATACCTACTCTTGAAACACTCCTGCTGCTTTCAGTGACTTGACCATGTTTAGATCAATTTTGTTTTTAAATAAAATAGTGAAGTATTTTCTGCATTACATAACACAAATGGCATATGTTAGCTTGGTTAAGATGAAGATATTGATTACACAGTTATTGCCTACGTACAGGGTGCCAATGTCTCGAGGGATAATAAGTACAGTTAATAACACTGTTAACACAAATATCTTTTTGGAAGATCCTTCACTGTGAATTTTGTGAAAACTTTAAGTGATTTCTTACCGTCCCATAGTCTCCAAAACAGAGTCTGTTAAGTCATATGTTGGCATGACAATGTCTTTTGACTCGCTGGACCCACACCATGAGAAGATGGGGTGCAGGTTTTGTGGGGGCTTCTTCTTCTCCAGAGGCCAGTCCCCCAAATTAACAAAAAATTCTACGTCTGGCATTTTCACCTAAACAGAAGCAAGTGAGGCACAAATAGCATTTAAATACAAAGCAGTACACTTCTGCTGGCATCTTGCATTTTGAAAACAACCTCACCAAGAGGAAAAACAGGTTTCTAATATACTTGAGGTACCTGTAATAATTCATTAAAGTTTAGAAACATGTTAGCAGTATTGAGACCACAGAATAAAGCCTACAAGATAAAAATATGTTGGGTTTTTTTCCAAAAGATTTGCACAAAGTAACATAAATGTTTTGTTTTGTTGTTTTAAGGGATAGGAACACCCCAGTTTAGATGATGGTTTCTTGTTGCACTTTACATGACTGGGCCACACAAGCTAGTGTGTCCAGGCTAGTGCTGGGATCTAGTAAGCAATTGTATATTTCCAAGGTAAGTTCCTCATTGACTGTATAGAAAACCAGTTGGGTGGTAAATTTGTTTTCTGTCATATCATCAGTGAACTGATTTGCCCTGCGTTGGCACAATGACTCAATCCAACAGATGTAACAGAAATGAACAGCCACAATGGGAAGACCACATTTAGTCAGTGCTGGGTTTAATAGTTAAGCACAACAACATCAGTTACTTAAAGTAATTGAGAGTATGGAACTGTATCTGAAATTACTGCTGCAGGCAAAAAGCAAGCAAAATACTATTGATGGCCAGGAAATGTTGTAACACTGGAATAGAGGGCATAATTTTGCCACTTTATGAAACTTGGATGTACCCCAATCTTGAGTGTTGTGTGTGGTTCTGGTATTTGCAAACAAAGTAAGAGAAGGTACAGAGAAAGGCAGCTACTGTGACAGGGAGGAACCAGCTGCTCTGTAAGGAGAAACTGAAATCGGTGCGACACTTCCATTTTCAAGAGCAGAAGGCTGAAGGCGACATATGGTCGAGTTTCAGAGAAGCCTGAAGGCATGTATGTCAGTGCAGAACTGCTGGTGGATCTGTTCTGAGCTCACCCTCTTCCATGACACTATTTCTAAAAAAAAATATAAATCTCCACTACCTCCCCCTCAGTTGCCTCTTTCAAAGCAAAAGAATCCCAATCAGAGTAGGTTGTCTTTTGCATGCCTGAACAGCCTTTTTGCCATGTAGTTCTTTTGGAGAAAGTAACATTTTCACTAAGATGGTTATTAAGCTTTGGAACGGGCTGCCCAGGGAGGTGGTGGAGTCACCATCCCTAGAGATATTCAAAAGATGCATAGATGAGGTGCTGAGGGATATGGTTTAGTTTAGTTTATGGGCCTGGAAGTGTGAGGTTGGTGGTTGGACTTGATGATCTTAAAGGTCTTTTCCAACTGTAGTGATTCTGTGATTCCACGAAATTAGTATTGCACCGTTTTTGCAAGACAGGCATGTCACAAGTTTTATATGGTGACATAATCTTTCTCCCTTTTTTTTGTCTCCCTCTTTAGTAAGTCTTTATTGAGTATTTGACTATTACAAACAAGTGATTATTATACTGGCATTTTTGGAAAACAGTTGGAACAAGTCCCAAGATCTCTGTCCTGACTATGAACAGGTAATTCAGAGATTGTGATTGTATGTATATGATTAGGACGTTTTGTCCAAGTATCATCATCAACTATCTTAATATCTGCATGATAAAATATCTTCTCTGAAGAATGACTATGAATGTTGATTAATTCTGAAACCCAAGTACAGAGATGTGTAAAAAAATAAGATTTTCAACATATTGCTGACTCATCATATATATGTATCAAAGCATTTCTCCTCTCAGACCCCTTTATTCTTCAGATCAGAATGACTAGTCACAGGCTGACCTCTCAGGATTCCTCTGTGGCCCGAACAGGCTTTGTTAAGTTTCTAATTTAATGCATATTTATGGACAGAGATAGAAATTAGTAATTTGCCCATTATCAAACACCCTCTTAAATGGTTTAAGATACTGTTCTCTAACTTGATGACACAGTAAGAAAACCTTTGGCAGAGACATGCAGAAACTGTCAAGACAGAGAAACAAAGCTGTACTTTATGTCTTCAGTATACAGAACAACAGAAAAGGTTTACTTGTGTACTTTCATGTCAGAGGTGGTTTTGCTACACCCTTTAATCTTCAGCACTGAACTTTGTTAGTACAGTGACATCTAATGGTTATAATGGACACAGAAAAGCTACAAAGTACCTTTATTTACATTCTCAATGGCAGAATCATTCCACGGGTTAAAACTTCTACAACCCAATACATGTACTGTCTTTCAGTAACACTATCTTAATAGAAATTCCTGAAGTATTTAATGGGGATGTGACATGTGATTTCTGTATCTGTAACTTTGAGTTTCTGTCCTTGGAGTTAGCAAATATTTTCCAACATTTAGCCTAAATACCTTTGATACAATCTAATTCCATTCTTTCTTGTCCAACACCAGGACAAGAAAACCAGGTAAGCACCCTTCCACCTGTCACACAGCAACCTTTTAGATCAAGCTGACATTCACACCTTTCCTCAGACACTGTTAGATTAAGCAAACCCTACTTAAATGAACCTTATTTGTATCTCTGAGTCATTCTTACCATTATCCTGTGCAATGTCAGTAACTGAACAATCTTCCTTGAGGCACAATGCCCAAAAGCAGACGCAGTAACACTACTAATTCTGAGTATGGTGGACTCTACATTTCTGTCATGTTTGGGAGGGGGGTGAGGGGTGTGTGTGTGTTCAGCTTTTCGCAACAGCATGCCACTGTTGACTCATGTTAAATTTCTGATACTGTAACCTTCACACTTTTCTGCAGAGAATAACCACACTTACTCCCTATTTTAAATAGGTGTCATAACTATGTGACTTATCCATAGTGTAGTATCCTGTCCTTGCCACTTTATCCATTTTTCCATACAATTTCTCTTACTTGTTAAGAAAACCTTTAATTGGAGTGCTTGCAAGGTTCTTTCATTTTTTGTTATCTTAAAATTCAGTAAGCATATTCTCTAGTCCATCATTCAGTCAAAATATACCTAAGTTATTAAATGGGGACTGAACCTAGGACAAATCTCTGAAAAATACATTGGTGAAGCCTTCTATCTGTCTGGAAACATTGGCAACTATTGTCTAAGTAAGGCTTTCCAAGCAGGTTACAGTAGTGTCTTCCATGCAAAGTTTTCCTGTCTTGTTTATGAGAAACTTTTAAGATTTACCTTTAAAAGTCTAGCTAAAGTTAAGATACATGACACACATATGGGAAGCCTATTATCTCATTCCAGAAAGAAATTATAGTTGAGACTGATATTTTTATGATAAATCCACATTGTTTCATAGCAGTTACCTTATCTTTCAGCTGCCTATAAATAATGTGTTTATTTTTTTATTAGATAGGTGAACAACTCCATACTTCAGCAACTCCTTTCTCTTCCTTCTCTCCTTTATCCCTGATAAAATGCTTTGTACTTTTACAATCAAAAATAGATATTAACTTGGATATCTTCGTATTTCTTTCACTGATGTCTTCATGGAATAAACACATAGTTGTGTGTGCTGAAACTTCAGCCCTGCTAGATCCTGTCACTATGTATATAATGTCAGGTTTATTTCCAAAGTTTCCTTAGGAACAAGTCTGTGTAGTGCTTTTTCCTTGTACATCACAGGAGATTCACCACAGGCCACCTGTTGGGCTTTGGATATTCTTTTTTCAACCCTTCCCCTCTTGTTTTCAACACATGAAATTTAATGGAGAACAATACACATTCCCCCTTGGGTTTCTTTTTTTTTTTTCAGTCATGCAGCAAGATGTAAGAGGTACTGGCAGAGACAGAATTTTCTGTTAGATGCTACAAGATGATTTATTTAGTCTATAGAAAAACCAAACCACCCTCTGTCCAAATCTGTCAAAACTCTCTTATAAAAACCCGCTATTCAATTAACATTTGTGGTACTCCATATACTGATCATATAACATTCTAGAACACTGTAAGTTCAAACAATTAAAACCCATCTGACCTTTCCATTATTCATCAAAGAACAAGAAGAGCTTTTTAACAGAAATAGCAATAAATATGCTGAACTATGCTTGGTAAACCCAGGTTTCTATAAATTAGGACATATAGAAGAGATGACTGTACAGATGTACTCACTTTTCTTGTCAAAGAAAGCAGTATGGCATCCATGAAAATTCTGAAGCCAACATGTTCCCCATATGTCTTTATATAAACCTGAAAACAAACAAAGGTTTTACTGGTAAGGATTTTTCATTTTAGAGAGTAATTTAGAGCTCTATTAATAGCTTCATAACTACTTCTGACAGATTAAAAGAAGGACAAGCTTTGCTCGCTTTTGCAGACATTTTAGGTCTGTCTCCTCATAGAAAAAAGAAACTGCTTCTGCTGTGTTCCATTGTTCTCATTTCCCCATGAAGGTCTACTGAAGTCAGTAGAGTTCTGTTCGAAAAATCCAAGCAGCTCTGGATCCTCAGTGGAGCTAGAAGTGGTATGTGTTTACATCAGAATTCTGTACAACATAATTTATTGATGCATGTCAAATTAGATGATCATGACACTTCACAGTAATACAACTCAGGGAACAGAAAACTGAATTAGTATTGAGGAGACTTGGGTATGTGCCCAGTACTCATATTGACTGCTTGGGAAATAATTTGCCATCACTGTGTTTCAGCTGTAACGTGAACAAAAAGCACTTTACAAAGTAGGTCAGATAGTTGAGCTCATATGCAAAATGCAAGGTATTCAAGGACAGAGAAGCAAGTAAATGGAAGATTCTTAAAGAATGGACTATGAGAAGCTTTTCAACTGGGAGCAGCCAAACTGCTGCATAGTTGTATGACTTGCCACCAAATCCCAGTATGGAGGTAAGATCAACCCATTCCATACCTCATTATCTTTGATGGTGTAGTGGCACAAACTCTGTCTTTGTCCAAACCTCTGTGGAATTTCTTTTGCGATCTTATCTGGATCAACAATGGGAAAATTTGCTAGGTCTCTTTGAATCTGTGGAATGACTTGAGGGCAGTTCATCTCTTCCAGCCATGCACTGCTGTCCTCCTGAGGGCAGTCACAGTTTTCATGGTAAACAGGTCCTACCAGAAACAATTATTATAATTTACAGTAAGTCATGCTACTGAGCTGTTGAGGTTAGAAAAGAGGGACAGGCATTGAGCATTCGCTGATTAAGGCCAAACCTTAAGCAACTCTAAATGAACACACCTGAACTTTTTTGACTCCAGTGGAGTCATGCTAAGCTACATCAGCTTCTGTGTATTTGCTATCTGTATCTTTCATACAAGGACAGGCTGTGGGAACTGGGGCTGTTTAGTCTAGAGGAGACTGAGGGGAGATCTTATTAACATTTACAAATATATAAATGGTGGATGTCAGAAGGTTGGGACATCCCTTTTTTCTGTTGTAGCTAGCAACAGAACAAGAGGTAATGGGATGAAGCAGAAACACAAAAAGTTCCACTTATATTTAAGAAAAAACTATTTTACTGTGAGAGTGACAGAGCAGTGGAACATGCTGCCCAGAGGGGTTGTGGAGTCTCCTTCCTTGGAGGTCTTCAAGACCCGCCTGGACATGTTCCTATGCAACCTGATCTAGGTGAACCTGCTTCTGCAGTGGGGTTGGACTAGATGATCTCTAAAGGTCCCTTCCAACCCCTACCATTCTATGATTCTGTATTTGTCAGGCAGCAGCTTCATGGTATTTGTTTCTTTTTGTTACTTTGAACTGTGTTTGTAGGACACTTAAAATGAATCTATAATTCCAATGGGATTGATAGTCCAAAGAATCCCATATGATAATCCTGGGAGACATCCCGGGACACAGTTATGTGAGAAAAAGCTGTGGTAGGAAATCTGTGCATAGTGCTGCTTCTTACCTTTTAAAATATATGGAGACTTTGCAACATGTTTTTCTCCAGCTTTCACTTCTATCTTCAGGTTTCTGTAGCTTGCATACATCCTGTACCTCACCAGGAAGGAGCCATCTTTCCTATCTAACACTTGCACGCCAACCCGAGTGAACTGTTCATCAGGAGCAGTGATCTTCACCTGGAATGCATTTTCACCTGGCGATGAAGTGAACCTACCCAGAGAGTAAGGGGGAGCTCAATAAAAGAAACACACTTTTTAAAATCTCACCCATTCCTTTCCAAGTTGTCAGGTTTCCAGTGACTCTGCTGAGCCATGCTAGGTCTTTATGAGCACATCCTGACGTTCACAAGCAAGGCATATTTTTCTGAAGAGGGTTTTGGTAGGCTACCTGAAAAACCTCAAGCTGTTAAAAGCATTAGGTATCAAGAAGGTTCCACTGGAATACTCAGGAACACAGCTCCCAAATCACTTGGTGTCCTACAAGTTGAAAGGTGCTGGAAATACCATCTTTGATTATATCGGACCAGAGCAACTTTAAAAATCTAGCACAGCTCTTGATTGGCATTTGCTCAAGTGTAAAACGATAGGAAGGTAGAGGGCATGCAGTTAAGTGGATCTTGGTAGATCTGCCTTGGTGTCCTGGCCTGTAGTGACTGGACAAGGGGCAACAGTTTTAAACTGAAAGAAGGTAGATTTAGACTGAATATAAGGAAAAAACTCTTTAAGATGAGGCTAGTGAGGCAGTGGAACAGGCTGCGAAGAGAAGATGTGGATACTTCATCCCTGGAAATGTCCAAGGCCAGGATTGATGGATGGGCCTTTGAGCAATCTGATCTACTGAAAGATGTCCCTGCCCATGGCAAGGAGGTCAAACTAGAAGACCTCTAAAAGTCTATTCCAAACCAAACCATTCTATGGTTCTATAAAAAAAGAAATACTGGAACACACTTTAACCACTCAGTAAGTCTGTTATTTTACATACAGAAGGAAAACATTTCCAGATTATTTTTCAGGCATTATTTAAGGAAGTAAAGAAAAAAGTTAAACTACTTAATCGTTTTGGTAGCTTATACAGGGGAAAAAAAAGGTTATTACAAATGCCAGTGTCTTGGTAACAAAAAACATTATAGTGGTATAATGTAATTCAATGTGCACTTATGACACTTCAGTAAGATTCACCATACAGTAATCATAGAAAAATCTCCATAAAACCAAATAAAAGAATTTGCAAAATCACAAAGCTATTTATCATTGAGGTATTAACAAAATTGGCAGAGTCAAAATGCTGCATCTGCCAACTTTCTTCTTCCACTTCTTTAAACACAGTCCCAAATATGTAGTGAGAGCCTGGAACAGAGAGGTGGTGAGAGTGGCTGGACTAACAGCTTGCAGCCCAGCAGCCTGGTCACCTTTCCTGAAACTTGTGCAGACACACACTATAGAGCTGCCAGTTCAACTAAATGCAGGAGGCATTTACTCTCGAAGTGGAACTGGCAGCTTGCAGATGTGCACATGCCACCGTGCATCTCATCTGGACAACCTGTATGAAGCACTTTGAGCTCCTGTCTAGCTTGTACAGTCAGGAGTTTTTTTCCCTCTAGAAATGGAAAGCCACGAGTGCCCTCTGAAAACTTAAGTTCACCTACTTTGTTCCTATTCAGTTTACCTAATAGCCTACAGAGCAGTTCCTAAATTACTCTACTGACAGTGTGTCTATGTGCTTAAGGAGAAATATTGGTGTTGCTAACAGGAGAAACAAGCAGGACACCTGAACAGGTATATCAGAAATTAAATGTGTCAGTCATTGTTAAGGTTTTGACAAAGCAGAATAAACAGGCATGTCCTCCTGCTGAACCTTTTCACTCTCTTTTCTCACCTCATCCCCTTATGCAGTTATCTGACACTCCTCAAAAGACTTATTAACTTTTTCAAAGTGATAAACAGCAAAAAGCCACGTAAGGAGCCTTCAGCTTTTCCCTTTCCACGGGCAAACCCCAAGTAAATTTCTGGCTAAGATGTGAAAGTCATTCAGCTGGTGTCCACGGTCAGGCAAGGTCAGTCTCGCCAAGGGCTGGGCACCACTGCTATTCGAGGCAGGTCGAGGGGAGTGGGACGCTTCGTTCTCCTCACGGGAAATGCAGCAGTTTCCATTTAACCCCGGGAGCCGCAAGTATTTAAGTGGCTGCCCAAGGCGGGTAAAGCCGCGCTCCCGCAGAGGCTGCTGACGCCTGGGGATAGGCGCGCAGGAGGCTCTGCCGCTGCCCGCCTAACCCTCCTGACCGAGGGGAAAGGAGGGAAGCGGTGGGGAAAGAACGTGATTTTTTTTTAACCGCGCTTGGACTTCTTTCCGCCCGCCATCCCCGTGACGAGCAGCCGCCGCCGCGCTTACCTCTGCCCTTCGCCGTCCACGGCCTGCACGTAAAAGTAACGAGCGGGCAGGGCCGCCTCCGGCCGCAGCCCGGGCCCCCATACCGTGCTGCGCTCCGGGCACAGCCGGCCGACCCCGGCGGCCCCCGCCGCAACCGCCCCCAGGGCGACGCAGAACAGCCACAGCACACGCATTTACAGCACGTCGCCTGACGGAGACACACCGCCGAGGTGCGGGGACAGCGCAGCTGGGACCTCCCCCCTCCCCTCACCGCCGCACCGGAGAGTCCCGCCCTCGGCGCGGCTGCATGGGCCGGGGGCGTGCAAGGGAGGGACGGCGGCGCCGCTGCCGCGCTGTCCCTGGGCCCGGCTGGGATTCCTCAGGGCACCATCCCCGTGGCGCCTGAGGGGAGCGGGGCGGGGCGGGGAGGAGCCGTTGCCCGCCACTCCTACCGGCTTCCGCGAGGCGGGGAGGGGGCGCCGGCGCACTTCCCGCCCACAGGGGGTTTGCGGGCACCCGCCGTGTAGGGACCTGAGGAATGGCGTTTTTGTATGGGTCTGGCTTACGCCCTCGGACGGCTCAGTGTCGCTCTTTCCTCTGTGTCGTGAGCTCAAATTGCGTCTTTGTTCGCTCCGCTTCCATAACGTGACAAAGAAAAGAGTTTCCAATGGGGAAAAGAGGCTGAGTTCTCCCCAGAGCGGCGGAAGCAGGTGTGTGACATCTGGCACCTCAGGTCACCATCCGGGATTGCCCGGAGCAGAGGGGAAGGGGCACCTCAGCCAGGCTGCAGCCACGGGGGTAAATCGCGCAGCACACACTGTGGGTGACTCAACGGCCCTTTGTCGAATGATCCGACCTCTCGCTGCAGAAAGTTAGTGTGAAACGCTGATACTGTTCCTAACCACATACGGAATCATTTAGGTTGGAAATGGCCCTCGAGATCATCGAGGCCAACCAAGCCCTGCCGTGTCCACCAGTAAACCATATCCGTAAGTGCCACATCTACATACCCCCAGGGATGGTGACAAACCACTTCCCTGGGCAGCCTGTTCCAATGCTTGGCAACCCTTTCAGTGAAGACATTTTTCCTAATTTCCAATCTACATCTTCCTTGGTGCAATTTGAGGCTGTTTTCTCTTGTCCTATTGCTTGTTACTTGGCAGAAGTGCCTGACACCTACCTCAGTACCACCACCCTTCACAAGGCAAGTTGTAAACAAACACACACATACTCAAATACTCTATTTTCTCATTTATCTGCAGAAACCTCACTAAAACAAAGGCTTCTTTGTAGACAACCTCAATCTCAAAAGGTACTTTTAATTTTGTTCTTTATTACTTTACTCTTTATAGAAAAGCACACACAAATAAATCACTTTGCTTTGAGAAAATTGCAGGCTGAAGAAAGAGCACTTTGGTCAATGAACCAAAAACCTCATTATAAAATACCTTAAAAAAATATAACAAGGTCCAACTTTTAAAGGCACAGTTTTCATCTCCTGCTGTTTCCATTAGCAGAGTTTTTCAGGAGATTCAGCAGTTAGAAGACTTGCAATTTACAGTCTAAAAATTCACACAGGCCCTATTTTATATCCATGACACTTCAGCTCCCCTCCCTTCTCCATCTTTCTTACAGGCTGAAATCACACCCCCCAGCTTATGTTATGCTGTATGAGACAAACCGGCCTATTTTAACGTAAGAGAATGTTAAAGGTGTTTTTAATTAAAAAAAAATCACAGCCATAGAATTCATGGGCTATCCTTCCTCCTCCTAGTAGCGCAGCACTGGCACATTAGAAAAAGCACAGCAGCAATGAAGGTGACACACTTCTACCCTCCTGCTCTTCTCTCCTCCAGCTTTTCTTCCCCCACAGAAGCGCAGCTCGGGGAATCTGCACACAGATATGGTACTATTTGTCAGCACCCAAACAAACTGTAAAATAAATCATATAACCTAATTTTAGTCCTGGCTGGCGAAGCCAACGTTGCTGCTATCCTAATGCCTATAATTTGGCTCAGAGAAAAATGCTTTGGAAGCAGAATTGTTTAATTACTTCAAAGGCTGTTGGCCAACGAAGGCTCGACATACTTCCAGCTGGCAAAGGCACAAGGGACACTCCATTACGAGAGACGGGTTGCCTTGGGATGAGGCCACATCAGATTCTGAATCTCATGTAGGTCTTGTCTTACTCGTGTCCAGGGGATGGCAAACTTGGCTGTGCCAACAAGCCTTAGAGGACTTTTGCAACTTTTTTCCTGCCTAACCACTGAAAACTATCAAATACCTCTAACACATGAGGAGAAACTGGATTGTACTTTCTACGATTTGCTGCACCTTTCATGGAAACTGTTCAGGGAGGAGGGGCTCTGTGGCCTGAGGACATCATGCTATAATCACTAGCATTGAATCCTCTGTCAGCAGGACATCATGTAACTTTTTGACCTTTCTGGTTTTGTCTTTAGTTTGGTTTTATAGTGTTTCTTTTTGATATAACTACTTGGTCATAAAGCCATCATTTAATATTATATATCAGAATAGTTAAAAAGAAATACTGGTGTTGTAAGTGCTCTGCTCATTTTTTTCAGTGTCACGGTGCTTGTTCGCGTTGAAAATAGAAGAAATACTATCAGCAGTTCCAGACACTGTTACTTGAAATAATCTTTTGTTCCTTTACACAGTTCTCCGGAAGCATTTTTGTTACCCCTGTTCTTACTACGGGCAGGGGGAAACCGAGAAAAATCTAGTGCCGATAAAACGTCCAGATGTCTGTCCCTCGTTCCCCATGAGGAACCCCATTCTCCTGTTTCTCCTGCTCCACCTTTCCGCAGTCCGAGTAGGAAGATGTCGCCGCGTTAGAGGCGCAACACCAAAACCAAGTCAAGCCTTGCCGTAAGCCCAGCCGAGCTCTACTTTAAGAGAAGAGCAGCTCGGAGCAGCAGGGACGGCAGAGGCTGTGTGCCACGACCCGCAGCCCGAGGGCAGCGCGGTACCAATCCCAAGGTGCCGGTCTGCGGAAGGCCAGCAGCGCGGGGCCCGGGTCAGGCGGCGCTAACGCCTTTGGCGGGGCCGCGGTGCGGGTAGGGAGTGACTCTGAGCCCGCCCGGGGAGAAGGCTCTGCGGTCCAGCGTTCCGGAGCCTCATCTCTGCGGGTCGGTGAAGCTTTTCCCTATCCTGGCCTGGCCAGGGTAGAGCACACCGGCCCCCTGCCGAGACCCCTGGAAGGCGACCGCCTGCCGCCATCCCGCAGCTACTCCTCCTCTCCCATGCCCTGCGGACGAGACCACGAAGGCGCATACGGGAGGGGAGGACACGACCAAAGAGATGCCTCTCGCAGCGCCGAAGTGCAGCCGCGGCCCGACCGTAAGACACGGTCGGGTTCCTCCGAGATCCCGGGAAGGCCCGCAGGGGGAGTGCGGCGGCCGCCGCCACTAGGCAGCCCCGCGGCTCCTCCCAGCCAGCCGCAGGAGTTGGTGGCGGCCGGCTGCGGCGCTGAGGAGGTGGGGGGCGGCGGGGGCGCAGGTGAGCCCACGGCGCGGCGCCCTCCCCCCCGCGCGTCGTGTCTGTTTCCGGTGCGCTCGCGTCCCCGCTCCGCCGCGGCCGGGGGAGGCGACGCAGGCCGGCGCCGCTCCGCGCAGGTAACGAGGCGGGAGCGTGGGCCGCGCCGCCGGGCAGCCGCCCTTTCCTCCTCTCTCGCCGCACCACCGCCGGGTGGCTGCCCTTCCTCTTTCGCCGCACCGCCGCCAGCCCTGGCGAGCGCTGTGGAAAGGAGCGGGCCTACCCTCCCAGTGGACCCCGCTTCCGCCGAGCCGCGGCCCCTTCCCCCAATCCGCGGCTGTTCACTCTGGAACCGAGTGGCGGGGGGCGGGGCCGCGGAGCCGCGCCGAGGCCGCGATTGGCGGCGCCGCCGCAGGCTTCCAGCCTCTCCCGGGTGCCCGGGCTGGGCGCCCCCCAGCCCCGTGGGGGGAGCTGGGGCGGGCGTCTGCAGTGGGTCACCGCGTCTTGCTGGCGCCGCTTGGCAGAACCGGGGCTGGAGTCCGCCGGGCGCCTTCATTGCAGGCAGGTGCCGAGGGAGGACGGGTTTGTGTTGCGGGGTTTCCGCGAAAGGTTTGGAAAGGAGCCCCTGCTCGTGTTGGGCTCCCAGAGCCGCTCTGGCAGAGGCGAGTTGGTGCGCCCTCGGTTCCGCGCAGGGACCAGAAGTCGGTGCCGCAGAGTCTTCTTCCCCGTGAAACTCCTGCCTGCCCAGTTTCCCATTTGCGGCGTGCCGCTTCAGCACCCCGGGCGTGCGAGCCGGGCAGGTGACGGGTAACGTACCGTCGATTTGCCTTTCCAAAAAGAGGCCGTTAAAAGCAAGCCAGACAGTCTTCCAAGTTTGGTGGGGTTTTGTTGGTAATTCGTAGTCACTGTAAACAGAACATGATGCTTTTTCCTTCTCACATCTTGAAGAATAGGAGGCACGTAAAAATAAAAGGGAATCCTTGTCAGCCATATACTAGGAAAGCAGTGAAACAGATAGAAGCTAGTGTTGCTCATTTACAGTCAAAAGACCTGACGGTTGACTGCGGTTTTTTGTAAGCTTGAACGCCACTTGCAGCAAAACTATGCAGGATTCTGTAGAATCAAGTGACCTTAAGTTGCATTTTCTGTCATTTATTAATTTGTACTCCACATACAGCATGTATTGTGGTTGTAAGGAACAGAAGTAGTCAGTCACAACTCAAACGTAGCAAGCCTTTATGTATTTTTTCCTTTTTTTTTCTTGTGGTAGTTTACAAGTGTAATTAGCCATGATGTCTGTATCATATTACTATGGTGTACTTATCATATTGCTGTTGGCATTCTAACAAATAATAAAAGGCCCCGACAGTAAAATTCTAGAGATGCTCAGGGAGAGACACGATGTATGTTGTGATGTATCTTGAAGGGTATTATTTCAGCTTTTATTGGATATGAGTTCAAAGATAAGCTTTGTGTGTATTTTATGTTGATGGAGACACCCATATTAACTCTCATTTTCTTTCAGACACCTCGTCGCTACCTTGCAGAGGCAATGGAGGCAATGATGCAAACTCTGTTGTAATTAAAACGTCGACAACAAAAAAATATTCTTAACTGTAGAATACTCTTTTCAGTATCATTCAATGCCTAACATTTCAGAAGATGAAAAGGAGAATGGTTCTGGAAATAATGGAAACACTGAAAACAAACCTGGGAAAGGATCCCCAGAAGCTCCTTTTCATGATGCCGTGAAGCCATACTGCATGTCAGACAGCTCTACTGTGTCCTTGGTGTCTAGGGGAGATGGGCATTACCCCTGGGGATGTCCCGTGACTCACACACGAGAGAAATTTTATACCATCTGCTCAGACTATGCTTTTTTAAACAGAGTAACAACTATTTGTAAAAGCCCAAGTGCTTCAGTTAGTGCCTGCCTGTCAAGCAGTGCTGCCTTAAATGTTGGAAATAACACACCTAGCTTACTCAGCATTCAAACTGGTGCTTCAGAGATAATCTACAGTGAAGATGCTCACTTGGAAAGCTTGCCTGGTGATCTTGGAAAGCTTCCACTGGCATGGGAAATAGACAAATCAGAGTTCAATGGTGTGAACGCACACCTAAAGAACAAAGCAGGTGAGGTGGTGAAGATTCAATGTTGTGATAGGAAAAGGCTTAATCTTCACAACTTGTTTGTGGAGGGGGCTGGCTGGCATGTGTATCTCTTGAGGAAAAGCTATAGAAGAACCTGTGTATTATTTCAAACAACCTGCTCACTGAGAAGGGAAAGAGTGAGATAGAAGGAGTGAAAGTCAAGTGTAGTTGCCTGGACAAGTGTCTCTAAAACAAGGCTGGCTTCTGCTTAGCCATGTGTGGGCTTTTCGATTAATTGTTTGGAGTGGCTTCTTTTTGGGTTTTTTCCCTGTGTTTTTTGGAGTGTTTTTTTCTTTAGTGGGACTTAGTAGGTTGTGGGTAGTTACTCTTACATGTTAAGTACAGGTTTGCAACTTGCAGAATGTTTCAAGGGACTTGGATGGTGTACTTTGAAATTAAAGACTGGGTTTCTTTATGACAAGAGGGAATTTAAATTACAGTTATCTAGAAAAGTGGTTGGTTTCTGTAACAGAATTGTAATAGATTTGCTCTGTGTACAAAGTGTTAGGGAGCCTATTTCTTTAAAACTAGCTTCTTTGCTTCCTCTTATGTTCTTTGTCTGCCTAGTCACAGGCCGCAACTGTGAATCAGGCACTTGCATTTGGTTTTCTTTGTTCTATAATCCTGCTGCTTATCTAGAGCAGGCTATAGAATTTTCTTGTCACAATAGCTTGGCTAGCTAGTCAAATTGCTGTTTACCTCCATATGAAACCAGTTTAGCCAAACTTTTAACACGTTTGGCAAGTTGCCATTTCTTTTTCATGTGTACTTGTAGTGTCCTTAAATAAAAATAGAAATAAATGACAATATCTTACAGGATGGTCATTTCTGCTAAAATATATGCACTGTATTTCATTTGGCTTTGGTGACTTAAAAGTGGGACTGAAATGTTCCTGCTGTAGCATGTGGCCCAACTCTTCATTTTCTTCTGCCTCAGTAACTCACAAAAAGGAAAAGTCCTTGGGGAGTATATTACTCTTACTGGATTCACATGCGAGTTTTCATCCGGGAGTGTAGCTGGCTACAGAGCTTGGATGTGAAAAACAAATGCTTCATTTTATTTCCCTGTGCATTTAGTGTTAGGAGATAGGAAGTCCATGGTGGTTTGAGAGTCTATTTCTGGGATGGTTGATCTAACGCATTAGAATAATCAGATTGACTGCTCACCCTAAACACCCGGACAGGTCATAGTTAATTCTATTCACAACCTAAACACAACGTTGTTTACGGAACTAAGGGCAACTTTGCAAACCTGTTGACAATCTTGATTATGTATTTGAGCTTTTTCCTTCAATAGTGTTTAGTCCCAGTTTGCACTTGTTAACAGAAACAGTGTATCTATTGGAGGTGTATGCTGTTGCTAATAATATTTAAGAACGGTAGGAGAGGTAAATTAGTCATTCATTCCTTTCTGAAATCTGTTTTGCAGGCAACATGAAGAAACAAGTGACAAAGAAAAAGTCTGTGGACAAAAAAAGCAAGCAACACAGGGAGTTTCCTCAGCGTTCTGCTCTTGAAGATGTGAGGGAGAGGAAAGTGTTAGACCTCCGGAGATGGTAGTATATATGAATTGCATTCAAGTTATCCCTGTACAGTTTGTCGGCAAACAATGTTGCTGGTTATCTAATTTCAGACTTAAGAACGTCTTCATACTTCTATTTTTCAAGTAGAAATGGGGAAATGTTAAGCATATATACACTAAATCTCATACTTTCTATAAGAAGAATGAGACATTCCCTCCCATCTGCTGAAATTCTGAGACTGTTTTTCTTTCTGAATTTTTTTTCTTTTCAATAAGGAAAAAAATTATGTGGGGATTTATTGCTAGAAAACAAATGCAAGTTCACTAGCATGGTCAGGCAAAAAGTAACCTTAAATATAGTACTGATAAATGTCACTCCTGATTTTTCTTTGCACCATTAAATACTTGATCAGAATCTCAGTTCGGTGCAACCTGTACCATCTGGATGCAGTTGACTAAATTCACTTGGGTTAATGAATTTATCTGGTTCTTACTGCGTGCCTATGAGATCAGAAAGTCAGAGCTAGCCTCAGGAATCTGCAGCCCAGAATTACATTCATTAATAAATTGGTAGAGAGGCAGTTTACTACAAGTTCACATGTTAGAATAGACTGGATCGAACTGTGCGTTATACTAGTACAGAAACATTTTTTTCTTACAGAATCATTTGTACAGGACTCACAGGGAGCTGTCAGAAACTTGACTGATCTGTATGAAACATAGTAATTGTCTGACAAACTGAAGGAAACTGGTTAACATAATTGTTCCCTTTTTTTTTTTTTAAGAATGTACTTTCATTTTTTTTTAAATACAGGTAACATCAAAACATTCAATATAACATGGCACTTCAGTGGTATGGCACACAGAACAGTAGTTCAGTTTCTTCCTGTAACTAAACCAAGAATGCTTACTAATTTTTTGTGTTGCTGTTTGGTTTAGGTATTGTGTTAGTCGACCTCAATACAAGACTTCCTGTGGAATTTCATCCTTAGTGTCTTGCTGGAATTTCTTATATAGTACGCTGGGAGCTGGAAGGTAAGTGACACATAGACTGCTTTGCCTCTAGAGAGTCTAAAATACGTTGCTAATTACTTTACTAAACAATACTACTTCTTTGTTTTTCCAGTTTGCCACCTATTACTCAAGAAGAAGCTTTGCATATACTGGGCTTTCAGCCCCCATTTGAGGAGATTAGATTTGGTCCCTTCACTGGGAATACGACTTTAATGAGGTATGTCTGATTCTTTTGATGCAGCTAAATTGTTAATGTATGCAAAAATGACATTAAGAGATAGAACCTTTAAAAATACAGTAGTAGTTCATTTATTAAAAAAATAAGTGGCTGACAAAAGTTAGTCCTTTTAAGTTTTAGAATAATGAAGTGTACCTGGGTGCTCTGACACCTGAAAGAAACTCTTCAAAGAGGTTTTTTTGTATTAGTCGTTTTGTATAGCAGGACATTGCTGCACGGATCAAGTGAGCATGAACTTCTGTTTCATTTTTGGTTGGTTATTTAATGGTTGTGTAACACGTTTTTCCACACCCTTATCTTGCTGCTTTTGAAAATGCATGTTAAATGCTTGTTAATGTAATTGAAACAGCCTGAAAAGGCAATTAATACACTAGTAACTTTATGTTGAAAACAAGTTAATGATTGAAAATGAGATAGTGCTGCATCTTTGCTGCAACAGAGCTATTCAGGAGGAGGGTGGGGAAAAAAAAAAGAAAACATGGGACTGGAGTCACAGGACACTTTAACTTTGAAACTTTGTTTCACTTCTCCTGTCTTGTGTCCTGATCTTTAGGAGCTGGATCTAAAATTTTGGGACTAAACAGGGCCAGGACCATATTGTACTTCAGTGTCGAATGTCTTGACAGGGCTTTGCTGTGTTACCATTCTGTGAGACTTAAAATTTTTATAGTGTTCTTGCCTGTTCCATCAGTTACATGTGATCTAGTTAGTATTTTTTGAAGGCAATATATAGCATTTGGCACTGAATGTGAGTGCTGGATTTGAAAATGTGACAGCAGTCTGTTCTGTAATGGTAGCATACTGACTATATCATTGGAAGAGTGTTATGAAAACTTCCTGCTTTGTCTTAGGAGACTTGGATCCAGATTTTGTGTCTCTCTAGGATCATGTCAGGTTGTAGCAACCATTATAGACCAAGCTGATAAAATGTTCTATCTCTTTATGTCAACAGTCTATACAGATGAAATTTAAAACTGTCATTCTTCTTCCTTTTTCCCTATGAGTGCCCTCTGTGCTGTAGAAAACCCTTACTAGTTTGGGATTTTTTTCCTTCCTGGTTAAAAATTTTATAAGTACTTGTCAGACTGAAAATCAGGAGGGCTGAGAGCCAACCTCATCACCCAGCACACCTTTATGATTAAGATATTATCTTCAGAGATGTGAATTTGTATCTTCCAATGTGGAAAAGTTGCAGAACCTGTCCTGTATGGGACTCCTGTAGTGCTTGGGCATTGTGAAGCTGATATGACAGGAGCCCAACATGACATGCAGAAAGTCTGAAGTGAAGGGTCCTGCCTTCTGGTGTCTCAGAAAATTCCTTTTCTGTAGCTTACAAATCATGACTCAAGTCTGGCACTTCAGAATTTGAGTGCCTTTCTAAAGGCTGAGTAACTAAATGTTAGAGGTGATCGAACTGAACATGACAGGACCAACATTTCGCATCCAGCCCTTTGGTTATTATGGATCTATGTTAGGTCTGAAAAAGCAGAATGAAAGAAAAGGCTCTAAGCATTTGTCTCTTTAGGATATGTTATTTTTTTAATTTCTGTTAGAGTACCATGGTCAATTGCAGTCTATAAACTAGTGTGGTAGGTACTTAGTAGCACCCTGAGAGGTTTTTTTCTAAATTGTCAAGTAGAGGAAAAGTGGGAAGAAAAGAAATTGCATTTAATAACTCTTCAGTTGCTACAGTCTTTAAGCTTATTGTTTCAGATGGTTTAGGCAAATAAATGATCACTTCCATATCAAAGGATGCTCGTATGTTCTGTATAAACCTCACGGGAAGAACAAGACAGCTGGAGAAACTGGTACGTAGCTAATCTCGAAGCATTCATCTTACAGTATACTAGATGAAAAATCCTGCAGTCTCTAACATGTGACAGGACAAGTTCTGTAAGTAGCACTTCCAGTTTGAGATAAGCTGTCTAATAGCTCCAAGTTGACTTATTTTTCTGGTTTTACTTTTATTCTGCTAAAATTTTCCTGTGTACTGCTACTTCAATAAAATGTATTCAGTGCTATACACTGTGCTATCATAGAAATGGAATTTTGAAGTATCTAGGAGGACACCACACTTCCCAGTTCTGTGTTGGTTTTCTGGAAGATGTGTTTGGTTTTAAGACACTAGGGGAGCAAAATGTTTTTATTTCAATATTTTAGAAATCTATGTTACATAGAAATTTAGAACATACAGTGCAGAAGTATTAATGTCTTTAATAAATGTTTAATGAACTCAGCCATTCTGCCTGCCTTTAGCTAACATTTGTCTCTACAAGTTAGGTGATGATTCTCAATTAAGTTATGAAACTGCATTTTCATGTCTACTTTTAAGTGTGCTACCTAAAGAAAAAATAATATTTCTAACACAGTTAGCCTTTAGTATAATCTGAGTAATTATCTTTAAGATCCTTTGAAAAGATAAAACCATGCTGATAAGTTTTGGGGGTGATTATTAAAGTGGAAATACTTTTTTGTTTGGTCTTGCTATCCCACTTGAATATTCTGTCATGTTTCAGTGTCTTTTCTAGTCTTTTCCTGAAACTGAGCACTGCACGAACATTACAGAATATTCCCTGCCCAAACATGGAATGTGTTCTTGAGGCTAGGAAGCTCCAACAAGCTCATGATAACCAAAATGTTTGAAAGTTTTCAGGGGTTTCAGTAGTATCATTGATGTGTGCTAAGTCTGCCTTGGGGCAGTGAGACTGCATTGCATTGCTGTGTGTATTTTTAGATTAAGAGATACTTTTGCTTCTTTTTTTTTTTCCAGAACAAGTATTTTTTAATATGATTTTAATCTAATACAATGCATACTTCATATGGCATTTCCCTAGTACACACCGTGTGGCAGGAAATTAAATACAAAGAAGTTTGAAGTAAAGCCTGTATTTTATCTTTGAAGGTCACTTCCTACCCCTACTGTTCCATGATTCTATGATTTTCGTGCATGCCTGACAGGTCACATCCTCTAATTAAAAAAAATTGTGTAACTATTTCATATTATCAAATAGTTTGGGGTTTTTTTTCTACTCAGGATCTGAAGAACTCTGTATTGTAACGTGATCTTTCTTTGTAGCTGCAGGGGCCCTCGCAAAGCTAACACGTGGATTGAAAGATGAATCAATGGCCTACATCTACCATTGCCAAAACCATTATTTTTGCCCAATTGGCTTTGAAGCAACCCCAGTAAAAGCCAGTAAAGCCTATAGGTAAGATACTGTATTGATGCATATTTTAGTAGAGGAAACATAGAGAAAAGTTTTACTGCAAGTTGATTTTTTGTCTCTCTTGTCTGAAGTAGTAAAACACTACTGTGTGATTTGAAAGGACTGAGTTAAACACAACCAAGCAGACTACATTGAGAGAACTTGAACATTTCAGAAAGATATGGATGGTGCAAAGAAATTGTTTAAAGACAATTTAGCTAGATGTAGAGAGGTTACTTTTTACTTGGAGGACAAGTGAAGTTAGCTAGTCTGAAAAGTAAAACCATATGGGCTGAAAAAAGACAGAGTTGTGTGTATAATTAAGAAAAAACTATTTTACTGTGAGGATGAGGGAGCCCTGGCACAGGCTGCCCAGAGGGATTGTAGAGTCTCCTTCCTTGGAGGTCTTCAAGACCCACCTGGACATGTTCCCATGCGAACTGATCTAGGTGACCCTGCTTCTGCAGGGGGATTGGACTAGATGATCTCTAAAAGTCCCTTCCAACTCCTACCATTCTATGATTCTATGATGGAATTTTTCTTTATTAAATAAAAGCAAAAAGCCTGCAGTGATACTAATCCATTACAAAGTGGTCATAACAAAATCTGCACTTAGAGAAGCCAGTGTTTGTGTATGATAAGAACAAGGGATGTGTAGGTATTGCAGGATGGTGTTTACATACTTTTTTTGCAGTGTTCAGTGATAACTATGATAAGCTGAAACTACCAGACTGTAAAGCTTAGAAAAGTAAAGAGATCTGAATTATTTGTTACCAAGAATTGATGGGAGGAGAGAAGCAAGAAGAGCTCTCTGGACTATCACAGTATGTTTGGCTTTTTTAAACAATGCTTAGAATGCTGAGCAGTTCTCAGAGACCAGGAGAAACTTAATATGCCTCTTCTCTTAGAATAAAAACACAATTTCCTGAATAAATTCAGATTTTTCAGGTTTTTTTGATGTTGGGAGAAAAAAATTGAATAATTCATACAGGTTTCAATTAAATACAGGTGTTAATAGCATTTATATTCTTACTGAGTTTAGGGAAAGTCTTGCATTAAACCCACAAATTGTAATGTTGAAACATTTCATTATCTTAGCTTTTGTATGGCATTTAACTTGCTGCTGTATGGTATGCAGAGAGTAGTTTGTTTTACCTTGTTTACAGATTCATATTAAATGAATCTGTTTTTCCCTCTCTTAAGGTAGTTGCATAGATAGTATGTATTGGAGGTTTCTGTTGGACTTTCTCAAGGTTCAACTGTTGGTTGATATTTATCAGGATTATCATTAGGCATAAGACAATCCCTGGCAAAGTTAGCAGATACCAATAGTGGAGAGTGCTGAATGATGAAGAAAGTAGGCCACAGGGTAAGCCTCAGGCTTGTACTTTGCTTAGCAAGTAGCCTGCCTTTGGCAGTGTTGGACATGTATTGTCCCATCAAGGAATGAAGAATGGTAGCTGTACTTTCAGAGTTCAGAATGGTAATTGTTTGAAGGTAATAAAGCATAATCAACTGAATCTAATTATCTAATTTCCAAGAATAAGCCTAACTATAGGTTGATGAAAGCCTTTAGTATATGAACGCAAGAATACTTCAGTTTAGTAAGACTGTATTCAGTGACATGCCATGCCAGTGAGAAGTGTGGAATATGTGCCCCAAATAGATGTCTGACACATCAGTCTGCATAAGTTTACCAAAAAAGTTGTTGATGTCTTGCTTATTTGATCTGTTATTAAGAATCTCAACAGGAAGAACAAAAGTAAAAAAAAAGTTGATTATTAGCTCAAAAATGCAGTTTGAAAAACAATATAGTCCAGTGCGTGGAAACTTAACATGCCTTATATCTAGTTTCAATTTATGTTGTTTAGTAATGAGTGAGAACAATGATTTGAATACTTTACCCAAGGTAAAGAATGGGTTCTCAGTTGCCGGTGATGTTATTTCTAAGTCAATATTAGATTTTCTTCCTAACAACAGATATCTTCTAACAATGTAATATGAAGTAATGAATTCAAGGAGCTTTTATAGCCTTATTTTAGGCTGGAGGTGTGACCCGAAGAGCACCCTCTTCTCCTCATATCTTTTAATGACTTACTGGAAAAAAAATACTTTTAGGTTCCAGAGGCACTATCTGCAGCAGTTCTTGTTTACGTGTTTTTGTATTCTAGTTGCAAAGGAAAGCTTTTCTTTAAAGAGCAAGCTAAGAAGCTTTTAAGTTCCAAAGGAAATGGGTAGGTAGGTTGCTAGGCTGAGCTTAGGAGACAGTTCTTAGGTCACCCACAGACTTCCTGTATGATCTTAGGTTGCTGGATTTGGACTCGGGAGACCTGGGTTCAGTTCCCAGTTCAACCACAGACTTCCAGTGTGACTTTAGGTAAGTCAATGAATCTATCCTGTGTCTTGGTTTCCCATCTGTACAAAGATGGCATATGTTGTTATTTTACAGGGAGTATTTTATTGGGAAACAAATTACTGCAAGCAATCAAGCCAGATGCTGTCTAATACCCTAGGCAGAAAACTCTCAGGTTTTCTCACAGTTGAAACTGTTTTTCGTGGGATAATTGTACACAGAAAGTCACAGAACAGTCCTTTTTGTGTACCTCATCAGTCCACCCTGATGTCTGATACAAATTGTTCCTGACAAGGATACTGCGGGCTTTGAGTTTCTCGGAGGTTGCTCATCAGTTGAGGGTTTTGGGTTTTGATATGTCGTATTGGATACTTAGGAAGAAGCAGTTGAAGTTACAAGTTGTTTTCATACAGGCTACCCTACAGCTGTCAATAAAAACTGTCAACCAAAGTATACTTTAAAAATAGTGGAAGGAGTTCTTTTGTCATAAGGAGGGGGACGTTTCTTCCACCTTTGGCTTTCCACAACTCTTTATTGCCATCATTATGTATGTTTTTGTATTTGGATCTTATATGAGACTGCCTTTTATCCGAGTAACACTGTTTTTTATGAAAATCTCTCTTTTACCCAAGTAATTAATTGCTTTTATCTGGCTTCCAGGCCATGTGAAACAAAAAGTTTCTCTGTATGCAGTTGCAGACACTATTGATAGCACAGGAGCTGGTTCTTAGTTTGGCTGAGGAAACAATTTGGAATGTTAGAAAAATCTTTAAAAGAACAATAGAATGTTACTATCTATTTTTCTTTTCAGTATGCACAATAAATCTTACTAGGATTTTATCTTCTATTGAACAGAGGTCGTGTCTTGCAGCAAGAAGTAGAATATTGGATCTTAATTGGAGAGCCGAGCAGAAAACATCCAACAATACATTGTAAAAGGTATGTTACTTGGTAAGAATGTAAAATAGTATGTTTTCTTTCAAAACAATTAGTACTTCTCTACTAAGGATCACCAAGTGACTTTCTAGTTCTTTTGAATGAATGCACTATAGTTCTAGCAGAAAGGGGCGCTTTAGTGAGCAACTTCATGTTTTGACCTCAAGGCTGTCTCTGCATTTTTAAATAACATGGCTGGACATGTGTGGGCTGCTGAAAGCCAAAGCCTGTATCTTGTTTGAGTGTGCTCGTGTTAGTCAGGAAGGAAGGATACTTCAGCCATCTGTCATCATGCCAATTGCCACTTCAGGCTGTAGGAAGCTTGGAGGAGTTGAGGCTGCAGTTTAGGGTGTACCCAGGCTGTGTCTGGGGAGTGCAGAGGAAATAATGCTGCTACCAAGATCTCCTATCTTAGGTGCAGGTACAGCCCGTACTCTGTGGTTTAGGCCCATCAGGGAACAAAAGACCACAATTAGCCTCAAGTACCAAAGTCCTGAGGATTGCTAAAGGGCAGGGAGAGCTTAATTGCTGCTTATGGTCCAGAACAAAATAGACCAGGCTACTCGGCTTGGGGAAGAAACCAGAAAATAGTTTAATGCAACACCAACTATAACATAACCATAAAACCCCAAAACACAACTAAAATAAAACAACACAGAGTGGTACAATGATAAAAAGTCTGACTAGCCCTTTACTACCACCTTGTCCCCACCCCTCCCCTCTTTCTGGGCTCAGAGCCCTGATCCTGGGGTTTTTACCTCCTCCCCGCTCTGAACGGCCCAGGGAGGCCGGGAGTGGAGGTTTCAGTCAGTCAATTCCTGATGGCTTCTGCTGTTTGTCTCTCCTCAGGGCAGGTGGGCTCTGCACCAGTCCTCCTTGCTCCTCTGTGGGGTACCTCACATACATAGCAGCCCTGCAGGGACTGCTCCATCCTGCATTTATCCCAAAACCTGCAGCTCTTCTCTGCCTCTCGTGTGGGTCTACTCTGTGGCACACAGGCTCTCCAGCACGACCTGTGCCATGGCTGCCTCCTCACACAATCTCTTGCCCATCTGGGCGCACTCACACGGAGCTGCTGGTCGCTCTCAGTCCTGCCATGGCCCTGCATGGGTTGCAGGGGTACAGCCTGCATTCTCACCACGGCTTGCAGAGGTGTCTCTGGTCTGGTGCTCCTCCTTCCTTCTTCCTTCTCTGACTGTGGGGTCCACGTGGTTGCCTCCATCCTGCATCACTCTTAAACCTCCTGCCGAGCACTTCAAATTCCCATCCCTAAATAGTGATTGCTGAGGTGCCAGATTGGCCCAGCTGGGCCAGAGGTGGGTCTGAAATCCAGGAGCCTGGGGAGAGTCCAAAAACTTTTTAGCAGGTCTTCACTGCAACCCCGTCCTCCTGTTACCAAGCAAAAGCTGCTCCTTGCTAAACCATGACACTCTGTTATGTTATTAGTTTATCTGTGCATTAAAACAGTATCATGAAGTCTGGCTCATACAAAGTTGGTGTCTAAACTAGACATACAGGCTAAGAGAGCTAGAAGGTGCTACATAGAGATGTCAGTCATCTGTTATCTTTGTCACAATAAAGTAATAGAACAGCTTTCTCAGCTTTATTGGACATATTTGTTCATAATGCTTCATACTAATTCCTGAAATGATGGAACAGTGCAAAACAATAGTATTTTCCAAGAAACCAATTCTGTGGCCAAAACTTAAGTTTTAACAAATAGCTTCTCTGTCACCCCCTGAATTACTCATGGCATAATTTTTCTTTGTACATTAGGAAAAGAGCTGTGATTAAAAAAATCTAATGATTTTTAAAAAAATCACACTTGTGCTTTGTTTCTTCTTCTTTATCATATAATTATTTTGAAAAATTGTTTGAAAGTGCTTATCTGACTTTTTCATAACCAGTCATATGTAACCCAGAACCTGAAACCCAGATATCTTTTCTAATTTGTCCGTGATGTGACTATATCTATAAGTGTAAATAGCTGGATATGAGATTGAGAATATGACGAGATAAAATGCAACAAAACAAGAATCACATTATGCATGTGGTAGCTGTGCTGAGAAATGGTGTACTACACATCCCACTGACAGTATTTTTTTCCTATGGTGTATAAGCTACACGTGGCATAGGAAAAGGTTTCTAAATATAGAATGCAAACCTTTTTAATGGTGTTTTTGATTGTGGTCACTATTTATCCTGCTACATTCACAATGAGAGCTAGCAGAAATTTGTGTGCTAAGAGGGCAAAGGTTGGGGTAGAAATTGATTTTCTGAACTTGGAGGGTGACGTTAGAGAGAAGCAGACAATTAGACATTGATGGAAATGAAAAAGAGATGTTTAGGCTTCAAGAGGTCTGGAACATGGGATTGTTTGTTTCAGTTGGGCTAGAAGGAACTATGAAACTCTGAAGAGCTTAGTGAAAGGAGAACGATTGAATTGATAGTTTATTACAGATGGGAATTAAATAAAATAGAGGAGCGTGTTAAGCTGAGAGCTGTCTGATAAAAACAGATTCAGTGTGTGAGTAAAAACAGGAGGCAAGAGGATTAAATAAAGTAAAAGCTAATGTTCCTCCTTGCCTAAACTGGGTTTTGCTTCATCCTTTCACAAACTAATGAATTGGTCAGCATAAGCAACACAATTAAGAACTCGCGGTGCCCTTAATCATTTTGAAAGGGTTTTTTCAAGAGCAGCAATAATAACATGGTTTGATTGAGAGAGACACTTCTACACCTAACTTGTTGTCTCTAATCCTGAGGCTTTTATATCTCTACATGTTCTTTTAAGTTGATGATAAGACTATTTAATGCTGCAGACCTGTTCTTTGCATGAGTGTGTTAGCACGAGTCTTACTGGTGCTAAAGTTTCACAGATGTCACCTGAGTAGTAATAATGTTATTCTGTAGGTGGACAGATATTGTCACTGACCTAAACACTCAAAATCCAGAATATCTAGATATTCGACACCTAGAGAGAGGATTACAGCATCGAAAAACAAAGAAGGTAAGGTAAACTTACTAAGGTGGGAGGAAATTTGTGGTAGATTTTATTGCAAACTTATTCATGTTTCAGCACTGTAAGAACACTTCACTAAAATAAGTTTGTTATGTAGTATTGCTGAAGACAAAAGTCACCTATAGGTACTTACACACCAGAGTAATTTATAAATATTTACTTGCAGGACAAGATGCTATACAGCAGTAGCCTGGCATATACTAGGTTGCTATATCCAGGATGTCTGTGTACACATTATATTTGGTCAGAATGTTTAACCATTTTGGCTTAAAATCTAGCTGCAGCAAGTATAGAAATACTCTACGGACAAATTACAGACAAGTGGGAAAGAAAGTACAGTTGAGTAGAATCAAACGTAAGGCATGTGTGACTCGTGTGTGTCAGTACATAGGGTTTTCTTTTCTGTAGATAAGGCTCTATCTTTTGAGTGGGAGATGTATTTTTGATTTGCAAATGGAAAGTCTATAATAGACTGAAGAGATGATTTCCAGTGTTGAGACCCTGTGGAAGACCATGTTAGCAAGATGAGAAGGACCAGAAGAGATAATTTGTGTGGAAGTGGCTGGAGAGTAAAAAAAGACTAGCAGAAGATAATGAGAAAGAAGGCAGTAGTTGAAACTGCGAAACAATCAAAATGGAGCAGAGTTGTTTGTTTGTGGATGTGTTCTATGTGGGTTTTTTTGTTTGTATGTTGTTGGTTTTTTAACTATCTTTTTTAAAGGATTCTGTTACCTGCTAAGATGTTCATTCGCAATATCTATGTATGTTAGAAATGCACCTGTGTACATTTAACAAAGAACCTTTTCCCTTTGATTAGGTTGGAGGAAATCTTCATTGCATCATTGCCTTTCAGAGACTTAATTGGCAAAGATTTGGTCCTTGGAGTTTTCCATTTGGAAATGTTAGGCAGGATAAACAATCTCAAACACAAGGACAAGGGATTTCCAAATCTGAGAGTGAAGACAATATCTCTAAGAAGCACCATGGACGGCTGGGACGATCTTTCAGTGCAGGCTTTCATCAAGAATCTACGTGGAAGAAATCTAATCTTCGTGAGAGGAGGAACAGTGGGTATCAGAGTTATAATGATTATGATGGAAATGATTAAAATTAACTTTAGATAATAGAGTTGACATATTAAAGTTAGTTTTAATCAAGACATGTTAGGGATCTCTTAGTCCTAGAATACATACGGATAGAAGTTTAAGATACAGCTTCATAATTATTAAATAAATCTGATTATATGGTTGCAATGGGTGAGATCGATGTATAAACTGACACATAAGCACAGATTATTGTACTTTTGCAGTGAAAAGTAAATATGACAGCAAAATCAATTCATTCTTCTGAAAAAAAAAGTATTATGACCTGATCTGTGAAAACAAAAGAGCAGATTGAAATTAGTCAGTGTAATAAAGAGACTTCATTGAAAATACTTAGTATTCAAAAGCATGAAAATTTATGATATGACTTCATAAAAAAGGGTTATTCTGCAAATAAGGCGTGAGGATAAAACTAAACATTACCTTCCGTCTTACACTTCATTTTGTTAAGGCTGCCCATATCCAGTGAAAATATAAAACGTGACATACGTGAGGAAACTTTGTCATATTTACAAAGTGAATGTACATTTTGCTTTTAGTTCCCAGTAGACTTCTGTCAGTCAGATAATCATATTTTGTCAAGCAGGCCTCAGTTTCTTTTCCCTTAGCTAGATGCGTGTTTTGGACTGAGAGAAATTGCCTGTGGCAGGAAAAGTTTGAGGATGGACCCTTATTCATCGCTTTTGCTGAACACCGCGTTCTGGTGGCAGTTCTTTTCCTTGTTCAGTCATAAAACCTCTGACGTTTTTCTGCTGCTTTTAAAATTTTATGTGAAGGGGATGCAAGTGCTGAAAAACTGCTTAGCAGCCCTGATGATATACCTCTCAGCCAGCAAACAATTAAAGCTTTTTTGGGTGTCCAAATGCAGTCTCTTTGGTTTTTTTCTTTTCTTTTTTTCCTCCTAATTTTAAATGTATGCAGTTGTTTGCACGGACACATCTCAACAGTTGTAACTTTCTCTGTGTACAAATGTTCATATCTGCTCAAGGATTAATTTTTTGACATAAAAGATTTGTCACAGAATGCAGGGGTTTTGTAGGTTGCTGCTTTTGTTAACCAAAAATGGGAGACTTTTAGACTTTTGTTCATTCAATAAAATTCGTTTTCTATTTCGTTGTTTGCTTTTCATTTGTCTTGGGAACAGTGACCTTATTTTTAATGCAGGTTTTTCTGAAAGTAGATAAGCAAAGGATCAGAATTACAACTCCTGCTTAGCAAAGTCTTTTTTGAGGTAGGATCTCTTTACTCATAAGCCTGTGCAGCCGCTGTGGCTTCTAATATTTAATTTAACACTGCAGACTTGTGCCTGAACAAAGCCCATAGGTTTTGAAAATTAATTTTTCAGATTAACTACTCTCAGATTTTATTTTTGCAAGCTCAGTGTGGGCTCAGCACTCAAATTTCTTTAGGTGTGTTGTGATGGTCTTCTGGTTTTAGAGTTACTTTGTCCTTGGATCAGAGACTGTCAACGGTTCATCAGTGAAGTACATGATGTGTCCGATTCTTAAAACATTAGCAGAAGGAAGATGCACATGCTTGGGGATCTGCCACTGGCAGCTTTGGCTAGAGATTCCCATGTGGGAGGTGGGTGCAGTGAGGTGCACTGGGGATCCAGGGGGAGAGCACAGGGGCAAATCGTATTTAGGAATGTAATGGTTTTGTCTGGGCCAGATTTTTTGGTAGCAGGGGGGCTACAGTGATGGCTTCTTTAAACAAAGAGTTGCCAGAAAGCTTCCCATGTAGCTCACAGTCAGTTCTAAGCTGGACCCTGCACCTGACCCAGGCCTAGCCAATTAGTGATGGAAGTAACGCCTCTGTGAATAATATTTGAGAAGGAGAAGTTGTTGCACAGTTGCAAAACTGCAGCAGCAACAGGGAGAGTGAATGTGGAAACATCTCTGCAGACACCAAGATTGGTGGAGGAGGGTTCTTAGGCACTGAAAAGGCTCCCCTGTGAAATGTGGTGAGGACCATGGTGAAGCAGGTTGTCCCTTTGCAGTCCATGGAGGACCACTGGCAAACAGAGACCCACTCATAGCCTGTGGAGAAGCCCACACTGGAGTGGGTGGATGCCTGAAAGAGGCTGTGACTCCTTAAGAAGCTAATCCTGGAGCAAGTTCCTGGCAGGACCTAGGAGTTTGTTGGGGAGGTGCCCACAACGTAGCATGTTTGCTGTTAGGACTTGTGATCCTATGAGGGACTGAGGCTGGAGCAGTCTGTCCCTGAAGGACTCTTCTCCTAGTGGATGACCCACGCTGGGGCAGTGTGTGAGGATCTGCCCCCGTGGGAAGCCCCATGCCGGAGCAGTTCATAAGGAGCTGAAGCCCACGGGAAGGACCCACGCTGGAGAAGTTTGTGAGGGACTGTCTCCCGTGGGAGTGACCGCACACTGTAGCAGTGGGAAGTGTGATGAGGCCTACCTCTGAGAAGAAGCAACAGCAAAGTCCATCCGTACTGAACTGACCGCAACCCTCATCCCCCATCCCCTGCGCCTCTGAGGGGAAAGGACGGAGAGTCTTGAGGAGGGGTGGGGAGAGGTGTTTTTAAGACGATTTTATTTCTCATCTCCTTGCTCTTATTGTTTCTTTAATAAATCCAACCTTTTTTTTTTCTCCCTGAGTCCGTTTTGCCCGTGACTCGACGCGTGACTGCCAGCCTCCTACCTGCAGCCCGCCCGCCTCAGGCGGTAGCGCGGCGCTGCGCACCCCTGCCTGAGGCTGCGCACGGGTGGCTGCAGGCGCGACGTCTATCGGCAACAGCAGCGGGAGCTACAACTACCCTCAGCGGTATGACATGTAAGAGGAAGCCGGTGAGCTCTGCTCCTCGCCAACCTGTTGGAACACCTACCGCGCCTGGCTCCGCCCCGCGAGCCGCAGTTCCCGGCGGGCGGTGCGGCGGGGCCGGCCGGCGCATGCGCGCACACTGCCGGTAGGCCGCGGAGCGGCGAGCGGCACCTGCGCCTGAGGGGAGCCTGTCTCCGGATGTCCCTCGTCCCGCCGCAGGTGAACCCCGCCGCAGGTGAACCCCGCCGCACTCTCTGACGGACATCCCACCTCGCCTTCCACTGTCCCTGCCCCGTTCCGGTCTGGCTGCCTTCCTGCCTTTCTCCGCTTCGCTCTCCCTCGGGCTGGGCTCTCTGTGCCATCCCACGGGGCCCCTCGGCGTGTCCCCCGGGCGGGGGCGGTTGCCTGGGACTGTGAGCCGTCTGAGGGCCGTCCGGTGAGCAGCCGTAGCGCTGCGCTCGGCCGGATTTCGTAAGCGTCTTTGAGGTATCACAGCTGAGGGAATCCTCTGGAACCGGCCCGAGCGGCTGCCGCGGCGCCCGCCTCTCCCCGCCTGTCCCCTCTCCTCCCTCGGAGCTTTCGTTCGCAGTGGTAACGCGTTGGCGTTGATAAACGCGTACATGGATCGTATAACCTTTGGGTTATTCCTGCCTTTGTTCCTCATAGGTTGTTCACTTTCAGACCAGCTGAGAAGGGACCATGGGAGTTCAAGGGCTTTGGAAACTGCTTGAGTGTGCTGGGAAGCCTATAAACCCAGAAACTCTAGAAGGAAAGATTCTTGCTGTCGGTATCCTTTCAGAGTAAAGATGGGGAACCAAGTTAGTGATGGAGATGATTTTTATGTTTTTTTCTTGTTTCTACATGATTAATTTAAGTTATGACAAAATAAGTTGTTTTTTATGCTTGATAGTATGCAGAATGCAAAGTTCTTTTTTAATAGACTCCTTACACAAGTATTGGGCAATAGGATTTTGTGCTTTATATATAAACGTGCTGCTCTCAGTAGGACTATAAGATGGAAAAGTTTAAATACTTCTGCATCGATTTTTCCTGTCGTATATGCTTAGCTAAATGCTGGAAAGATGTGGAAAGCAGTTACTCCTCATTTATTTGTAAAAGTAGCTGGGGAGGTACTACTTGCTGCACTACACTGCTTTTTGTTCAGGGTGGGAGGGAGGCAAGAATTTATTCTCCAAAGTTTACAATATTTGGGTAAACTTGTCTGTCATAAGCCAAGCCTGGAACAATAGGCAAAAAGCCTCTAAGTAATTTATGTGCACTTTATAGAAACTATTAGTGTGTGTGTGTAAGATAGCACATATGTTTTTCCTCTTAACGGGTCTTTAAGATATCAGTATTTGGTTGAATCAAGCAATAAAGGGAGCCAGAGATCGTGGTGGTAATTCCATACAGAATGCTCACCTCCTCACTCTGTTTCATCGACTCTGCAAGTTACTGTTTTTCAGAATCCGACCTGTCTTTGTTTTTGATGGAGAGGCACCTCTTCTGAAGAGACAGACCTTGGTAAATACCTTTTCTGAACCATTGCAATGCAAAAGAGGATCTATGTCTCCTGATACGAAGTAGCCATTTCCAATTTCCTGCTTATTCTACTTAAGATTCCGAGCTATGAAGATGAAAGACTTGAAATGCACTGCTGTTCGTGTGTTCTTTGCAGACCCACTGTTGGTGAGCTGTTGGAGCATGCAGCAGCTCCCTTTTGATATATTCAGGTTGTATTTATGTGGAGAGGTAGAGGGTGGCATAAGCCTGAGTCTTGCTTCAGAATGGACCAGAACACAATTCTTGCATCTGTACCCAGAAGCTGAAAGCTGTTCCTGGGTCCTGTAGAAGATGCTGATGTAGAGAGATTTAGATGACCTGAAGGCTATATCCCAATAGATGTAGGATGAGTTAGGAGTTGCTTGTAGGCTCAACATACAGAATTAATTGATTGAATATGTATCTTCAGCATCCAGCAAGATATTGTTGATGTCAACCCTATTTTCACAGGCTAAGCGAAGACAAAGAAAGGAGATGGCCATTAGTGATTCCAGGAAGACTACGGAGAAACTCTTGAAAACCTTTTTAAAGAGACAAGTTATCAAAACTGCACTTACGGGCAAAAGGCAAGAATAAAGATGATTTTCCCTTTGCTTATAAGTGACAGATGTGTTTTTATTTAGCTATTAATCATTATTGTGTTTTTGTTCTTTCTCTAAGGAAAGAAGCTTTGCCCAGTATTACACAAGTTCGAAGAGAAGGAATTGATGATATGTATGTATTGCCTACTTTAGAGGAAGAAGAGAAGAACAGGTAGGTATAATTAAGAAAAATAGCTCAAATGACTGTAATGAACTTAGATAAAAGGATAAAACTTGGAGTGGTTTTTTTGATGTTGCTGGAAGTCTTTTGACCCATGAGATTTCACAATATGTAAAGTATATTACTTGAATTTCTATTTTATTTCAGTTTCTTTTTGGAGAGTTTGGTTTATAGCTCTGGATATGGAAGCCTTCTACTTTTTTATGGAAAAATAACAGAAGAAGCTTACAGATCACAGATTAAATTTCTAGACTGGATTTGTGTTTAAGAGTGAAAGTTCTGCCTCAATCTCTGTGGCCGTATCCATACAACTAAATGGAGCTCATTAAGTAGCTGTTGTGTGGCAGCTTGATTGCCATTTATGTCCTCTTATTCAGGAGTTTAGATGTGTTCAGCAGAAGCAGGCTTTGAGTGCACTTGTCAAACTTGTGACATCTTAAATAGCACTAGGTGGGAATGTGGACCTATCTATTAGGTTACTCTTGCACATCTTATCTATACTTTTACATATTTTAAATACTGATGAAAGAATGAGGTGATGATGTAAACAGCAGCAGTTCTCTCAGTCCAGTTTTAACTGGTGTACGTCTGTCTTCTTGCTTTCTGTTCAGATCTTTTGGCTTGTCTGTGAATTTACAGGTGTGCGGATGTGTATGTGTAGGCACCTGTATACATATGCGTACTTTGATGTTTTGAATTTTTTTGTACTTAGCAGTGAAGGGACGGCTAAAGTTCTTTTGCTTAAAATAGGAACTTTTATTTTCCTAGGTAAATCTCTACATCCTTTTTTTTTTTTTTCCTTTTTGTGATTTTTAGTTCAGAGGAGGAAGAGGAAAAAGAGTGGGAAGTGAGAATGACCCAAAAAAAGATGTTACAGGTCAGTGCATCCCAATTGCCCTGTCATAGTGAACAGTCCTCTCATTCATGTGCTTTGCTGAAAGAAGATAAAAAAAGTCTTTGGAGGTAGTAGTCTTGCTATAGCATTACTTGCCAAGCAAACAAGCCCTGGCTGCCCAGACAGGCTGCCCAGGGAGGACGTGGAATCTCTTTCTCTGGAAGTTTTCAAAATGCACCTGGATTCGTTTCTGTGTGACCTGATCTAGGTGGACCTGCTTTACCAGGGGATTGGACTGGATGATCTCTAAGGATCCCTTTCAACCCTTACCATTCTGTGGTTCTGTGAGAAGGATTTGTTTTTTGTAATGACACAAGTGAAACATAGACATTTGTGCACATGTGTATGCACATACAAGACAGCAAACTTCAGAAATTCCCTTGTTTCTCCAAATGGGAATTGATGTTGAAGCACTTTGGTCCTTGACTTTTCACAGATAAATTCTGTGTTCCCTTCTAATGGGAAGTGAAGCAAAGAAATATGTAACCTAAGAAAAAAGCCTAATGAGTAATAAGATTAGCTCTGCTTTCAACATTGTAAAAAAACCACAAAACCCAACCAACCAACCACAAAAAAAAAGACGTTGATCTTGATCCCATTCAGAAGAAGAACCTCTTCGGAAGGATAAAATCAGACCAACTGAGGCTATATAGGATGTGCTTCTATGATTTGTACTAAATATGTTTTTGTAAAAAGAATTAACCTTTCTTTGTATGGTCTACATCATTAATTGTGTACTTTTTGGGTAGTAGTTACCTTTTTTTTTTAGTTATCTGTTTTCTTCACAGTATAGGAAGTAGCGACATATTTTTTAGGGTTTTCTTTTCTTTGGAATGATGCTGTAAATATTTTGTTGTTCTTACTGTTCTGTAATACAAAATAGGTGTTTATGTTGGTTTTTTTATAGGAAGAATTATGTGAAAATCCTCATTCTGTAGATATTGAATCAGAAGATTTCAACAAGCTGCCTCCAGAAATAAAACATGAAATCTTGACTGATATGAAAGAATTTACGAAGCGAAAAAGAACATTATTTGAAGCAATGCCAGAGGTAGGATTTAAAACAGTTTTCAAGCCATCATAATGCAGCTGTTGCCATTAATGCAGATGAAGATTACATCAGAGTATCACATCTGGAAAGCTTTACCCCAAGGCTTGTTTAATAAGAGATGTTATGGGGAAGGGAAAAATATCCAATGAGATAATGACTCTTAGCAGATCCTCCCCCTCTGTCTGTTCAGACGCTTGTCTCTGGATTTCTGCTAAAACTGACAGAGCTAGTCCAGTTTGGCAAGAATGGAAAACTGATCACATTGTGTCTCCTGCCTCATCAGCATTATGCCCAAGATTTCAATTGTAAGAATGTACTGCTGGTGTGGATAAACCAGGCAGAATGAGTGCAGCTTGGATTCTGAACCTTCAGGTTGTTAGAGGAGCTGACATCTGGGAAAAGGTTTTTTTTGAACTTAAGCAGGGACGTTTCTGATTCCATTCAGAGACAATATGGTGCTACTTCTACAATAGCTTGCAGAGCGGTTAGATTTTAAAAATACAATGTGTGTTAGATCGAATGGTAGCTTGTCCCCAGGTGTAAGCTAAGAACCGTCTTCTTAAAGTCATTCACGTATGGGTTCTGTTGCAATTGCATTGTTTTTAAGATGGAGACCACCTCCTTTAGCCAGCTAAGTTTTTTTTTTTTGTCACATCATTGAGATCTCATCATGTTTGGCCAACATTCAGGAGTACTTAATGGTATCTTTTAGTATAGTGGCTTGGAACTGCAGCAGTCAGTAAAGACAAATGCTACCTGCTTAAAAGAAACTCTTAAAAGGCTCTACAGAGCACAATAAGTGAACTTGCTAAAAGGTGCAGCTAGTGGCATTTAAATTGACTTGGTTGTTTGTTTTGTTTTGTTTGTTTTTAAGGAGTCCAATGACTTTTCCCAGTACCAGCTTAGAGGTTTGCTTAAGAAAAGCAACCTCAATCGGTGCATAGAAAATGTAGAAAAAGAATTGAATCAACAGCAGTCGGGTGAAATCCAAACACAGTATGAAAATGAAGGTGGTTTTGTGAAAGAAGTGGAATCTAGGAGGGTAGTCTCTGAAGATACTTCTCACTATATCCTAATAAAGGGTATGTCAGCTCTTAATTTTGGTGTGTGCAGTCTGCAGCTGTCAGTTTTAAGAAAAACATGGATATTGATTACAGCTGCAAATAGCCAATGCTTTGTATGAGATGTATGTTACTGTTAAATATTATTAATTGTGATCTGTAAACGTGTAGAAAACAAGTTTATTAATATGTAAAATGGAATGTTAGTGTAAAATAGCTTTTCAGTAAAAAAACCCAAACCAAACTAGAACATTTTCTTTCAGGTATTCAAGCAAATGAAACTACAAGCAGAGACTTGGAAGCTGTTGCGGGACCCTCATCAAAAATGCTTGAATTTACTAAATTGAATAAAAGCAGTGAATCTCCTGCTAGTGCAAAGCTAGTTGTGTCTGACAAGTTGCAGACGGAGGAAAATAACAATATGGTGACAGCACCACCCTCTCCTCGGACTTTGCTTGCTATCCAGGCAGCTATGGTGGAAAGCAGCTCAGAAGAAGAATTGATGGATGAAGATACAAGACGGTTGAAAGTGGACCAATCTGTGACAGAGGAAGGTGCTGTGTCTCCAAGAACACTACAGGCTATCCGTCAAGCTCTGAGTGATGATGATAAAAGGGAGGAAGTTGTTACTGTTAGAACCATTGGAGTCCTACCAGAAAGATCAGAAGTGAAAGATTTTCTGCTTAGTAGCTCAGATGAAGATGTTACTGTTAAAACTGTTGGAGTGCTACCAAAAAGATCAGAAGCGAGGGATTTTCTGCTTAGTAGCTCAGATGAGGAAGACCAGATTCCTGAAGTTGAAGAGGTAAAAAAGCCCCCTACATCTACAATTCATTTTCCAGACCAAGTGATTGTGCAAGATGCTGAATTTGAAAAAAAGAGTCATGAGTTGAAAGAAAATGGTATTGCACCCAGTGTATCCAGAGATGAAAATAATTCTAGTATTGACAGTACTAGAAAAGACAAAGAAGATGTAGACAAACAAGAAAATAATTCCCAAATGGACTTAAATTCTTCCGAACATAAAGATCTAAGCTTGTGCACGCAGAAGGCAAACTGTCCCCCTGAACAAACTAGTGTAAGAGTTTTAACTCGTGCTGAAGCAACAGACCTTTCTAAAACTGAGGAGAACCTGAAAATTCCTGAAAATACAGAGGAAGTAATTTCACAAACAGAAGAGAAAGTACCTGAGGCACAAAAGGATATTAGAGTTTTTCCAGAAGCAAAAGATCCCGAGGAGGAAAGAGGAGGGGTATCACAGTCGGAAGACAGTGATTCTGATGGTATGTGCTTTTTAATTGTGTAAAAAGATAAGAAAATAAGACCTTATTTGTAGTTAACTGAAGTTAACCTTTTCTGCTAGTAATAAATGCTTTAAAATACATCTGTTCCTGTGTATGTAGGAGAGGGGAAGAAAATCTGAGCTGTGTTTTGCTGCTTGGTGTTAAGTTTTATTGTTGAAACATGAATGTACAATACAGAGTTGGGAAAGCATACTGTTGTCTAAATTGAGCTTAACTGATGCGTTAAGGGTTGGTCACTTGGTTTCTGGAATTTCACAATCCTTAGATGTAGTTACTGTACATAGAAACAAAAATACTGCCCAAGTTAAGAATGGGTACAAATAACATCTTTGTAACAAGCAGCAGGAAGTTGAAAACTGTATTTTCCTTTAATAGGCAGCTTTATTGAAGTGGATACTGAAATCGGTAACGAGGCCGAGTTTCCTACTAAATACGATGAAAAACTAGGTGATGAAACAGCACCTCCAGAAGTGGAGACAGACACACATGATACTGTCACACAGGACTTGATGAAGGAGTCTGATGAAGTGCAGTTGGCGAATGATCAGAATGTTGAAAGAGAAGATAGTAAAGATGCATCAGATGAGTGGCAGGACATCAGTTTGGTAACTCCTTGTTATTTGTTTTGAGAGCTATTGGAGAGCCTAATACTGTTTTGTTGTTTTATCATGTATGTATCTAATTTCATGGGAACTGTTTTTTCATTAAAGGTGATGGTTAACCATAATCTCTCTGAAATGAGAAGGAAGCTTTAATGATACGGCATTCTGATGGATAGAGTCCTGCAGTTTACTGTGGTAGAGAAACTGGCAACTTCAATGGTTGAATTAATGGAGCATGTATTACTAGAATAATTATAGTTTGAGACTTAGTGCTTTACTTAACTAAGGATCCCAGAATTGTTGAAATAATGGAAATCTTGGTTTATTTTTCAGGAAGACCTGGAAGAATTAGAAAATGACCTTTCTGCTGAGCAGAATATACTTCAGTCTCAAAAACAGCAGCAGGAACGTGTTGCTGCTTCTGTAACAGGACAGATGTTCTTGGAAAGCCAGGTAGTATTTGTTGAATCATTTTGATTTGATATAGCATGATATGGTCCCCTCTGCTTCAGTCAAACATTTTCCGAAAAGCTGTTAGTAATTTTGCTTAACTGTAACTCACCTTTTTATCTCTTAGGAACTTGTTTTCTACAGTCTGCTTGATTTAAAATATTGACATAAATATGAGTTCCAACAAATTTAAAGAGCTGTTATTTAAAAGTAATATTAAAATTATTAATAAATCAACACAATATTAAACACCAACTTTTTAACACTGGACCAGTTTGATCTTTGCCTATTGCTGTGAAAGGTGCAAATTCAACAACAACAACAAAAAGTTACGTTTAGCAGTATGAAATTGATGTAATCTGGGTGTAAGTTGTGATTTCCCCTAGAGATTAAGAGAGAAAAGCTTACAAGAAATCTGTATGGTAACCCAGATTTATGCACTGGATAGCTGATTTTAAAGAATGTCATCAGTAATACTGGCACAAGCCTGGAACTTCTGTTTTGGTATTAGTATTTGAGGGTTCATGGGGGTAGTACTTGCAGTACAGTGTGTTGGGGTTAATATATATGGATGCATCAAGAAGAGTGTGGCCAGCAGGTCAAGGGAGGTTCTTCTCCCTCTCTACTCTGCCCTGGTGAGGCCTTATCTGGAGTCCTCTGTCCTGTTCTGGGCTCCTCAGCTCAAGAGGGACAGCGAAGTGCTGGAGAGAGTCCAGCGCAGGGCCACCAAGATGATCAGGGGACTGGAGCATCTTTCATATGACGAAAGGCTGCGGGAACTGGGGCTGTTCAGTCTGGAGAAGAGGAGATTGAGGGGAGATCTTATTAACATTTATAAATATCTAAAGGGTGGATGTGAGGAGGTTGATACATCCCGTTTTTCTATAGTATCTAGCAACAGGACAAGGGGTAATGGGATGAAGCTGGAACACAAAAAGTTCCTCTTAAATATAAGAAAAAACTATTTCACTATGAATGTGAGGGAACAGTGGCACAGGCTGCCCAGGGAGGGTGTGGAGTCTCCTTGGATGTCTTCAAGACCTACCTGGACATGTTCCTATGCGACCTGATCTAGGTAACTCTGCTTCTGCAGGGAGGTTGGACCAGATGATCTCTAAAGGTCCCTTCCAACCCTTACCATTCTATGATTCTGTATCTATATGTATAAAATATATGTATGTAATAGATTTTTCATTTTAGCTTTTGCAGTGCTATCTGTTATTACATCCATCTTGGGAGCAGAACAGCAAATGGAAAGTATAATTTCTTGAGATCTCATAATCCAGAATTGTGTAACAAACAGAAGCCTGTAAACCGTGTGTGTGTGCGCGTGTGATATTTAACTGAGGTTAAATAACGTATTCCATAAAAGCAAGCTGTGTAAAATGCATCAAAGTACATGTATATCAAAATGCCATCCAAAGGATTTTTGGCCTAGCCACTGTTTCCTGCTGGATATCAATGTTTCTCATATGCTTTCATACTATTCTCTGAGCTAAGGTAATGACTGATATTTCATTATTATTACTTCTTCATTTATTATTTAACCTGAATCTTTCTTTCCCGGACCCCAAATTATTGTAATCCGTGGACTTCTCTCCGTGTTATGGAAAGCATGGTGCTTAAGTGTGCTTGTGATTTAAGGTGACTTCTCAAACTGTAGTGACAGTGTGATCAAGTAGTGCTTGACTTCTGTGGCACTGCCTGAGATGTATAAGTGGGATCTTCCCCTTGACTTAGCTGCACTTGACCCATTCTAGTGGAAATTAAGATTTGCTGTGAAATATTAAATACCTCCTGAGTGTGACTGTAGCAGTTCTGAGTCAAGAGGCATAACAGCAGTTCCTTCTTCAGCTGCAATGTTAACCGCTTTGTTTCCGTGCCACAGGAGCTTCTCCGCCTGTTCGGCATTCCGTATATCGAAGCTCCCATGGAGGCGGAGGCACAGTGTGCTCTGTTGGACCTCACCGATCAGACCGCTGGGACCATCACCGATGACAGTGACGTTTGGCTCTTCGGTGCACGACATGTTTATAAAAATTTCTTCAGCCAAAACAAATATGTGGAGTATTATCAGTACGTTGATTTTCAAAACCAGCTAGGTAAGCCTCAGCAGTTGATTCATGAAATACAACCCTTAATGAGACAGTGCCACCCTGCGTCTTTTCCAAGTTGTACTTTCCACAGCTTTTTCTGTGTCTGTTAGCACAGTGCCTGTTCTTTGAAGAGTCTCTGAAGACGTTCAGTTGGGTTGCTGTTTTTAGTGCCAGATGACCCCTCTGGATTTGCAAGCACCTGCATTTAATATGCTGAGTTAGTGGAATGATCATCAAGGCTGGAGATATGAACTGTGGTACCAGTTTCTGAGTAAATGTCACCCTGACTTTTCTGACATGGTGGGAAAACGATATTCCGATGTCATCAGATTTGTAGTCTGGAAATGGAGGTTAATTTTGGGCATACTGATATCTAATGTATTACAAGAGGATCTGGTGTATGTATATGCTCTGTAAAAGTACTGAGAGCTTTTTTTCTCCTTTCAGACTGCTCTTGTACCAGTCTAATCAAATTGTTATTCATTATATAGAGCTACTAAACTTCAGTGTCATGTAGTGTATTAAGGAAAATATGAGCCAATTTTAACTTAAAGTAGAACTCTTTTAAAATAATTTTAGACTTTTTCAAAGTTGAGAGAGGCTGGAGACTTTGAAGTAATATTGTAATGTCTTCAGCATGTAAAATGTCACAGCATTTTTTTGTGGTGAAAAGTATGTCTTTGGTTTCTTCCCTGAGCAAATTGAGTTAAACTTTTTTTCTTTTTTTCTCCCCCTACTTATACCTACTACAGCTGAATTGGAAAGGATTGCTATAAAAGCATGTGTATGGTTTTTAACTGTTATTAATGTAATAAACCAGAACTTGCATTTAGTTAACTATGTACTGGGGGAAAAAGAGTCACCACTGATCTTCATGTCACATTTCTCTGCAGTCTTGTACTACTTTTCCATGAGTTTCACAATTCTATTTGGCGGTTGATGAATATCCTGACTAGCATGCTGATGGACTTGCTTTTTGTGCTTAGATACATATCCATCCTTTCTTCCACTGAATGTTCTTATTTTTTTTTTCTTTCAAAGTCTAAACTCCTGAAGCTACTCAGTGCAAATCAGTCTGATTGCTTCAGATTTTATAGTATGCCAAGTAGAAGTTGTCAGCTGAATTCTTCTTTCTGTCTGTTTCACAGGCTCTTTTGGTCTATGTAGTAACTGCATTAGCACAGAGCGAAAGACTCCCAGTCTGGGAACTCTTTCAAGAAGCAGAATCATTGATATTATGGAATAGACTTCAAACTGAATGTTTTAGTTTTTGATTCGGTGATTATTAAATTCAGATCAGTGTTAGATGAGACCAGGACAGTAACTGGAGCAATATATCTACAAGAATACCTCTTAAAAAAACAGATTTTCCCAATGGTCTTTATCTTGTAAAACTTCTAATTTTAACACCACTACAAGTGCTTGAGCTAGCACTAGCATATTTTAGATGAGTGGACAGTGAGGTGGATCGAGAGCTGGTTGAAGACAGAGCCCAGAGGGTGGTGATCAATGGCACAGAGTTGAATTGGAGACCTGTGGCCAGTGGAGTTCAACAGGGATCAATTCTGGGGCCAGTCTTGTACAATATCTTCATCAACGACCTGGATGAGGGGACAGAGTGTATCCTCAGCAAGTTGGCTGATGACACCAAACTGGGAGGACTGGCTGATTCCCCGGAAGGCTGTGCTGCCATTCAGCGGGATCTCGACCAGCTTGAGAGTCGGGCAGAGAGGAACCTTATGAGGTTCAACAAGGACAAGTGCAGAGTCCTGGATCTGGGAAGGAACAACCCCATGCACCAGTACAGGCTGGGGGTCGAACTGCTGAAGAGCAGCTCTGCAGAGAGAGACCTGGGAGTCCTGCTTGATAATAAGCTAAATATGAGCCACCAATGTGCCCTCGTGATCAAAAAGAGTGTGGCCAGCAGGTCAAGGGAGGTTCTTGTCCCCCTCTGCGCTGCCCTGGTGAGGCCTCATCTGGAGTCTTGTGTCCAGTTCTGGGCTCCTCAGCTGAAGAGAGACAGGGAAGTGCTGGAGAGAGTCCAGCACATGGCCACCAAGATGATCAGGGGAATGGAACATCTTTCATACGAGGAAAGGCTGCAGGAACTGGGGCTGTTTAGTCTGGAGAAGAGGGGACTGAGGGGAGATCTTATTAATATTTATAAATATCTAAAGGGTGGGTGTGAGGAGGTTGATACATCCCTTTTTTCTATAGTATCTAGCCACAGGACAAGGGGTAATGGGATGAAGCTGGAACACAAAAAGTTCCACTGAAATATAAGAAAAAACTATTTCACTGTTCAGGTGAGGGAGCCCCGGCACAGGCTGCCCAGAGGGATTGTGGAGTCTCCTTCCTCGGAGGTCTCCAAGACCTGCCTGGACATGTTCCTATGTGACCTCATCTAGGTGACCCTGGTTCTGCAGGGGGTTGGACTAGATGATTTCTAAAGGTCCCTTCCAACCCCTTCCATTCTATGATTCTATATTAGCAGTGCCTCAGAATATAATTTAGCAATTCTGATGTTGAATTAAATGGAGTTTTACAGAGCTAATGCCTTTGTGTTACTTTTGAGGGGTTTTTTGCCTTCCAGATAATATTTTATTTTTCCATTTGTAAGAAACCAGGTGCTGAATCCACTGGTTTTATTTGGTGTTCACGCTTTCTTTTCCAGGGTTGGATCGAAGCAAGTTAATTAATTTGGCGTACTTGCTTGGAAGTGACTACACTGAGGGCATCCCAAATGTTGGCTTTGTAACAGCGATGGAGATTTTAAATGAATTTCCTGGGCATGGCTTGGAACCTCTCTTAAAATTCACGTATGCTTTGTCGTATTTTGCCTTTTAATCTCTCCATAATCCCAATATTATGAATTTTTCTGCTGCTTAAGCATATAACAAAGCCTATGACCATCATTAAGGAGACTAAGTTAACTATAAAATATGTGACTCCATCATACCACTGTTTGAAATGGCAGATAAATAAGTTGACTTGTTGATATGGCAATTACCGCGAGACTAAAGAAGACAATAGAACAGCTGTAGAACTGTGTGACTGCCTCTGAGTTCATTGCAGAGCTGGATCCATAGTGGAGTAGAGGTTTATTCTCCCTGAGTTTGTGAGAAGGTGCTGTAGCTTGCTCATAGAGAAAGAGACTTGATGAGTGAGGAATGGATGACCTGAAAAGAGACAAACAGGTAGGCAGTGGGGAAGAACAAGATTTGAAGAGGGCTGAGCACGTTGTATTGGCAATGGCAAAGATGGTTAGAAGTCTTTTCGCTTTTTTAAATTTTTCTCTTGCATACCAAAAAAACCTCCAAGATGATCATTATGTGGGAAATGTCCTCCCTAAATGAGGCTGAATTTAGGACCATCTGTTTAGCAGCTTATGGAGAATCCAAGTGTTATTTGCTACTGTGACTTAACAATGACCCCATCTGCTGTGGTTTTTTTTTGTGTTTTGTACTTTCAGTTTCTATGTCCTTTTGGCCATTTTTCTCTTTGGTAATTTTCCACCTCATCTCATATAGTAACTGAAGTAGGGAGACTAAGGGTATTGGATTTGGCATGTTGACTCTTCAGATTCTGTATTATATTTTACAGAAGCAAATGAATACTTTCCTGTGTTTTTCAGTGAGTGGTGGAATGAGGCTCAGAAGAATAAGAAATTGAGACCTAATCCCCATGATACCAAAGTCAAGAGGAAACTGCGGGAGCTGCAACTTTCATCAGGTTTCCCGAATCCAGCAGTGGCAGAAGCATACCTGAAGCCTGTGGTGGATGAGACGAGGAGTTCCTTCATTTGGGGGAAGCCTGATATAGAGCAGATCAGAGAATATCCTTTTACTATGTATCAGGGCTTATTAGCCAAAAGTACTCCAGTCATAAGGCTTGTTAGTGAATCAGTAACAGAGTGTCAAGTTCGCAACATCTTCTTGGTGTGAGGGAATGCGAGCCCCATCTGCCTGTGCTCACCTACAGTGACACAGGTCTGGAATGGAAGGGAGTGCAGCCGTGCATGTGTGGCACTCTGCCCTCCTGAGAGAGCGGGCTGCTTCACTTTGTGTGCAAAGACAGAGTCTTGTAGATGAACTGAGTAGTTTGTTGTGATGTTATGCTTCTATAACTTTACTGTGCCTGGTTTTAGACTTAGAGTGAGATTGTTTATACAGCCCTGATGTATGTTTGCAGTCTTTCACTAACAACTTTGAAAACCTACTCAGAAGCAGTGATTCAGCCTGTCTGTCCTTTATCTCTAGTTACTCACTGCGTATCTTGCAGTGATGTCTAGTTCTTGCATCCATCACAATTTGAGTTGGACAGGATGGATCGATTGGGCGAGGCCGATTGCATGAGGTTCAACAAGGCCAAGTGCTGAGTCCTGCACTTGGGCCACAACAACCCCATGCAATGCTACAGGCTTGGGGAGGAGTGGCTGGAAAGTTGTCCACAGGAAAAGAACCTGGAAATGTTGATTGACAACTGGCCGAATATGAGGCAGCGGTGTGCTCAGGTGGCCAAGAAGGTTAATGACATCCTGGCTTGTATCAAAAACAGTGTTGTCAGCAGGACCAAGGAAGTGATTGTCCCTCTGTACTTGGTGCTGGTGAGGCTGTACCTCAAATACTGTGTCCAGTTCTGACAGGCAAGAAAGCCGGTGAAGGGTCTGGAGCACAAGTCTTAGGAGGAGCAGCTGGGGGAGCTAGGAATGTTTAGCCTGGAGAAGAGGAGGCTTAGGGGAGGCATGATTACGCTCTACAACTGCCTGAAGGGGAATATTGTAGTGAGGTGGGAGTCAATCTCTTCTCCCAGGTAATGAATGACAAGAGGAAATGAGCTCAAGTTGCACCAGGGGAGGTTTAGAAGGGATGTTAGGAAGAACTTTTTCATTGAGAAGGTTGTTAGGCATTGGAATGTGCCTCCCAGGGAGGTGGTGGAGTCAGCTATCCCTGAAGATATTTAAAAGATGCATAGATGAGGTGCTGAGGGACGTGGTTTAGTGATGGGCTTGGCAGTGAGATTAGTGGTAGACTCAGTGATCTTAAAGGTCTTTTCCCAACCATAACAATTCTATGAAATTCATCAAATTGTTAAAAAGTAGATGGCAATGTCTGCAAATTAATGATATTTTAAAAAGGAAAGTTTCAGTGTGTGCAAGTGTTAAAATAAGATTTATTTTTAGTTATTTTGTCTTACAGCAATATCATATAGCCAAAAAGAGTCCTGTCTTCACTGAGACTCGCTTTTGGAAATGTTGGTAGTAGAAAAAAAGTTCTGTAGCTCAGAGAGATGCAGCAGCATGAGTAAGATACATAGTGAAATACTGGAACCATCCATGTAAGTCAGCTGTAGTAACTTTGAGCATTTTCTTCAGTTTTGTAGTAGTAAAAGATTTGAAGTAGAGTAACTTTCCTCCAGAAATTGTTTGTTTGAGGAATTTTCATTTTCCGAATTTACAAAATACTTGTAATAGTTGTTTAAAGTTCCTTAATTTCCTGTACATTCTGTCAGGATCACTTCGGCTGGACTAGGACAAAGACAGATGAAATACTTTTGCCCGTGGTTAAGCAGCTGAACTTGCAGCAGGTAAGCTGTAAAACTGTGTAGGTCGAGAGTAGCTGGAAAATTGTAAAAGAAGCATTTTTAAATAAAAAGCAAAGCTTTAAAATACATTTCTCAGAAACTGAGGTTTGGCCATATTTTTTTTAATCTCAATACACAGATTTTTTAAAAGACTTTTCTAGACTTCATTTCTCTATGACTTGGGTGTGCTGTGAGGCACTCTCTTTAACTTTACTTGTTGGTTTCCTATTTTGTTATCTATCAAGCACCTATCTCGAGTCCAGATGGCTGTTCTGGATGTAGTTGAAACTACGGGTACCTGGAGCACTGTCAGCACTTTTTAAAAGACAGCATGCTGTCTCTAAAAATTATTTCTAAAAATGACCTGAAAATGTTGATGAGGTGAAACTGACCATTTGGTACTATTCATATCCTTTGAGGAGGAGTGCAGACTGGACCATTGAGCAAGTGCCCATTAATAATACTCTAATTTCTAAAGAAATGTTCTGCTAACTTCAGTAAAACTTAAAAGTGAGCAGTGGTGCATGCTGTGGTACTGGCGGAGTCAGTTGTAAAACTGATGGCTTGAGGTCAGATTCTTCTCTTGTCATAAGCAAGATAAATATGTAATCTAAACCAAGTATTCTGAGTACTCTCTGTTACATAAAGGTGTGAAAGGTACCAATACTTGTAGTTAAAAACATGTTTTCAGGTCAGCAGGAACATCCTTTGGAAGTATCTGTATCTGTTAGACAATTTTAGGGAGAATATAGAGGACTAGCTGAGTCTATCCAGGAAGCCTAACTGTGATTGAGTGGCACAGACCCATTGTGTGTGACTACTTCTAGTTCTACTCTTAAATCTTTACATTGCAACAGCAATGAGTTTGTCAAATGACTACCTGGACATGTTCCTATGCAACCTGATCTAGGTGAACCTGCTTCTGCAACGGGGTTGGACTAGATGATCTCTAAAGGTCCCTTCCAACCCCTATCATTCTACGTTTCTGTGATTCTGTGACTGCGTTTTGTTGCACTAACATAGACAAATGTGAATTGTACTTACAGTATTTACTTAGTAAACATTCATTTGTTTTAACAGCTTGAAGCTAAGAAAGAGTTTGTAAAGATGTGCTTAAGAGCACTAGAAGTTCTCTGTGTTAGCAACACATACCTACCAGTAGCACAACGTTTGTAAAATTTCTCTGAGGTTGCTCATTATTGAGTTTCTGTAAAGGTTCTTGTTGCATAGTTTGTTATAAAGTATAGCTTTTACTATAATAATGCACCTTGCTGCTCACATCTATTTACATGTTAATTTCATTAGTCCTTTGTCCCACTTCATTGTGAGGTACTTTATCGTGTAGCTGTGATAGCAACTGAATTCTTATCACAAAAAACATCCCAAGTTGTTTTTCTGTTTTATTTTTGATAGACTCAGCTTCGAATTGATTCATTCTTCAGGCTGGCACAGCATGAAAAACTGACCATTAAAAGTCAAAGACTGCGCAGAGCTGTGACGTGTCTGAAGAGGAAGGAAAAAGAAGCAGCCGATGAAATTCGGGAGGCAACCGCTATTATGGAGACTGAACTTGAACAGCATGATCAAAGGGAATGGGAAGCCACAGGCTCTGCAAATCATCAGGCGACAGATGTTCAAAGTGGAAAGAGAAGAAAACATTCAGAGTCCAGAAAGGAACATTTATATGCAGGTGGTTTTGTTGGGAATTTATGTCTTTCAGAAACTTCTAGTGATTCCTCAGTAGAGGAATCAGAAGGTAGAGACTTAGGCAAGAGCAAAAGGAGGAAAACTGCCTCAGTAATGGAGACAGCAGACCATAGAGAGAAAAAGGGCTGCAGTAGCTCGAGTGATGAGGATGAAGAACTGGGAAACATAGTCATGGTGACTGCCAAACCAGTGTTTGAGGGCAGAAAAAACAAGTCAAAGACTAAGAGAGGAAGAACAAAGAAAAAGTCTTAAAGAAAAAAAAAGTCTTAAAAAAGAGAGACTGTGTGTGGGTTTTTTGACTTATATTCTAATGAATTTTTGATAAATAATAAATTATCCCTATTTCTCATGTATTTGTCTTGCATTTTGTATCCAGAATTTAAATTAGGAGTATTTTAAATGGTGAAAAAAACCCCCAAACTAGCACATTTACTCCTAAAGATCTAGATTAGACTTGGTAATGAGTTTTCTGGTTTGGAATTTTAAAGTTGAGCTAGAATGTGATGCCCATTCATTTGCGTTGTAACTGATATGAGAGAGCTGTTAAAATCACTTGCAAACTTTTGCTTCCATAACTTCAAACTTTGAATGAAATTTTGAAAGTGACTTGGATTACTTCTAAGTGCTCAGAGAAGGAAGATCTCCTTTCTCCCTTCACTATGCCTGTCTCAAAAGTTTTGTGTTCAAAGTAATATTGCTTGTTGAACTATTTACGAGAAAACGTAAGCCCTCATAGAATCTCATGGAAAATCATACAGTGCAATAAGTCCTTATGTAGTCTGAGGTGCCATAATTGTTTCATGTTCTGAATGTCAATGCCATGTTTCTAGGGTTGGAGTTACATCGCCATCTCCACAGACAGACTTGGTCTGTGAAAGTAGTGTGTTCAGAGTTACCCAGCATTCATGTGGGATTCATTCGGAAGAGAAACAATGTGCTGGGCTCAGACTTCCCCCCCCCACCACCTCACCTGTCTCAAGGATTGTAGAACTTATTCCTAGCTTCTGTGGATTAAAATGAAATAGCACTGAATGCTGCCAGACATACTTGGGTTCTTGCATCAGATTTTAGTCATCCTTCTTGCTTCTTTTGTCTTCTCATTAAAATTTCTACTTCGTTTCTCACTGTTTGAAAGCCTCAAGTCCGCACAGTTAAGATTTGTATGAAACATTGGCCTCCTAAAAGGGTGAAGAGGTGAGATGGTTAGGGTTTGACCCTTACAGTTGCAGAGTATAATACTTGACGTACAGTGTTTACTGAGCAAAACCAATCACCTTTGATATTACTTTTACTAAAGATGATAACATTTTAAGCAAGTTTTCAGTCTGGTCAGCCAGTTTACAGCAGTATTTTCTAAATCACTCATTACCATTACCTTGCATTACTATTACTCTTTACTTCAAAAGTGTAGGTGGAGTGATTTGTTTGGTAGTTTCTAAATATAGAAGAACTCCAATTAATTTATTCTTTTAAGCATGGTAAAGTATAGAGACCTTCAGGTGTTTAGTATTCTTGTACAATAATTTATCATTTTTCCATGGCACCTAGAATAAACTTCATTTGAGACTGAAGTGTTAATTTTGCTAAAAACTGTTAAATAAGAGTTTCTATCCAAAACTGATTACAGTCTAAATAAGAAAAGCTTTAAAGATACTTATATTTGTCCCCATGGCAGTAAGCAGTTGCAACCTGTTGAGTGAATGTGTATCTTGCATATACAAAAGAGGAGTGGTATGTGTCTATTTATGCACCTTGACAGCTGTCTTGTTGGGTAAAGTGCACTAGAGTTTTGGTTGTTGCATTAACAGGGTGCATTTATGTACCCCAACTGCAAACGCGCCCCTGCCCCTTTGTCACCTGTTCTGGGAAGACCCCTGTGACTGAAGAATGAGATTTGCCTTTTTGGTTACTTCATGTTCTTTTTTGTAACACTGAGTGGATGCCAACACTGTGCCGCTATCTTACTTTTGTAAAAAAGTGCTCCAAAGTTGGTTGGTTACTTGGTTGGAGCTCCCTTGACTGTGTGCCTGCTGCTGTTACAATATCCTCTGCCTTACGTAAGGGACGGGGCGTGTGGTGCCCACTTTGTGTTTGTGCTGCAGCTGTTGGGATTTATTACTGCTTCTGGTGTGAGGATGTTGGCAACTCGTCACAACGTGCTTCAGAGCACACTTCTGCCTAGGGCTGCCTGGGAGGAAAACGACCTGGGAGGGAAAACTGACTTTTCTGACTATCATCTCTGGAAAGCTGCAGAAGATTCAGGTAATGTTGACTGAAATGCAGTGGATGCCAGTGATATTTTGCTTCTCTGTATCTTTTACTCTTTATATGGGTTTAATCACTTTGTATCATTTACTGGAAACAATGTAACTCAGCAAGTGAACTGTTCTGCACTGCTGGTGCTCCTGATTTCACATGTTAAAGTCACGTCATTAACTTAGTTCAGTGCACCTCAGAGCATGTTGTTAGAAGGAAAACAGAAAAAACAAACCCCAGAGAGAGACACAAAAAGCAAAGGTTTTACCTTTAGGGGTGATTTTATAATGCAACATGGCTTGTCCTTCAGAATTCCAAGGATTTTATCTTCTAAGGGGAAGAAAAATTGTCTTTGGAGGTAGATGATAAGTTAATGGATGCATGTAGCGTTTACTGCTTAACGTTGCAGCGATTTCTAATGCTACTTGTTATTCTAAAGACACATACAAAGACTTTGAACCCCATTGAATCTCTTCTCTGTTCTCCCTGTAATGTTACTGTTGCTAAGTTCATAGAGAGACATAATGATAACAGCAGTTATTTTTGTTGTACAAGTTACAGTGGTGTGTAGAATCCCCTTAAGTTGTTTTTCTTCCCCTTTCAGACATTTGATGCTACCTTTCCTTTCAACCACTTATAAACATACCTACCCTGATTTGAGCTGATTCTGGTTTTGATAAAATTGGTTTAAATGTTTATGAGACCCCTCCTTTTTTCTTTTTTTTTGTATAAAAGAGATCTACTTGCTTTTGCTCCACGTTGAAAATAGAACAGTTGAACTAGCTTGCTGCTTCTGTCTCTTTTAAGCTTTAAATGATGATATTTATGTGTCTATATGTCTTTATTATTGATAGAAGTGTTGATGCATGTTACTCAAGAGGGACAGGGAACTTCTGGAGAGAGTCCAGTGCAGAGCCACCAAGATCATCAGGGGACTGGAGCATCTTCCTTATGGGGAAAGGCTACAGGAACTGGGGTTGTTTAGGCTAGAGGAGAGGAGACTGAGGGGATGGTGGCGGTGGAATATCATTAATATTTATAAGTATATAAATGATGGATGTCGGGTCGATGGGATATCCCTTTTTTCTGTTGTACCTAGTAACAGGACAAGGGGTAATGGGATGAAGCTGGAACACAAATAGTTCCATTTAAACATAAGAAAAAACTGTTTCACTGTTCAGGTGAGGGAGCCCTGGCACAGGCTGCCCAGGGAGGGTGCGGAGTCTCCTTCTCTGGAGGTTTTCAAAACCCACCTGGATGTGTTACTGTGCAACTTCATCTAGGTGGACTAGCTTTTGCAGGAGATTGGAGTAGATGATCTTTAAAGGTCCCTTCCAACCCCTCTGTGACTTTAAAATAAATTTTGGGGCCTTTTTTTTTTTTTTTTTGGTGAAGTGTGAAGTAGGGAAAAAGAAAGTAATTTTATTCAGACAAGATTGTGCTTCTCTGTCCCAGGTTTGTGGCATAGCATGGATTTGACATCACTGCAACATAATAATCTACAAAACAGACTGATAAGGGAGTTGGAAAGAGAAGAAGGTAAAAAGGTTTTTATTTCACTATATTTTCTAGTTGCACTTAGGAACAAAATGTCTTGCTGACTATGTGCTATTTTGTCATTATTGTTTTTCCTGAATGATTGTATTTATGACACTTGTACAGAAACCACAACAGATAGCAATGTCATGGTATTCTGTCTATGCAGCCAGTATCTGCAGTGCCAGCATACTCTGGGCCCTGCAGTTTCCTACCAGTGCCTGGCATCTTGCCTGCAACTGATTCCAGGGAATGAAGGCACGATCAAGCTATTTAGGAGAGGTTTGTGGCTTGTTAATTAGGGAGAATGGGTTATTACAAGCTTGTTTTTTGTCTAGACAGCCTCAAACTTAATTTTCAAATACCTTCAGGGGCTCTTGACAGCTTTTTCTCTTAAGCAACAAGTTCACGGCTGTGTATCTTTCAGGATCCTGGAGCATAATGAGTAATCTGCTTCTTAGAGGTCATCAGGAGCATACAAGTCTTTAGAGCAATTATGTATATTGTTTTGGATGAGGCTAGTTACCTTCCACAGCAGAATGCAAAAGAAGGAGGCTTTTAAAACAATTTTATTTTTTCATCATATATTTGTTTAATATCTCATCTGATTCTTGGTCCATGTGGAGGCAAACTTTTGGGCTTCTGTTTTCTCAAAAGAGCTCAGAGTCCAGGTTTGATTTGCTACTTGTCAACGAGGCAAGGTGGACATAACTGTAATAATTAAAAGTAATTATTTGCTTACTGAAATTAATCTTTGATGTTTTACTTTCAAATATTTTTCTAAAGTGGCCTAGATTGATGACCTTCTCTGGGAAGCTCACTATGCACATTTAGAGCAAAGTGATTAGACAGTAGTATACATTGCTGTTCCACAAAGCATGGTTTGCTACTGTGTTATTTTAGCTTTAACAAAGAGCTCAAGTTGATCCTACGTTATGAAGCACAATTGTTATGGGGCAATAATATCTAGAAGTATAAATACTAAAGATAGAATGACTAAAGATTGAAGTATTGATAACTGGCATTATGCTTTATGTAGTACACAAAGGTTGAGGTAAAGTTGCATATGGGCATTTCTTTGCTTCTGCAAGTTTGGCTGTCTAATATTGATACTCTCTTCATGTAGGATTCAAGGTGGGGAGGAGTGAGTTCGCATGCAACTTTTTTAGCTTTTGAATTATTAAAATAAATTGTGTTCTGGGAGATTAGGTCAATGTGTGCAGAAATTAGTCAGTAGTACAGAATCTTTAGGTCAAATGCCACTTAGCTTACATGGTACCTGTGTTGATAGCAATAGCAGGTGGTTCTCTTCCATGTCCAGAAGCACTAGTTTGAGAGGATGAGGAGACGTGAATGAATATATTTAGTTTCATCTGACACCAAGTTTTGACATATTAAATTCCAGGCCAGGTTCTGGAGGTGGAGGGTACTGAACCTACTGCACAGAGATTTACCTGCTCAATCACCCTGAGTGATCATGCCTTCCTTTGTTCTTATTATTTTCCTCCATATCCTTCTGCCTTCCATTTTCTTTAACTTCACCTGTCTGGTCTCAATCTGTTACGTGGGGTTCTTACTCTAGTTCAGTTTCTTGCAGGTTCTAGTTTGAGCTCTTTCTATTCTTTCCTTCTTAATCGGCTTGACACAAGTTGTCCAGGTTAAAACTTCTTATTCTTGTTCATGATTCCCATTCTTCTGGTTCTTGTCTCACAGGTAGGTCCTCACCTGGTCTGATCTTTTCTGTGGTGTCTTTATCCAGCCATTCTCCATCATACCTGCCTCATTAGGTGTCTCTTTTCATGTCATGATTTCTCTCAGATTCTGCCACTCCATCTTAATTAATTGGAATGAAAATTACTTTTCCACAGTTGAATTCTTTAAATTCACTCCAGAATAACTTTATCTCCAAGACAAAAGGAGGAGAGCAAGTTTGCAAGGGGTACTTGTCCTTGACACACCATCGACTCACTTCACTTGGCCAGGGCTCAAGTTTTTAATCCATAAATATCTGAGAAAATGCTGACCTGGTAACCTTCACATACCTCCCGTCATTTTAGAAGGGACATGCTCCTTCTGCTCGCCCTACTTGACAGATGTCCTAATTGAGGGCAATTCCTGGCATCAAGTCTCACATGTGGAGTCCAGAAAGGGTGACTTAAGTGGGACACAGTTGGAATGGAGGCAAATGAGAAGCAGCCTAACCTTGTAACTGAGAAGTTAAGATATTCCGCTGGGAAGAGGGAGTGACTTAGTGTCTCATTCCTATTTCCTGGGTTACTTCTAAGGACACTTGTTACCTTTCTCACTCCCTTCCGTGCTGACACTTTCCCATTGACTTCAAAGACTTCACTATAAAATGTGGAAAATGTACTGGGACCAAAGTGTGGAGCACAAGTCCATTTCTTCACAACTGAGTGTCTAATTCATAGTTGGGCTTTTCCTTGGTGGTTGTCCTTCTAACGTGATTCTTGCAGTTGTGGTTTCCTAATGGCCCACCTCTGGTCATGTTGGAGGGGAGGAGAAGCACCTGCAGGACAGCTGAATCACGCACCTTGGATGTGTGAGTTGAGAATTTGAATGCTTCTGAGGAGAGTCCAGCACCCAGTTCCTCCATTTTCTGAGTGTATAAGTTGCTGAACCATTCTTTATACAGTGAGCTTTGCAATTAACAGTGTTGGTTTAAAAAATAACCTATTCATACTATATATAAATAATGTGTTTACTATATATCCGCCCACTACCTGCTTTATCTTTTCATCTTCCTCCATTTTGTCTCTCAGATTTCCATTAAGCTTCTTTCAAAAAAAACCACCCAACCACCCAAACAACCTATTTCATTAATTCTCATCTCAAAAGTATTAACTTTGCCCCTGAACCCTGTACTCATGGAACTCATACCATTACTTCCCTACATTTTTTTTTCTTTCACTGCAGGATCGACCTGAAACATCAGAACTCAAATTCTATTCTTTTTAGGCAACAAGTTGTCTCCAAACAAACGAGAAGACTGAGAAAGGTAGTGTGGAATAAGATTTGACTATAACCCAATTAAGGAGTGACTAGAGATAAACTACACCTTTGCAGCAAATCAGAATAGTCTTCTCTGAATTTCTCTCTTAGATGTCTTACAGTAACTTATATTTGAAAGTGGCAGCATCCAAATACTGTAGTAAACCTCAGGTATACTGATTTGAGTTAACTCTTTTCCATTCCTTTTCTCTTCCCCAAGAAGCAGACCTGCTTTTCCTGAAAACATTGCTAATCTCAAATGGAAAATACTTGTGTATGTATAGAACAGAAGTTGGAGGCAACACTCAATCAAACATGTTAACTCTGTAGAAAACTCTCTAACATGTTCTTCCCTCTCAGTTACGTGTCTGTCTCTCCTTTTTTCACATCTTTCCCCTTTGTTGTCACTGCATTTCAATAATAAATATTTTTCAGCTACCACGTGAGAAATGTGGTGTGTTTGCATGGATTGGTTATTAGGTTACTTACAGCTCCCTAAAGAAATATTTTTGAAATCCAGAATTATTGGTAGAGAAAATTTGGAAGATGTTTTAAGTCTCTTCTGTTCTGCTGACTGGTGCCTTTCATATTCTGACGTGTCTTTCAATGAAGTAAGAACTTTCAGTGGCTCAAAGCCCTCTTGACCCAGCAAGGTAAGAGATGTGAAAGATTAGACCAGACAATGGCTTAGATTGTCTAAATTATTCATCCAGAGCCTTCCTGTCCCTCAGAAATTGGCTGTTGGCTTTTTGTAATATTCATTAGACTCCATCTAATCTAAGAACATAGTCTGTTTTGTAGTCAAAGGGAAATTGCTTAGTTATCTTTAGAGATTAAATAACTGCTGAGCCAAGACATGAAGATGTTTGCAACGACAAACGTGATGAAGTAACAAGCGAAGTACCTGGTACATTTGAATTCATTATTAGTTCATGATATAATCTGATCATGATACTTCTATTTTCAGAAGACTTGTGACTTGAACGGGACTGGGATATCAGTGGTGTGAATTTCAAATTGAAAATACTCCTTTCAAGCCTGGATAAATACACAGACTGAATAGTGTGAGCATAGCCCTCTCCCCTTCTTGTTGTCTTATGCTCTCAGCTAAGTGCATCTTGTCTCTTGGCTGAGAAGAGGCTGCCAGTGGGTGGCAGTTTTGTATTTCTACATTTCAAAGTATAAAGTATCGAGCATTTTGTTACTCTGACATAGTATCTTGGATTGATCAATATAATATACCTCATCGTTGCCGTTACTTCAGCAGATTGAACTTGTAATGACATACTGGAATGCCTACACTGTTATATGATCATTTCTCTCTTTGTAGGTCGGATGGACTAAGGAAAAAATAACTGTATAGTTTGGGTAAATGCTGGAACAGTACCTTGCTTTATATTCTTAGAAAGGTGTAGGTTACAGCTGACATCTGGAAAGTCAAACACATGATTAGATTTCCCTTCTAACCCCTTCCTTTAAGGATCCTTAAGCTGTAATGGAATGGAGTGAAATAGAAGTAAGTGGCATGAAATACAGACACTAAAGTGATACAACTTGGAATTTGAGTACTGTTTTGTGATTCAGGATGGTGCATTTTCAAGGAGCCATGTTTGATGGTTGCAAGCAGTAAAAATAGCTCAGATAGATTCAAGGGGGCTACCTTCTGATGATTCCTGTCAGTGTAGTAATGTCACTCTTCTCCAGTCACCTCTTGCAGGTACAGAACTGGTTGCAGATCTGTTCCCTTACTGACCTTTCTTCAGATATCTTCTTGATGTTGGGTTATATAAATAGCTGTTTTTATAAAGAGATAGGAGTATGTATATATAGTATATGCAATGTATATTGTATATCTTGTGTAGATATCATATATGTGTGAAATACATTTCGAATCTTTACTTTGGATGAATCCAGTTCAATGGGTCCAGAGTAGGGACATCTGAAGATTTCTGACTATCACGAATTCTTGGAACGTTCTCTGATGCCTTACACAGTCATGTCAGTGCGGGCAGAGTCCTCCTGCATTCAGCAAACTCAGAGGCAGTAGCTGAGAGATATTAGCAGACCCACGTGCATCTTTACAGCCCTTGGTATCGTTCTTAAAATATTTGTAAATACAAGTCTAAATGACAAACTGAAAACCTAAACTCTACAGGTGAGAGTATACTGTTTCTGAAGAAGTGTTGCTGTAGGGTTGAACTTTTTCAGGTCAAGTTCATGCTAAAGGCTTGGATTTGGATTTCATTCCTTTTGCCAGTTGGAGAAGATCCCATTAAAGTAGGAGAGAAGCAGGAGACTGCTGGGGTCTTATTTCATTATCACCTTGGACTGTGACATCGTTTGACCCTAAGAGACTAAGTAAGGTCAGGCCAGCACTTGTGCGAGACTAATCTGTACTTTTTCCCTTGTAGGTTGTTTGTATGAATCATTGGGTGAAACTATTGTTCATTAGTGCTGTCCTAATTCTTTAGCAAAGTACTTGGAGGATGTTTTGTTACTCTGTGTGCTATTTGTGAATGAATCTGAAAATTAGGATATTGATTGCTAGTATATTCTTCACAGCTTTTATGTGGAGGAGCCATTTTGCTTCCTTTTTTAGCCATGTTTAATTCAGATATCTATACAGTGGTATCCATTTGAAAAATAACTAATTTTAATTCAGCTGTCTTTGCTACTTTTCTTGCATTTTAAATGCTGGTTAACAGTGCCTATCTCTCTTCCCTTTTTATTCAGTGGAAAATGCATTAATGTAGGCAGTATCATTAGTTATGCAGTGAGAGATTTAACATGTGCCATTAATTGGAGCAAGATACCCAACTGAATTTCAAGGTTACCATTTCCTGATGGAGCTGTGTACTCCCAAGCATGATTTTATGTGACAATTGGTGTAAAGGGAGTGGATAATAATGTAATAGTTTTCTAAACAGATACTATTTCTACTCATTCTAAGCAAAAAGTGTGTGGATAAAGGTAGCCTAAGGACCATTTGTGTGATTTAATTCATTGTTAAAGAAAAAGGTGCTGCAGTTTGCAACTTGTTCCATTCTGACCTGGTCTGTCTTCTGTTATATTCCTTCTGCTTTCCTTTCCCCACTTGAAGGTCTTCTCCAACTCTATCTCAGCAGAACTCACATCCTTTTATTTCTTTAGATTTCATTCTAAAATAAACCATTTAATTTGACATTTAAAAGTGTCAGCAAAATCCTCTGGTTTCCAACACAAAATTTTTCAGCTTGACAGGCGATTCTGTAACTAACCTGCCACTAACTTCACAACTTCAGTCTTCCACATGATTTATTACGTCTCTTTGGAAAACTATGTTCACATTTCTGTTGTAATAATGATGATTGCTTTGCCTTTGAGAATGATGTTTATGCTGTTTTCTTAATGACTTGGTTGATATAGTGAAAGATGTGTCAGCAGTATGAGACTTTTCTCCCTCAGTGCTGATATTACCTTAAAATCTCGGGAATTCAGAGAACACGCTCCCAAGATGTTAAACTTTTATGATAAACAATACTTTACTTGAATATTTTCAAAGAACTCTGTAAGAAATTAACCTATTGGGCAGAAAGTCTTAAGAAACTTAAAGACATTAAAATTCTCTTTCAAGAAGAATTTGAGGTACCTGTGGATGGGAACTTCTTTGTGAATACAAATTCAAGACAAAAGGAGAGTTATCTATTTCACTAACAGAAATGATCTGTATTTCTATATGTTATCTAAGCGAAATGATTCTGAGATCAGACTGACTCTTGAAACTCCAGTGGCTTCTGTGTATATATCCTCATGCAAAGGCATGAATAGGCTGAAGAAAGTAATTCTATGCATATACCAGTTCCATGCCTCTCCAAATCACAGAAGAGGAGTAAGAGTAAACCCACCTGGTCAAACCCAGGCAAGTGAAGAAGGGAGGAACCGGTCCTAGCAGACCTTTAAGTTCATAGAATCATAGAATGGTAGGGGTTGGAAGGGACCTTTAGAGATCAGCTAGTCCAACCCCTCTGCAGAAGCAGGTCCACCTAGATCAGATCGCATAGGAACATGTCCAGGAGGATCTTGAAGACCTCCAAGGAAGGAGACTCCACACCCTCCCTGGACAGCCTGTGCCAGGGCTCCCTCACCTGAACAGTGAAATAGTTTTTCCTTATATTTAAATGGAACTTTTTTGTGTTCCAGCTTCATGCCATTACCCCTTGTCCTGTTGCTAGATACCATAGAAAAAAGGGATGTCCCAACCTCCTGACACCCACCATTTAGATATTTTTAAAATATTAATAAGATCCCCCCTCAGTCTTCTGTTTTCTAGACTAAACAGCCCCAGTTCCCGCAGCCTTTCCTCATAAGGAAGATGTTCCAGTCCCCTGATCATCTTGGTGGCTCTGTGCTGGACTCTCTCCAGAAGTTTTCTGTCCCTCTTGAGCTGAGGAGCCCAGAACTGGACACAGTACTCCAGGTGAGGCCTCACCAGGGCAGAGTAGAGGGGGAGCAGTTTAGTAGTTCTGACAAGTTCTGACAGTTTAGTATGGGTTCTGAGGAGTATGGGAAATGCCCATTATATATTTCCATTCTTACAAGAATTGTGAGCCAGGTCAGTCAAGACTCCTCTTTTCTTGTCTGACTCAATTCTACTGATGAGTCATCTCTTTTTGTCTTAAAATATAATTAAATCCATTCATCAAGTCATAGTTTTAAGATTTGTTTCTTCCTGAACAAGAGAAAAGCACTTCCAGGAGAATAACTTCCCATCAGCTTTCTTTATCTGTTATCAAGAAAATAATTTGATACCGGCAGAACTTCCTCAATGCTTGCAGGTACTGAAAGACTTCATTTCACTTGGATTTTGATTATTCTGGTAACAATTTTCTTCTGGCTTGAAAAGTTTCCCACGAGTTTCTTATTTTTCTATACTGACTGCTTTGAAGGCAGTTAATGAAAAATTAACATCTCCTTTTGAGCAATCCCACAAGAAGTTTAATTATTCTGAAAGATATAAAGCAGAAAACAGAAGAGTGCCTTTTGCAGGATGAAGGGAAACTTGTGTGATAAGTAAGCAAAGCTGACTGAAAATCTGCACTCCTTATTGTTTCAACACTCTTTGTCAGAATCATTAGCCTACTAGTCCTGATAACATTTTGTGTTGTGGTTTTGAAGCCTGTCTATCTTATGATATCTCTGATGAAACACTTTCTATTTTGTATTCTCCATAATTTTTAAGGCCTTCTGAAGGGGAAGACAAAAATACAAAAAATATATTATCTTCTCCAGATAACCCATGTGGGGGATTACCAGGGGGTCAAAGATTTAAGTGGTGTCATTAATCAGCAGATTTGGTATTCTTCTTTCAATGGTGTGGATCGCTTATCTCAGGTAGGGAGCCGTGGCCTACAAACTCTGTTAGTGTAGGTGCTGTACAAGTCTGAAGTAGAAAGACTGCTGATAATGTAGGGAATAAGTAGGAAATGTTCACTGAGCACTAGAGGAGTAGCTATACTGCTACAGATCTTCTGGCAGAAGCTTTTTAAGTTAAGACTTGTGTAAGCTAAGAAGTTATGGCTTCTTTACAAAATTGAATCCAAAACAGATGACAAGGGAAGAAGAGTCAAGAAAAATGGTTGTGGTTGGGAGATCATAGAAGGAGTAGCTTTTTACTTACACAGTTAGTACTGATAACTGAACAAGATCAGAGTGCTCTAAGCAATCAGAGAAAATGCAAAGTAAATTCTTGGAGTACCATGGATTGGTTGGTAGTATTTGGGCTTTGTTGTTTGAGTATTTTTAACTTTTGGATTACATCTTAGTGTCAATGTGCTAACATAGAATCATAGAATGGTAGGGGTTGGAAGGGACCTTTAGAGATCATCTAGTCCAACCCCCCTGCAGAAGCAGGCCCACCTAGATCATTGAACATGAAATTTCTTATTTGTTGCTATTCTCTAGTTTCCTCTAGTAAGTTGAATTACAAACTCTAAGCACTGGGTAATGAGCCTGAGCATATTCCTGATGTGTTTTTTGTTTGTTGTAGTTTCTTTAGTTCCTTCATCCTCCTATCACAAGAAGGGAAAAGAGATTTTGTCAATAGGTTATGGCAATAAAAATACTGAGTCATGGTAGAGCCAACACTTGAGTCCATTGTGTCCTGTGGCTGCAGTGATTTGAGGGGGATGAAAATGTGAAGAATCTTTGGTAGATCGATATTTTTTATGCTGATGGAAACATCAGTGTTTTCATTTTTAATAGCCATTAGGCCTGCAGGTTCTGTGCAGACCCTGATCTTGATGGTGAGTACAGGCTTGTCACAGGAACTCTGATTTGGACAGGATCTAAATCTCTAGCGTGCTTTCTAGGAGGTATGACTCATAAACACGTTTTGCTTTAGCTAATTTGCCAAGAGGTCATAGTTGGCTGTGAAAGAAAATTTCCTGTGAAAACTTGGAATGATTCTAGATTTGCAAAGAATATGCTCTGGACAGCTTCACTTACATATCTCTTTTGTAACATTGTGGTAGAGCTTTGAGTGATGATGGCAAAACTGAATCTGACTTGGTATTCAGCTAAAAAAGAATAAATCCTCCACTGTTAGAAGAGTTATCCAGGATTATGTTAGCTATCATAAATATCCTTTGCTTAGCAACGGGCATGGCATTCAGGATATCAAGCCAACTGGAAAGAATTCCTCTGTCAGGGCTCTGTTGGGGTGGGTGGATAAGCTTTCCTGACAACACTAGTGCTTTCTCTCCTGTCATGATTTGTGTTGCTAGGATCTATTTCACAACTTTTGTGACAGACTTAGAAATTATACTGTGGCTCCTTTTGTTTACTGTCAAAAGAAGGCATAATGTGGGAAAAGTGAATAGTAAAAGAGTATGGAAAATAATGCAAAATCTGAGCATGTAAGACCACAAGTGTCTATACTAGGGCTTGAAGGGGAAAAATAAGGTAAAAAATTTCCTTTGAATTGATGAAATGGAAAACAATGTGTGGTAACATTCCACTTCTTTACTTTTTATGTACTTGGCTTCTTCATCAAAACAGTAAAGAAATTATTTAGTCATCAACTGGGATCTTCAATTAGAATTCAGGAGGCTTCTCATGGACCATGCTAACCATTAATGGTAAAATGTATTTTAATTGACAGATGTAATTTGCAATTTTGCTTCCAAATCAGCTTTTCAACATAAAGTGTTAATTTCATTATAAGTCCACTCAACCTGTTTGACCTTCTTCTACATTTGTTTCCAGGGGAAAAAGAAGATGAACAGATAGTTGCAGAAATCATGAGAAGGCGTTTTTTCCCTGCAGTTATAACTCATAAGGCCTGGGAAGGCTTTCACTTTGCTGGCCATGAAATAAGGATTACAGAAGCCACTGACTCTTATGGGGCTGTCGTCTGGCCATCGGTACAACGTTAATGCAATATTATTACTACATAGTTTTGGACTCTTCTAGCAATTTTAATTTGTCTTGCATGATAAACACGTTTTGTTGTATGCTGTAAATCCAAGGAAGAGGTTCCGTCCTTCTGTGTCTCCATTTTGCAAATCCCAAACCTTAACATAGCCTGATTTTGCATGGATTCCAAGTTCTCAAAGCTTCTTGTTTGTGTCCCTGTCACTCAAGATGTAAGATCTTGTGTCCCCTCCTCACCTTCCAGTAATGATCCTATTAGACAATTAGGAGCATATTTTGAAGGAAATATGGCAGTCTTATGATGATTACATTTCTGTTTGTTTTATAAATACAGATGGCTGTATAGCAGGCAGATCCTGGTTGTAGAAACAGCTGTGATATTGGATCACAAGGTGTTAGCACTTAGAGAAGCTACTCGTCCTACTCATGTGGGAAAGAAATTTATCTTGTAAATGTACAGTCATGGGAAAATGGTGACCTGAAACATTCAGTTTCTTTAACAGACAGAAATCCAGTGGGAGAGAACCATTGTTGTTGCCTCTTCATATAAGAACCATCAACATGCACACCATGCAAAGTGCTTTCTCCAGGTTTTGAATCTGTGCAATGCAGCTAACTGATCATTTTGAAATAATTAAGAGTGAAAGAAACTGCTGCAGTTGGGGAGGTACCACTATGCACCATTCACACTTGTGGCATTGAGAGAACTTTCCTAAAACAGAATTATTTCCAGGAGCATCTACAAGAGAGAGCAGACTAAAACCCAGGTGGCTCCATTTCTGTCTCAATATCAGCCCTGTAGGATAATACAATTTTAAAGAAATATGCCCATAGTTGAGCTAAGGAGAGTTAGAGTACTTTGCTGTTTTGAACTTCAAACAATTTTCCTTGTCTTAGCAGACTTGGACAAATTGTTTATACTATACCTCTTAGCAGCCTCAGTGTGTGTCTTCAAGGAAAGGTTGACTGACTGCCAATCACTGTCACAATATCATGGGCTGTACTGAAAAGCATTTGGTTTATTTTTTTATCTGGAAAGGTTTAACTAGTTTTGCTGTGGAAGGAAGACAACTTTTCTGTCTGTCATTCATCCTGTTCACTCTTTCTGTCCCACCCAACAGAGTTTGAACTCTTCCAAAAGATGTCAGCCAAATTTGTCAAGAGGGCAGAAACTTTAAGGAAAAGAAAATTTCTACGCGTTTCATGGAAAGGAAGACAGATCTCAAAGTTTCCCTAATTTAACCCCTAGCAATATTGATCATGCCTGTGAGCTGACACAACAGAATATGGCAAAACTCTGAGGAAAGAAATTATAGGAGTATGTGGAACTGGCAAGAAATCTTAATATTATGTGGCTTGAAAATGTCAGTCAAACATCAGACATAGTCTTTAGGAACCTATCTTTAGTTAGTTTAGGTGCTCACAGTAATTTCTAGATCAAAGCTTTGTTGATTATGAGATATATGTAAGTTCACACAAACGACCCTATTCCTTTTGCTCTTAATTAAGAGCTAGAAAGCAAAAATCTTTGTTTGAAGTTACAGCATGTTAACATTGAGTCAACAGTCCTCCTTCCTTTCCTTCTTCTTGTTAATTGGTTAAAGGCAAAACTGAGGGTGTGATTTTGCTGTGCCAGACTAAGACACTAATAATTACCTTTCCAAACCTGTATTGCAAGAACGTGTGGCAACCATTATAGATGTTTGTCAATGTGGACTATATAATTACTGAAGGCTGGCGAAAAAGTGTGAAAGGCAAGCTGGAAACTATCTTTCCCAGAGAAATAAAACTAGCAATTTCTATTTCAACAGTGAACTAAAACTCACTGGTCAGTTTAAGACAGGGCAGAAAAGGTAAAGAGGTTTCTTAATCACTGTCTATAAATGCATAGATGAGTCTGTTGTAGAGGGCTCTTTGGGGCTTGCTTTGCTATAAAAGTTTGCTAAGTTTTAATGAGATAAGCACACAGAAACTGAAACTCAAATGAACTGCAAAAAAAGGAGTAAATCTGTTAGTCCACATTGAATCATTGTGATAATTAATTATTCTTAGAGATAATTATCTGTTGGAAGAACTTAACAAGGGTGGTTGTGGATTTTCTTTCACAAGCAATCCTTATATCAAGATGTCTTTGGGAAGGACACATTTTAACTCAACCAGAAGTAAGTGCAATTGTAAGCAGGAATTGCTGACTGGAATTTTATAGCTCATGTTATGCAGCACAACAAATTAGATAATTGCAGTTGTTCCTTCTGGCTGTAATGCTTTGCAAGTCTATATTGAACAATGTTGTGGCATTTATTTTGTCAGCCTATAGAACTCAAAGGTCATAGTGAGCTTGTGGTCCTTTAGGGACAGTGTTTGAATTAACATTGCCCACTTAAACAGATAAAATTTTTTTTTCATGCTTTTAAATGACAATGCATGTTTTCGAGAAGGAATGTATTTCATTTATTTGTTCAGTATGTTCATGGATTCCCTCCCCTACAGGCTCTTGTTCTGTGTTATTTTTTGGAAACTAATTCTAAACAATACAATTTGGTTGACAAAAATGTGATTGAAATTGGAGCTGGAACTGGGTTGGTCTCCATAGTAGCCAGTTTACTGGGTGAGTACATGCCATTGCTCTTATGGCTCTTGGAAACATTTCTCAGATGAATACTGGAGGACAAATAAAAATGGTGCTAGTTCCTCTGAAAATACTGATGTTAGAAAGCTTTCAAGAGCAAAAAAAAAGTAAATTCCAAAAGGCTTGTTTGGATTAAGGGAGTGGAACATCTTCCTTATGATGCTTCCTTATGAAGTGGAGATGCTTCCTTATGAGGAAGCTGGGACTCTTTAGCTAGGAGGAGACTGAAGGATGACCTCATTAATGTTCACAAATACATAAAAGGTGGTTTTCAGGAGGATGGAGCCAGGCTCTTCTCAGTGATATCCAATGATAGGACAAGAGGCAGTGGGTACAAGCTGGAACATAAGAGGTTCCAAAGAAATATAAGGACATATAAGGAAAAATAATTTCCACTATGAGAGTGAGAGAGCACTGGAACAGGCTGCCCAGATGGATTGTTGAGTCTCTTTCTCTGGAGACATTCAAAACCCACCCGGACGAGTTCCTGTGTGACCTAGTCTAGGTGGTCTTGATCTGGAAGTGAGGTTGGATTAGATGATCTTTTGAGGGTCCCTTCCAACCCTTGAGATTCTGTGATACCTGCTCTCTTTTTCTGTAAAGCTGCGAGTGTATTGGTGCAATAAATGAGGCCTCAGTAGGTGATGTTGGCATTAACAGTATTAAACAGGGAACCAGAACAAGAAGCTAGTGGCCTCAGAGGTGGCTGATGGCAACCAGATGAAGCCAGATGTAGGTATGACCAAGGCATCACCTTTCATTGGCCAAATAGCTCTTGGATGCCAATTCACTTTTTTTTCCATTTGTTCAGAATTTTCTTTCAACAACTGATTGTCAACATGATTTTTGTTACAGACATGATTGTGTTTTCTTTCATGGTAGCCTGTTCTTCCTCAGTACTAATCCAGATAAGTCACTTCTGCATTTTAACAGAATTTTAGCTTTCTGTAGTCTAAGAAGGCTTCTTCCTGTATTGAAAGGAAAGAACCTGAGGCAATGCTTGAATCTCATGCTGACTTCTTGGTGTCATTAACTGGCATTCTTCAGTCCCTAGTCACTCACTGTACCTTTAATCAATATGATATCAAGATGCAGTAAGTATCTGGTCTTTCCCCACCCATCCTCAGCTGCCTTTAGGTGGCAATCTGTAGAAATAGAGCTACTGGGAACCAAGTATTTAATGTAAGCACAATGGCTAAGAGCTACTTGGAACATTTACATTGTTCTGTTCCTCTTAGTGAGAGCTACCTGATAAAATCAATTCCTTGTGCAGTGACTTTTGTGAATGGGCTTTTACTCAAGTCCTTAAGTATGTTTAAAGATTATGTTTATTTTCTTCCTGTCTTAGGTGCACTTGTGACTGCCACTGATTTGCCAGAACTGCTGGGAAACCTTCAGCACAATGTTCTCCAAAATACAAAGCTGAAATGCAAGCACCAGCCTCGTGTTAAGGAATTGTCTTGGGGAATTGATTTGGAAAAGAACTTTCCTAGGTCATCATGTCACTTTGACTACATTATGGCTGCTGACGTAGTTTACCATCATCCCTTCCTGGATGAACTCCTCCTAACTTTTGATCACTTGTGCAAGAATGACACTGTTATTCTGTGGGCTATGAAATTTAGGTTGGACAAAGAGAACCAATTTGTGGGCAGATTTCAGACACTGTTTGACTTGGAGGTGATTTCCGATTTCCCCAGTTTGAACATAACCTTGTACAAGGCAATGAGGAAAGGCAGGATGAAAGCCACACCTTCCATACCAGTGGCCTGAAAGAGACATATAGGCAGATGATGGTTTCAGCTGTTTTGCAGCTTACTCTCTTTCTAAAAATTTCCATGTTAGTAGCAGCTAAACACCTGAATGAATGGTATATTTAGAAGTAGCTAAAACAAAACATTAGATTCGTAGTGCATCCCTAATAAATTCATAAATTCAATTTGCTGATAGTGTTATAGACAGAAGAAATATATTTTTGACATTTTCTTGACTTTTATGAGCTAAGCTGACAACATTAATAACTTTCACAAGTCTTGCCATTATTGTTATGGCTCATGTAATGAATATTTCCAACAGCTTTCAATCAGAGCTTTGAATGGTATCTTGTAAGATCAACCAATCATTTAAAACTTAAGATGATGATAAACCTTTTTATTTAAAAATTGTGATGTTAAATCTGATCCCTCCCTCCTCCCCACCTTCTTGCTATGGTGTAAATCCTTCCTTTGAATACTCTTTATAGGGCACTAAATTATCTGGAAAAAAACCCCAAACATACATGGGAAACCTACTGACATGCAAAGGGAGAGAATACATTGGTTACTCTTTGATATAATGATTATGCTTTCTTCCCCTTCCATTTCTTATTTAGATTCAGGGATTCTTCAATAGTTAACCACACACATGAGGCAAGAAAGAGTTAAATGTTTTGTTGCTTGAACAAAGGGCTTGGACAAGAAGAGTACAGCATATCACACTACCTGCCCTTTGCAGAGACCTCAAATTCTTAGAGGTTTGCTCCTCTAAAAATAGACTGTTATCTGGACCTTGGGGAACAACAGTGGAAAAACAACAGTGTCCATCATGAGAGGAGTTTTGCACTGCCAGCTGGTGGTGACTGGAGGTGGAAAACTAAACCAGCCTGACAGTGTGGCTGAGGCATGGGCAGGTTTAGACATTTTGTTTTGGTTTTGTAGCATGGGCAAACAAAATACTTTTTCTCCCAGCTGCTCAGTACTGCATGTTCCTGTTTTCAGTGGTCAGATTAATGTCCCTAAAAACCTATCAAAGAACTTTCTTTTGGGAAGATTAAGAAAGTGATTCTTAACACACCCCATATTTTCAGATTCTGTTTGTGATTGAGTGTGAGACACCTTCAGATGCATTGAAGGCTGGAGAAAACCCATCTCATGTGCTATTGTCCAGGCAGAGATTTACCACCTCTGCTGTAGCAGGCAATTGCTGTAGTAATATGAGTGCTCTGAGGGCTGTCAGTCTTTATCTTTTTTGCTCCTATTTGTATTCCCTCCTGGAGTTTTTTAATATACTTTCAGATCTGAGGGGTTTTTTTTATGATGACTTCCAGTGCATACTGGTGTTTGTACTTCCTCATGTGACAGATGCATGTTATATATTTACTGTACTACCTGGCACAAGTATGAGGGAGAACTATGATTAGACGACTATTATAACTGGAATGTACTCTTAGACTCAGCCAAACATTTGGTTTTCTTGGGATAAAGTTGCCCAATGTTAGACATGGAGTGTTGCAGAGTCTGACCTGCCAAGCTTTTCCAGTGGGAGGTGAGGATTCTGTATATGAAAGGAGATGGTGAACAGAGTTTTGAGGCAAGGATGGATGAGGATGTGGCAGGAAGGGATCTGGAGTTGGAGGGAAGATTGCAGAGAAAAATTATCTATAGGGAGAAGGTAAGATGGAGGAAGAGAAAGAAAAGGAGTGGCAACAGTAAGACTGACTTCAAAAAGGGTTAGGAACCAGAACACAAGTGTGATTTTAAGGGAGACATCCTTGGTGAGCTGTGGAGGATGACTCTAATACTAGATGCTTTAATACTAGAGCAATCAGTGTGTCTTGACCCATGACAGCAAAATAAGAAGAAAGGAAGCCAAATACATTGACTCTGCTGTCTTCATCTCCTGGGAAATCACATGTGAGATTTTGGCTTAGGCTTTATTAATGAAAATCTTCTAATCCTCAGCAGTTAGCTTCCAGTGACAAGGTTTGTAAGTAGAGGTAGTGTGTTTTATTGGATCAGCCACTATAGCAAGAAAATTAGACTCTTTGCCAGTTGGGATGGAGTATTACCTCTACTTACAGATATTATTATGCTTATCTCCTTAGATCATTACAGGTGTAAAAATCCACAGCTACAGTATGGAAATGTTGTTTTCTACATTGTGTAACATAAATCAGTTTAAGTGAATAAAGAAACAAACATAGATTGCTACCCTTTGTAGATTTTTCTCCCTCTGCTTCCTTCCTCCTAACTTACTTGCAACCACCAAATCCACTGCAATTGAAACTCTAATCCTTGCATCCCAAAGGGCATCTCTGTTTACAAACCTTTGGTGGATAAATGGGTTGGCACTGTAATTAATGGGTAACAGTGAAAATATCTTGTGAACTCCAAAGTGATGAAGGCTAAAGAGGAAAAGGAACACTACAGCAAAGTAGTTAAGTGCAATCACCTTTTAATAGCCATTCTGCTGATTAGCCCTCCTATGTGGACTGCAGGCTGTCTCCCCTGCTGAAGTCAATAGGAGACTGACTTCAGAATGGATGCAGGATTGGGCCCTTTACACCCATGAGTATGTTAATATTTACTGTAATTATTCATTAATCCTCTTACAAGCTTGTCTAGCAGTGCTGCATGAGGCCTCCCAGGAAAGCTCTAGTGACTGGCTGCGGTATTGTACAGCCACCTTTTCTCCTCTGGTATGACAGGCAGGTTGTTAGCCATGACCAATGGAGGGCAAGGTTGTATGTGGCATTTGCCTATGGAGTTTATTTCTGCTCTTTGAAAACAAGTTTCATATGAATGTCAAGTATCACTGACTCCAAAAGACAGTAATAATATTAACAACATTTTTCTTCTAATATTTCAAATAAAGAATTAAGTTGTCATTCAGTGTGTTATGTTGCTAACACACACGGCATTTGTTTCTGTAGTTTGTGAAAGGCAGAGCAAAAAAGAAAGTCATTTAAATCTGTGGGTGAAAAGAGCTCCACTGATGAGGAATGCTGGCAAGGCTGTCTCAGCTGGTAGGCTTTTAGAGAGTCTCACAGGGTGATATAGTAATCGTATTAATCCACAAGATAAATGTGGATATATCATGTGGGTTCTATCAATTCCTTGGATTTTCCATATTGCAACCTCAGAATAATTTATCGAGCAACAATAAATCTAAGTAACTTGACATTGGTATTTGTTAGATTTCCCACAAACAAAATGCTTTTCAAATGCTAATGTTTTCATGAAGGGTTCTTTTTGTATAAAGTAGATATCGAATCATTGAAGTGATTTACTTTGCTGCTTATTATGCAACATCTTCGTCAAGGTCTTTTACAAATCATTGCCTTCTCAAATCCTTCTCAGAACTAAAGTAACAAAAGCTTTCAACATTGCATGGTTTCCAAACAGTCATACTGAGTTTTTGACTCTGTCTTGTTGCAGCTCTGAGTGACTTGGTTTCATTTGCATTATTAAACCCAGCAATTTGGACTTTTGCCTCTTACAACAGCTGTAATAAAAAGCTGTAGTCACTGAACATGTAGAAAAAACATTCAAATGACAGAACAGATCTACTGTGTAAACCTTGTTTTCATTTAGAAGCAGTAATGGAGGCCCAGCCTAAGAAATGCATCTGCCAAAATATACTCAAATAGCCAGGGTACAAATGGCAGTTGAACGATGAACAACTTCTATTACCTATTACACAAGTACTAGTTGGTGTCAGGTGCGCAAATAAGACTATATGCCACCTGTGTCCTCCTTAATGCTGGTGGGCATTAAAGATCAGTTGAGTATGTCAGCACGGGCATCATAGTCATCTGAAGAAATACTATTTTTACCAAACAGCAGAGGATCTTAAAACCTGAATGAGTTTATAAAACCTGGGTTCAGCTAACACCCTTTGAACTCTGGAAACCTGAAAGGTACAGGACTTTTGCCTGCTCATAGCCACTGATACTACACTGGTAGCCATGAGGTGATCTCAATTCAGTTCAGTGAGAAAGAAATAGATAAAGACTGTCTAGATGTCATTGCTCTGTGCCTGTACTTCAGAAATTGATATGTTCTTTCTTATAATAGCTCTGTGACGTCAGGGAAATATTGTCACACAAATGTAAAGCAAAGAGGGAACTGAGCTAACTGTCAAGTGATTTAACCTCAGTCACATTGAAGAGTCCTGTACCAAGATTCTTTCAAAGGAAAAATCACATTTCCTGTGATCTATATTGTATGAATTTGCTCATATGAATGAAAAATTGAATTAACTCTATTATTTAATTAAAAAATGTTTTCTGTGCTACTCTGTAAATAAATTGGAAAACTCCTAAGAGTATAAGCACTTATCAATAACCAAGAATAAAATCTTAAATTTCCCTTTTATGTGGTGATGCCAACCAACCATACAGTACACAGGCTGCATTTGCTACTGTGGAATTTCAAAATCATTCAGGCAGGAAGATTCCTCTGAAGGATCCCTAGTCCTACCTCCTGCTCAAATCTGAGACAAAGACTGAACAGGTTGCTCAGCTTCTGCAGTTGGTATATGAAAATCTCCAGGAAAGGAGATTCCACTCCATACTTCAGCAGCTTTGTATATCCAATCTGGACTACAGTCCTCTTGAGCCTCTCTCAAGTTCTTTCTGAATATGGGGTAATATTTGCCTTTTTGCAGCTATTGGGAGTTGTCTCTTACTGCTGTCTTTCAGAGATGATAGACAGAAATCTTATAGTGGCATAAGCCAACAATGTTGTTGCTCAGTCCAGTGGACAGAATTCTGTATGTTCAGTTTATCTAAGTGAGCCTCAACTTGATTGTCCTGCTCTGCCATTACCTCTTTCATCTAACTCACTAAGCACAGAGATGCAGAAATTTTGAGAGCTGATCTTGCCAGTAAAGACCAATGCAAAGAAGGAATGCATTAATTCAGCCTTTTTCATGTCCTGTGTTGTTCAATTCCCTGCCCCATTCAGCAGGGGATTAATATTTTCCATGCTTTTCTTTTCTCATTTGTGTAGCTATAAACCCATTCGCACCTGTGTCTTCTAATCCAGTTGAGCCTTGGCTTTCTTAACTCCACCACTGCATGGTTGAGCAAAAGCTCTGTGTTTCTCTTGGGTAGCTCATCCCTGCTTCCACTTTTTGAGTACTTATTTTTTTTTCCCCATTTGAGCTCAGTCAGTATATATATATATATTTTTTTTTTGTACTAGCTTTCTGCAGAGTTTTCTCTAATTTCTACATGATGGGATGGACCAGTCTTCTTTGAGGGGGTTATTCCTGAAGATTGGTCAGTCTCTTGGCCCCTTGGCTCTTCAAGTCAGTCTACAATGGGATCCCACCTACTTGTTCCTTGAGCAGCCTGAAGTCTCCTCTCTTGAAACCTAACGTCTTTATTCTGCCCTTCACCTTACTTTTCTCAGAGTCTTCAACCACTGTATCAGGGTCACTGCAGTCAAGGCAGCTACAGGCTATCTTATCTCTGACCATTATCTATGAGTAGCAGATTCAGCAAAGCACTTTCCCTATCTGGTTGGTTCAGCACCTGAATCAAAACAGTTGACCTCAAAACACTTCAGAAACCTCTTGAATTGCTTTATGAGAACTAGGAACCGTGATCCTAATGTTTCGTCTTCCTAATGTCCTCTACCTCAAATGGAGCACAAATCCACTCCTTTGTACTCTCTTCCTGTCCTTAAAGACCCATGGACCATAGCACTGCAGTTGTGCTGTTTAGCTGAAAGACAAGACTCTAAAATATACCATTGTGACTGTCTCTGAGGAAGAATGGTAATTGGAAATTGAGAGACAAGTAAATCAGGATTACTTAAGAGATGCTGCAAACTTAGCAGCTATCCAGACCTGAAGTCTGAACACACTGAAATGACCGAGTGCTCATATTCTGAAAGGTCCATAATGATATGAGTTTTCTACAGAAAGTTATTAATCAATTATTAGCTATAATTAATCTCTAGTATCTGATTATTGCATTATTGAATTACCCAGATTCTGTATTATCAGATTACTGTTACTGTGAAATAGTTGTAGACTGTCCGTCCTCTGTGTTATTGACTTGTGTTCCTTTCAGACTTGCAAACAGAAAATGTTGTTGCTCTCGTGATGCCCATGATTATTACACCCATGTGTACATCAATGACTGTTGCATTCCGAGGTACTCAGCCTTGTCAGCAGAGTAAAAGAGTCATTAGATATTGGCTGTGTTTCTGCCATGGGTCATTCACTTCCAGTAGCATTAGCACTCCTGTATTAATTAGTTGAAGTGTATGAGCACTCTGGGTAACTGAGTGGAATTCTTAATGATGGAGGAGAGCCATCTTTCTTTGGAACACATGATTTCTCATGATTTCTTCTGACCTCTCAAAAGAAAATTGTTAACAATGTTCCCCAAGTGGCCTGAACAACTGCAAAAAGTGGTCCCAGTGCCCTGACAGTGAAATCCTTAAATATTCTCCTGTCATGCTGCTGCAAAAGGTAAGAAAGACATGTAGCTCCGTACCAGTTTCTTGAATCTTTGAGAGTGTTTCTTTGATTTACTGTCTCACAGAAAAAAAAAAATGGTAAGTCTGATTCAGAGGATCAGATATTGCAAGCAGAAAGAATATTTCCTTGCCTAATTCTGCCTGATATGGATGACTGTTAAAATATATTCATTCATAAGCAGTCTGCTTCTCTCCAGATGGGAGTCCTTCATCAAAGAAAATTGGCTTTTGGGGAACGTTTGAGACTGAATTAAGATGAAAAGTCTCACAGTTTCAGAGAGTCATCTGGTGATTGGGTGGTGACAGTGAATGTCTGAGAAGCCTTGATGGTACCCGGTCTCCCAAGATGATGGTACCCAGTGCTCTAGCACAGGGGCCTTAAAGACTTTGTCTCAGACTGCAAGGTGGATAGAGACTGTTCATCTTTTTAAATCTATTTTTTTCTATCAGCATGGTGGGCAAATAAGTAATTTCAGTCAAAGTGTGTACATTTAAACCGATTTATTCTGTAAAAGCAAAGCTTTATACTGTGAGCAAACTCTGTCAGAAAAGTCCCAGCAAATTCTAATTAGGAAAATGCAGTGGGGAAAAATATGTCGAACAAGCTATGCAGAAGGTTGTAGAGATAAGAAATCATATGGAAATTATCGCTGAGCTATCTAAAATAGCCCAGCTTTATTCAATACTTGTTTTCAGTCTAGTGCCCATTTTTCAGTAAACTCCTAGCAGATAGTCCATACAGTAGCCATAAGCAGATGAATAATAGAGGCAGGAAAAAGTTCACATAAGAAAAATTGTCTGACACAGCCTGTGAAGAGGAATCTGCTTTTTAGTAAGTACTTAAGGATGCCCACTTGTAATGTCATCACTATCTGTATGGAATGTTTAGAGGTTATCTGGGATGTACTTGCAATTTTGTAAGGTCTAGTCAGGGAGAACAAAGATCTCTTTTGCGAGTCTCTCATTGTTGGTCCCATGTTAACACCAAATTGAGACAGAATTGGTGTCTCAAATACAGAAATTCTTTTTCTACCCTTTCTCTGTAAATGCAGTTGGTCCTCAGGTTTTTTTTTTGTCTCTTCCTCACAGATTGTAATGGTTGGGGAAAAAAGAGAGATGTCAGAGTATAGAAAGGTGAATTAAAAATAGATCTGGGATTATTTTCGTGCATGTGATATCATTGATTTTTTTTTTCTGTCCCATAACATTTTGATATACAGTGTATCTGAATTATACATACCTTCCTTAGGATGACAGAGGCCTCAGTGAAATGGGAGGAAAATAACCCAAGATAATCAAGAACCTTATGGATCAAGACAAGAGCAGGAAGGTCTCGCTGTCAATTATGTTTCTGGGCGAAACAGACTTGGCTACTTGAATTAGGGAAGAAAACCAAGATCAGTTTAATTAACCAACATTTAGAAACAAAAGAGATAGAAAGAAAAACAGAGCAGCATGATCAGAAAAATAACCAGCACTTTAAGATCTCCTTCCGCCACCCCTCCCTTCTTCCTGGGCTCAGATCACTGCTCCCAATATGTCTACCTCCTCCCCCTCAGTGGCCAGGGGACAGGGAATGGGGGATGTGGTCAGTCCTTCACAAGATTGTCTCTGTTGCTCCTTTCTTCTTGGAGGAGGAAGACTCCTCATTTTCTTCCCCTGCTCTAACCTCCCGTGAGATACAGTCCTTAATGAACTTCTCTGGTGTAAGTCCTTCCCAAGGGATATGACTTCTTCTCACAAACTCCTCCAATGCAGGTTTCCTCCCTGGTCAGGAGCATTCTGGGCACATTCTGTTCCAATGCTGTCTCCCCACAGATTCCCGGCCCCTCTGGGCACAGCCACCCCCCCTGCCCTGGGGTCCTCCACGAGCTACCAGCAGATCTCAGCTGCACCATTGCCCTCCATCGGTTGCGAGGGGACAGTTGCTGTCTCACTATGGGATGCAGGGGGATCTCTATTACAGCACATCTCCTCTCTTACCTCACTGACCTTGGGGTTTACATGATTGCTTTTATCTTCTCCGACTCCTTCCACCATCTCCCAGAAAAGAAAGACAAACCCTCCTTTTCTGGCTTCTTTTTAAAATGTGATCGTGGAGGTGCCCAATTGGCTCAGCCCCAAAAATGCATCTGACTCAGAGCTGCAGAAAGTTTTGAGCAACTTTTTACACCAGTCATCTTTACAGCCCCTTCCCAAATAACAGAAACAACTTCATGCAAACCCATGACATCTTGTCTCAGTATTTGGAGTTCATGTCATCCTTCTGCTGTTCCTTGCCATCCAGGTTGACAGTAGCAGGTGTCTCTTCCTTTAGCCAGAAAGTTCTTTCCAACCAGCTAACAGTCTGTCCTCTCCTGTGAAATGCAATCTCCATATAAATGTGCTGAAGCTCTGGGAAACATGAAATGGGAATTGTGCCATCTTTTTGCCTGTTCAGGGCCAACTTGTGTTGAGATGTGCAGCACTACCATGGTCTGAGCCTTCCCTCTCGGTGATGGTGGATCCATACATACAGGGGACCAGTACACTGACAATTGGTACGTCTGTTGATAGTATATTTTCCCAAAACCAGAAACATGGTAGTGTCTGAGATGAATGATGAGCAGAAAAATTGTGATAACACCTTACAAACACTGAATGTGAGGTGGAGTCTTAATAGTGGGAGAACAAGACTGTTCCTGAAGACCCTGATTGTCCCTGAAAGATCTCAGGGACTTGCCATTTTGATGCAGAGGTGGGACAAGATCCTTGGAAGACCCAACTGTGAGAGTTAGAGTTGGATTCTGTCACTGTTAAAGCAACTTTACTGCCTCCATTTTGGGCATTTATGGGTTGCTACTTGCAACTTTGTGGTATTATTGGAACATGTCAGTTCGATGCTGCCTCCGTTGCATTTGTCCTTCAGTGCTTCTTTCAACCAACAACCTCCTCATCTCTCAGGGGTATGTGCTATATGAATGAACCTGCAGGCAAGCTCTTGAAACACAGTAAAAGTAGTATCTACCCCTTTTAAAGATGTAATATCTGCAGGTAGCCTGGTATGTGTCCTATCAAGGTTCAGAAGAATCTCCTAGAAATCTGGTGTTCAGATGGAAGGACATGAAAAAATGCTCTTATGGCTGCAGGTACTTCTGTGGAGAGGAGTGAGAGCCTGAGTATAACCCTACATGTATTACAGAAGAGAAAAAACACATTGTGGTACCAGTGCTTGTGGCTATATACATGACTTGATTTCATTTTAAAATCACTTTGATTTCCCCCCATTTATGCCTACCAACAATCAGACTACTGGCTATACTAACATGTCTAACTTTCCAACCCCTACCTTTCTATGATTCTATGATTCTTTGATTCTATGATTCTATGAACATGTACTTAAAAACCATTAACCTGATAGTATTTTGTCAGCTTGGAAACAGTAATGCAGAATGCCACCCTCAAAAATTGGTTCTGAGTAAGACAGTAGCTCCCATCTCAAGCCAAGTCTGAGGAAGCTGAGCTTGCTGACATGACAATGCGTGTGCATGTATACGGCAGTACATGACAGGAGCCGTTAAAAGAATAGGGTCTGCCATACTATGAGCTATATAAGGGGCTGCATCATTAGATCACTTCTCCCACAAAAGTTCATCAGTCCAGCTTGGGAAAAATTTAGGAGCTGAACAAAGATGTTGTATCCATTAGAAGCTAAAATACATAAACTTGCTGAACAGTAGTATTAGAAAGCATTTAGCTGCTTAGTGTATGCATTTCTTCATTATTCTGTCATATGTTAACTGTTAATTCTTTGAGTTTTGCTTTTGTCTGTTTTGCAATACTTGATTTTTAAAAATAACTTGTAATGTTTTTCATGTTTGATAAAGAGACATGAAATTTGTCCCACTATAACACAGAGCTGCTACTGGAAGGACTTACAGCTAGATAAACAAACCTTGTTTAATTAAAGGCATGCCAACTAAAGAAATGGCTAGATAATGAATTCTTTAATCTTCTCTCTTGTTACTTAATTCTAGATAACACAGTTAGTCTTCAGCTTTGATCCAGAAGTGCACGGATTCAATTTCTGTTTCCATTTCCAGACCCACCTGTCACACATAGATAATAATCGGGGGATAGTTTTACCTTTCCCAGAATAAGCTTAGAAGGGTGAAAGGCTCGTGTTGGCCACTGGGGGACACTGTAGTTCTACGAAAAAAAAAAAAAATCAGAGTCGGGCTGGTTAGCAGCTGACTCGAGAAACGTTTAAAGATAGAGCGTTTCGGGACTTTCTGTGTTTACCGTGTGAAAACCGTAAGGTAAAAAACACCCACCCCTATTGCAAAATGTGACATATTTTGGCACATATTTGTTCAAATTGTGCATGACTAGGATTTTTTTGAGAAAATAAAGTAGGAATTCACTTCTCAACGTGCTCCTTCTCTGTATGCTGTTAAAATTTCAAGCGATCGGTGTGAGAGAGAAGGCACCAGGCTTAAAGCCCATCTTCTTATCTTTGCACTAGGAAGGGATTTTCCTATCAAGAAGTATTTCCAGCCTCAGGTATCTGTCATCTGAAACCTCTACTTCCCTTAACAGGGCACCTCTTTGGGATACCTAAACAATGAAGGCAGTGATAACGCAGATTATAGGTTTTAGTAATTTCTTGGAATCACACTTTTCTCCTTCTCTGTCCTCTCCAGATAGTGAAGTGCAAGTTTTACCTTCCAGCAGGCACATGATGTTCTCAGCCACAGCAAGCCCTTTGACACCTAGGCTCTTGGGGTAGGACCTAAAAGCAGCGCTCGTTACTCTGGTTACTGATGCAGAAGCAAGCTTATTCACTGGCTACAAAGCATGGTAAACAGCTACAGCTGCTCTGTCACTGAGCTGCCTTGACATAACCTTGTTACCTGCTGCATATATAGCAGTGACACCAAGGATAGCTGCAAAAAAACCTATCTGAAAAGGTGGTTAGACTTTTTGGCCTTTATCTTGCCCTGAACTCCTTGCTGCTGCAGCAGTAATGCCATCAGCTATTGAGCCAGCCAGAAATGTTGGCAGCAATACATAAAGTGCTTTGCTGCAGCAAAGCACTTTAGCATATGCTCATGCTCAGGCATAGCTTTGTCCTTGACTTCAAACAGTGCATAAGAATGGAATTGGAGAATGTAAAAACTTTTTAAAAGAGGTAGAATTGCCTAAGTTCTTGAACTAGAGTGCTTTTGAAGCTTTCCGTCTCTTGTCCTCTAACAGATGCTCCTTGGAGATCTCTTATACGAAGACATAGATCTTGCCTCAAAAAAGCCTTCAGCTAAGGAAACAGCATATGAAAAGTGCATGTGAGGGAAAATGAGATTCTGGTCCAGTAGATCCAGTTTTACTAAAAACACTGAGGTCAAGGTTCATCCTACCCAAGGCACAAGCCTCAGTTGCCTTTTATATTTTAGCTCTGAGGAGATTCCCCCTCTTCTTCCTTGCAGAAGAAGGCATATGAGTGAGTGCGGGTTGACACCTCCTTAGGACAGAAGTACCCACCATTAGGGGACAGTCATGCCCAGTGGTAAGAAGGGCTGTGCTCTTAGCAACACAAGAGACTTGGCTTGGAGAAATCTGCCTGTTTCACCAGAAAAAGTCTTGCTGTAAGCTAAGCAAGCTGGCAAAACAAATTGCAGAAAAGATAACAAATGTGGTACATTTCAGAGAGAAGACAGGGTCACTCATCTCTCTTTCACCAAGAAAGGTGGTAACAAACCAGTTTAATAGAGGATTCATGTGTGCTTAAGTGTTGGTTGTTTATTATGTGTATTGGCATCTGATAGTTTATACAGATAACTCTCACGCGCTGCTTGGGCACTGACAATGCAGTGTGGCTGATAGGTTTGGAAGACAAAAGCTTTGTAGATTAAGACAAAAGATAACTAAATAAATAGAGTGGAAGCCTATATAGATTTATCTATCTGCATGTATACTTAGGCTGCATACAATCAGAGTGTCACAATTGTTGTGGGCTCATGCAGAGAACAAGAGCCCTGCAAGATATGTGGGGTACTATGTAACATGCCCAGAACTGTACTGCAGCTGCTGGCTTTATGTCTGTGTTGTGTATCTCAATAGAAGCAACAAATTTGGAAAGGGCTTGAGATTTTGGTGTTAGAGATGCTCAAAATTATTATGGATGGGGTCTTTGTGACTGTCCCATCAACCTCTCCTTTAGAAGTATTGCCAGTTAGACTATATGTTTAAGACTGATGTTATCTGTTAGAGTTGCTGATGTCTTCAGAGATTCACACAACATATCTCACTTGTCTAAGAAGCTGTCAGGACATTAATACTGACATATTTGACTTCACTTTGTGCATTAATGCAATCAATACAGAATCGGGTCCTGAGCTGGAGTTTGAAGGAGGATTGAGAAATACTGTTCCAGGACAGTTCATTACACATGTCCCAGGCACGAAAGATAGCTAGTGTAAAGATGTCTATGAAGCCATTTTGGAAAAAAGGGAAAATAGAAGAATAGGCTTATGGCTGGTGTCATTGTTGGGCAATGGTGCCACAAGATGTACAGACCCTCTGGCATAAAGTGGTTACTAAATCTCCCTGTTGCAATGCTTGTCTTGACAGGATTATAGCCAGAGGGAGAGGCTGGTACAAAGGACACCACGTGAGAGTCAAGGTGTGTGCTCTCCTGCTTCCAGTTGGCAGAAACCGGAGAGATTTAAACTGCTGACTTTGAAATTTGATCAGATTTACTAGCTGTCCGGGTTTGTTTCTTTCAAAGTCAAATCTGGGAAGTGACTTTACCTGGGGTTGCAATTTCCCTTCCATGGTGCAAGCCTATGTTTGAGTCACATCTGAGGGCAGTGGCACCCGGTTTGCCTGGAGGGATCTGGGGAAGTCCAGGAAAAGGAGCTTGGGCTGGATGCAGAAGGTGGGCTGAATCTGGATGCTGTACCTGGGTTTTCTACACACACCTGGAGAAAAAGGGACAAGGAGGGTTCTAGGTGCAGTGATGATCCCTGGAGAGGGAAGCACGTGTATGTGTGAGTCCAGGGTGCATATGCAGAAGGTTGAGTTCCAGGATGAGGCAGGCACTGGTGCCCTTGATCTCTACCAAGAAAGCTCCTTCATTCCTTTCAGAGAGAAAGTGGAAACCATGTACTTAACTCATCAGCCAAGCTGGTTGTTTTAAAAATGTTTTGTGTCTGCATCCTTTTTCTGCCATTCAATTTGAATATCAGACTGGAAGAAGGATTTCAGAGGAAGAGAGAGTAGTTTTCAAGGGTTTTACAGCAAGGATTTCACCATAGGACAACTACTCAAAGGGAAATATTTTAGAAGAGTTAACATTTGATCCTGACCTCCAGCATAATTTGGGAAGTCAGTTCTTTAGCTCTTGATTAGAAAATTGTGACTGGTTGCTTGGTCTATGAAAACCAGGCATGCTTTAAACAGGAGACTTGCCATCTTGAAAGACATTATCCATCACTCTGTACTTAACACTGCATCAGAATCTCCGGGAGAAGCAGGATCAAACATAGAGTGACATACCTGGAGCTCAACTTGATCAATTATCTCTAACTGCTTGAGTGATTTTGGGAAAGCCTCTGTGCTCCTGCCTCTACTTTCCTATCAAATACATTTTTCCTGTTGATTGCTTTGATATCTGTCTTCTCTCAGGGACCCCAGTATTTCCAGACTATTTACCAGTTCCTCCCTCTGCTTTTTCCAGGACCGCTTGGCCTGTTATCATACATTTGACAGGGACATCTGATAGCCATGGCATAAACCGCCTCCCTCTTCTAGATCTTGTCACTAAGGAGACTATAATGTGCCTCATTCTCCATAAGGCTGTGTGGCATCTCCTGTTTCACATGGAAATGTGTCCACCATGATACACTGAGAACAATAACCAAAACTTACTGGGTCTGTGTTTTCAACTTGCTCATGGTCTCCCTGCTTTATCAATCCCAATCCTAGTGAAACAGTAGCTGTAACTTTGACTCAGCCTCTATCTGATGGGATGAGCAGGTTAAAGCAAGTAGTCTTTGCATACACTTGTGAGCCTCATTTAATGCCAAGATTGTGCTATTATAGGTCATGAGACATAAGAGAGGGGGGTGGTAGTGCTGACTGGATGTGTCAATCTATGGCAAGAGTTTCACAAAATCCTTTCTTGACTCCCTCATGGCAGGTTGCCTTTGGAGGAATAATTCAGTCTCTCACTTTCTCTTCTTTAGTAGCCTCAGCCCTGCATAATCTGTTCTGTGTCTCCTTTTATTCATCTGAACTTTCTGAGAATAGATTGTCTCCATTGGGGTGATTCTGAAGGTTGTACAGGTGTTGTGGTTATCCAGGAGAAGTTGTGGTCAGAGCTCTGCTCAGATCTGGGGCTCAAGAACATCAGTCACACGGGCTTGCATGAAGTCATCTTCTTATCAAAACGTGTGAGCTGACTGCTGCAGATGCTCACAGCATTGACAACAGAGGCAGGAACATCGTAATGGTCTTTGCAGGATAGCTCTGTGGTAAGACTGAACCTGCTTTCTCACTTTAGAGGTGAAAAGATTGCTCTCACCGTCTGTCAGAGCAGCTTTGTTGGAGACAAGGGAAGGAGAACCTCCCTCTATTCTTCAAAACAGGTTCCCTTTCTGCCGGGACAGACATGTCAGGATAGACTACCAACTTCCCTGTTCTTGCCCCTCTCCATAATTTCTGGGGCTGTTCTAAGAGCCTGAGCTTTTTCTCAGCCACCAGATGCTCTGCTGCTTTTGGACCTTGCTCTGCTGGAACTTGTTTCTGCTGGGAGCTCTATGTGGCCATCCTCTGTGACAACTTGCATGTTCCTGTTTTTAATGTTATAAAAAAAATATAACCAATGAAAAGTTTGTTAGGTATCCACCAGGTAAGACACATAATTTCTCCCCTCTCAGCTTGATAAGATTCAGCCATGTGGCTGTCATGGTTTGACATGAAACTGTTTTGTGGTAATGCAGAAGGGGCTGTAAAGATGGCTCCTGTAAGAAGGTGCTCAAAACTCTCCCCAGCTCTGAATCAGACCCACTTCTGGGGCTGAGCCAATTAGATGCCTCCACAATCATTTTTTAAGAAGAAGCTGGAAGAGGGGGGTTGTTCCTGTTTCTGCTTTCTTTTGTCCCTTTTTTCTTTTCTGTCTGGTGATGGTGCAAGGAATGGGGAGAGAGACCATGTGGACTCCAAGGTCAGCGAAGGAAGTTATGTCATGTGTGCCATTGCTTTGGTAGAAGCTCATTTCCCCGCTTTATGTACTGTGCATGGGCAATGGAGACATTTTCTTTGATTGGTGACTGTGCTCTATGTTCTTAGGTCATGGAGAGTAAGCAGCTAGTAGGGCTTGTTTCCAGCCTTTGGGATTTTGTTTGCACCATGGACAATTTTTTGCATGCTTCTGAAAGGTCCTCACCTGCAATCAAAAGATCATAAAGGAATTTAATCTTTTGGTTCTATTCTTTCTTAAAAACAAACACACACAAGAGTTATTTCTGTGTTTTGTCAAAAAATTGCTGAGGGACGTGGCCTAGACTGTTATTCTCACTTCCCTGTGGAAGATGCTGCAGTAACACAAGATCATACATACCCGGCTCATCTTTCACTACACATTGTACATGGTGAATAACAATGTCTGACTGTGGGCCACAGTTTAGAGAACATAAAGTTGGGCAATTTGCAGTAAAATTTGGATTTAGACACATTACTGCTAGTCTCCATCACTCCTAGTATAACAGACGGTGGAAAAAAGCATTAAAATAATAAATTGTCCACTGAAAAAGCTGTAAATCCAGATACTGCCATGAGTTTAGCACTGGAGAACTGCCTTAATGAGCCATGGGCTGTCACCTACTGACGTACTCTTCAGCAGGAGACTGAAAACAAGAAGGCTGTAATGTTTGAAATGTTATGGGATCCACTGGCAAGCTACAGAGGTATGAAGAAATAGGTAAGGAGGAAAATCATTAGTTTCTCTGTGTCTGGAGCAGGAAATAACTACTGTGACTAAGGGAGGTAGTGTTGTCGTGCTGTAACAGCTTAAAAATCACATAACTTTTTGGTAAGATTTTTTTTTTCAGATTATACTTGCCATTGCTCTTCACTTTGTAATATGCATGTGATATTTGGTCAGCACAGTGAGGACTGGATACTGCAAAGAAAGACAGGCAGGCATTCATTTGGCCCAGTACAACTTGAAAGAGTTCAAGTCTGAATCAATATGCTCAAAAGCATAAAACAGCAAGAGCCGTCACTTTTGTTTTTCAGACAAGTCTCAAGACCGAGGGCTTGATTTAGCACTGCTGAAATCTTCAAGATTTAATGCTATAACTAGCCAAGCAGTTATATTTTACATATTACTAAGGGAGTTGCTATTATTTAGCAGTACTGATGTAATTACCTTAACAAAAGAATAATTATGTAATATCCAATATAATTTCGTTGTTAAAAAACATTTAGATTTTAATATTTAGATATATAATAAATGCAAAAATTCCCCTGTTGAATGGGCAGTTTAAAGAATTATCCTGGTTATAGCACCAGGGAAATCCAGCTTTTGCATGAAAACACCAAAGCTTTAAACAGCACAGTAAAGGGATTTAAAATGAAAACAAAAGTATACTATTTTTCACTTCTATTTTATGTCTGTCATGATGGGAGATACTGATGAATAAATATTTCCCAAGACATTTACTCTGTGTGTGCAGGAAAGGGTTAGATTGCTATTTCTGGATTCTGCACTGTGATTTATCTTGCATAATTTCAGACACATTTTCATTTCTGCATTTTCTACTGGATAGCAGACTTCCTGAGCACCTTCAAATAGACGCTTGCAAACGTGATTCACCTGTCCTGCTTTAAATGTCTACCTAAAGAGGAGGTGAACTGTATTCCTCGTCATTGGTGGTGAAGGGAATTGACATAGCAATTCAGACAAGCCCACCACATTTATCATCTGGGTCTCCAGAGAGGAGACACGGTTGGAAATGAGTACTTCTCTAATACCCTACAACTTCCTCCTGTCCCTAATTTAGAAAAAAGCTATGCAGAAGGGGACAAAGGGAGTTTTTCTAACCAGGTCTACACAATCTCTGATGAGCATTTGTCAGCACAAGGTGATCATTGGTACCCAAAAGCCTTGCCTTCTTTCAAGCACACAGCCCACAGGCAGCTCGTAGGGGTGATAGGGATCTCATGGTCTGCTCTTCTTGAGGAAAGGCCTTCGTGTGTACCCAGGCAGTGCCCACAGCTCCTGGCCATGCAGATTTTGGCTCTTGGTTCGGCGTCGCAGTGGGCCAGCTCTCAAACACCTTACAGACATATTTCTCCTTGTTTCAATTATTGACTTTTCTGTAGTCAAGAGAATTAAAAAAAGCCCAGCTGGGGTGATACTTTTTGTTAGGAGGACATGCGGTCACCAAGATACCAACTGGAGCAAGCAATTATTTTTCCCAGGTGAGAACATTTCAGTGACAAACTTCAAATAACAGAACAAGAGTGGAGGAGTGGGGGACATAGTCCTTCTGGATGAATATATGCTTCAGACACTTGCAAATTTCAATAAAAACCTAGTGAAAAACTTAACCTTTATTTTTTTTCCCCTATAACCACTCTCCTTGCATCTTACAGCTCATCAATTATTTGCTTTGACATCTGAGTTGCAAAAAGAAGGGGAGAAAAAGGGAAACTTGTGGCAATATGCCATCTAATTACATCTACAACACAAAACCACTGCTTCAGCTGTAGCTGACAAACATTAGGGAAGCTTTAAACCTAACTATGCATGAAATTTCTAACAGACTTACCACATGTGTGAAAATTGCCTGCAAAACATTAGAAAGGATAAATTCTACACTTTTTTGTGTTCCAATTAAATAGACAATGAGGCACCATATCTGTTTTTTTTTTTTTTTATTTTAAGCCTTAGATTCTCGCATATCTCATTATAATAATTAACAATACCACTGCAAGTGAAAATCAGTTTTGAGAGAGCCGATACCCAAGTTGTCATGAAAGAGAATAGTGAGGAGAATTGCTCTCTACTTGGAGAAAAGCAAGCTGTGAGATTTCAAAAATAATTATGACTGTGAAAAATCTGCTTGGCAGCTCATTTCATTTGTGTCTCAGGGTTGCCATTCTTGCTTTTCAATGATTTCTTGCTAGGTCTAAATACAGACCTCCCGTCTGAAGTTAATTCCCCACATCAACTCTTCAACTCACTTTTGAAGAGATGTGAGAAAGAAATATGTTTGGTGACTTCCATGATACTTGTCATTTAACTGCACTTCATTTTCGCTCCTGATCTAGACTTCAAAGTGCCACAGAGCTATTAATCCATCCTCCAGTCTTTGTCATCTATTCCTAGTATAAGCTCTTGTTTTGCTGTGGTTGGCATGGGAAAATGCAGGCTGCCCTTAGCAGAGGCATCAGGCCCATGTGTCCAAAGGCTCCACAGTCTGAGGTCTCGCTTTGGTGACTTTGTGCAAATGCTCCATTTTAGTCTCCTTAGTAGTCCCAATGTATGCATTAAGGTATATTAGTTTTTAATAAAAAGGGAAAAACAATGAACCCGTATAAACAGTTTCAAGTGTTCAACCTCATCGTAAAGAATCCCTTGATGATTTACAGTGTAGAAACAACTTTCTGTTCATCACATATAGTGCTTGCCTGGTTGTTTTTAATGGGAGTCTATAGGGAGTGTCAAGGGTATTCCTACAAAGGGAACCAGAATGAGAATTTCTTATTATGGCTGCTGCTAGGGCTACACACTTCAAACAAAGCTGAACTACGCTCTATTAAATTTTGTCTTGGCTCTGCCACTTGGATAAATAAAGAACAAAAAAACACAGAGGGCTAAAAGTCCCAGAAGGAATGGGCTTGAATGGAGATGTTGCTGGTATTTTTCTAATGTAATTGAAAATGCGTGATTTTGTCAAGGACATGACAGTAAGCATTTTTTTTTCTCTCATGCTGTCTGTTTAGCTTGCAAAGATTATCTTTTAAAAGGTAATCCTTGATGATAAATCTCTTCTGAGAACACCCTGTAAGCGTGTGCATGGCTAGAAATGTGGCAAAACATGGTCAAAAGGAAGAACAGGAAGATGGGGAAGAAGAACTCCTTTCCCTCAGGGATGAAAAAGGGGCAAAAAAAGCATCTGGGAACATGGAATATTTAAACAAAAATTGTCTTTCTCAAGTTCTGGTTGCAGAACATGACACTTGTCAAACGAGAACATCTTTCTTTTGTTGTGCAACATAGTCTCATCTGTTTGCTGCCTTCATTTGTCATTCATTGCCTTGATGGTGAGCTCTTAGTGGCAACGATGGTCTTCTTGTGTAGATGTGGGGTTTTTAATGTGCATAAGCAGAGGAGTATGTGATGCTTTCCATTTTAGCATAACATTAATTAATACTACAATGACTGACACTGGAGCAGCAAGGGCTCTGCCTTAATTTGGAAAGGCAGATTGAAAGTTTTACACATGTGTCTGCAAGTATTGTATAGTGACAAATAAGAGAGTAAGAATGACATTCTCTCTGGCTTATACAAGACTTGTTACATCTCTTGGCCTGTCCTGTTGGCCTGTCCGTAATTGCTCCAGGGTATCTTTTTATGTTTGTATTTGTGTGACATTACTACTGTTACCTCTGCTTCAGGGGAAGTTCTCTCTATAGGCATTAATGTGGAGTAATGCTCCATTTTTCACCACCTAACCAGAAGAACAGGGCAGGTATGACTGAACCCTTTGTTCTGGAGACAAACTATCCCACATTTTGGGCTCACCCTGACAGGCAGTGGTACAAAATGAGGACACTTACCCTTTTCCCCCATTACTGATGGACTCTGGGTGGCTGATATGTGAAGTTTAGGGTTGCTGTCCCCAGCTCCGGGGTCTACCTTGGTGCCCCAGGACTGTCCTGCACAAAGTTACAAGGGCAGTGACACATGACATGCTGTTGTGAAGTAAAGCAAATTAAATGTCACAGAGAGCAAAATTCTCTTTAGAAAGTTCTTTTTATTCCAATGAACACCTCCTGACTGCTTGCTAGTGGATAGAAATGTACTGAAAGGACATCTCGTTTTTAACATATGAAGGATAAAAACCATCCCTGGTACTCAAACTGCTCTGAAACATTGCATCCCTTCCTTACAGCTCTGAAGGACTCTCCTCTCCTGCAACTCTATTTGTTGTTTTACTGACACTAGGTGCATTATTTAGAAAATCAACTTGGGAAGTGTTTTTAATAAAAGATACTGTAAGAAATAAAGTTTATTGTATTATAAAGTTTTATGTTTCACCTAGAATATTGGCAAATCAACAACAAAACCCAAGTGATGATGATTTATATATTCTGCTCTTACCATCAGCAAATGAATTTCACTCTTCAAGTGTTATATACTAATTTTCCTTCTGAGCACAGGCTAATTAAAAGTCACAAATGAGAAAGGCACTGTCATTTCTTTTCCTGGCCACTATAGAAAACTGCATACCTATGTACTTCTGTGCAAAAGCATATATTCAGGCATTAATAGCCATGGCGTAAGGTTGAGTGATCCCTCGATGACTGACTTTCTCCCTTTGTGAAATACAGAGAGTTCTCTGTCCCTCTATTTCTTCTGCTACAGCCCTGATACAACTCTTAGATTTTTATTCCCCCATACCAATCATCAACTGTGATCACATGAGTCTATCACTCCAGTAAGTCTGGGAAAATGGAAATGATGGACAAGGTACTGAAAAGGGTGTGTACAAAAACTACACTTCTGTTTTGAATGTATTCTCTATCAGCAAAAATAAAATCACTTTTCTATGACTGCTTACAACAATTATTGATACCTTAATCAAAAATTTTGTAATACTGTAAAAGTTTAAAATATAAGTGTATTTATTATCCATGGCTTTCAAAATAAATGTGCATCTTAGGGAAGAGCAAAAAGGTCTTTCATGTACTGCTGGGGGGAAAAAAAAAAAGGAACATTTTTATCCCTCTTACCACAAGGCTTTTATTTTTCTTACAAGCCTACAGACATTATGTGACCACTAAGTGTCTGTTCATTACTTTTATTTCCCCTGTTTTTCTTGCAGAAAGGTGGATACTGCCATCCTTACTTCTGATGCTTTAGCTACTGCTCTATTAGAGTGCAGTGCTGCTAGAGCACTGGGTTATACTCTCTTCATGGTTCCCCAGGGACCTCCTCAGATCCTCTAGCTCTGCTACTCAGCTTCTACTGTCTGGAATTCGCATCCTTACAGAAGTGGAACAAACAGATACGCAGTTTGGTCTTGAGTATAAGTCTGAAAAACTTCTAGCAGTCTAGGTTATAAATCCTTGAGCTGAATGAAGGGAGAGTTTATCAGGAAAAAGATTAAGTTTAAACCCAGCATTTCTGTGTTGATAACAACATTATTATTGCCATCAAGTGCATACACTGCCTATCTCAATAGTAAGTAGCTCTAGTGAACTATTCAACTTCAAGATCTGTTCAAAGGATTTTTTGCTGCGCTCTTGTTAGCTTTGGATTGACCTTGCTTTCTTCCACTTAAGTTTTTGTTTGTTTGAGGGATAAGTTTTATAATAATTTTATAAGCATTTACAAAGAGAAATGTAAATCTGCTCAGGCCATCTCATGTCATGATGTGCAAGTACTCCAGCTGAAAATTCAAGTATGTTTTACAGTTATATTTTTTGTATATATATATTTATAAATATATACACGTCAGCAGGGTAATATTTAATATTTGATTTGCCTTATTTAAGTGTGGCTGTTGCAAGGCAAAGAACATTGTTGTTGGCTGATACTTCATTGCAAGCAGATACTTGTATATTCTCTCATATTTTCTCTTAACCTTTGCAGTTAACCTGATCCTGTTGCCCATGGTGTTTCTTGGTGGCTAGCCAAGGTCCTGGGGTGTGGAGCTGGGCTTGTGTCCAATGTGTTTGGATGATTTGTGGGTGCACATACAAAGACTATTTGCAAAAACCTTACTTTTTTCAAATTATAGAGTCTGGCAGTCTTTAAGGTTTTACATCATGTCCTCTTTGCTGGCCTCCAACAGTGCTGGTCTTCCTGAGACTTTTCCAAAGTGTCTCTCTCCTTCTTTCTTATCAAGGTTTGACATTTTTTCTTAGTCTTACCAGTAGTGTCTCTGTTGTTTAAGACCAATTGATCATTTCAGCTGTTTCTCTTATCACATGCTGAAGGTTGAAATGATCGGAGTTCTACAAACCCATTGCACTTTGATCAGTTCCACAGATCACACCTAGTCAATATCATGCATAAATGAATGTCCTTCCACTTGTTTGTTTGTGCACAAACAACATTCCAAGTACTTTGGATCAAAGCACATTCATCAGATGCACAGTGGTCCTAACAATTAGAACATGCATTTGTTGAGTAATGAAGTAGTTTTAAACATCTTATCTGGGTGTTTCTGTATTCTCAAATGTAGAAGACTAAAACATTTTCATAAAGCAAATTAATCAAAGTCTTTGTGTTCTGTCTTCTCAATTTCATGTCAGTCTCGGTTGGTCTTGATAAAGAGTTTGAAAATTATTGGCAGAGATCTCTGCATCTTGGCTTTTTATAATCTGGCATCCTGAAGTAGCATACTGTATTCTTTTAAATTATTATTATTCTTCATTATTTGCAATCATACAAACATTTCCTATAGGTATTTCAGTATTAACATTCTCTCCACATCTTTCTCAGCCTCAGAATTGCACAAAGTAGGAGTTATTCCAGGATGTGACCTTAGGTATCTACTGTATGCCCAAATTAGGAATCAACATAGACAATCCAGTGAAAGAGTTCAGATGCTGCTTCCCTGTGTGGACAGCCTAGACTTCCAGCTCAGGAACCTCCTTTGGACTCCTTCAGCTGCTTCAGTGGTTAGATGTGCTCAACTATATGTGACTATCTTCCGAGTGTAAAGCAGATGAACAGTTCTCAATTGTTCAAATAATCTATCCTATCTTGCACATTCATTTAAATGAAAACCTACAATTAGGTGAGATGGGAGACTGTTGCATTTTCCTTAGCAAAGTCTTGGTGATAAACTTTGAGAATCAGCGTTATGAACATCATTGCAGTCATGTAGAATTATAAATTACAACTCAAATCGAAACTATATTTACTGAATGCTTTTTCTTGGATACACAGGACTTCAGATAGTTTAAAAAATGGAGTGAAATTTCTCTTGGTTGTACAATGACATCGATCCTCATAAGATGGAAAACCTCTCATATCTCCTTTTAGAAGCCTAGTGTATTGACATAAAAGGACTTGTTTCATATGAATGTCTTAGTTGTATGATTAATGTTAATATTGAAGATTTTAATTTATGATACAAGAAAATGTTTATCTCTGTCCAAAAGAAAACATCAGAAGGACAAGTAGGAAATTCTTCAAATGGGCTAGAAAATTTGAGAGAGAAGAATTTTGCAATGACAAAAAATGACAATTTTGCCCATTCTGACTTTTGATTTGATTGCTTGTCTCTCTAAGTGTAATTTGTGTAACTGTGATAATGTCAACAAGTGTAGGATAAAAAATGCTGCAGAAAAGTGGGATATGTCCATCCATGTGTATGATGGATTCATGACCTCATATACGTTGTGTAGGGGTTCAGACAAAGAGTTTGACACATAAAATTTGTAGCTATAGTGTCTGAGGAATCCCCTCCTGACACAGCAGTGGCTCACTCATGGCTTCCTTTGCAGCAGTTCTCTCATTCCTTGGCTCTCAGCATAACCGCAGCTTAAGCTTTTGCCACTCGTGCTGCTCTTCACTTGCAGCTACAGCAGTGCCCCAGCTGTCTGGGCTTAACTTTTATGATTTCAGACCCTACTTGAAACACACCAAAGTGGTTAAGGTGTAACTCATAGGTTCCACTTGGAATTCTTCAGGGCACCTGAGACACCTGCCTGGGACTGGCAGAAATGCCATGGAAGCCACTGCTCTTACAAAGGAACAGGTGCAGACCAGGTGAGTACTATAGGGAGTCAGAAATAGTGCTGGCTACCAATGCTCAAGCAAATCTCATTCTCAGATCCCTTCTATAATCGAAGGGGAGGAACAATTATTATCAGAAGATGGTTCAAGATACTAAGTTAAATCATGCTATTTCTTTTTCTGCCAACTGCAGAAGACTCTTCAGATGATAATGCTCCCTGTGCAAAACATCTTAGTTTGATTAGATCTGGGTTTGTACATCTAGCTGTTCCAGATGACACAGCAACTGTGCAGAAAAGCATATGCTGATTCTAATTAGTTTCTGATTAGACCCAGGCAAAGTGTTTTTCTCTGAATAATGTGTTTTCAAAAAAACCCTACCATTTCAAGGTGGCTGAAAAGAATTCATATTTGTCTCAGTTTTGCTAAAAGACTGGGCTACATGAAAGTGACAGCAAGCTGAAAGGAAAGTCAGAGGAATTTGATCTTTTTTGAAATGGTTGTTTCTCCATTTGTCTGCTGGGTGAGGTTCTCATACCAACAGGAGCAAAAGGAGACAGATACCATATTGCCAAAGGAGAAGAAATGTGCTACCTCTTCTTCATACCCCTGGGGTTTGCCTGCTGATAGTCATTCAAAGTCTTCTCTTTATTCTTCAAATCTTGATTAGAAGCCTATTAGTCCTGGACAGTGGTGGACTGACAGACAGACTGAAGCTGTGGTATGTCATGCTTCTAAAAACTGCTTCTTTTGCTGCTGGTTTGTTTGCATTCCCTTTCTACCTCAAAGCAGATATCATCTTACTGGAGGTAGGACTGGCCTCCTTGAGCTGGGGCCGTACCTCTGCCTCACTCAGGGTGCTGCAGACGAGGGTTCACTTTCTTTCCCACCTAAAGTTTGTTTCTTGTCCATCCCAGGGATGTGAGGTGAACAAGAGTTGCCTCAGCCTCTTCTGCTGACACCACTACCTTTGTAAAGCTAAGCCAAAAAAGACCTGGTTTGGAGAGGACATTGCAGCTTAAGTTTCACTCTTACTGAGTCATTCTTGTTCTGCTTTGAGTATCTGAAAATACTGCACAAAGCAGAGAGACATCAATGGGAGGCATTGCAGCATCATCAGAAACAGCCCAACACTTTATTGTTAGGAAGCTCTCTTGGAGCAGGACAATCCCTTATGTGGGACCCACATATCCCTAACGTGGATGCTGCAACCATCCATCTACTGGCCATAGGATGTACCACCTCCATCACTAAGCTTGCAAGCCTAGCTATTTGTTTTCGTTCCCTTTCCCTTTTCTTTCTCCATAAAGCAAGTGTCAGAATGACAGCAATTTTTTCAGGGGTATTGTTTTGCTGGCTTATTTTGACAAGGACTGGCGTATAGCATAGCTCCATCCCCACAAATGTGTCTGTGTGTGAAATAATGAGCAGCAGTCATTGCAGAGCTTTCCAACTCTGCATACAAAAGGCAGGGATAACCTGAGCTATCTCAGCCTAAGCAGCCAGGACTTTGGAGGCTTTAAGGAGCACCTATTTCTCTCAGAGAATAAACAATGAGTCGAGAGGAAAGAACTGCTTCCCTCAGTGCTGATCCTACCAAACTACAAGACAAATGCCTAAAAAGGGAGTCAAATGCTCTTACCCCACTTTTGCTGCATGTATTGGCAAACACTAGAAAATGCAGATACAGTGACATTAAAATATAGTAATAAAGTATTGATAAGAGACCTAGGGAATTCAATTAATCCGGGAACTTGAGTGAATTACCTTTTAAAAGCTTTCTGTGTATCAACAGGAATTGCTGTAGAGGAGATGTTTAATTTATTTACTTGCTGTATTAAATTAGATAATTTACACAAATTATCAGTCATAAATTGGCCATGGAGGAAATCAACCTGATCACTATGAATTAATTTATCTGTGACCTGTTTTAAGCTATCTGATAGGATTTTGATGCATAATTTATTAATTAAAAAGGACAAAGTTCATCACTCTGAATAAGAGTCTAGCTTACTCATCTTATAAGTCAGAGCTATATGTGTTCATCTCATTGGCCATGCATTACTCCATAATAAACTGCTCATCTGAAAGACTGCTCAGTCTCTCAAAAAATCTATAAAATATTCTATTTGATACTCATTGGGCCAGCTGCTTATTTCCATACTGCTGAACTGATTTCTTCTCATATAATTGAGTCAATCAGTTTCCCACTATTTAGCTGGTCCACCTTTGGCATTTTACTTCTGAATATTCAATAATTTCAAGTCTATCAGCTTGTAACTTTGATGTATACATCTGTTTATTATTCTACATTAACAATTTCCTTATTATTAATTTTGATGTGGTTGATATTATATCGCTAAGAAACATCTAATCATCACTTGTAAAATTGCCCTGTGTTTTCAATTATTTTCATAATGGATTTATTATTAATACATAAAATAATCTCAAATTTAAAATAGATGTACAGACATTGAAATACAAACGTATGGATGCTAAAACTCCATTAACTGGAAAGTTGAAATAGCTATTTGACAGTTGTTATAGCTAAAGAATAGTTACATATTTGAATGTCTATATTACAATCATATTTACAAAATTACTTACAATTATTAACACAAATATTCAGCAACTAGAGGAGGGACAGGTACTTAAAAGTTAGGACATAAAATCATGATGTACAATATTTGCTAACTAATTTTAGGCATAAATTGACAGCATGTGTGTAAAAGTTGGTGTGAAAGCGAGAAAAGAATGTGAAGAGAAAAACATTCCTAGCACACAGTGTCCTAATTTTTCAAAATGCTTTGTTTTTGTCAAGGAAGTTCTGCCTTTTTTCCTCTTCACTTAACTGTAGAAATTTTCAGTGTGGAATCCCAGAAAATCCCTTTGCAGATCTGTATAAAAAGTCCTTTACTTGCAGTAGGTCTAGAATGCCACCTTTTGAGTTACCTAGCTTTTGACACTTTAACTCCCTTGTCTTCAAGGATGTGGTTAGGATAAATTAGTACTAGAAAGAAAACTTTCAAAGCAACCTTGAGCTAGTGCCAGCTTGCTAACTTTGGCCCTCAAGCTATCCTTTAGCTGGAGCTAGATGGAGTTACTACACTCTGCTTGGAAGTTGTTTCATGATGGCTTGTGATATAAAGATAATTTTACTTAAGCATTTTGACCCTGCTATTGTCCTTAAGACAAAATTATCTGTGACTTTGGTGTTTTTGTCCAACTTGATTGTTTGATGCATTTACATCCTTATTGCACAGTGATGGAGAGGCACGTGCAAACTGACACTCCCTGGGAAAGAAAACTCCTTCCTGTGCTCTAGCAAGCAGCACTTGCAACTTTCTGGGGACTAAGCCTTGCCCTGGCCTGACATGATCCCAGGACGAAGGGTGTTAAAACAGATCTTGCCCTCTGAAGTTCTGCCTACACAGCTGTCATCTGCTGCTGGACCACAAGCATTTAGTGACTTTAGGTGGCAACTTGATGTACATGCTTTACCCTTCTGTGTGCTTCATACTTGTGAAAGGAATACAGGGGAGGGTGAGTCTGCTGCAGGAGCTAGTAATGTGGTGAAAAATACAACTGTAGCATGAAAAACTAGAAAATCAAACAATCATAGAATCACAGAATGGTAGGGTTGGAAGGGACCTTTAGAGATCATCTAGTTCAACCCCCCTGCAGAAGCAGGTTCACCTAGATCAAGTCGAACAGGAACATGTCCAGACAGGTCTTGAAGACCTCCAAGGAAGGAGACTCCACACCCTCCCTGGGTGGCCTGTGCCACTGCTCCATCACCTGAACAGTAAAATAGTTTTTTCTTATGTTTAAATAGAACTTTTTGTGTTCCAACTTCATCCCATTACCCATTGTCCTGTCACTGGATACAATAGAAAAAAAGGATGCCCCAGCCTCTTGACATCCACCATTTATATACTTATAAATATTAATGAGATCCTCCCTCAGTCTTCTCTTCTCTAGACTAAACAGCCCCAGTTTACACAACCTTTCCTCATAAGGAAGATGCTCCAGTCCCCTGATGATCTCAAATCAAAGAGGTAGTGACAACAGACGAGGAACAAGTCACATCAGCTTCTGGAAAAGGTCAGTCCAGTGCATACAAGAGGGGAAGAAACCCTGGGCCAATGAACTTGCATGAATAAGCTTTTGGCACTCCATTCTCTCTTGGGACTTTAGACACTGTAATGCTAGCAAAAACTAGCTTCAGTTCATAGTCTCTTCGTTTATAAAAATAAACAAAAGAAAAAAAAAGGTTAAACAGAGAAAAAGATCACCTGGAGTGTGTAAAAGGGACTGCTGGGGAATTCCTTCTTCCATTTGTTGTAAATTTCATCCCAGCAAGCCATACCTTTTTGTCACAGACTTTGCTTTGATGCCAGCCCCCAGGAAGACAAGCTCTATGGGCAGTAACCTTATAGAGTATCTTCTGTAAGAAGAGGACACCATTCCCAGACAAAATCTTCTCTACTGCCGTTCTTCAGACTTAATGAGCTTGTATGATGGTCAGCCCCTTCACAGAATACTCTCAGAGAGATTTCTGCCCTTGCAAAATGCCACATATATTCCAACTCTCCGATCCAATATAATGCCTTTGTTACCTCCTCTGGTTTTGTGCATTTCTTACCTACAGCACTACTACTAATAGTACCTGGTATCTAGGATGGAGGTAAATCATGAGCTTCAGGTCTACAAAACAACTCTCAGAGCCTGAAAGCTCTTAGCTGTTGACACCAGTTCTAGAAATTGAAAAGTTTCTTATTCATATGTATTCTTGTTTTTGTTGTTAGGCATTAAACAGTGCTCTTCTCCTACATGTTAAGGAACAAGTTAAATTAAAAGGTGAATTTAGCTTCATGTATCGTGTGTTAATAGATCAATTCTCACCTAGTAGCAGTGGAACAGAGTCAGCACTCAGATTGTTTCCTACTGTGTTTCTAATATGAGGTAGCCCTTGAAATATGACATTGTATTTAAAAGTGACCTAAAAGCCATTTAATAAAGATTTCAGATGGATAAAAATGCTGATGAAGTGTGCACAAATATTTACATGTTTTTTAAGATGAAACTCAGCACTAATTTTAGCACTGTGATAACACCAAAGAGATCAGGATAATTTTATGGCTGTTCTGAATTTCGTTTTAAGTGAACATATTGCAAGGACCCCTAAGCTCCAGGTCCTCCACTCTCCTTGGAGAGCAGTATATGTAAAGCCAAGATTTGTGATTCTGTAAACTGTGCTGCACAGACAGACTGTGTCACCGGCAAATTGTCACCAATGACCCAAAATGAAACGTCTTCCCAAACTCCCATTGTTTCTCTGCTTTGCATAGTTTCAAGAATACTGACTGTGAGAAGGCAAGAATGACAAATCAGAACTTTCAAAGTAGTTTAAATTCATTGTGATGAAGGGATTTGGTATAGATGTGTATACCCGAGACATCTAAGGCCAGGTTTGTTAGGTCAAGTTCCTTTATAAACGACAGGGAGGAACAAACACCTTCACACTAAACAAGGGAGGAATAAGCATCTTCCCTCCTAAAAAAACGTGTCAAACACAGCTAGAACAAAACATATCCAAAAATACATCTGCTAACAAGGCAGTTGGTATGACTAGCTTAGAGATAGATTGTAGACATTATAAAAATCAGGTGAGAATGAATCCCACTATATCTCACTTCTTGTTTTTCACAGTACGTAGATTATAGCAATACTTAGTGCTCTAGGTGCTTTTGGTCCCAAAAGTTATTTGCTTCTGGTCCTGTCTTTTCTGCTGAGGTAAGCACACATGTAACTTTTCTGGTTTGAGTCTACCTTACACAAATAAATGTTGCACCATTCCAGTGTTGTCCTTTACTGCATCAAAATTTGTCATTTTCTTGAGGAGAGATCTGAACATACAGTGTAGAATTTCATTTCATTACACTTCTAGAAATGTATATCAGCAAAAGCTTGTTTTGTAAAGTACACTTTATGCAGAGTTAAGGGTCATGAATTATAAGCTGGTTTAACATTTCAGTGAAAGTAATATAGCACATTTTCTACATCATTATGCCACTGAAGGAGAATAAGAGTAATTAGTTCACCTACTTACTGTTTATCAGATATAAAAATGCTGTGCTGTTTCCTTTTTTCTGTGTTAGATATATGTTTCTATATCTTTAGAGGGGAAAAAAGGATTGAATTTTACTGAAAATTCTTAGTTTCTCAAGTTGGGAGAGATATGGGTTTGTGGCAAGATACGATAATATCATTAGAGAAGGCAATATATGACACTACTAGGAAGTTTAGATCCTTCTGCTACAAAGACATGCATTTTTGTTACAGTAGACAAATCTGTAATAAAAGCAGAGTAGTCTCAAAGCAATTCAGATGTATTTCTGTAGCAATTATTGCAAGATTGTGTAGGCTGGTCAATTTTTGTCACATACAGGATATCAGGGCATTTTCACCCAATGGGAAATAGTTTTGTTTCATGCTATTTATCAACAATGACATTCAATCCATCAGCCTCAGCATCTCATATTTTGCAGCACCAATTATTTGAGAACTCCAAAGCTCAAGTCTCTGGCATTCCTTGAAAGCAAGAAGCTTGGGGAGAAAATGAAAAGATCCATCAGAAACCTACATAGATCATTCTAGTTCCTGCATTATCCTGCCCTCAAACAGGGACCTTGAATTGCCAGTGTTATGACATCATGTTTACTAGTTCTTTGCTCTGGGCAGCACTTATTTTGCTAATTTGTAACACCTCAAAGCCAACAAAGAGAAATCACCACCTTAACAGTGTGATTCATCTCTGCTGGTTTAGACATCTTGGATTGGACTTGCACTCCACCCACCTGTTTTTATGGGATCTGTGGATAAATAAAAATCAGTGTACATGAGTATGGGTGGCTCCTCTGCAACTTTCACAGAGAACAAAAAAAGTGAGAAAAATGAGACATGAGAATCGGGATGTGTGTGTGAGAGAGCAAGGGAAGACTCACTCTGGATCTGCTTCCAGAGTAATGGTAACACTCAGGCCTACTTCATGGAATAGGATAAAGCCAAAGGCAAAGTCAGTATTGCCAATGAACTGATATCCGTTAGGCAGGTAAAGATCACTGTGATAGGATGGTTTAGAAGACTGAAAAATCAGGCCATCTTTAAACATTAAAAACTAACTTTATTAAATTAATTAATTCACATCATTTTTCTGGATAATGCCTAAATTTTACACACTATTAAACATCAATCATTTTGTATACAAACCTGTTCCTCTTTAACATTTATCCTGAATTAACTGTGAGTATGTAATATCAAAGAGCTGATGCCATGTAGTTTGAATGGATGACTACATGGATGTCTGATGGGCCTTCATTGCCAAGGCTGAAGTGATCAAGCCCAAGAGTCTGCCCGTGAGAGATGTCAGGGCTGAAGTGGACTTGTCTTCTACAATTTACCTTGCTTGTGCCTCATGTTTGTCTACTATTGCCCTCCCTCTCTCTCCAAACAGGAGTCTTCTCTGACCCTGGTACTGTTTACCTTGTTTTTGGTTTTGCCAGTATTCTTTCTTGTCTATTTTGGAGAATGTCCTGCCTACTTGCTACCCCTTGCTTATCTCATCCTTTATTCTTTTTCCTTTATCCTTTATCCTTTATCCTTTATCCTTTATCCTTTATCCTTTATCCTTTATCCTTTATCCTATCTATCCTTTGTCATGTTCACCCTACATGCAACAACCCCCATCTTTCCTTGTCCCTACAGTGATCTTACTTGTGCACTTGAGGTAATATGATTGCACATTGTGTCTGGCTATGCCATTACCATGTCACAAAACACCAAAATGCTGTTGCCAGTTGCACTATTTCAGTGTTTATATTCATCAGTTCCAATTAGGTCTTCTTACTGTGATAAGAAAAAACTACAGGGGTGAAACAAAAGTCAAAGCTCAATCATAGAGATGTCTGTCTTATTACCTAAACTACTCTCTGAGCATCTCAGTTCAAAATAAAAGACAAGAAAGTCACAAGAAGGAATATTAAGTCTCTATAAGACGAGAGACTCTTCTTACATATACTAAGATTGTTGCTTACCTCAGTTCAAATGAAAATGTGGAGGCCTGACTCCTTAGCAAATCAGAGATGCCTTGGACACACTGTGTGGTTTTCTTTAAAATTTCAGATTGAATTCAAACTCTGGGGTTTTATTTTGAAGGAGTTTCGAAGCTTGCTTCTAGACCTGGCAGCTTCTTAGTTAAAGACCATGGTCAATAGACAGGGTAATGATTTCCCTAGAATCTCCAAATAATGTTGTTAAAGCCCTATGCAATGATGACCTTCTTCTGTGCTTAACTAATTTGGAAATATCACAATATATCGACTCCTTCCTAGTTCTTCTCAATGGATACCCAATGTAACTGCAGATAGCTGAACACTCAGCACCTTGATTAGCCGGGAAACTGGAAGAGTCTGTCTCCTCTTCTGCTCTAAGCTGACCTAGGTATCAACTGTGTAGAAATGAATCCACATAACAGAGTGTTAGTTTTCATCCCAGGGGCTGATGTATCAAGTTCCAGATCTCATAGGTATGAAAGTCAACAAATGAGATACCACTGTTCTTTAAAAAGAACAAAGCACCTCGTTTAAAGAACTTTTTGATGAGGTTAAGACACTGGGGTGTTGTGTTTGTTACTACCTGATGTACAGTGAGACTAAATAAAGATTCTCATGCTTTTTAACTGCTCGTTACTGTGAGTAGTATAAATTGATACAATTCCTAGATGTTTTTTTTGGATTAAAGACAATACTTGTAATGTATCTGAGAACATAAACCTTGGACAGTTCTGATCTCTAAATTCTCTAAATTCCAATGAACAGCAGCTACAGTACTGTTTCGTTTCATGATGCAGTACTCATTTATCAGTGATTATCTTGAACTTTATCCCTTTTTGATTTTACAGTTAACAGTTGATGAAATCAGAATAGTACAGTGCAGGCAGTATTGTTGGAACCTGTGTAATGATTAGCTTGACAACATATCCTTAAAAAAAAACAGCAGAAATTTGCTGAAAAATTTGTTCCCTTCTTCAAACATCCATGAGAGGAAGAAGTAATAATAAGTAAAGAATAATTTTGTGAAATGAAGCTTCAAATTAAGGATATACTTTACAATTTCTGAGTGGGCTATGAAAATCTGTCTTGAAATTCAGGGTAGTTCACACTTTCTGACTTCGGATACTAAATTTTTAGGTACTCAGCCTAGTTTAGGAAGTAGTCTCCTTCCCAGTCTAAATATAAACTCCTTTTAGAGAGAGAGAAGCTACTTTAGAGGGTGATTTATGGTAGAAATATAATTTTGTGTGCTCTGAAGTTGCATACAGGAATACAGCTCGTGGTTTCTTGACATGGCTTGTTTCCTCAGCAAGGGAGTCAATTGGCATGTACAAAAGCAAAGCCTGTAGCAGTCAGCAATACAAGTACTGTTCACACTGACAAGCGATAGGGAGTGAAACTAAATGAGCTTCACTGTGGCAATACTTTTCTCTCCCCATTTTGCATATAGAGAGCTGAGGAAAACTAGACTTGTCTGGAAATGTGAGTACCTAAAAACAGGTGGTGGGAAAACTCCTCACCATGTTCATTGTTGGCCAATGATTTCCCAGGATGGCTGTTTTTCTAGTATCTGATGCATCCCTGCACAAATTTTTAAAGGAACATCAGTATCCACCAAATGAAACTGCAGTCTTTTGTAATCACTTTGCCCTCTTTTTGTTGAAAACTAGATGACTACATCAAAAGAGTGTTCTTTATCACATGGGTGATGTAAACTTTTACGATTACTGTGACATAGAGGTATAGCAGCTGAAGGTTTCAGTTTTAACAGAGCTACATATGCTCCTTTTTCATACCAGTCAAGGTTAAATCTGGCTTGTTTTCTCTGCATTAGTACTGTGATCTATTTTTTTTTTTTGGCACAAATGTATATATTAATAGTACATTAAATATTAGTTTTCAGTCTATTTTATTTGAAAGTGAATATACTTTCACAAAAGTATCATCAAGTTAAAAATTATTTAATACCATAGTTTTCTTCTAAGTACTAGGATTTATTATTTGCATGACTGTCAACCTCACTTTTATTTAAAGTCTTATGTAATCGGTTTTGGGAAAGGGTATGAAGGAAGAAGTTTTATGGGAAAGTCTGTTGTACTGAGTCATCTGCAAACATCTTCTGATCACACCTGATATGACATCAGCAAATTTAAATGCACAGGAGAAAACACTAAAGCGGGTGAGTGTCAGAACAGAAAGTTTATGAGAGACTGGGAATCAAAAGAAGCTAAAATATTTAGTGCTAATACACACACATGCAGTTCATCCCCTTGACTGGAATGTGGGAATGTGGCAATTGATGCTTTTGCTTCTTTTAAAATGTCACTGTATCATGAAACAGCAATTATTTTATTTCCTGACAATTGACCATAAGAGGTGTTAAAATTCAGAGATTTACTTAGAAACATCTTGTGTGACAGCAGGTTCTGGAGACATCTTCTGCCCATCCTGCTGTTAGGTTGGATCTAGTTCCTTCATGCTAAATTCCCCTGGGGTTTTCTAGTCTGTCCTTTTACATGTCACTGGGCAATGTGATCACGCAGGGGTCCAACACAAATGCCTGATGTGACCCAAAACCTCTGAATGGGATTGAGAAGGGCACAGAGTCCCCAGAATCCACAGACCTCCCATTTAGCTGTCTGTCTGGGTCATCTGTCCAGCAGCCTGCCCTGCCTCTACCCAAAGCCAGTACACAGCTTTGATCTCATACTTACAGGAAGGTAATGACGGCCTTTCGTTCAGATAAAAGCTTTCACTCTGAGAATAGCAAGTGATGGAGTTCTCCCTTTTAACTGTGGTGGGGTTTTTTTTACCTTTTATCTCCTTCCTCTGTCTGTCTGAGACTGGTAATATTTTTAACTCTTACAGCCAGAAACTTCAAATCTTTTATCTAAACTGCAGAAACTGATGTTTCTATTTGTTACTATTTCAATGTTCAACTTGCATTTACACAGATGTCATGAGATATGATCATTATACACAATCAGTATATTTTAAAAGATTAATGATTTTCATGGTGACAATACACCATCTTAGTGCCAGTAGTTGGGTGGTGAATGTTTTTAGTGACAGAAGAAAGTGGAATTAGACTAGAATTTATGGGAATTATTTTGATGCTTTTTTTGTTTCTGCAGATTTTTTGATGGGCTCATTTTTAAAGTATTCATGGCAAAAGGAGATACAAAAGAGGAGCTAGAATAGAAATAGTTGTACCAATGATTAAAAACTGTCTCCAAGTGTTTTAGGCTTCAGAAGATGGTTATTTCAAAAAGTAAGAAATGAAGACTAGACATGATGTTTTTTGCAATGGACACAGAATTTTGGATATATCTGTTAATAGTAAATAGTAAAATTACAGAGCTGTGAAAAAAAGTATTTGAAGAAAGAAAGACGCAAGTAATATTGATTTCTACAAATGATTTTGAAAGTCTTAAACTGGAAATGAAAAACAAGCTAATTATGTAAAAGCCTAAGAGTGTTATCTCAAATGAATGACTATCAGAAAAGTTCCCCAAATTTTGAAGCTTGACAACTTTTTTGAACCACACAAGTAGTTAGGAGAGAATTCTGTGGAAAATGTGAAGCATGTGGTCAGATAATCTAAATGTAGCTCCTATTTTCATCTGAAGAAAAAGGCAAAGATGTTTTACTCATAATACAGAAAGGATTCTAACCAAGGTGAAAAAAGTTTTATTTAAAATAAATAAAATAACAACAGCAACAACAACAATAAAACCCACTAGCAATTCTGTTTGGTCTTAGTTCAAGACTGGTGTAGATCATCTGCCAGGTCTTGTAGAGTTTAATGTTTTCCAGTGCATTGAGGACTATGTGTTTGTACTCTGTACCTTGTATTGTGCTTGGTAGGAACCCTCTGGTGAATTTGTAGTAGCTAGATAACTAATTCAGGAGTTTATTTTAAAATGCCATTTGGACTCATTGTTACAAGGGAAGAGTATGAAAAGCTAAACTGGTTATTAAAAAATTCTGTACAATGAACTTGACTTTAAAAATGTCCTGGAAATTTCAAAGAATATATATATAGCATTGTGAGAGTACTATAGCACAGTTCAGGATGATTTATTAGGATCACCAGTTCTAAAGCTTATGGGCAGAAAGATAAAAACTGCAGAACTGACACCTTGAAAGCCTTCTGAGACAGAGACAATTAGCCCTGTAGAAGTTATAAAAAGAAGCGTGGGTCAGGAAAATGCTTTGACGAGAATGCTGCCCAGTCATCTTCTTTGAAGAGAGAGAAAATGTGAGCTTTGAAAATGAATGTGCTGGCACCTGCTAAGAAAAAAATTCTGTTTCCTCCTAATGGCTTCTTAAGGTTACATGCTGTGCCCTTGCCAACCATAGTGGGAGGAATGGGAAACTGTTGTTGATGGAAGTGGAAACAGTTGAACACAACCAGAAATGACATTGTCTGTCTTTTTCTTCAGGTCAGAGAGAATGTTTTGGCAAAGGTAACAAACTATCTCTCTGGGAATAGAAGATCCAGGAAACACCAGCACTTTTAAGCACTCTGTATGTTAAAAGGTACAGTAAGCTACAGGAGAGATTTGATAGAGAACAAAAAAAATGAGGATTTAAGAAAGCCATAGTTTTTCAGTAGTAGAAAGTGATGAGAAATTTCTTAACCAATGGAACAGAAAATTGTTAGTGAACATAAGAACTGTTGGAATTCTTTATCTGTTTCCAGTTTTTTAAAAGATTATTGTGATCATTTTAACATCTTCTGCATATTAGTTTCCAATCCATTTAATTTTCACTTAAAAAACCCACAAAACCAAACCCTCCAAATGCAACAGCTATGGTAGCAAAAGGATGATGCTATCTTCCATATATGACTTATCTTGGAATTAGGCCCAGGAAAGGAAAGATGCGTTGCCTTGTGAAATTACTACAGAACACGTTAGCAGAAAGAAAGCAGGAAGATTCCCTCTACAATGGGGGAATTGTAACATTACTATTCATCCTCTGCAGACTATTAGCAATGATGTCATAGAAACGATACTACGTACCTGTGACTGATTTGTTTTTTTTTTTTAATCTCAGGGCAAAAAGTTTATTCTTCTAAGTATAAGTGGTCTCATTTTGAGATATTGATTTTAACATGTGCACTGTGTCTTGCTAGGGATCAACCAAACTTCTGCTCAGAGAAAACAATGGAAGCTGTGGATAATTAAAAAACAGGTTGTGTCTTCAAGGAGGTCTACATATTGATGTGGGCCTCTGATTTCAGACACCTAGGCTTCAAAATGTCAAGTTTAATGCAGATTCATATAGCAAATCAGCCAGTGATGATTTTATCTCTCTGCTCCTCACTGCTTTTTGTTGCTGTGACAGGGAAAGTGGTGACAGTTGTCTCTCTAACCAGATAAGATTATGACAAGCTGCAGTATTTTAGTAAATTCTTTCTTGCTCATTTTATAACATACAATAAAATATGTCTTGCAGTATTTTACTGTTTTATTCTTCGAACATCCTTCACAAGATAGTTTTATTAGTATTGCCAAAGGTCAAGGATCACCATTAAAATTGGATGAAGGCAATGGGCCAAATTCCTCTATTAATTGTGCATGTGCAAGTTTACTACGTTACTATGTTTGCTGCATTGTAATGATGCACTTCAGATGAAAATGTGCCCCTTTATCTGTCTAACAAACACTTTCTAGTGAGATTAAGAGGAAAAGATGTCTGTCTTGTATATGATCATTTGCAGCTGGTTTTGAAAAACTCTGAGTTCTTAGTGTCTCTGCTGAGGGGCTTTGGAACACACACCTACTCTAGCTTATCACATTATTTTTCATATATTGCTTAGGTTAAGCTGTAGATTAAGGGTCTATGAATAAAGAAAAAGGTTATGTTAGAGGTATATGATGAAAAAAGTGTTGTTTAAACAGTCTTAGTTTTGAATATCTATTTTGAACCTGATAGAGCTCCAGTTTCTTGGAAAGTGGTCCTTAAGATGCTCCCAGCTCCACACTTAAACAGACATTTAGTCACTATTGGTATGTAATCTCTGCACTTGCCATTCCCTAAGATTTGCACCAGTAACACTGCAGCAGTAGCCACTGTACACAGTTGTAGTTAAACATGGGATCTGACTGCGTGCAAAGAAGAAAAGACCAGTACTTCTGACAGGTGAGGAACATAGAGACAAAATTTTCTTGCAAGTTTCTCTATGAGACAACTGACATTTGCTAGGAGTTCTGCACTGAGTACCGACACTTGCCTAGGTAACTAGGTAGGAAATAACTTGACTGTCAATATACGTCTGGTTTAGAGACTGGCAGTTCAGAGAGACAGAGAATACAGACTCACTGAACATGCAGAGAGGGCAAAGACTGATGGCATGTCACCATAAGAAATACAGGACAGAGTAGATGTTAGCTATTGAAGTTCTCATTTCTGATTTATCCAGAACAGAACCAAACGTAGTGGATTTTGGGGTATGTTAATCACACCGTGCACAAAAAAGGATAATGATCAGGACTATGTAGTGAATGATATGCATTAAAATATTAATATAAAATAGAATAAGGTAGTGATATGAGATAAAATATTTACAACTTCCTTGTCCTAACAGCATTGTTGGCTGTCTCTTGTCTATGTTCTGTGGCTCAGCCTCATAGTAGAGGGTAAAACAAAGCCATAGAGTCTATATATATTTCAAATACCACTGGTTTAGTTGCATAAGGCCTTCAGTCACTCAGGTAATCACAAGTGAGGGAACCTGTTCCATTGGAAATTTGTCACCAGTACTGCAGCAGAAGGTTATCTACCAAAACTGTCTCATCACAGACAAATAAAATGGAGTGTGAAATTTCCTAAATTTCACTCAGATGTCACAATATAGGCATAGAATCTTGAGTAACTCAAAAGTTACTAAACTGTGATAAAACCAGTGTAGTATAGAGTGGGACAATCACTTCCCTTTACTAGCTAACAATGCTGTCCTTGATGCACCCCAGGACGTGGTTGGTCCTCCTGGTTACCAGGGCACACTATTGACTCATATTCAACTTGCCATCCACTCAGCTCCCCAGATCTCTTTCCATCTTCTCATCTCTCAATTTGTATGTATAACCAGGGTTACCTCATCCCTGGTGGAGAATCTGGTACTTGTTGAATTTCATACTGTTGGGCTTTGCCCAGCACTCTAGCCTATTCTGATCACTCTGTAAGGCCTCTCTACCATCAAGGAAGTCCACAGCTCCTCCTGATTTTGTATCATAACCAAACTTAATGTAAATTCAGCTCCTGAATCCAAATAATTTATAAAAACATTTAAAGGTTTGCTGAACTTCACAAGATTTTTGTCAGTCTGTTTCTCCAGCTTGTCTAGGTCCCTCTAAATAGCAATATGTTGACTGCGCCTCCACATCTGATGTCATCTGCAAACTTGCATAATACACTGCTATACACTTTAATAAATGCACTTAGTGCATTTATTAAAGTGGATATTATCCCTCAGGGATGTTACTGTTAACTATCTGCCAGCTGGACTTTGCACCACTGATGCACTCTTTAAGCCCAGCAATCCAGCCAGTTTCCCACCCATATTATTGTTCACTCCTTCAGCCCATATCTTACCACTGTGGTGATATGGAGACTATGAACACTATGACAAAGGCCTTGCTAGAGTTAAGGCATGTGACATGAACCGCTCTCTTCTTTATCCGCACTACCAATCACCTCATCACATAAAACAGGTTGATCAGGCGTGAGTTGCCCTTGGTAAACTCATGTTGGCTGTTTGCAGTCACTTTATAATTTGTATGACTGGAAAAGATTTCCTAGAGGATTTCGTCCATTATCTTCACAGGGCCTGAGGTGAGGCCAACTGGTACATAGTTCCTGGACCTTTACCAGTGAAAACTGAAGCAAAAACAGTGTCAAGTATCTTAGGCTTTTCCTTGCTAGCCGTCAGTAGTCTTAGCTTACCTCTTACTGCTTTTCTACTTATAGAAAACTCTCTTGTTGCCTTTCTTCTTCCCTGAAGATCTTCTATCATATTTTCTACATAATGTCTGAACTCTGACCTTCTTTTATCCCATGCACTATTTACAGAGGAGAAACATCAAGACAAAACACAACCATATAGTTGATTGCTACAGAATATTGTGAATCCCACCTAAGGATGTCTGGGATTCTCTCATCACAGAGAGGTCCTTAGGTGGTGAAAAATCATGACAGCAGGATCTCTACAGCCTGCCTGCCTTCATTCTGTCTTCAACATAAGAAGCATAAACTGGGAGCAATGACCACCAGTGCAATGAACTAAGTGCTACAGTTTAAAACAAAACAGGTAGGAGTTCATATCGGCTGTGGCAAAATACTGTAAAGGTAGTTATCTTTATGCTAGGAGCTATGTTGTGAACATTCATAAAATCCTGTAATGTTAACAAGATGAAACTCCTGTAAACAAAAGTTTTAACTTCTGGATTAAATGCAAGCATTCTTTCTGCAACATTGTGTCCTTCAAATAGTAACCTTTTGGTCAGAGTTTATTGGGTAATAAATTCCAAGCATTATATTTACGTAGGTACATAGACAGCCAGCGTTATATTTTGCAGTTTCTGTAGCTACGTCTGCATCAGCCTGGAAGGGTGACACGGGCACCATGCCATGTGATGCACAATGACTCAAGTCCCTGTGTCTCAAGGCTGGCCCTACCCAGGGTTTGCTTCTTACATTCATTACTGCCGAGTCTTGAGTATCCAATGGGTTCTGCTTGATCTTATGACATGGACATCATCATCTTTATAAGATTTTTCAGTTCAGTGTGTCTGGAATAATGCAAATGGTTGTGTTGCAGCCTGTTAGAGTAGTGATTTTATAGCATGTAATGGAATATTTATGTTTCATGAGTACATGGGAAATGACAAGTGAAAATAGTTCTAGAATCTGCATGACAGTGGACAACGAGGTATGAAACCAATGTGAAACTGTAGTTCCTTAAATACATTTTTTTTTGTGTGAAAACAGACTTTGTTTTAATTAACAATAATTGCAGTATCCTCCAGGATTTTTCACTTGACTCCGTCTCTAGTTTCATTTTAAATGCAGTTTTATGTAATACTTTTACAGCTCTTACTAGTGATGATGGTTTTCAAATGTCATTTAACTGCTTAATGTTTAACGTGCTTTCTGATGTCCTTAACCTTAGAGATTATCAGATTAGATGTTCATACCTTACAAGGGGGAAAAAGAAAAGGAGAGTTTGCCTGGCTGATGTTAAGGGTATATTCTAAGAATGCTCTACAGAGGTTTGCATTAAGGCATGATATAACTTAGGAAATTGCAAAGGTGCTATTTGCTATCACTCTGACATTATTGTAAGAGTATAACTCTTTGAAAAATATTATTTATTTCAGAAACTGAAACAATGTTCCATAAAAGTACTGTCTTATCCACTCAACAGTTTGAAGACACAAAGGTCTCCAGGGTTTTCTGAGGACAGCAAACAATGCTTTGGGATAAGTGTCTGAACAAAAGCATGTAGATACTAAAAACATGACGACTTTGTCCTAGATAACTGAAAGGGATGCAAAGCTGCTTCAAAACTGTATCTATTTTCCCTCTGGAAGCTGTATAAGACCTATTTCTTATTGTGGAATTAGTGCTTCTAAAGACCTGCTTATGGTTTTTCCTTTTGACTTTGTGACTATTTTATTGTAATATAATTAAAACAAAGTATTCTAGGTATACCTACTCTGGCAGTGGGGATTGGATCCCTTCTAACCCTTAAGATTCTGTGATTTCCATAATAGCAAGAAACCCACCAGTGCTGACTTAATGCCTTTCTGTTAGGAGGACAGAATGGTATATAGCAAACATTCACTTCAGATCTGTGGGAATCTCCCATGAGGACTTTGCCAAGCAGTGAGAACAGATAATTTAGCTTCTGTTTTATTTTTAATTTCTTCACAGAAAGCCGAAACCAACCAAGTGTGTTGTTGACAGATAGAGATTTCCAGAAGATGCTTGCCTTTGATGTCCTGCCATTCTGTGCTATGGAAGCTATCAAGTGTTCTCAGAGCTGCTAGAGCAAAATTTGCCCTCTGAATGCTCTTATCCATCAGAGCCGTGTCTCATATCTCTAACAGCTGTCACAGTTTTCTCACAAAGTTATCTCTGTCTGAAGGGGAGCAGGTGTTATTTCTAGCACTCCTTTGCGGCCTGGCATCAGCAGTCTCTCACTGTCACTGCGGGACCATGGCAGTGCTCCAAGCTATACGTTTCCCACAGACACCGGATGGTGGGGATCTGGGGATTAACTGGAAGGCCCACATCTAATTTTCTGATATAAAACTATAGCATCAGCCACTGTGTTTCACCTACTTATAGTCTTTTTCCTTCCAGTCATATCAGACGAATATTAGAGTTTAAACGACCATCATCCCAAAGTCAGTGGCTCTCATTTTCACTTGCTTTGGGCATACACTCTGGTTTCATGAGAATCATGTCCTTAGCTCAGTGAAAAAAATGCTTCCTTTTCAACACCTCTTTCAAATATGGGAAACAGATGGCTCTCTCCATGCTTCATGATTGTTACCACTTGATGTGAAGTATCTTCAGTGTTTGAATTTGACACATGCAAGGGCACTACTCTCTGCTTTAACACGTCTTCCGTATCTTGAAGATATTTAGGGATGCTACCAGGCACCAATTGTGAGAAGTTTCTTAAGCTACAGTAGCCCTGAAGTGTAGTTGCTATAAGAGACAAAAAATATCCAATCCTTACTGTGGAGAATACTGTGGCTCAGGCTAGTTAAACATCTGTATTGCCTGAGTGCCCATTCATGAAAAGGGGTAATGGGATGAAGCTGGAACACAAAACTTTCCATTTAAACATAAGAAAAAACTACTTCACTGTGAGGGTGAAGGAGCCCTGGTACAGGCTGCCCAGTGAGGGTGTGGAGTGTCCTTCCTTGGAGGTCTTCAAGACCCACCTGGATGCATTCCTATGCCACCTGGTCTATGTGGACCTGCTTCTGCAAAGGGGTTGGACTAGATGATCTCTAAAGGTTCCTTCTAACCCTACCATTCTATGATTCTGTGATTCTATGATTAATGTTGTAAAATCTCCCCAACTATTTTCAAGGACGTTTACGCCACTGAATTTCCACACAGAAGTCAATTAGAGCGTTAATGGAAACTTAAATGGTAACATTCAGTACCCTAAGCCAGAAAAAGAATTAGTATGGAAGTGACACATAAATACAACATATAAAGTAGGGATTCCCAGCAGTGACTTGCTGTTACATATGAAACCTTATTAAAAAAGACAGAAGAAGTCATTGTTATGGTTTTGAGTGGCAGAAGAGCAAAGCACTAGAACCTGTTTGGTATGCTTATCATTTCTTTCTTTTCCTCTAGTGACTTCAGGGACAATGGAAGGAAATACTAAATGAAGCAATTATTTCAGCTATTATGTAAAAGACTAATGGCAGCAGTACTATCACCCCCTTCTCTTTCAGCTGTATTTTAAAAGTAGTGTACATCAGCAACCAATTGCATAAATTTGAAGTGTAAACGTAGTCTGGTATTTGTGCCTAGGAGTCTTATTTCCACATTCCAAAAATCTCGGTTGTATTCTTTTCTCCACTGATTTGCAGCTTCCTTACTTATATTGACCTGACTCTTCCTTCTCTGCTTCAGAAGCTGTAGCTGTAAATTCAGCTCTCTCTGTTGCCTTCCTCTTTCTCTGTGTCATACATGGAGTTCAGTCAATGACCTTGGCATGCTCATCTTCCTGAGCAAGGCATCATTTGTTTGTGGATGCAGTCCTAAATGCTTCACCAGGTTGTCCTGGGTAATGTTTAAGTAGATGGTAGATTGAACCCAGCTCCTAAAATGTCCTTCATACCATTTTCCTAATGTCTACTTGTCTTTGCATAAAATATCTAGGCAGACCACATTGCCACATCAGACTTTTTGTGAAGAAGTAATGGCTTTGGGATGGTGGTGACTGCACATGCATCATCTAAAGATATTGTGTTCTTTATAATACATATTTCTATTTGAAATACTGTGCATTAGGCTGAGTACTACAATGGCCCACCTAAACAAATAATTGGTATCTGAAGCTTCCTGTAATTGAACATTCTACTGATAATAAGGATTATAAGTAGTGATATGGACAAAGCAATAAAACATAATGGAAAGTAATAAAATCCTGCACTTTTTCTTAACAGAATTACTTGCTTACTTTCTTTTGATGTCTTCAACAGGACTAGAAGCAAAAGCTGCCAGGTCTACTGTTTGTAGGTTGTGATACCACCCAAACATGACATGCCTTTCAAACAAACAGAAGAACACAACCCCAACCCTAAAACTTGTCATTGATATTGTAAAGTGGAGAAAACCCATTTTGAGATGATGCTTTCATAGCTTATTTTAAAGAATACAATGATTAAATAAAAGCAATTAAAGAAAGAGCAAGTGGTGAGGCAGCACATGTAAAAGCAGTTTCTTTTACAGCCTGCAGTAGTGTCATTAACATGTGATCTGCCTTCTAACTTCAATGTTTTTGTTGGGAGAAGGTGGGGAAGTGAAATTTAACATTCTAATCTGGTATGTAATAAAGGATTAGTCCATCCTGTGAATGGGCAATTTCCAGATCTGAGGTACACAAATAGTTTTGTGTTTTCCCCAGAAAACACAAATCTTCTCATTTCTGTTTTCCTGTACCTCCTTCATTTAAATCAATGAAAAACAAACAAAAATATTATTTGGTTTTTTGGTTGTATTATCTGAAAAGGATGACTGTTAGGAGAGAAAAGTGCTCCTTTAGAAATCAGAGGATTGAAGTGCATTAATTTCAGCTCTCATGATTAAGCATGTACAGTTTGAAAATTGAGGGTAAATGAGGCTGGCATTCTAGGAAAACTCAATATAGATCGACTCAGGTTCTATTATTTTCTTACTGCTTGCCTAGCAAAGAGCACCTCGGATGCCAAAACAGCGAACAGGAAAAATAAGCTAAGAAAGAGAGAGATTCTGATCTCAACCATGACAGTTCTAGAGATGGATTTACTAAGAATTTAATCCCACTACCCTTTTTCAGACCTCAGTCATTTAAGTTTGGTTCTTATGATGGAGAATTGCTGTACAATGTTCACCTTAGCCATACAATCATGCAATCTTTACCACACTCCCATCAATCTATAATGAAGATATCTGGAAGAGGAGTATCACTGAAAACCCTAGCTCTCTTTATTTTGTGGTTCATTTGTTCATTAAATTTACAAAATCCAAAAAGTAACATGTCAAACTGGACAGATGTTATTTCTGGAAGCCTTCTTTTACACTTCTCTGTCTTCCTGGACTATCTGGGGCATTAGGACCTTGCTTTAAGAAAAGAATTTCTCTCAGAATGGAAGTTACATCTGAGTAGGAGTTACATGCCTGAAGTGAGAAAAAATTACCTACACCATGTGAATTTTCAGTGAAATGCAGTAACAGATGTTTATATTTTACACGTGTGTGTGTCTATATATCTGAATATTATGTACACACAAATGGCTATATGTAATTAACATGAAGAAAAAAGTCCCCTTTAAAAAAGATATTAAGCCATATAAAGGTGCAATATATATATCAACAGCCAAGTTAGGACTTTTGCCATTTAAATTGTCAAGCTAAATATGGCACATTGAAACAAACCTGTCCCTTCAGGCATTCCTAAGCCTACATTTGGGAGCTCTTGGAACCTAACTTAGCACCAATTGTATCTTATTTAACTTGGCCATTTAAAGGGCTAACCCTTTAGCACTTGGCTCACACTGACCATATCACACCTTTACATGACTGACCTTCACCTCTCAACTTTCCCTTGTTTGGTGTTCTCTGAATGTTTTTGATCAGATCTGATTTATGTTATTTTGGCCAATTAGCATGAAAGACAAACCCAAAATCTGTAAAGGACAGGCCTGTGAACATAAAATGTAATTGGATGGAAATGGACTTGTTCACATTCTTTTTGCCTTAGCTCAGCATGTGAGTGTTAAGTGCTAGCCGTCTATGCCACTCTACAACAAGCTTTCCCCAAAGCCTGATAGTTGAACCTTCTGTGCTCTTGTGCAGGGTTCATACACTGCACTAAAGCTCATGCACTGCACTCTGGGAGAGGATCTGGGTTGGATGCAATTATAATGGGAAACAGAGAGAGTAGCTGATGCATTACTGAAGATTACTGCTGTCATGTGTCAGGGCACGCCTGTTGGTAAAGACAGATGGTACTGTTAAAAGTGAAAAGAGGTTCAGGTCTTGCTGCTTCTGGTAGAAACATGCCTGAAAGAGACTAAATTGGAGTATGAGTATCCTATGAAAAAGTGTCAAAAGTGTTGTGACTACCACAACAAAGAAAGAAGAATTCAGTAGAGAAAGGAACTTGTTTTAACATCAAAATACTGTTGACATACAAGGCATGGGAAACTGAACTTCGTGTCTCAGATCATGCATATTTGAAGACACTCCCAGGAAGACTTCTATAATTTGAGTCAGCAAAGTCAGTATCAATAACAATGGAATCTGATAGAATGTGTTGCAATCTTTGCAGATTATTTGCAATCTTTGTATATTATTACCTATGATAATTAAACGCTTAGAAGTCACAGTAATGATAGCAGTATAAAGCCTTAGACAGATTAGATAGGAAGAATTCAAAATGACTTCCCTGAGGTACGTATGACATCACATACATGGTCTTTTACCATCTCCTCATTGAGCATGAAATTATAGTTTACTCAATACAATGTCCCCATTCAAAGTGATGTGTGGATGGAGCTGCAGGGACAGTAAAGGTAAAGGAGTTAAATATGGCCCCCAAGAACACTGGAGTGGATAAAGATGGTGGGAGAGGAAGGAAATTGAGTGTGCCACACATATTCTTGGTGGCAGTTAACTGTGTAACACACAGAGCACGGGGCACCCAGTCCTCTGACAGCTCAATTTGTACATGGGTGAAAGGAACAAGAAATGTACAAAAAGACTTGCTAACCTGGAGATGCAATTTAAAATAAACTGAAGTGATACTTCATATTCTTGTAGTCTCCAGGCCTCTTATACTAATTTTGATTACATGTGGCTTGGCCTGCTGTGAAATGGGTCATGGGCCTAAGGTATCAAGAGTTATCAGTGCTTCTTAAACGTGTTGTGTGGAATTTGGGGTAAATTTTTTTTCCATCTAAAGGATTTATAATTACTAGTTATAGTTTAAAACATTATTAAAATTAATGAGTAAAATAATAGGAAAAAACACTTAATAATACGCCTGTACTAATTAATATCTATCTCTTGTACCCTCTTTGGTTTTCTTTCATGAAATCAGATAAACAATTTGCCGGCTAACAAGTTACAAGATCATAGAACTGGAAACTACTACCATTTGATGGACATGTGCCTTACATTCTAAAAAGTAGTGCTTTCTGAAGCTCTTAGAAAACATCCTGATATGTCATCATGCTTTTTAACGTATATCACACATCATAGGCCATGAGCAGCAGAGATGGGAGTGCTACTAATTGCATAAGTCCCCATAACAGGAAATTTAATCAAATTGCCAGAGGTACCTAGTGGACGGCCCCAAGAATGGACTGTGAGGTAACACAAAAAGTCCACCAGCTCCTTCTAGTCTTACCTTGGTGGGGAGAAAGAAATCCTCCCATCACCAATTCTTTAGCCCTGAAATTGTGAATGTGAAATATCAAACAGGTAAATGAGATCAATACCACCAGGAATTAACAAAGTCTATGATGTGGACATCATGTGTCTAGCTCTTACCAACCTCCAGTGATAAGGCTGTATGTGGAAAAAAAATGTAGAAGAAATAATTTCTACAACTGTTATTAGATCAGTTGAAGATGAATTGCTAAGAGTCATGGAAAATGTTTGACCTCATGATCTAAGTAGAATCTACAAACCTCATTAGTGGTCAAATGAGGATGTGTATCTTGTAAACTTATACATTTGAGCCTAGACTTGTGTCTCTGATCAGTGATGAGAAATAGGGATCCCATTATTCTCAGCTTCAAGATGCATATAATAGATCAGATAGATAAGTTATGTTTTAATAGATGTAATTTCTTTCTCTTTAAAAAAAAGGGAAGTCTAAGGAAAGCAAGCCAAATACAGAAGTTGAAGTTAGGAAAGTTAAATCTGAGTAAACAGGCTGTACATTTTCCAGAAGTGTAGCAATTAAGATTTATTCCTGTCTCTGCCTTCTGTCTGAGTGTTAGAACATACTAATAAAACTGAAAACACAATTGCAGAGAAAATTAAAAAAACTGGAAAACGCAAACAGAAATATTGAAATCAACAGATTCAATGTCATCTCTCTTCTGCAGAGTCCTTTCTGCAAAGTCCCCCCACAGTCCAAATAAACAAGAGTGTTTTTAGTGAATCACAATGTACAAATTAGCCTTCAAAAAAAGTCTGAAACTTTCCTTATCAGTTTAGTAAAACTACCTATATTATAAATAAGCTCTGGCTGAGTCTGTTTTTCTGTGGAAATGCAGATAAGGATACAGGCTGGAGACACCCTTTGTTCTAATGGTTTAATGATGCCACAGTAATAAGGAGCATGACCCTGGAGTCTTTTCTGCCTTAAGAGGCCAAAAATCCAAACACTGAACTATGTGGAACAGTCTTTATTGTGGGATGGAAGGAAAGAACATTTAAAATAATGGAAAAATTACACAAAATCCAATTGACTGAAGTTAGGAAAGGGAATACTGTAAAGGTGGTATTTGAGAAAAATACACTAAATTTTATGCAAGTATGCTATTTCTTTTAAAGATTACTCAAGAATTAATTAAATTTTTAATACTGAACACGGTTTTCTGCCTTTGAAGAACTATGGCCTGTGAAGGTGGCTTGCACTGGTCTCTGAGAAGAGAGAAGAGGATGATGAGAAGACTGGAGAGTGAGTGAAGAGGATGGAGGAGGCATGCCTTGTCTGGACAGGACTTGCCTTTATAACAGCTTTGCCTCTGAGGTTGCAGCACATTATAGAGTGTGGCTTCCACTTGTGAGCTAAGTGGTCTCCCACAGCTGTGGCCTTATGGTGAAATGGGGGACATTGGACCCTCTGGGCAGTGCTGGCAGAGTGATTTTCCTTCCAGCCTTCTATACATGTGCCAGCCACCAAACTGCCATTCTAACAACTGGATGTATTCCAGAAATCTATACCAGGGCTTTAGGTTTGAAATAGAAGTGTTTGAGTTCAGAGAGAGGTATTTAGGACTGACCCACTGTGTTTCAGAGGGGAAAAATATTAGCAGTGTGAACATGAGCTATGAAGTGCTATGTATAAGGGTCTGAAAATTTGCCCAGCATCAACTTCTTTAATACCATACAGTCAGGCGATAGTCTTGTTTCTAGCTAAGTCCAAGGAAGAGGTGTGTCCCACAGGAAAAGTGAGGAGTACATTTTCTAGTGTCCAGGACACAACTGCTCTACATACTCTTGCCCATGGGGTCTGCAAACAAGCAGGATGACCTCTCACAGTACATGTTAAGGTGGTGATTGAGGACATTTTTGTCCAAATCAACCAATGGACCAAGGCAGAGTGGCCAAGTACATGTCCAGTATGCTAGTAAATCACTGAATATTTATTCCCTTTTGGCCTCTGGGATGATGTTTTTGTGGAATTGGGTAAATAAAGATCCCTTAATAGAAGCACATGCAGCTTGACAGTATGCCAATATTGTACCCTGTATCTATGATTTTCAGAGCTAAAAATTAAACCAATTAAGATCTGGTTTTATACTCCACCTTGGTATGTCATATCTCTGATGTCAATTTTCAAGAACAAGATATGCAAAAAAGCAATAACTTTTTCACACATTTTGTAGTAGATAATATTTATGGTCTGCTCTTTTTATCTGAACATGCTGTGCTGACATGTGCTGCCATGCAGTGAAACTATCCAAAGTCAGGGACTGATGGTGCAAAATGAAAGTCTGGAACTAAGCTCTCCTGCTCTCATCATACGTCATGTTAAATGCTGATATTTTCACATTTCCATGTAAACATTTAACTTTATTTCAGAAGTTTAACTCCAGGATATGGTGTGAAAAGTAGGGGACAAGACAAAATAATTTAGCTTAGTCGGGAGTAAGAACAAATGCAGTAGGATGGTAAATTTTTTTTTCAGTTGAAACAGTAAGTGACAAACCTAAGACAACCTTCAGTCATCAATTTCATGGGTTTTTTAAGACTATTGAGTTTGCTTATTTCGGTAGTGTGGGATGGGGCATGGAACTCTGTGATTTTCAAGAGCAGCTAATAGTTGCTCTTGTTCTGAAACTGTAAGCTTTTATTACAGTGCTTCAAGAAATAGAGTACTTACCATCATCAAACCCGATATTTCAACAGACTGTTTAAAATCACTATAAACTACAACAAAGCATTCCAATTACATGTGTTAAGTTTTAAAATTAGTCTAAAATCTGAATTAACAAATTCTGGTCATGTATGCAGAACCTTTCTCCACACAAAAGTAAGAACTACCTGCGTGGGTTCAATGTCAGAGTTGGGGATGAAAGAGAGGATCAATTTGTGCAGGCTACTACTTAATGAGAACACTGTAAAGTGGTGTTAAAGTATTTTATATTTGCTTAGGCTGCCTTCTAAGCTTTGCCCTAAGAATACTTAGATTGTATTTGCAGCAATTGCAGTATGCCACTACTTTGTGACACAATGGCAGTAGAGAACAACACTATCCAGCTATTTTGACAAACTGATTTCTGTAGAAGCTTACTCTGTGGCATAAATTAAGTGAAACAGTGCATTACATGAAAATTTTTAATGTATAACTCACTTTATCTGACTGAAACTACACAATCAAATTAGTGCAGGCTGAGAAATAGGGTCTGTATTGCAGCCAGTAAAACTAAAGTCTGCTTGAAAGTGACAGAGCAAACCTGACTAAAATGTTTCTTTAAAAGAAAATAAAATAGACAAACCTTTGTATTTTTACCAAGATACAGGTTTAAGGGGAAATTAAATTGTTTTCTTTTGATTCTTTGCAATTTATTGGTTATCCATTGCTCAGTTGTTAATCCAAAGTGCATATCTTTTAGCTAAACTCATGTATCATTTATTTCTCCTGAAATTTATCTGATAAGAAAAATAATTTTTATCTTTGAAGTTGTAAAGAGGAGACTCACCAGTAAAAGTGTATGGCACACCCTATTTGATTCAGCATGTAGTTAATGACAGAAGGAACATTAAACTGTTCTGATGGGAAATCTTGGAGCTGTTATTTAGTCAACTGTTTTGATCTCTACATTTTCAGAAAAAAAAGAGGACTGTTGAAAAATGTTTTTTCTTTGATAGTTCTTGGTGTCAATAAGAAATGCACTTCAAACTCTTATTCTCAAAAAAACTATTCCTATTATTTCAGATCTCTCTTCATAGTTTTATTTCAGAGCTCTTTTCTGTTGAATTGTAGTTCTGCCATCAACATTTTTGTTTTTCCTTTTGTTTTACCCACTTCTGTTTCTATCTGCTCAGGCTCTTGCTCCATTGAATAGTTAATATAGTTGCTCAGCTTTTACCCACCCTTCTGCCATTATCTGTCTTCCTCATTTCTTTCCTTATAGTGTCCTCTATGAATATACCTGTTCCTGGAATAGACAAAATCTTTTTTTTTTATCATCTCTCTGCTAGTGATCTAGCCAATCTATATGTAGTAGCACAGAGATACTCTTCTGTGAGAAATCTGTATCTCCCTGTCTCTGTTTAGACTTATCACTTGTGGTTAAGTGTTATAAGATATGTGGCGTTATCTTACCAAATGCTGACAAAGGGCTGGTGTGACGATGATGCATTTCTGGGTGTAGGATTTGCCTCCTGCATAAAATAGAGCAAGTGCTGTCTATGATAGGACTAGCACATGCTCAGGCACATCTCAGCCTGAGGTAGAGGTACTTCTACACAGCCAGAAAGAAGATTGTCTCATTACCTAAATACTGCTAAGGGAAAGAGGACCAGAGCCTGATTCATGCCTGTACTGTTGTGGCATGGCCTCTGCCATTACCAAAGATTACCACACTTAAAAATAGCAACATGGATGAACCGAAGCCTCACACTCAGCCTTGCTTCCTGGTGATCTTGTCATTTAGCAGCATATCCCTGTGCACAAGATAACTTTCACTGACAAACTGGAGCATGTAAGGAGTTGAAGTGCCTGGGCTCACACTGGTTGTTGCTGACTCTCATTGCTCTGGGATGCAGCTATGTTGGTCACCTTTTGCTTGTGTGATCCTCTCTTTCAATTCAACAGTGTTGAGCTGTGCTTATGATTACCTTCTGGCCGAAGAGCTTCTCCTGTGCTAGCCCCAGGGGCAGTGTTAAGATTCTGTGGTTCTATGATTCTGTGATTCTGTGATTCTGTCTCTTAGGCATCTTGTAGTCCTGTGATACTGCTTTTCTAAGCAGATTAAACACATGGCTCCATATTAAATCTTGTGATTAAAGCAAAAATCCACATTCTACTGGCTCAGTTCAATTACTTTTGTCATGAGTCTGGAAGCAGTAGTCTACTGTACAGGGCTCCATACACTCCCTCCTGGTGCCTACACTCTATTATCTGTACTCTTGGACCATTTTTATTTGAACCTGCAACTGAAAAGCAGAAATATAAGCAGTCGTATTATCTTCAGGGAAAATTGTCATTCTGTTTGGAGGACAGCAATTTTGCTTTTGAAAATGGGCAGTCCCTCAAAGATATGACTCAACAGTAGTCAGTCAAGAGCAGAACTACAAGGACAGGTTGGTGCACAGTCTGTGTGTTAAGGATACTGGGATATGCTGAGCACAAATGTAATACGTCGTTGAGCTTTCTTTAGGGAACCGGGAAACGTGATTTAAATCTCCTTAGATGGAAGAAGAAATGGAACTCTACCCTCCTCCCTCAGCAAGGGTGATTTGGCTAATGTACACTGAGAGAGTGAGTACAAGGGAATAGAAAATGGGTCATCAACAACAGTTACATATAAAGAAGCATCAAAAAACCCCTTGTCGCTCCTGTACTTGAGTAGGTTTGCTCAGAACATGACTGTTAAACTGAGTCCCCAAGGTGATGTGGAAGCTCTTTATTTCTAGGGCTTGGCTGGGCTTTGGAGTAAACTTGTTTTTCATAGAATCATAGAATCATTTTGACTGGAAGAGACCTTTAAGATCATTGAGTCCAGCCTTTGTCCCAGCCCTATCAACCATTAGACCATTTCCCTAAGTGCAACATCCACCCATCTCTTAAACACCTCCAGGGATGGTGACTCCATCAACTTCCTGGGCAGGCCATTTAACCCTTTCAGTAAAGAAATTCCTCCTAATATCCAGCCTGAACCTCCCCTGCTACAACTTGATTTCCCCTTGTTCTATTGCTTGTTACTAGGGACAACAGACCGACCTCCTGCCTTGCTACAACTTCCTCTCAGGTAGTTGTAGACAGCTATAAAGTCTCCCCTGAGCCTTCTTTTCACCAAGCTGAACAGCCCCAGATCCCTCAGCCGTTCCTCATATGAGACATGCTCCAAATCCTTTACTAGCTTGGTAGCCACTTTATGTCTGCATGCATGTGTTACTTTATCCTGGATAAAACTGCAAGGTGTCTATGGAGTTCAGGCACCTTTGCTGAACAGCTTAGCATTAAGTACAAAAGACAGCTTTGTGCATTTGCAAAGGTGTTTATGGATCTGAATGAGCAGCCTCACAGTACTAATCCTCCTTCTCCTACCCTGTCAAGATGTCCTTTCTTATCATGTATAAAACGCAGAAGTGACTCTGTATTACCATACACATTCGAGTCACAGATTTTTGAAAAGTGTGCCTAGGGGCAGCACATCACCTCCGAACTCAGCCCTGTAGTTCTTTGTGGTGAAACATAAATAACTCATGCAATACAATTAGGTTTCATATCACAATAAAAAGTAGAAATTCTCCTTTGAAAACTTAATCCCATGGATCACTTTTATTCCCTCTCGTAGCCATTAACTTATTTAACAATAAAAATAAGTAATGTTCAAAGTGCAGTACAAATGGTACCGAGATAAATTGTCAAAAAAAAAAGAAAAGGAACATGACATCAAAAATACAACATTCTTTTGGGATAATCATACTGATTTTTTTTTTTTTTTTTGTTTAAATGAGAGCCCTGTTTGGCAGAAGTAGAAATTGCTCTATCTGAAGTATCTACATTGTTAAAGCTTAATTTATCATTAACAGCATGAGTCAGAGCTGCTATAGCTCTATAAGGAAATAATATAGGAAAATACATAGACTTTACTCTGATTTCTCTGGTCTCACCGAAGCCAGATGATTTTGAGTGTTTAGAGAAAAAATGGGTTTGGGTATGTACTATTACATCTATTTTAGTAAATAAGCTAAAAGGAGGACATGGACTTGAGGATTGTCTCAGGACTGCACCCTTGGCACGGCTTCAGCTTTTGTGACCTGGCACTCGAGTGGCTCCAGGCTTGGGCTGATGAGGGGGGTTGTTTCCAGAAGGGAATCCAAAATGTGGAACCTCCTGGTCATTGGGAAAGAGAGCTAACTTTATACATGTGAGATGGAAAATGCCATGTGGTTTTGGGGTCAGAGATTACTCCATGATTTATTTTGTTAACAAAGGTGCAGCTTAAACTTGCACCTCTGCTATTGTGTTAACTTGACTTGTGCCTGAGCCCAGTCTACTCTCTTTTTCCCACAAGCCTAAGTGGTGGCTTGAGGTCTTGGCTCTGGTCTGGAGGGAAACAAGTGGGGAAAACTAAGCCATGGGACTGTCTCATCTTTCTGCTCTGCCCTTATGGATGGTACAAGCACAACTAGTGCAGTGCAGCTGACTGGAGAACAGAGGGTAAAATGATGCTCTCTGCTCAGCAGTCCTTGACCACAGGCTCCTCTCCTAGCCATCCCTGACTTCTCACCACCCAACTCATGCAGTTGAACCCCTTACACATTTGGTAATGTCCCAGTGTTTCTGGATATGTGCCTGCCAAGACATTGAGGAGAATCTCTGAATGAGCAAATTACAATGACTAGTGTAACCACATTCCTGTAATATTCCAAATATCAAACATGTTTTTAATGTTGTAAACAGTCCAGCTATTTTGTATTTTCTGACTATAGGTGCTTTTTATTTTGTGTATCAAATGGTTTCTCTGGTAAAATTCTGAAAACCACAACAGAGTGGGTGAATTGGTACAGAATAGAAACAAAGTTATCAATGTGATGATCTGTCCTCCCATCACCTCCATCACTACATTGTTCATTTCAATAGATACTTCACTCTCCTTCCACTCAAATGTTATTTCTCTTTCAATAAGCATAATACTTAAAAGTAGCTATGTTTTTTCTTAGATTAAATGATTATGGGAAATGCCTACACAGAAACAAGAACCTCAGAGATCCAGTTAGGTTGGCAATTACAGAAGCAAGTGCTTAAGACACGAGCACTTATATAAAAGGATATAAAAGACATAGGCACAAAAATTTGCAGCTTCCAGCAAAACACTGTTAAAGGACTTTGAGGCGAAACTTGTACCTTGAGCATCATATTAAATTGCCAGCAATGAATGTATAGTCCAGGAATTAAGGATTTTTTCAACCTTTCCTTGAACCAACTTTTTACCTATTGTGTACTAATTTTATTGAACTTTTTACAAATGATAATTAGATATCTTTAATATATGAAATATATGTTCATCTATGTTAGCTTTATAATTTGTTCAGGTTCCTCAGTGGGTGTACTTTTATGGAAAATTGGTCTTTATCAACTGTGGGTTATTATATGATTTCAGGGTATATTTTTCAAAAGAGCCTTAAGTGGAAAGAATTTGTGTTCTACCTACAGCAGATTTACTACTGACATTAGAAACACATCACCAGCACAGCCTGTAACTCTGACATTTTCATTAATCCCTTGCAGTTAATTCCACTTGTTGGGAATTAATTGTACCACCAAATTGTTTAAAAAGGACCTTATCATCTCAATACGACCTCCTTACATCTATTTTGGATTTGGATGGGGGAAAGTGGCTTTTAAAAACTCTGATGAAATCTCCCAAATGAGTAATACATAAACTCATTGCAGAAGGAGACAGAAGGTCTGCAGTCATGTTTAAAAGAATGTATCAGATTACCTTAAGGATATCAGATCAGCATATCTAATCAGCATATCTGAAGCAATTAAGCTACATTTATAAAATATGAAGCAATGTTAAATTTGTGTGAGATGGAAATGTTGGATGTGTAACTGCTGATACTTCTCTTGATCAGGAACAATTGCAGTGAATGAGAAACAATGTATAAGTTGTGTGATCTCTAAGGAAAAACAACTAGATTCTGTTTGCCTGGAGCAGGAATTATGGCTTTTCATAACAATATCTAAGATGTGTAGCAACCAGGATATACACCACTTAAAGGAATTGAACAATTCCCTGTTGTAGAATCATAGAATCATAGAATGGTAGGGGTTGGAAGGGACCTTTAGAGATCATCTAGTCCAATCCCCCTGTAGAAGTAGGTTCACCTAGACCAGGTTGCATAAGAACCAGGCGGGTTCTTGAAGACCTTCAAGGAAGGAGACTCCACAACCCCTCTGGGCAGCCTGTGCCAGGGCTCCCTCACCTGAACAGTGAAATAGTTTTTTCTTATATTTCAGTGGAACTTTTTGTGTTCCAGCTTCATCCCATTACCCCTTGTCCTGTTGCTAGATACTATAGAAAAAAGGGGTGTCCCAACCTCCTGACACTCACCCTTTAGATATTTGTAAATATTAATAAGATCTCCCCTCAGTCCCCTCTTCTCCAGACTAAACAGCCCCAGTTCCCGCAGCCTTTCCTCATGTGAAAGATGTTCCAGTCCCCTGATCATCTTGGTGGCCCTGCACTGGACTCTCTCCAGCACTTCCCTGTCCCTCTTCAGCTGAGGAGCCCAGAACTGGACACAAGACTCCAGATGATGCCTCACTAGCGCAGAGTAGAGGGGGACAAAAACCTCCCTTGGCCTGCTGGCCACACTCTTCGTGATGCATCCCAGGATGACATTGGCCTTCTTGGCCACGAGGGCATATTGCTGTCTCATATTTAGCTTATTATCAAGCAGGACTCCCAGGTCTCTCTCAGCAGAGCTGTTCTCCAGCAGGTCAATCCCCAGCCTGTACTGGTGCATGGGGTTGTTCCTTCCCAGATGCAGGACTCTGCACTTGTCCTTGTTGAACCTCATGAGGTTCCTCTCTGCCCAGCTCTCAAGCTGGTCAAGATCCCGCTGAATGGCAGCACAGCCTTCTGGGGAATCAGACAGTCTTCTCAGTTTGGTATCATCAGAGAACTTGCTGAGGGTACATTCTGTCCCCTCATCCAGGTTGTCGATGAAGATGTTGAACATGTTGTAGTCAATAAGAGTCAATGTTGAGGTTTGTTTTCCCCTTCTTTGAAGTTTAAAAGTATTTGTTGTGAGTGCAAAAGATTCCTTAACTGATGGGTTATTAGAAAGTCAAAAATCCAGTCCTCATAACTGAATCCTCAAATAACTGAAGCCTAAAAGATGAAGATTTTAATTTAAACTTACTATCTAAACATGTTTCCTTAAATCAATCCCTAGGCAGAGGCTGATATATGATCTTTCAAGTGTTATTGGCATTTGATTGATTCATTTTACATCAAGTCCATTATGAGCAAGTAGAGTTATCACAAATATTTTTTTGTAAGCTCTTTTTTTTCAAAGACAATAGTTTGGAACATCCTCACTGAATGTTGTTCCAATCCCCATGTAACTCTGGGGAGAGATGCAGGGCTGGGAGGAGTTTATTTAAGGACACATACTTTTAGTCTTTTCCAAAAGGCAGCTTGAAGTAACACATTTTTCGTTGGTTTCCTTAAATCCTGAAATATTTTGCAATATATTCCAGGGGTCTTTTTATGTACTTGCAATTATCCCATACCAACTGCCAACCCTTCATCTGACTGTGGAGAGATTTGTATAGATCAGGGGAAATCCTTCAAAAAAAGATAACGTTCACAGACAAGGATTTATCTGCCTAAACTGTCTGGTTCCATTTTTGAAGCTGTAGGACCATGTTAGGTGCATACAGGACACAGGACCTACAAAATATCTGTGACTTTCTGGACTGGCAGCAGAAAGCCATGAAGGACACTCCAGGGGATCTGACATCACAATAGATGCCTATGTCCAGGCAACTAAATTTCACATACAATTCTGCTTAATCTCTTTATTTCCTTGCAGAACTCCTCCTATCCTAAAGCAACTATATGAGGAGTGTGGTGGCTTGCTCTCCAGAAATATCTATCTTTTCCTATTTACAGCACTGACTGTTTTTTAATCAGGGAAGGATGAAGATCAATGCTGAAAACTTACTTGTAGATGGCTAAATTTAGTGGAACTCAAATGGAGACAGTAATACCATTCCACAGCACATATCTATTAATGAAAGAACATGAAAACTTCTTCAGGGCTTTCAATTATCCATCTTCTGCAATTCCAATTTGAAGAGTGGCAAATATTCTGGCAAGTAACAGTTTTATGTTTGATTATATAGTTAATTTAGTACGCAACTAAGAGGTTAGTGCTTCTGGAGCAGAAAGAATATTCCTTAGGAAACAGAGGCAGAGATTTACTTCTACTGCTCTTCAGTTCTGACTTTGAAAATCCAGTCAGGCTTGCTTGATTCCCATTTGACTTTGATACTGTTACAGTATATTTGTTTTAATTCTGGACATAAGCATGTGATACAGTTAATCTGGGAAGAATAGGAGTATTCTCCTACCTGGGGCCCTAAGTGCTCATATACATTAAAAAAAACGTATAAAATATGTCATCAGATATCCTGTGCTTATTTAATGTTCATCAAGTTGTGCAGAGAGGTGGTAGATGCCCTGTCCCGGGAAATGTTCAGGATCAGGTTGGATGAAGCTCTGAGCAACTTGATCAAATTGAAGATGTCCCTGCTAATTGTTAGGGATTTGGACTAGATGACCTCTAAAGATCCCTCTTAAACCGAACTGTTTTATGTTTCTATGACTATTAAACATATTAATTGTACACATAATCTGAGGAGCTTTGGTTATATTTTAAAGCCATAAACCTCGTCTGCTTGTAAGGTTTTAGTCTCAATTCTTTCCACCTTAAATTACTCCAGTGGGCAAAATTATAAATAGTTTCTGACTTTATTCAGTTCAGTGTTTATACAGTTGCTTTAAATACACACGCACACACACACACACACACATATAGTATGAGCAAGACAAACTATTATTTTTCAATATGTTTTCAAAGTCTGCTTAAAGTATGCATGGAGGAGAAAGAGTAGCAGCTTGATGTGTAAGAAAGACATGATTCTAACAAACTTCTGACACCCATTTTTTTATGTATGCAAGATAAAGACAATATCATTTTAACAATATTACAAATATCAATTTATCCTTTTCTTGATGAATGTCCTGTTTCACATTTATGATTCCTCCATAACAGACTTCACTACATTTTTCTGTTTAATCTTCGATCTATAAAACATGGAGTGCCTTGTTATGTGCTAACTCCCACTAATTGTTAAACTCCTCCTTGGAGGTTAGATCACCCTGAACTCCCTCTGAAAATAAAGCAGCTTCAAGCCTCGCAGAACTCAGGAACATTTCAAGGCCCTTTCCACTATACATAGTAGTTAAAAATAATTTATCCTTTGGGCACATTTCCGAAGCAGTGGAAAGCCACATGTCGGGAACTTAAATTCCACAATTTTAGTTGTGTTTGTAAAAAGACTGCCACACTAACTCACTACACCTCGGAAGGTCCACTTGAATATGATGAACAGGTGTACAGTTTCCATGTGTTGATAGCTGGCTCATTCTTGAACCATTTGTTCAGCCAGCCTCTCACTCATTTAATCTGAAGTTCTGTGGATATTTTCGTTACATAAGACCTACAGGACTAACATTACTGAATGTATCCATAAAAAATTACAGCTGCAAAAACTTTACTGCACTGTTTCTCTTAGAATTATACTGTTTTTTCCCACACACTTAGGACAGCTTTCCATATGTACTCTTGATTTTTCAGAGATAAATATGTACGTGTACATCCAATTATTTCTGTGTATGATTCATTTACTTGAAATCTTAAAGTTATCAAGTACAACAGTGTGTACATGTCATTTAGTCAATTTTGTTCCACTTTCAAATTTATCTTTTTCGGTGCAGAAGTTGATATTTTCTTGCACTACCAAAATCTCTGTCGGCTCCTTTGTATGCAACTGTCACACTAAAATAACTCTAGGCTTATGTCCTCAGCTTTGACTCTCTGTTCGTGTTTCCAGCACCTGAAAGATCCAGACTGAAGATGCAAAGCTGTTACTTTCTATTACTCTGGGAAAAAAAGATAGACATAAGGTACTTATTATAATTATAGCTTTAGAATAAATTAATGTTTCAAACAATTAGTACAGTGCAATGAGTTTAGTCTGCTCAGACTGACCTAGGTGAAGCTTTATTTCATTATTAGCTTGTTCCAATTTCATGATTGATTCATGTTCAGTGAAAGTCCTCCGGCTTTATCAGATCTTCCACAGCAACTCCTGTTGCTGCTCAGGTACTTTTACAAGATTTCTCTTTGCTTGGTGTGGGGGCAGAGACTAGAAGTTGGATTTGCAGGATTATGGGCTGGAGTTAGTAATGCAAATATCTGCTTGGCTTTTATTCCACCTTTCTTTAAGTAAGCCATAATAAAACATTAAATATTTTTAGGAATTAGTTTAAAAACCAGGTTCTAGAATTGTGGCAGAAATTGTGTTCAAAATCAAAACAGAAATCTCTCATAAGTTAATAATTTTAAAGTCTTACTGTACAATATCAGCAGAACTTCTTTTCTTAAATATTTCCACAGAGCAACAGTATATGAAACAAGAGTTTTAAGTAAAACATATATCTTATGTATTTTCAGCTGGTGGGAAAGGAGGTAATTGTCTATTTGGTCTCATTTGATACAAAGCCTCCATTTATTTTGGCATGTGATGGTGATTTTGAATCCTCTTTTTCCTCTGTTTTCTCTGCATCTGTTGATGTTTTGACTTTGTGTCTTCTGTAAATACGGTAGGCTGGGAATTGGAATAGATTTAATATTAGACAAAGAAATTCTAACAATTTTCTGAAAAAGCCATGTAGTAACATGTAGCCATGTAACATTTTCTTTCCTTATGTTGTTAAAGCACTTCAACACTTTCAGTCAGCTTCTTTAAAGTTATATTTCCTTATTATATGTCAACAGCACTCATTACTGGGGAAGTACGTTTAGAAAATAAGGAAAACATTTGAAATTCTGCATTTGGTGTTTGACTGCTTTGTGTTCCTGTTGCGTGCAGTGATTTTAAGACTATTACCTGTCTCCCTTGGGAAGATTTTGGGCTCTTGGCTGGATCTGTGGGACTGACCTTTACTTCTCTGTGAGTCCTGTTTGTTAGGATCTAGAACAAACTTGTTGACGTTTGCCAACTGCATTGACTGCCAGAGATGTTGAAGTCAGAACTATTCCTCACAGACTGTGCTCCTGGAGCAGAACTCTGGTGTTGGGCAAGATGACTGGCTTGGGAGTGGGAGTTCAATAGTCACAGATGGTTTTAAGTGTGTGCAACAGGGCTAAGGACCTGAAACTCAGTAGATCAAAAGTAGTGCAACTCACTAGAGGTATATGTGAGGAAAATAAAAAGGCCTTTGCCTCTAATGGAAGATATTTTCTCACATTAGCCATGCAACTAATTCCTTTTCTCTCAACAGCTGGTAGCAAGGGGAGTTTGTAAATGCTTGTGGGGATGGCCCTGCTGGGCAGCTGTACACCTGGGTAGCCTGGAGCACTAGAAGAAGATGCGTTTGCTCTTCCGTGGCCAATGGTAAAAACAATCCTGTGCTCAATGTATTCTCATGTGCATAATTGTAGATGATGGAGATCTGCTCCCTTGTGCTGAAAAAAGGTTTCTTCCAAATCTTAAACTAAGTTTTTTATATTCCTAGTTATGTACAGAGCATAGCACAGTGGCTATTCTCAGTAATCATTTGGGTCATTATTTACTCAACTATTTCCCATTTTATTATTTTTAACACTTCTTGCTTTCTCCATCCATGACAAATGAGGCTGAAAATAATAATGAAAATGATAATGATAATGCTGTAATAGAAAATATCTATACCTCCTAAAATTAGTAGTGCAAGCACCAGCTGGAAAATGCTGTAGATGAGTGGGAAAGTAAACATCAGTTCAAGTTGTTCTGAAGTGAATGAGAGCTGTACTATAGTTGAACATAGTTGGGTGTTTTGGAAGCCTGTTTCCAGAGACACTGTACGACATCTAAAGAGAAAAAGACAAAGGTAATTGTGAAATAGCAGCCTGGGAGTCCTCATGCTTTTAAGTAATCTGGATAAGCAAGAAACGTACTGGATAAGTAAGAAAATGGTGTCCTTTAGCTCACATAGTTAACAAAACACTCGGCAAATCATATGGTCGTTATCACAAGCACACATACAATTTATGGCAGTTCAGCAATTGTAAAAGACTATGATCCACCTTCAAACCATGCATGTGGCACTCACTATCTCCTTTGCTTGAAATTATGTTCTAAATTGTAGGCTGCTGCACCTTCAGGAAAAAATTTACTGCAGTTCAAGCCCACTTATAAGACAGGTCTGTTTCACTCATTCGAAGTATAGGACATGGACACCCAAGGGGAAGATGTATGAAAGATTAAAGGAAATAAGCTATTCAGAATTTGTAAATAAAAATGCACACAAGAAAAGTTTTACCTACACATAGTATCCCAGAATCAGGGTTGAGTGACTCTGTAGTGTAGGTAATGTTTAGAGAGCATTCTCAGTGTTGTTTAATCATTAAATAAAGGCTTTTTTTTGACAGTTGAAAAAAGTCTATGGGTCTTTGACACAGAGAATTCCATACCTGCGCCAAGACAGACCAGACATGCGTGCCAGCAAAAATCCCAGAAAATAACCAATTGCTGGAAATATGGTGCCAATGATCCATAATTTGGGTGAGATAATCCATGAGCCTTTGTAGAGTATTCCCCCAACCACAGCAATGAGCACAATGAGGATTGCTCCCACAATGGAACCGACCTGTGAAGAGAAAGAGGAAAGACTACATGCATAAGACACCCCAATTAAATGCAATGGCATCAAATATAGTGTAAAATATGTCCATGAGTGTCTCTGAATCACAGATACATCTTATTAAATATAGTGCCTATAGTTTGTGGCAATGTAATTTACAGCAGGTAGAGAGATTAGATAGCTGCCATTTTTCCCAAACAGGAGATGCAGAATGTACTTTAATATGTGACTACAGATATAGATCAAGGACAGCTATAATAAGTGTCTATAACAGATACCTGTAAAACTAGTCTCTTCAATCCTTCACTACAATTGTACTTAGAACTGGAGATTAAAAGTAATTTCAAAGTTGTAACATGAGCACACGTTAGAAAAATTTCCCCAAAATTGTTGGGAAACTAGCAGTCTAATAGCTGGTGTATTTTTTTTCGTCTCCACTTCTTGGGCAGTCATGCTCTGGGACTTAGAACAGCATACGCTAACTAGATGTTAGATTGTGGTGATACAACATTATTTGTCAAATGGAGGAGTAATACTTTAATATGGACAAAAATCTGAGTTTGAATACTGTGAGCTCATGTAGCATTTCTACCTAGACATAGTCACTGAGTTGATTGTATTTGCTGTGGCTAAATGTACTGAGATCTTCACTGCTGCTTACCAAGAAAAAGTGATACCTCACTCTCCTTTTAATATCCAAGTGAAATGCCTGCCCTTATGGGCATATGCTTCCAGGGATCGCATCGGCTGGGCTAAGCTTAGGAGAATCCATTTCCCAGCTAAAATGTGTATTCCCATTGAACTGGCTTTATCAGTCTTTGGCTGAAGGCTTTTTAAGAGTGTTGAGTGAAAAAATACTTTTTTTTGACTGAGCCATTAACCAAAAGCACCTAGAAAGAAGAAAAATTCTGGCCATGACAAGCTCTTCTATTTCAACTGCCACACTGTCTTTGTGCTCTTTTCTCCATTTCTCATTACGTGGATGTTAATCTGACAGCTATGCCTCAATCTTCGCTTGATGCTTCATTGTTCTACATAAAGCAAACTGTCAATGGACCCTACTGTGGGTTGCTCACACACTTGGTAAGAAAGGATGAAATGGTGTTTTGCTGAGAGGACAAGAAGAGCTTCTTTTCATGTGAGTTCAAGTCTGTACTTTCTCCTTACCTTATTAAACATGAGCACTAGTCTTGAAACCAGCGCTAAATGGTACTCAAGTTCATAAATAAGTTGTGAATGCATTTAAAAATATATCATAATAAACTTACTGTTTAAGGACCTTATTTGTGTTCTATGTTTCCTGAGCTAGTAACAGGAATGATAACAAAGTATAGGTATAACAAAAACTTGTCAGATTAGACTTCTTGAATTTAGAAAATATATGTGTTAATAACAATGGTTAACAAAGGCCGAGAGCACTCAGCACCTCTGACAATCCCTTTAAACCAAAATCTAAAGTTCAGAGTGATTAATTTTCAATTAACACTAAATGCAGCTAAGTTGTTACTATTATTATTTTTGTGAAAATAGTTTTTGACAAACCCATATTTTTGATTCATCTGAAACTATCTTGCAAAGATGATTGAATTTTGTGAATATTTTTGCAAGATTTTTTCAAAGGTTATAAAATTTAAAATTTTATTTTTAATAAAAATTGACTTCACACTGAAAATTGCCCCCCAAAATCAATAAACTGGTTTAAAGGTAGAAACTTTTTTTTTTTAAATTGATTCAGAGTGTTTTGAATTTTTACTGTTTCTCAGAGAAAAACTTCTTCCATTTGACCTGAACGATCTTCCTTCCAATTTCAGTTTACATTATAAGCTGAACTCAATTACTAACATAGTTATAGCCAAAGACAAAAGCAAGCTCTTTGGATAATGATGGTTTCTAATCATGTATGCAACTCACACATGTTTGTGCAGAGGGAAAGCAATACATTTCCGCAGTGTCTCATTTATTTTCTGCTGAAAACTTCACGGTTCTTACGAAGTTAGCTACTAATACTGTGAATAGCAATGTACTGCTTCAGTGGCGTCACTGATTCCATAATTTATCCGTAATTACTGATGCTTCAGCCTGATATATCCTACCTTAAGTATAATTTTTGCTTTAGTAGGCCATTTGTGGTTAACATACATTCCAACTGAAACAGGAATTAAAAGAGACACCAGTGAAATACCTGAAAAAAAACAGAACAGAGAAGTTAAGCCCACTTATTGTGCAGAAGCTCCAAATGGGAGGACAGACACCGTATAGGGTGACTGGGGGTACAGACCAGGCCTTCAGAGGATGTTTCTGGTATGTGCACCCCAAAGGACACATGCATACTCTACCCACACCTGCACATTTGCTTTCCTACAGAGTCTGTTATGTTTGGCAGCCTGTTGAAGTAATTGCCATTCTGCTGAGCTACATGCTCATTCACCTGCATCAGAAAGGCAGACAGAAATTTGAGTGTGCTAATCATCACTATCCTGTGATGTAAGTAGCTATATTAAATGTTCATTTTGTCTGCAGGTGTTTTGCTACTGTACCATATCAACAACAGGTTTAGAGCTTCTTTTGTTTTGGCCTTCCCTCTCTAGAATTCATCTTGAAAGCACAAGCAATATCTGTGATTTTTTTTTCCTTGGGACAATGACAAACAAAATTAAAGAATATGAAAGTGATTCCGCTGGCTTTTAAGATTAGCACAACATAGAACCACACTTGATAAGCACAAAGGCCACAGCTCTGTAAAGCACTGGAGCAACTATTTCCAAATACTCTAGCTATTTTCTCTTTGTAGTTGGATGAGATTTTTGACAGGAAGTCAAATGAAGCCCCTCCTGGAGGTGCAGATTGCAGCTTTCCAAAGAGACTCGGCAATTTCAATCACTTACTTAATTATCCATGTGTGCTTAAGAACTTCATAAGATTATGGCCTCAGCACTTAGCACTTTGTAGGATTGTGCCTTAAAGCTGTTACAAACACTTTCATTCAGCAGAAGCAGCTGTTCCTGTGGGAATTATTTTATATTCTTACTCTAGCACCACACAGGTCTCCAAACTATTTGGAAAGAAAAACATGCAAAATTTTGTGCTAAGTTTCTGTACAATGTTTAGAATAACTTCAAGTCTTGTTCTGTAGATCTGTGAATAATGTAAATTATTTTAGGTACCTAATTATCATGGAAGTTATTGAGAAGTAGGAGGATGAATATTTTTTAAGATCTGAGGTTATTTCTTGGTGGTATAAAGATGCACCTTGCCAGAAGGCAGATAAAGGAAACAGTCAGAAGAGAAAGTGCTGGTTGACTACACTCACCGATGCTCTGGTAGGGGAGTACAATGGCACTAGAATCAGTCCACATCTTGGTGTAAAGAAAGAGGCAAAGTGGCATCATTCCCATTGCAAGTATTGTGGAGCAAGTTGTCATGCTGATGCTGCCAAGAAATTGGTTAGAAAAAAGCTTAATGGAAGTAATGGCATTTGCTGAAAAGAAAATAACATAAAATATCAACATGTTTTGAAGCCACGGAACAATAACTTTCAGTGCAAATGAGGCAGTCAGACAGACAGCCATCAGGAATGTTTGTTGGCAAGGTCTGTCTGCATGCTGCCTTTCTGGCTGGCTTCTGAGAAGGTGGCAAGCTGGACGGGGTCAGATAGACATCAAGTGGAGCTTTCCACTCTGCCAGCAGTTCTAGAGTGTTAAAGTTTCACTCCAAAGTCAATACCATAAACCAAAAATATCATTATTATCTAGGATGTGTTAAGTAAGAAAATTTCTTTTTTTGGATTGTTTTACTTGAGGCCAAAGAGTGTGTTCTGAGAATTACTCAGAGAAGCTAGGCATAAATATTGTTGCTTCCTTGACTTGTACAAAGACAGTTCTGGTTTAAAATATAAAGTCTTGGAACCATCAGGCCTGATACATCTTGTACCGAAGGATACATTCTGCTACAGGACTGAAGATGGAGGAAAAGTCAATGAGGAAATTTTCTGAATCTGAGTAGGATATACCAAATTATGCCCACTTCTCTGACTTAAAAAAGAGAGAGAGAGGCTTTGAGTTAAGACACTTTGAAACTTCCTTATGAGCCTCGTTTACGATTTTGCTTTTTTATCACCTATCTTCAGAAAAGTGAACTACTGACCCAAACTGTGCAAATCCAGAGAAATCTAGAATAATTAATATTGAAGCTACAGGAATATCTGAATTAATTTTGATTCCTGACACTCTTTGCTTCAGACTCATTGAATATAACATCGTCGGAGCCTCGAGCATACAGAGAAAAACATACAGAGAAAAAGGAGCTGTGGGCTGCAACTAAGGTCAGGAGAAGCCTCAAGTGGATAAAAGAGATTATTTTTCCTGTGTCCATACTTCCTACATATTCAAACTGTCCCTGTATCTACATCCTGCTCCAAAGTCTGTGTGTTCTCTAACATCAGACCACGTGCTCACAGAAGTTCCCAGAGGAGCTGTGGAAGGAGATGAGATGGTGTTTCAGAAGCAATTGTTCTTGTGAAATATCAAGAGATGTCAAAACCAGATGTCCCTATGGAAAGCTTTAGAAGATATAATTTACATTACTTCAAAAACTATTGCATAGCCACTACTTTGTACAGAGGATTCAGATCCTATTTTCTTTTTTTTTTTACTGCCCAAGATACTGGGAGAAGCAAAATCACAAAGTAGTTCTACCTTAAAGATTTCATAATTCCTATTATCTTGGCAGTCTTCATAAATTTTATTTTCTGCCAGATCTGAAGATTTAGAGTAAAGAAATTTTCTAATTTACATAATTCTGTTTGTGTTTCTGTATGTTCCCCTAGAATTTTCTTTGAACCAAGGTTATTTGCTGTTCTGCTTCTATTTACTGCTGTTACACTATTAAACATCTTTGCAAGAAGAAAGCTCCACTATGCATGGGTCACGAATCTAAGAAAAAGATCTAACAGCCCTTTTCAATATAAGATTTTAAATGTCAAAAAGCATGAGAATGACTTAGAGGATGGTTGCTCTTACCTTAGGTCCATATCTCCATCCAACCAGTAGGCAATGACATTGGAGGCTGTGCCTCCTGGACAGCATCCCATGATCATCACCACGACAGCTTGAATAGGAAGCACGTTAAAGACCAGGGACAACAAAAAGGCTACGAGAGGCATAATTCCAAACTGGCAAAGGAAGCCCACTAAAATACCCCAGGGTCTTTTTATGTGGTTCCAGAATAACTGAAGTTCCACATTGCAGCCCATGGAAAACATCACCAAAGCCAGCATGATTGTTAGAACAGTACTTAAAACTGTGCTCAAAGTTTGATTAAAAGTATCTTCTGGTAACACACAAGATGTGCCATTGCAAATAGTAGCATTTGCTGGACAAGCTGTGAAATTTTCTGCCAAAGGCCTAAATTGCTGGGAAAGAAGGTATGTCTGCATTTTGAAATATAGAGCTGGTCAGTACATCCGAGGAACTCTTTCAAGCCTTTGTAAATTGTTGATTGCCAGTGCCTTCTTTTAAATGATCCAGGAAACAATAAAGAGCAATAAATACTTGAACACTCCTACTGTTCTTGAAGGGATTGGCCCAGTGTTGATTCATATAGTTATAAAAGTTGCACTTGCTTGTTACAGTGACAATTAATCATTTATTCATATGATAATGAGGAATCCCACATCAAGAGAATAGCTGTGTTAATATTTAAGAGTGTAAAGAAGGCTTGTGGTGTAGCTGAGCAAAAGAAATGAGAATCATAGGATGAAGAGGAAGTTTAAACTTCATTCTTCGAATTTCTTTCATGCCTTCCAGAGAGCAGCTCATGTGTGCACTATTGCTGGCGTTACAGGGGTCTGTGGGGTGAACAACCAAGACACAAGAAACCACAAGTAGAAGTCCTGAGCTAGCATTTGAAGCTGCGACTCTTTCTAAGTGATGTAGCATTCACCATTGCACATAGACTCATTTGAATATGTTGGGATCCTCGTTTGGCTGTACTTCTAGTACAATAGAAACTATGTTTTATGTACAGTGATAACTCCACCATAGCACTGTATGCACCTTTGCGTCACTTTCAGCACCTAAATGCAACTTTTAAGTAATCTTTTTGATTTCTTTTCAGCTTGCAGGTAATTCTGAAGACGGTGAATATTTCTGTCTGCAAAGATTCCCATGCTGCAGTCTGCTAAGATTTCGCCTGTATTTTTGGCACTGGCACACAGAGAACTGCAGCTACCTTGACATCTCCACATCCTTCCATGCTGAGCACTGTGTGACTGCCTGGTGGGTGCAATTCCCTGCTTGTGTCTCACATGGCTCCCGGTTACGTCCAGGAGAAACTAGGGGAGATGGGTTTTCTGAGCCAAGCATGGGGAGCAGAGCAGGGGATTTAGTGTGTGTCTGTGAAGCCATAGTACACAACCAAAGCCAACTGCATCCCCTTCAACATGGCCACACATTCAGCATCCACACCAGGCGCAAAGGTGCAGGTCAACTTTTTTTTCTTTTGTGGGACAAAGTTTATGAGATAGATTTCTTGTGTCTTGCTTTGTTGTGACTCATAAGCAGCTTCTCTGGGATCTCTTTCTGGTCTTAAATCTCTAAAATGGGCACTGGGCATGCTGTATGCTTTGGCTAACACCTTTTCTATATGTGGGACCAGAGGAACTTTATTGCATCATCGGTGATTTTCCTCTGTGTCCCCATTCTCCCTTCCCAGCCTTCATTCATGTTCTTCTCTCAAATGTGCTTTCCTGTGGAAAAACATCATATACCAATCAGTGCTTAGGTATCCTTGCTGTGCTTATTGCTCTACAAGGTAGTCGCAGTGCAACTATTCATGCATTGGACATCAAAATAACTTTGTGATACTGGTGTTCTGTAAGAGCACAAGAAGGTACAAGAGCAGCCAGGTGAGTTATTCAAACCTAAACAGCAGCAACAGAAACAAAACACTAGAAAGCACAGTTACTTTTGACTGCACAGCACAGTGAATCTCAGTCTCAAGTTTTCAAAAGCCTACCAAAGTCAGTGGGTGTTTTGGTTGGTGTGTCTGGGTGCCAGGTACTTACCAAGTCATTCCATCACTCCCCTTCATAAACTGGAAAGAGAAACATAATGAGAGGTTTGTGAGTTGAGATAAGGACAGGGAGATCACTCAGCAATTAGCATCATGGGCAAAACAGACTCAACTTGGGGAACCTTGGTCTGATTTATTAATGAACAATCATAACAGAGCAGGAAAATGAGAAATAAAAGCTGAATCTTCAAACACCCCCCACAACTCCCCCTTCTTAGGATTCTCCCTCCCACCCCTACATGGGGGTTACAGTCAGTTCATTACAGATGGACTTTGCTACTGCTTCTTCACAGGGGGAGGCCTCATCACACTTCCCATTGCCACAATGTGGGGTCCCTCCCCACGGGAGACGGTCTCTCCCCACGGGAGACAGTCCCTCACAAACTTCTCCAGTGTGGGTCCTTCCCATTGGGTACAGTTCTTCACAAACTGCTCCAGCATGGGGTGTCCCCATAGGGACAGCTCTTCACACAGTGCCCCAATGTGGGTCGTCCACTGGGTAAACAGTCAAGAAGAGACTGCTCCAGGATGTCCCCCACATGGGGTCACAAGTTCTGATAGTAAACCTGATCCAGTGTGTGCTTCTCTCCTCACAAGCTCCCAGGTCCTGCCAGGACCACTCTGGCATGGGGACCTCTACAGACTGTGAGTGGATCTCTGCTCCCCCATAGACCTCCATGGGCTGCAGGGAGAGGGCCTGCCTCACTAGGCTGCACTACAGGTTATAGGGGAATCTCTCTTCCAGTGCTTCTCCCCTGACCTCGGTGTCTGCAGAGATGTTGTTCTCACATTCTCACTCCTTTCTGCTTCTGCTGCAGTTTATTTTTTTCTCCCTTGAAGAAACTTCTTCCCCTTTTGCCATGCATTAATGAAAGAGCTGTTACCTCCATCATTAATTGGCCTGATTTTGGTCATTGGTGAGTCCATAGCAGAGCTGACTGGCACTGGCCCTATCAGCTACAGAGGAAGCTTGTAGCAGCTCTTTGTTTAAGGAAGCTACCTTTCTAGCTGCCCACTACCAAAACCTAGCCACATAAACCCACTATGGTTGGGTTTCCTTCAACACTGGGAACATTTTCGAAAGAATAATTCTGATACTTCCTTACCTGCACCCAAGCTTTGGGGAAGAAATGGCTTAAAGTGTAGATTTCAGACTAAAATCAAATCCAAAACCACAAAGTGCAATTAATGACCCCCAAACATCTCTGTTTTTCAATACAGAAAGATTTTTTTACTGGGATAACATGCTAAGATATAATTATCTTCAGTAAGCAAGACTCCCACTGAAAGCCTCAGAACTGTGTGCTTATACTCAGTGTGCAAAGTGATAGGCCTTGCTATTTTGTTTTTTCTGACTTTAAACTATGAACTGTTGAGGGAGAGCTAACTGCATGAGAAAGGATTTCCCAGCATGTTCCCATGGCACCTGTTTTTTTACAAAGGGGTCAGCTAAATGGCTGTATCTCCTAAGTCACTGTTGGGTGCATGATGGGATAATGTCAGAGTAGCTTTATCCCCTCAGGCAGCTGGCAACTCCTACCCTGTAATTAGTGCCACATCTGTGTCACTATGATACGCCTAACAGAACAACAAGCAAGGTAATAAAGAGTAGATGAAAAGAAGACTACAAGATCTCAGTTTGGCAGAAAAACAGATTCTACTCATTTTACTTGCTTTTAAACAGAATGGTTTAGGAGCTTTCAGTTTTAATCCCAAGTCTTTTAAGGGGCTAGTTAGGTGTTAAAAGTGCAATAATATTAATATTTTCTATAAAATCTGTATCAAAGTCTAGATTTACATTTGAACTTGCTCCTTGTTGAAACCAAAATTTTTTATTTGAGGTCCTTGAAATCTCCAAGCCTCAGAGCCCAGAGTGACTTTACTAGGACTGCTAATATCTGTGAGAGTGGATGTGGAGTGGTTTGGGAGAGGATATGTGGGATCTCCAACTCATAGTGGTTATTTCACAGTCAGAGCTTTGTGCAAGGGTTTGTTTTTGCTTCCTCCCTCCCTCTGACAAGTGTGTGTCTGAGCTCTGAAGGGCTGATTGATGCCATCCCTCAGAAACAGCATAGAGAAAATGTCCTTGCTGTTGTTCTCCAGCGTCTGATGAAAGATCAGAGAATCCAGCTCTCTTATTTTGGAGTTGGACTTCTGTTAATGGAATGGAGGGTGAGACCTTCCTACTCACACTTTGGATTCAACTGAGGACAAATAGGATATCAGCTGCTCACTTGTGTGGCCTTGTGAGTCAGCAGGTTGTATAAATTTAATCTGTATTTGCTGCTATGTTCACCTTAGTTTTTTTTCTCCTCTATTGTAAAAAGAATGGTTCTGAGTTCATCATAACTTCATCATCTAACTGTATAAAACCCTAGATCACAAAAAAAATCTTTTGCAAACAGCATTGAGACCCTCTGAATTCAGCGCATTAGGCTGAAAATGTCACATTTAGCACAGATGTTAACACCTATTTTAAGAAATCCTCATGTGTTTTTAGGGAATTAAAGCCATATCCAAGACATTGAGATATAGGCATGGTTAAAAAATTGGGATGTTTTAGAAGATAACAGTATTATCAAGTAGGCAGGCTGCTCTCTCTGGGGTGTGGGATTTCAAGTATTCCTGTAGTCTGTTTTGCTTTTTACAGTGCGCTTCTGAGATTTAATCCACATGCAGTCTAGTAGGAGAAAATAGATCAACAAACATAAATTTATGTTCTTTGTATGTTTCTGTGGCATCCTAAGGGAAAGCAGCATTTCAGAGATGGTTGTCAGAGGTACTGAGTTGTCCAGTTTCTGTATTAATGGGTGTTTTCCACCTGGGTTATATGCTTAACTGTTGAGATGGACTATGTACTGCTCTGTGAACTGACCTGGCATCTTTTGCCTGTTCCTTATGCACACGTTATTCAGTGTGATTTTTAAGCACTTGTCACTGATTTTAAGAGAAGAAAGCAGCAATGAGTCCAGTGGCATTTTGGTGATGATTAACATATCTGATCTGGTTCTGAACACTGCCTGTCAGCATGCCTCAAAAATGAAAACAATCAATACTTAAACAGAAAAATACCAGCCTAGCTGCATGTGAGTGTCCCAATACTACCAAATTGATGTATTCTGAATTGTTGTCTTGAATTTTTGTGGTGATGAGATTGTCAGCTTGTGCAAGTGAGTTTAGCATCGCTTCAGCAAACAAATCCAGGCAGACAAAACCTGTAAGGATCTGTCTCTGTGCCGACAATTAGATAATTGATTTATCCATTAGCTTGAGTAGTTATAAAATGAATAGCAGTAAGTGCATACAGAGCTCTACACTGGAGAGACAATTTAACAGTTTGTCTTTTATGGCTGTCTGGTGCTTATTTCTGTGATGTTTCTCTTAATGAGACTTATGAATCTTCCCTGTCTGCTTAATTCAGACTCTGAGATGCTTCTTAGTGTATTTATGTCTTCGTTAGAAGAAACTTTTCTTTCAGATAAATGATTTCCTAAAGGCAATTACCTGCTTTTTACCACTATCTTTTTAAAAAGAGACAGCAGTTATACCTAGTATTAGTGACCTTGTTTATATCATTAAACTTCAGTATAAATAAAAATGGAAGATCTTTCTGTTTGTTTGTTTGAAAGAAGTCTTACCACACGATTTGAAGATTATAGAGGGCATTATGAAAAGAAAATCTCCATGGAATATCAGGAGAGAAATATGTGACACAAAAATACATCTAGCTCAGGATAGCTTCCTGAAGAATACTGAAAAATCAGTTGTAAAGCTGACTTATTGAATATTTACATTTTTACATTTAATTGTCTGGTGTATACATCTGCATTCTGCCTGTTAGACGCCTGAGCTGAGTTTCAAATTAAGTATTAAGGGCATGGGTGCTCTTGCATTTGGCTGTTGATGAACTAAGCTGGGATAAAAAATTCCTGATGTGTTACATACTTGGATTGCAGCCAAATTTGGCTTACTGGTGTACTAGCCCTGAGAGATGCAACTTACATCCATGGCTGAACTCCTGCACATACTAAAGTAGATGGTTTGAGGGATATGGTTCTGCTATGACTTGTCAGAACTCTAACTACTGCGTGTACAAGGAGAAATATGTATTTTCTGATACGTTTAAGCCTATCTAAATCATGACAGAAGGTGTGATCTTTCAGTGTGCCTCTCTTCAGTAAACACAAATGTTTTCTATAGAACAGAATATCTCATCCCCAAAGTGCATAGTTACTAAGTAACTGCAGGTAGAAGCATGAAAAAGCCTTAGACTTTGAAGAACATTGCTCTTTTTTTGATATAATGGGAAATCTGCACTTCCATGCTGTTCAGTGAGGGCTCTCTTCTATAAGGTAAATAACAAAAGCCTGCCAAAAGCATAAGACAGCATTTTGGTTGCCAAACTGTAAGGATAATCTCTGACATCAACTAAAAACCTGAAAGACATAATTTTATAGTAAATCAAAGAAATGAGTCATGCTATCACCTATAAAAGTGTAAGATTTTGAATGATACTGTTGGACTGGAATCCCTTGATAAAAAAGTGTTTTTCATGTTTCTCATCAAGAATTGACTTTGGACTTTGAGGGCTAATATGCTATACAAATATTTCACTGCCTTTTCTGTGCTTTCAAAGTTGTAACTTTAATTGTCAGTAATGCTTAATTTGGGATAAATGGGTAAAAGATATTTAATTTCTAGATCAAAGATGTGATTGATTTTAAGGTCTGCAAGGTTAAAGAAAAATGTTGTTATAAGAATTTTTATTCTCTTGGGACCAAAATTGACTTCTAATTTCCATCAGAAGCGGAAACAGCTTATGCCGCCTCTTGTTTGCTGTTGTGTTGGTTTATGACATTCATCTTCTCGCAAGTGTCAGGAGACTGATATTTCTGCCTGCAGTTTTGACATCCTTTCCCACCATCATCTAAGCCTGGAACCCAGCTGAACTTTTTATAATTTTTGGTAATTAATAAATGAATTTAACAATTTGTCTTTAACTGAAATAATAGCATTTTAATTGTTCTATCTCTTATTTTGAGAGGTAGAGTGCAGAAAGCACAGAATTAAAATAAAATAAACAATAATTAGTCATGCCCATGCATTCATTTATTTGTCAGTGGATGGGATGGAGCTTATCAAGGAATGGAGTTGGCATGACAGAAGCAGATCAGTAGATCAAAGCATCTATTAATGAGAACTTTAAATTTTCCCTACATGTAATTTGAGTATTTTACTTCAGAATAAGTTTAGTCTGTTCCTCCATCTAGGTATCTGGATCATGTGTGCCTTGAAACTGAAGAATGAGTCATGGATTTGGATTCATATATCCCTATTAAACATTGGACCACACCTGCAAATGTACCATGGGCTTTTTGGGTTAGTTATAATCTGTTAAAGGAAACATACCAAAACTGTTCTACAAAACAACCTGACACATACTAAGTGGGAACAGTTTGGGGATTTACTTCAACATTGCCATAGTGCTCCAGGTGAAAACAACAAAGTGGATGCAGTCTTAGGGTATCCACACCATCTACACTGGGCTAGCTGGTGTGTCATGGGCTTTTGGAGTTTTGTATCCTGCAGAGATGCTGGCCAGGTGGAATACCATAGGGCATTGAAAATATCATTAGATACCTACATTTAGACAGGAGGTGTCTTCAAAAGAGTACCTTTGCCCGTATGGCTCAGTGGGCAGACCTAGGACCCATAAATGCCATCTCTTATGTTGGTACCCTAATTGCTAGAGACTATTCTGCCATCCTGACATTGTAGAAAGTTCTGTGAAAGTACAAGTGACTTTTTCCAGTGAATACAAAATAATATTTCTTCATTGAAACTGTCTTGGATCCACCTGAGGTAAAAGGTGGCAAGATTTTAACTAATGTTGCTTTTATGTCTTTTTGATTGCATATGGTGAGGTGTGAGGGAGGGATATCGGATAATTGTAGTTACTACAAGCTTAAGATCCCATTTGTGCTAGATACTATTCAGGGCCATAGTAAGCACTACTTCCCACCACTTCTGCTTTTTCTTCTGGTATTTCTCATCTTCCTCTAACATACGGAAAATTTCAACATTGCATGCATAGAGATGAAGAAAGATCAAAATGCAAAAGGATATCCATCACACCTATAAATGACATATAACATCACAAGTGTTCTGAAAAGCCAGTCTAAACCCATTACCTTTTTCTCCTCAGAGAAAAAAATTATCTGCATGTTCATCTTCTTAACTGAATTTTGATTTGCTTAGAACACCCATCTTCATTACACTGGGTAATACTGATCAGGACTGCATAAGGTTGCTAGGCCTTTAAACATTTCATAGAACCATAGAATCACAGAATGGTAGGGGTTGGAAGGGACCTTTAGAAATCATGTAGTCCAGTCCCCTGCAGAAGCAGGTCCACCTAGATCAGGTCACACAGGAACATGTCCAGGTGGGTCTTGAAGACCTCCAAGGAAGGAGACTCCACAACCCCTCTGGGCAGCCTGTGCCAGGGCTACCTCACCCTCACAATGAAATAGTTTTTTCTTATGTTTAAACGTAACTTTATGTGTTCCAGCTTCATCCCATTATCCCTTTTCTTGTTGCTAGGTACAATAGAAAAAAGGGATGCCCCAACCTCCTGACATCCACCATTTATATACTTATAAATATTAATGAGATACTCCCTCAGTCTTCTCTAGACTAAATAGCGCCAGTTTCAGCAGCCTTTCCTCATAAGGAAGATGCTCTCAGCTCTTCGTAAGATTGATTTCAACACTTGCTTGACTGTTTGTTTTCAGAATACTTTTTATTAATACGAGACACTACTTATGAGTTCTTTAAGATTTAACTTAATATCTACAAGGTCAAATATGATTGAATGACCTTCAAGAATGCTACACAGATACAACCTTATACAGGAGCTGCTGGTCTCTAGCACTTAGGAAATTTGAGCTACCTACCTGGATATTGGAAGTTTGCTTTAGCAATGCACTTTTGGAAATTTGGACAGATGGCTCTTTGGTTACGGGATGTGAAAGTATGAAGGATGTGGTGGCCTTGAACAGATGTGCTGTAGTGCTGATGCAGTTGATGGTAGGACTGGAGCAGTCTCTGTGTGAGTGTCTGTGTCATGACCTTATCAAAATGTGAGTGTAATTCTTGATTGGTGCTTTGAGCTGTAAAAATACAATAGATATCAGTAATGAAGTTTCTTTATTTAGTAGAACCTGAGTAATATTTTGAGCCTCTAGTTACCCATTTGGGTTCATTTTTGGGTGTACAATGCTGAAGATGCAAAATCTTAACAACATTGAACCTGGAGGCTTTGGGATCTAGGAGAATTCATCCTTAGATACTTGATGTCATTATGCAACATACATCAAAATGTCTGATACACAGAAATATTACAGCAGGGAGGGAGTTGTCCACAGCAATCAGTTGAAAATGCCAGGAAATCAATCTGTGATCTGCACCCATTCCCCTTCTGCACTGCTTCCTAAAATACAAGAACTGGAATAGGATCTGAAGCCCAGGTTCTTTTCCCATCAGCTCTATTTGTTCATACCCTCTCTTTGTCCTAGTGAATACTTGATTATACTGCATTATTCCTGCAGGTGGGCCAAGGGAGTACTTGGCCTAGAGCTGGCCGCTGGCTGTGCCCAGAGCACTTTGCAGATGACTGGCCTGGGATCTGGCTGATGCAGGCTCAGGTCCCTCCAGGCAGAGACAGCTATTTTAATTTTGCTCCCCCTTCAATTCATGTGAGTTTTTTTAACAAGTATAAAAGAGAGCAGAAGTGTCAAACATGCTTTTTGCACATTAGTGCACCTTGCCTGCTCTTTGTGCCTGTTGGTAACCGTGGAGCTGGGGCACAGTCAGGCATAAATGACAGCTCAGTGAAAGCCTGAGGATCTCACCTGGAGTCAAGCTCCCGCAGTGGCAGCCTGTTAGTACAGTACCTGCAGCTTTTCTTGAAGCATAGATGCATGCTGGTGTCAATAGCTGATTTGAAAATACTTATCAAAATTATTTCCATCATTTCTGTTCCAAAACAAATCATGTCTTATTTCTTTCATTTCTGACACAGCTGAATGTCTCTTATTTGGAACATAATGAATTAAAAAGCTGGATTCATTCTATCTTTATAAGAAAATAAATTTCTATACAAATATGCAAAAATAAACATATATAAACCACTAGATATATACATTGATATATAAATTATATGCAACAAGAATAATGATAAGAAATATAGATGGGGATGTTTTTATAATTTGGAGAGAACACCTGTGCTTTCTGAGAATTTCCATGCAATTTAAATGACTCTTCTAAAAACTTTCCTAGTCTCCTTCAGTAAATGATAAAATGCTTAAGAACATTTTTTTTTTTTCTCCTGATGATAAAATAAGTATAGGCAGTATTAGATTTCTTTACTTTGAAGTCTTCTGTAGATATTTCAGTAACATCTATTTTCTCTTCATGAGGATTTTGTGATCAGTCCAAAACCTTGTGAACTCTTGTCAAGTGGTATTAATTAGGAAAAAAAATAATATTGTTTTGGAAGCATTTATCAGAAACAAGGACATGTAATCTCTAAACCATGTTTTTAATTATTCTACTGATTCTTATGTGATTCAATACAGTTTATTTATCTCCTTGACTTTTACATCTCAGTTTGCAAATCCAAATGTATGATTATTTACATACAGAATATACCAGTTCAAAATGTTTGAATGCTTTTAAAAGCTTCAAATATTTACAGGAGGAATTATCTTTCTTTTTCTTCTGATTCCTGGACATTTAGACTATGCTTTAGTGCTGTTTTTGAACTCTGCTTCCTGAAGTCTAGAGATGATCTTAAAATGAGGATTAAGATGCTCATGTATGGAAAAAAACATCAATGTAGGACTCTAATGAAATTCATAATTTGGTGACAAAATTCATGAATCTGTTCACAGTATTATCTGTAAAAATCTTTCAAATTAATTTTAAATAAGAGTACTTGGGCTTTTGCAACAGTCAGGAATGTAAAATTGATGAGTGAGAGACATAATAAAAAAATGGGCCAGCATCATACTAACCAATGTATTAAAATTTAAAAATTTTATTAGCCTTCTTTTAAAGGAGTTCATGTACTTCACATCAAATAACAAAGTTATGATCCAAAAGTTTTTTATCTACATCTCCAAATGTGTGGGTCTAACTTTCCCATCCTTTATTTTTTAACCAATGTGACCTGGAGGTATCTTGCAGTGGAAATAAAAATATTGGAAAAGGAAGATTGAAGAGTACAGGGTAGATCCTTGGAGACTGAAGTAATACCATTAGTGGACAAGCTGAAACAAAAAAGCATCACTGATTTAGACACGTAACCTGGTGAAGTCCATTTACATTATAAAATATTTGTCAGAAGTACATATTTTTTTAAATAGAAAAAAACCCCCCACTATAAATGAAAGCAAAAAAATTGAAATTTTTTAGGTCACCCAAGAATATGACTAGGAAAAAAAAAAAAGACACAACTCAGCTTTAGTGCCAGCATCAACTAACTTCTCTTACTTTTCCTCTCTGCAGAAAAGCTACTATTACTGTAGCTTTTACTTGGAGGAACAGTCCTACCTGGTGACCATTTTATCAATGTCACATGTGTTCCCTGGAGGATATGTGCTGCCCTAGTCCCTCTATGGGGACAGATGCTCAAGGCCAGGCAGGGGTGACACATTTTGAGAGCATTACAGGCTGCAGTGGTGATTGGAACCCGAGTGCACTCTCAGCAGGATAGTAATGGGAAGATCACCAAACTAACACATAGATCTCACAGCTGAAAGCTTTTCTTTATTGAGGGCTGGTGTTCTGCATGTACCTATTGTTAACTACCCCTTGCCCTTGAGATTTGATATACATCAAACATCTGCAGGAGATAGACCTTTATCTCTTTAGCCTGCTTTATCTTATGTGTTTCCTTTGGTATCTAACTTTTCCTTCTCTGATCATTAGCAAGAACAAAGAAAATCTCTTATTAGCTTTGTAGATTCCTAGAACCAAGCCACCTCTGAAGAAGGAGATAGTTAAATTCAAGTTGATGCATACAGTAGAAACTGAAAGATGGGAAGAGTCTTGTAAGATGGAATTTTCAGTACTAAGATGTGAATACAACTAGACTTTAGATACATCTGTGCTTACTAAACCTTGTTTATCTTGATAATGTAAGCAATAGGAGCTGAGAACTTTCAGGGGAGAAATGTTTCTGTGTGAAGGATATCATCTATATTCAGGTAAGTCTGAGTAAGAGAGAACATGACATACCAAATAACAGACTTGCTAACACAGACTTGCTAGGAATAGCATTATGTGGAAATTAGGAAATATTTGTTCAACTGACAGACAATAATAAGGAAGTCTCCTTTCTTCATGTCTTACAAGTCATCAGTGGTTCTCAGGCAATATTAATTTTCTCCTCATTCAATGACAGTGGATGAGTAGCCTGAAGATTTCCTTTTATTTTCAGAACTACTTGCACTGGTGTTATCAGCACTGAACACACCTGAGCAAGTGGGGCTGAGAGAGATATTTGATCGATAGAACTTTCTAGGAATGCAATGGTCCTATTATTGCCCTCTGTGTTTGCCCTTGGTAGAATAATAGTGACAAAGACAGACAATGACTAATGCCTCATTTCCCAAGCCCTTTCTCCCTTTGAAGTCCATCAGTGCCTCCAGCACAAGGCATTTTTGTACAGTGTAGAGAGGAGAGATAGGAAAAGATGACTTCACATCTGAATGAGACATTTCCCCTGCTGATCCTCAGAAATTAAATCCCTCTGAGTAGCTACAGCTCCACATGGCATTAACTGGAATCCCAAGAGCCCAGGGCTGCAGGAATCGGGAGAGCTCTCTGAGCTAGACATTGTCTCTTCTCTGAACTATGGGCTTTCCAGTTTGTTACCGGAAACTACCTAAGAAGAATTTAACTCTGGTTTTACTGGTTTGATGAGAAAGTTGGCAAGTCATCTTGTCATTTTCTTTCTTATTAATTTTTTTTGAGTAATATGGCATTGGTAAGAGTGTGATGTAAGTGCAGCTGGTAGCTTCAGCTAGGGCTGAGGGCTAGAAGTGAAATTAGGCTGTGTGAAAGTGAAATTAACAATCTTGAGCTTGAGGAGAAGCATAAATAGTGTGTATAATAAATAAATTGATACTGCCAAGGTTTTTCTTTTTAAGATGCTTTTTGCCCTTAATAAGTATAAGCAGCAGCAGATTTTTTTTAATGAAATATCTGATTCAGTTGGTACTTTTTTTCTGTTTAGAGACTGCCTTTTCCATTCCAGACACTTAAGTTTGAACAGACAGTTCATACAGCAGTCATCAATTCTTCAGCAGTTAAATTGAAATGGGTATGACTCTTCATGCTGTCATTATTCAACAATATGTCACCATGGAGAATCACTTTTACCTCAGGTGAAAGAAAGGAGTATACTGAAAAACCACATCTTAGCCTGTCATCATCCATAACTTCTGATGCTTATTCCTTACTCATAGGTTCTATTCAGACTCATGAAGCATATGTGTTTTTCTGGTTTCTGTGGTAACATTAGTTCTTTTAATGGAGTTGAGACCTGCAGCTCCATCACTTTTTGAAAATGGTTGATACACTTTCAGAACCTTGATGGCCTTGTGCCTGATTACCATTCAAGAAATTAAGGAAATTGACTTTAAATTCTTTAGAAAGTTACATCGAGCATGTGGAAAAGCAACAGCTGTGGAGAGCTGTTAATGATCCACTACTCTGTTCAGCTCAAACCGTGGGTATGCTCAGACTTTCCCTGTGTGGGAAACTACTTAGGCAAAGCTGTTTAAGGAAGTCATACATTCAGGAATGGAAACGTAAGGAATGGAAACCTTCATAAACCAGGGAAAAAAAATAAAAAACATTTGTTAATATATTGGCACAGTCAAGCTTAAGAGACACAAATTTAATCTCCTAAATTATAGGTAAGGATAAATAAATAACATTCCCATAGGAAATTATCCATTACCTATTTAAAAAATAGGCAATCTAGTAGTTAATTTCTTCTAAGGCAAGATAAACTCACTTCTTTGGCTTTTTAATATATATTTATTCTTATTGGCCCCTGTAATCACTGTAAATGACACAAGTGTCCTGACTAAATGATGTTTGAATTAAGCTCCGTGATATGCCTGCAATAGTCCCTCAAATCTAAACCACACAATAGTTTGACACTTTGTTTTAATATTGATATCTGTATGGCAAGAAATGGTGGAAACACATTTAACAAATAGTGTGCTGTTGAGAGATATCATTAAATCCTAAAGTCTTCTGACTGTCCCAGAAGGCTTACACTCCACAGGGCACAGGGCTAGAACCTATGCCCATCCACATAAACACTTCTAGCATGAAGAAACTCCAGGTTTTAGTTTAATAACTTCAGTCCATTGGTGCAAAGTATAGGAGAAATGTCAATAGATATAGCTAACAAATTGTGTTACAGTGTGCATGTACTTAAAATAATATTTTATTACCTCTGTATGGAGATTTTCCATCTTCTGCGACAGGGATAATTAGGCTGCAAGTCTATGCCACTCATAAATATCATGTACATAACTTGTGTTAAAAGAGGTGTGACTGACAGTAAAAGTGGCTCACCAGATTTGTTTATGAAAAAATTTATAAAGTTACAGGCAGTAGAAAGGAAGACAACAAGCAGAATGACTATATCACGGCCTGCTCTGGGGCTTGGACTAGATGATCTTCCAAGGTCCCTTCCAACCTTTAAGAAACTGTGATTCTGTGATTCTGTGGTCACCAGCAAACACTTAGGCTGAAAAAGGCAAACGTTTGACCAGCCTCCTTTCACACTCACTTGCCATAAAAAGGTAATGGTGAAATTATCAACAATATGTTTAATGATTATTAAGCAATTGACAGTCACTAAGGAAACCTGCATTGCTGTCAAAGGTGTATATTATAGAACAGATAACTAGTAAGAAAAAAAACCTCTCATTTGATTTTATTGCAAGCGAAATAAAAAAAATAAAACAATTTGACATATAAAAATTTAGGTCTATTAACAATTCTGTTAGGCTCCATAAAGTATCAGATCTTTGGTACTGATGACTAATATAAATTTATGTCAAGTGCTTTCTGGATTTGCTGAATTGCTTTTCTCCCCTCAAAAACATAAACCTAAGACCTTGTATCTGTATCAGATTTTGAAACAATCAATCAAGGAAACAGGATCTGATTGCAAAAAACATAATTTAAAAATCAATTTGTTGTGCTCATATATGGATTTAGTGCCTTCCTTGTTTTGACTAGCTTAGAGGAGACTGAGGGATGATCTTTTTATTGTTCCAAAGAAATATAAGGAAGAATTTCTTTATTGTGAGGGTGATGGAGCCCTGGAATGGACTGCCTTGATGGATTGTGGAGTGTCCTTCTCTGGGGACATTCAAAACCCACCTGAGTGAGTTCCTGTGTGACCTACTCTAGATAGTCCTGCTCTGGCAGGGGTATTGGACTGGATGATTTTTTACCGTCCCTTCCAATCCTTGAGATCCTGTGAATCTCTGGCATTTCTCATTTACTAAATGAAGGAACACTACTGTAATTTCTCTACATTGTATTACAAATTAGAAGGCTGGAATGTAAAAGTTTCTTGTTTGTTTTTTAATTTTTTCTGGGTATAGAATTATTTGGTCAATTTTTTCTTTCTGATTTCTTTTGTGATGCCTTGGAAATTATGCTGTCTGACTTCCACCTGAAAATCATTTGTGATGCCTAGTTCTCATCACAAAATATCCTTGGGAATGGTTGACAACATGATTAGATTTTAAGACCTGCTTGCTTAGAAGAAATACACTAATGCTCCTTCATTATCTTTTTCTTCAAAAGTGAGTGGACACTGTTCCAATAGGTTTTGGTATGAGTTAAAATCCATATACTTCTGCCTAGAAAGCCATTTAATGCCTGTGAACTATATTGCAATGCTTACAAATTATATTGAATAGCTACTAACCTTCCTTCCCCTCAACTGTGAGGCATGCCTGGCATTATTTCAAACAGTGTTACAAACTACATCACTCATCTACAATCTGGAGCCACGTTCTTGGCGAGGGTTTGCTAAAGATGGTTTAGATTTGGCATGGAAGTAAGTGAAATCATTATGAAAACTTGTTCACAACTGTTTGCTACTTTGGTTGAAGTTTACACGCTGAGAATTCCTTTGATGATGATGTTGTTATTTATTGTAGTTTAGAAATACTTCAAATGAACACTTTTCTTTCCAGGTAGCCTCTCATGAATTTTGCACAATCGTTATGTGCTTCTAAAATTTTTTGTCTCTATGGAGGGGTGAGATATCTGGCAACCAAAGGATTTGAGAAGCACTTCCACATCCCAAACTATAATTTTCTTTCTTCCCTGACTCAGTGCAGTAACAAAAACTTTCAAGATGCCTTCTAGCTAACATAAGTGAGGGATTCTGATGTAGCATATGCTTAGAAAATTATTAAGAATGGCATTAATTTTCGTTTTAGGTAGCTTTTGCTCAACTGCCTGGATGAATCAGTTGAATTTCTGAGCAAACTGAAATTCTAAACAATCTGTTTTGGATTCCATCCCAGGCAGACCCATTCAGTCATCCACCTAATTGCTAGTGCATCTTCATTTATGTACCTCTATTGATTTTAATCTCAGATGATTTATTCAACACCTAAGCAGAAACAAGCCAAACCAATGACATTTCACTGGTGATGAAGATACTTATAAACTATCTTAATTTGTCTAAAATCTACCTATATATACAAGGCAACTCTTGCTGTGGTTGTGTACTTAAAGTTTGTACTTGTGGCTTCTCAGCTAAACTTTTTTTCACTTTCCCACTACAGGTTTAAAGATTGTTTTCCCATATTTTAAAAGTAAAGTATATTTCCATTTGACTCCAAGCTAACTCATGTTCTGTTGCCAATTTGCTGTTATTTGTTTTTCATTCCAGTTGTTTGTTATTGATATAATTATTCCTGAATGTATGGAGAATTAGTTAGGCCTGAATTCAGTTGCCAATGCAATAACAACTTTTACATAGTTGTGACTAATAAGCCGTCATTATATTAATTCATAAACATAGAAAGAAATTAAGTAGTTTCAGAGTAAGATTCATTTCACCTGTTTAGATCTTTACTTCAAGATGAAATAAATCCTAGACAGTAGTTTTGCCTGGAACAAGATTTATTTGTTCCTGAGATCTCTGTGTAGCAGCACTAAGTATGCTCTTGGAAGGCCACAAGTGCTACTTCCTTAAATATCTGCATGTCCTGGAGCAGGATTAGATCTCAAATGGTCCTGCATATCTTTGTACCACTCTTCAAAGAGCTATTTAAAACAGTATTAAACTAATATCTGCAGTGATTCTTATACTTGAACATTAATGTAAGTACCACAGCAATCAAAACAAGGGAGATTAACATTGTACAGATGAACTGTCTGTCTTGTAGGTGTCTAAGCAGTCCATTAACACAATACTTTGTGTTTTGTGACTTTATTGCAAAGCATTATGTGATCTAAAAGAAAAGTGCAAATGAGAGAAATCATCCTTGTTAAATGAATCCCATCTTATTTTAATTTTCCACTTCAAATCACAATTAATATACATTATTCACACCTTTTCATTTCTCTGTCCATGTTATATTAAAGGAGAACAGATGCTTAGTGCAGACTGTCCAAGACATGGGAACAGGCTATTGTTATTAATGGTTTTCAGTTGTCCTTCACTGTGTGAAATAATGTTATAACAGAAGGGACTCATAGCTATTGAATGCAAAGTTAACAACTCTAGGAGACTATTTACAGAGAGGATCTAACCATTTGTTTCTACAGTTACCACTGTGTCATATCAGACTGTTCATCCTGGGCAGAGGGAGATGGAAACAACAGAGTCAGTGGGAAGTAACTCAGGACAGGAAAATCTCCTGTATAATTTAGGCTTGAAATTCATGACTTGAGTTCTCAAGTTCTCATGTTTTATCTGCAACTGCATTGACTACAGTATATTAAAATGAGGCCTGAGATGAGTTTAGGGATAACTTGCACCCAACAAAGATCTTTGTGACAGAACTCATTTGGGATAGAGTTAGTAACTCTCATTTAGCTTAGTTGTGTAAAACTTATTAGGTTCTTAAATATGAGGTAATTTTTTCAATCAAGAAATATATGAGCTATAACATAGTAAAGAGAATATAATATTATAATAATTTTAAACATGAGCTAATACTTCTTTACTGTGATGGAGCCCTGGCACAGGCTGTTGAAAGAGGCTGTGGAGTCTCCTCCAGAAGTTTTCAACACTCTCCTGGACATGTTCCTGTGTGACCTGATTGAGTTGAACCTGCTTTAGCAGGGCGTTGGACTATATGATCTCTTGAAGTCCCTTCCAATCCCTACCACTCTGTGATTCTGCGGTAGTTTTTTGGAAGAGAAAAAACAGCATCACTTGTATCTCCAGCTGCTCTCTGGTTTTGAAGGTTAGTAGAAGCTGAGTAATAGCAAAGATTAAGCAAAAGAACTAATATGACTCATTTGGATAATCTCAAGCTGTGGTCTATGTTAGAGGAGTAGCTCTAGACTGAATTAGTTCATGTGAAATGTATATCTGTCTATAATGCCTTGAAACTGTTTCAAGCTGTAGAAGCTGCCGTCATAGAATGACACTTATCCGAGTAGTTCAATGTTTGTCACAGAAGTGCAATCATGCAATTTCTCCAGTAAACTGTGGTAGAGTGCCAACAATCATTTCTCTGACAATGGTGAAGAAAGATGAGAAGCTATCAAAGAAATACTATAAGACTACTGAAAATGCTTGAAAACATTTAAATATTAGCCTGAAAATAATAGTACCTTTTAGATTTAGTACTTCATTATGAGACATCAAAATTATGCATTATATCAAGAGTTATATTGAATTGGTTGTGGATGTAGAAAGATGTTACCATAAAGGTAGAAAAATGGATGCATTAGAAAAATATAAAACATTCAAACTCTCAGTTACTAACCTGCATTGAAAATTGAATTATACAAACTGAAATTACTCCAAATTCCTTATTAGCTCAATGAAGGTCATCTTATAGAATAACTGTATTAAATTGAAAATCATTATCTCAAATCTTTGTTGTCAAAATGTACATATGGTATACTGTGAAAATCAGATAAATTACATTAAAATGTACTGTTTAAATATACATTATTCCCTTAGGTCTGAAAAAGTAATAGACTGCTTTTATCTCATATATACAAGGACCATCTTCAAGAGACATAGCCATGGCTGAAAAGTCACAGAAGAAAGGGTTTTTTAGGATACCCTTTGAAGGTATCTTTTAGAAAAAGTAAGGGAAGAAGTTTTTAGAATATAAGATTTCAAGACAAACTGGAATAAAAGTACTTCAGAAAAAGAAATGCAGATAATTTTATCCTCCATCTGATGCTGTTCTTTCGTTCACTTTTTTATTGCTGCAGTGGTGCTTTTGGCTCTCCAGTAATTTCTTGTGCTGTTGTATATATTAGATTTAGTTCTTGTCCTGTAATGATAAAAGTCTTATTGAAAGTACTCAAAATATTTAAAGTAAAAGTTAATTGTAGAAGTCACCTTCACTTTCCAAACCTCTGACTTTTAATGCTAGAACATAAATACAACCAACTCTCTCTGAAGGCATTGTGATCCACCATTGTGTATCTGAGAGAATAACACCTTCCTAATCTAAATTAACACCTTTAAATTTAAGCACTTGAGATTTTGTGATCTTCCCTCAACTACTCTCGAGATCTTTCCAGATTTATGTTGATGCAGCTTTTCGATTTTCTTAACTTTCCTGTTGGTCTAAATTCCTTTTATTTCCCTGGAAAGAACAAGTTTACCCAGTGCATGATGTGAATCCCCACATGCATCTCTGGATTGACTGAAGAGAGTGCAGATTGTTAGTCTTTGATTAGATTTCAAACTGTTTCTCTAAACAGGATAAACTTTGATCTAAGGATATACTTAACAGTTTGCTGAACTGTATTAACTAACAGGTATTAATGCAAGTTACTGCTTCCTTGTTGATGCTTTTAAAATTGTGAAATAAATTTTCAAAGAAAAAGAAAATGAAAGAAAAGATTCTTCCTACCTACACGAAAATGAATTTCTTCAATGAATAAAACAAGCTATGTTACTGTTTTCCCAAGTACTCAGTGGCTCAATGAAACCCAATTCAATGGCTTAATGAAACCAATAAGGCTCTGTGTGAGCTCTTGAGCACATAAGTCATCTGATCACAGCTGAAATCCCCATGCTATCAGCTTGATCTCATTATTTTGGCAAGCACTGAGATTTCTCAGTTATTCTTGATATTTGTCATGGTTTAACCCCAGATGGTAACTCATTTCCCTCCAGTGGGATGGGGAAGGGGATCAGAAGGGTGAAAATGAGAAAACTCATTGACATAAAGACAGCTTAGTGAAGCAAAAGCTGCACATGCAAGCAAAGCAAACCTAGAGATTCATTCACTACTTCCCATTGACAGGCAGGGCTCCTTCCTGCATAACACTGACTTGGGAAGACAAACCCTGTTGCTACAAACATCTCCCTCTTCCTTCTTCCTCCATCTTTATATGCTGAGAATGACATCATATGGTGTGAGATATCCCTTGGATCATTTGGGGCCAACTGTCCTGCTTATGCCCCCTACCAACTTCTTGTCCTCCCCCAGCCGACTCACTGGTGGTGTGGTGTGAGGGGCAGAAAAGGCCTTTACTATGAGTAAGCATTGCTCAGTAATAACTAAAACATCCCTGTCTTATCAACACAAATCCAAAACATAGCCCAGTACTAGCTACTATGAAGAAAATAAACTCTATCCCAGACAAAATCAGCACAATATTTTATAACATTAACTAACACTTTTGCATGAGAAAAAGCTTGCAAAATACTTCTATTTATTTGCCTAGTGTGTTGCTTAAAATTACACTTTATGACTAATTACAGCCTTAACAGTGGTACTAATTTTAAGAAGAATAACATAAAAGACACCTAAATACCATCTTTTCACTTTGCACTTAGTCTATTAATCAAGGAACAATAGAGCTGGAGTCAGAATATTGTAACACTGCTATTTTTAGATCATGCTTAGCTCTCGTGTCCTCTGTATGTGTTTGTGCAGCATGTAATATAGTGAGGCCCTAGGCTGCTTTTAGGACTCAAGTACAGTGCAAATAAATACACACAGACTGTCTATACAGCTAGTATTAAGGTTGTCTCACTTCCACTAGTCAAAAGAAACTATTCTGAGGCTTGCAGAGAAAAGTCACTCAAAAAACATCCGCCTGGGTATTTACACCACACTCGTTGCTGTGGTAGTGAAGTGCTTTAGTGCTTTATTGGAGTTGTATGCACAATGAAAGGATAATATACTCATTAATGTCTAATATATTGTTCAAGGTTAAACACAGGATATAGAAGTTTAATGAGAACTTAATGGGACTTCTACTACTTCTGATTAAGTGTATCTATCATTTTGAGGATCAGGGTAAAAGTGCTTAACACTGTAAAGTTAAGGAAAAATGAATGCCCAGTATGTCACTCCATTCTGCTATCAATTACATTCATTAGCTGTGTTCCATTGACAAGATTCTGACCCATTACTAGTGCAGTACTGAGAGAACCACCACCAATGGCCTGGTGATTTAAATAGAAATTAATCATATTAACTACTATGACTGTTTTTGTTCTTTCTGTCATATATGGCTTGTAGGTTAACTGTGGCAAAAGCAAGGGTCCTTTAGACTCAGTAAAGAGTACTTCTCTGTAAATTTATCATCCATGATGTCTTGCCAAAATCCTAGTTGTAGAATGAAAGAGGAAGAGCTACGAAGATGGCATCTTGAGGAAGTGTTTCTACTCTTATTTTTACTCTTAGTTTTAGAGAGGCTGGAGGAGATAGTTACCCCAGCAAGGACCTCTAGATCTGTAGGTACCTGTCAGCTACTACATACTAAAATGATGATTTATTAAATCCTGATTTATTTCTAATCAGGATTTTTTATATCTAATTGTTATCTTCTGTCTCAGGGGGCACCCAGGAGGGCATGACCAATTATCCTTGGTTTTACAATGGATTTTGCAGAGGTAGGAATGGTATTTTCGATCTACATTGTGTCAAGCAGCTTTCATCCAGCATCTTGTTTTCTTTTTTTTTTTTTTTGCCATGGGGCAGCCTACCTCTGGTACTAAAAATAATACATTAATGTTTGAGAGATTGAGGTGGATCCGATCACCAGATATTCCAAATACAGAGACATTTATGCCTTCTATGTTGAATAGCATGCCAGATAGTATCTGGCAGTTGTCTTTGCAAGTCAGTATCTGCTAACTTCTTTATTTTACTATGATACTTCACTTTAAGAGGAAAGTGTTTCTGTATGTTTTTGAAGGCACTGAAGAGCTCATGTTCCCTAATCTGAGGTTATTTTGAAGGCTGTTGATGTCTGCGTGACAAAATCCCCAGGTATGATCAAATGGCAAGTCTCCCTAGAGTGCCCTACATCCTGTAGTTTCCCCAAGAACATTACTGCTATCGCAGTACTTGCAAAGTACTTCCTCTAGTGGAAGAGGAACTGCAGACTTGTGCATGCCCTGCAGAAAATGGCTGTTGGAGGACACCTGTCCTTGCTCTGGTCCTTTTACCCTGTATTGAGGTTTCAAGCATAAGCATCAAATGGTCCTTTTGATTTTACTAGTTTTCTACCTTGCAAGAATGTGGATTTTTATTTATTTATTTATTTAGTTATTTAGTTATTTATTTTTAAGATGAGATTGTAGTAGGTTGACAGGAAAACTATCTAAATTTAACATGCCTCACCTGAATGCAGAGAAGATCTCTAACTGTAGCTAAGGAGGTTAATATGTTTTAATGTAAATCATGGATACAATAGCATTGTAAATACTGTTTAAGGAAGGAACAAAAGGAAGGCAAGAAATAAAGGAAAAAAAGAAGAAGGAAAAGGGTAAGGAAGGAAGGAAAGAAAAAGGAAGGAAAGAAAGAAGGGAGGGAAGAATTTGTAACCTATCCTGTTATGCACTTAATGCACTTATGGGATTGTTGTTGCTCTAATCTGTGACTTCATGGTAAATTTTACAGATTTAAGTTTGGCAACTTTTGTTTAGAGAAGGAGAGTATTTGAATATTGAATCTGAGAGATGTTTTATATTTAATTGTAGCTCATTCATTCATAACTCATGTCTGATTCTTTTATTCATTTGCTGAAGGCAATTCCATAATTCTTACTAGTTTAGTGCTTTTATTGAATTAAATTACTAAACTGTGTGACTGTGTATCATTGGCACAGATTTGTATCAAACAAATTTGATTTGTCTACTGGAAGATCTATGAATCATTGGGAATGTTGGATTAAGGCAGATTAATTGATTATAATCTCAGCCTTGACAATAAGTATAGAAGATTAAATTATGAGCTCATTATATGACAATATTAACATCTAATTTTTGTTGTTTTGCCGATTTCACTTGACTCTTGTATTTGGTTTAGACCACAGGCAGGCTTTCTATAACTAGCCCTTCAAGTGATACCTTGCAGATATTTTCCCTTTTACAGATGCAGAAATATCACTGAATAAACAGCCTTTAAGAGGTAACACTGAGACTATTTGTCCTAAAAGCTGGCCTACCTTGAGAGTTTTTATAGGTTGTTAATCTTAGCTCAAACATTTTAGGGCAATTATTTCTGTGGAATGCGCAGCAATGTACATAGTTATGGCTACCTAAGCGCTCCCTTTTAGAGAGGTTTTCCAGTTGCTGCCAATTATCTCAAATGAGAGCTACGTGAACTTACTTTTTTCCTTTATATTCTGTCTTGCCTGAAAGCTTTAAGTTTGATCAGATTCCTTCAGGCACTTTCAGAGATGAAGTTGATAAAGCAATTAAAGCCTTTCAAAATATGAGTGAATATATGTATATTTAATGCTTCTCTGTGTCTCTTCTTTTGGAAAACTCACAGTTTTAGGAGTCTATAAGGCTATAAAAACTTTTAAATCACAAGGAGGATTTGTGCTCATATAATTGTATTTTTATGGTCAGATTTTGTGACTTTAAGGAAGAGAAGTAATTAATCTTTAGTTTTGGGTCACCTACTATCTGTTGTTTTCTGTTTGTTTCTCTGATAATTTTCCATGTCCTTGTAATTAGATCAAATACATTTGGATTGTGTGAGTTTTCATATGCTGCCTGGAGGACATGCTCATTTCAAAGCTAATCAGGTGGCTGCATTAATTTTCCCTTTCCCCAGCTGCTCCAGGCAGCCCTGACCACTTGGGCATGGAGGATTTGAGCATTGCGTGCTACAGAAATGGTACCTGTCACCTAAAAGCCTCTGCCTTCTGGTGTAATTCTACCTTCTCTGAAACTCTGGTAGGCTAAGTGTCTCATTTTCTAGAGCCCCATCCTCAGGAGCACTTTGCAGTAGTGATTCTTACTGAGTGCTCTTCTTCCATACTTTTAAGAGCTTAAAAAAGCCCTTCTGCTTCTTTTTTTTTTTTCTTTACATTTTTCTTTTTTAGTGATTTCAATTTTCTCTAACGTGTGACATCTGAGTCTCAGAGTTTGTGCTGTTTGTTCCAGCCTCTACCTGCAAGAGCAAAATGGGATTCCTCTGCCAGTGAAGCACATTTCCCTCCTTCTTTTGTTCCTGAACGACCTGTCTTTAGGCTTCTTGACCTGCCCTTCAAGCTTTTAAATAGACATATACACAACACAAGTTAATCCACAGCAAGCTCAGCTGCTCAGAGATGTGAACACCTTCAGTTGTAATTTAATCTTGCTGTAGCAGTTGTCAACTGACTCCTGAACAAACAGCAGCTACATTTGTCGTGGTTGAAAGTACCCTTCCTCTTGATGCACAGTGTACACTCTCATGCTCTTAGAAGCACAAGGTGCAGTTTGGATGGAGCTGCCACAGTGTGATTTGCTTCAGGCTTTCTGCCTCAAGTTTAATTCCTTACTGATGTGTCAATAACCTTTGTGATTTCAAAGAACCAGCTATAATGCCTGACTTCTTTCTCCTGCTTCCGGGGAAAGACTGCTGCTCCAAGTGCCTTACTTATGGGCAAAGTTATCTGGACTTATTATTATCTTATTCTGCTTGTAATTATTCCTTTATTAGTAGACAGAAGTTTTCAAGAGACCGTTCCTTTTTAAAAGGTGCTCAGTGATACAAAATCTTCAGAATATCAACTCTTTGGAACATAGATAGGCTTCTCATGATTCTGTGACCATAAATCATAGTATTTTCTTGACAATAGAGAGAGAGGCAAAATATCCAGGGCATAGAAGATCTGAATAGCTGTCTGGAGCTCAAACTTCACCATGGATGCTAGAGGGAATATAAAATAGCTATGTTTCCAGGGTTGGTGCATTGTTCAGGACTCTGGAGTTGGATGGAGTGATTCCAAGCCACAAGCTGCTGTAATTTTGAGAAGGTTGTTTCAAAGCCTGAGCCTGATGGCTACTAAAACAGGTTTCAAAGTTGGATATGTAAAATTAGATGGATAGACATTGACATCATTTGATTATAACATATTTATTTTAACACATTAATTTCTAGATTACTCTGACAGAGTAACCTATCTATAATGTTTGGGGCTTAATGCACCTTATGGCTTTAAAAAGGTTTAATACTTTCCATTAGGCTTCCATTAGCAGTGTTGGAGAAAATAAGATGATGCACACAAAGAAAGACAATGATTTATTTTGCTATTCAGTATGTACTGTAGTGGATGAAAGTGTTTGTATACATTGATTATGAAACTGAACGCTCATAACAGCACAGATTCCTCTTGATGTTCTTTAGTTCTCATAGAGGTGGGTTCAGAATTTAAATTTAATAGCTTTAATTTCATAAGATCATTTGTAAAATAAAGCAGCTCATCTCCCCTTCAGACTTTTTCTTAAATGAAGTTCAGTGACGTTCACATATGCTCTTCATAAGTTTTACTACATGCTCTGCTTACTTTTGTTCTCTGTATTTTATTACTTAGACATCCGTAGCAGGAAACCTGTAAATGTTTCTTGATGTATCTGCAGGAGAAGAATGATATACATGCTACACATTGATTTCCACAAAAGTTTAAACATTTTTTTATTTCACATGACTCATGCAATAGTACATTTGTATGAAAATAAATGCCAAATCTTAATGAAATAATTCTGACATGTGTTTGTAGGAAATAAAGGCAATAAAAATAAATCATACATGTAAATATAAAGGGTTTTTTGACACATTTTGCTGTATCCATAACCTGAGAAAATCGCACATGCAAATTTGTCCTGTTGCCAAAAAATCATTTTTTTACCTTGGTGGAAGTCCAAGAGTTTGGACCCTTTGAGGCCAATTTAGATTACAGTTGATTTTGTTATTGGAAAATACAGTGTTATTGGGACTGGCAGAGACTTGCATGGAAAACACAGAACTTTCCATATACAGAAAAACTAGAGATTTGGGAAAATTTCTTAACTAACTATTACCTTACCTTTATATTTTCATAAAGTCTTTCATCACAATTTCTGATATGCTTTCAATGGCTCTCATTCCTACTTAAATCTAAATCTAAATATATTGTTTGAACCAGGTTTGCCAGGCTGTACTAGTGCATAACATTATTAACTGCTTGCTTGATGCTGAAGAAATCACAGACTTTGGAATTTTATTTTTTTCCCCTAGAGATGATTGCAGCATTCATCTTAATATCATGTGGATTCAGAAGAGTGTTCCAGTAGACAGCAGGACATCAATTACAGATGTGAAGCATGCTCGCAGGCATATGGATCTTATGTTAGCAGGCTGTTCAAAGAATTAAGTAGTGAGGATCCAGGACAGTCCAGATGTTAAAAATTTCCATCAGTGGTCACTGCAGCATGAAATCTCAAGTGAGCTTCACTCCTCGGAATCACTGAAGGTGAGTTATGTAACAAACCTCATAAATTATTATTATCAGACAGGTTTAACAAATGATTAGTAGGAAAATTGAAGGATTAATTAACTTGAAATGTTCTTGATGAGTAACAAACAGTCTGAGATTTTATTAGGTGAAAAGAAGATTTTGGCTTTTTTACAAGAGGTCATCCTACTTCAATGACCTAATTGAGTTTTTTAGTTCTTACTGGAGGAAAAGAATCATTAAAGTAGCATATAACTCTTGGACAAAAAAAGGTATCTTAAGCACTTTGCTCTTAAATTTTTAGCTGTATTTTGCCTAAAGGCAGTTGTTAAATCTAATGTTCAGAGTCCAGGTAAACCAACTAAGGTTTTTTCTTTCTGAATTTTTAAAAAAATACGAGTACCTAATTGCCTAGATCTGACTCAGAACTGCTAGCACTTTTAGGAAAAACATTTTTCAAGCTTACTGGAAACATTACAATGTTATAGGTTAACATCCTTCTGCCCCATCAATGACAAATTGATTTTCTTGTCTGGAAGCGTATTTTTTTCTTGTCTCATACGATGAGTGAAAAATATGGTGGAGCAGAATGGCTACAGATGCTTAGTAAAAGTGACAAACTCATTGTTTCCATAAATAGAGTCTGTAAATATTCCAAGGCCAGTCACTGAAATATAGAATATTATGTCATACCAATTAAAATAGAAATTAATAGTTAAATCTGAGATTTTGGGTTTTTTTTTTTTCTTTTTCATGACATAAAAAGCAAGAGAATAAAGAACTAGAAAATCAAGAAATTGTTTTTAACATATTTTGCTGTTGACACCCGTAGAACTAACAGATAGAAAAAAAGAAAGATGTGCTGTGTTTGATTTTTCCTCTTACATGAAACACATACCAGATATGCAAGACTACTACATATTGTAAAAAACACTATAATGATTACAGAACCTTTTGAAGGATTTAACATATAATAAAAAAAATAATTTTAAAACCTGTGATAAACAGCTGCTGCAACATTTCTTTGAACTAAGTATGAGCTGTGATACTCTTCCCTTTTCTCCTTGCCTTTACAGAAATGGAATATGAAGAGAATATAAGGTGCTTGAATATTAAATGGTTTTAGCATGTGTCCCACAACAGAGGTAAATCTGTGCTGGAATTCAGTCCAGTACTGAAATTCCCTATCTGCACACACAATGACAATACAAGTAGTTCTGTACCAAAATCTAAATATTATTTGCAAAACTAATAGAAGCTTCACTCTTGTAGAGAACATTTTGAGTTTGCTGGATGTACTAATCCCAAGAAAAAGCTAATTCAAACAGCAAAGGGATGGAGAGAGTGAAATATGTCTAGTTTTCTAGACTTAACAGTCTAAATGCTCTGCAGGGGGTTGAATAAAAAGATTCTATTTTTCATTTCCAGTGTTTTTATTACTTTCTAAAAATATATCAATTTAAAACCTTTTTTTAAAATATTTTTTCTGAGGTCAACATGAACATACAAATGCCTCAGACATCTTATAAGTTAAAGGGAAAATACATCTAAGAGAAAAAACCCTCCAAGTACAACAAGAATGCAGGATTTATATGTTTACAAAACTGTTTTCGCATACATAAAGAGAGGTACTCATGAGTATTTGCAAATTCAAGACTTGTATGAGGAATAAACAATTAATTGAAATGTGTATTTGAATGTACTTCCATTTTAAATTCTCGAATTCTATTGCCCTTGCATATTGACATATGTCTGATTAAATAAAGAATACCTAAAATAAACTATTTTAAAGTTTTATGAAAGCATTTTCTAATAATTATTCTTGTTTCAGTAGTTCATTAAAAAAAACTGTCATAACTTTGCTCAGGATCTTCATATTTTTACTAGCAGCATATTTGACATTGAATTTTTTTTTTCTGGTGAGATTTCACACAATTGTATTGAATTGGGACACGTTAAAATCATACAAGAAGAAAATAATTCTGTCCTTCTGAAAGGTTATGCTTAATGACAGACTTGCTACTAGTCAGTTTTGATAATTGGAAAATTCCTCCTTAATTTTTTCTTTAATCCGAATTTTTCTCATTAAATGAATCTTTTACTTATACATTGATATGTTTTACATTTATTGCTTATTCTAAACCCTGTGAATAAAGTGTAGCTGATGCAATCATTTTTCAAAAGAAAAACAGAAAAAAAAAGCCAAGGAAATTTTTAAAATTACTACATATTTAAGATGTGAGATATCTGCATTTCTATAGAAGCGTTAAATCTTAGAATCATAGAACAGTTGGCATTGGAAGGGACTTCAAAGGTCATTTGGTCCAACCCACAATATTGTTAATTTCAGTATACTACAAAATAGGAATTATAATTAGAAGTGCATCATTTTTAAAGAACTTACTTTGAAGTGGGTTTAATTTGAAATATTATGTCTGCTTTTCTACTATGAAAGAAGCATATGAAATCAGAAAATTACATAAAAATTAGTAAATAGGTACACCAAACTTGGTTGGAAATGCATGGTTAAACAAAATGCACAGAATCAAAATAATTTACTCTAGCTTTACAAAGTAACTCTTCAGACAGAGATGATGCAGATTCAACTTTCATTTAATGAATTGCTCTTATGACTTGGTTCCAATATCTTTCTTGGTTACAGTGACTGATTTCTAGTCTTTACTCTGGAGGGGACTTAGGACACCATTTGAGCAATTGCCAGTCCAACATTTTCCACCCAGATTAGCACAGAACTGAGACATGCAAATTCTTGACTTGAGTATTTCTAGTCAGGCCTTGTGTGCAAAAACAGCAGAGACAAGACTTCAGTATATAGAGCTGAACTAAGCCAAGTATTTTTAATAAAAAAATTTTCTTATAAATTCTTTTTTAACCTCCTGAAGTCTTAGAATTCAATAAAATCCATATTGTACTGCAATAAATATTGAAATCAAGAGCTGATCCTGCTGTAAAACACATTGTTAGGAAAATGTGTAAGATTATGTGGTAATATTTCCAAAGGTTGTTATCAAAACAACAACACATGGACTTGTGGAAAGCTTTATTAACCTTTGTGTTAATAAAGTGTGTTCGGTGTTCAAAATGTTACTATTTAGTTCAGCACACTGAGGAGATTATCTGGCAAAGAAGCTAGAAAGACGATGATTTGAACATAAGCATGCAATTAATCTCACTGGTAGGCTATGAGATGATGGGATCCAATTATATGCCAACCAAGCTCCTCTGAATCATCAAAGAAGTCTTAAAAATTCCCTTGGTTTCCAGGCATGATCTCTACTGCTGTATGCCAGAGTAGTTTTCTGACTAATGCAGGTCTCTGGAGCACACTCCTTTCTCATCTCTTACCACCTCTCAGAGTATCCTAAATGATAAAATGAAACATTTATTTGGAGTATATGTATTAGGATGTTTGTTACCATGAATTTATTCTGGTTTATTCTGTTATTATTATGTTATTTTATTTATTCTATTTCATGATTATCATACTGTAGGAAGGGAATAATCTTATGTTAGCTAATGACACTGAAATTGTGTTTTATATAAGTCAAGGTTAGTTGGCAGACGAAGGAGTTATGTATCAAACACATGAATCCTCTCCTCTCCTCTCCTCTCCTCTCCTCTCCTCTCCTCTCCTCTCCTCTCCTCTCCTCTCCTCTCCTCTCCTCTCCTCTCCTCTCCTCTCCTCTCCTCTCCTCTATTGCAGACTTTGGATTCCCTCCAAATTTGCCTTTCTTGTTTCAGTATCCTTAGATAGAGTCCAAAGTCTTTTTTGAGAACAGAAAGAAAATGTGGGTAGATGGCCATATACCCTTTGGAAACTTGTCTTTCTATTCTGTGACACGGAAGAGAGAGAAGTATTTCCTGGGTAGCTTTAGACTACACTGGAATAGAAGATATTTTGCCATGTTTTCTTTGATAAAAATGATTAAAAACATATAAATACAGATAATATTGAATAATCTAAACCTATGATGTAGACCATAGTGGAAAAAGTAACCTTGATTTCATACATTCAGTGCAAATATAAACAGAAGTTAAAAGGGATTAATTAATTCTTGTTACATCTCTCTTGATTTAATTAGCATTAGACCATGCATTAATTTGTCTAAATATCATTTACATCTATATTGTAAATTAGAGTTGTAATATATCTGCACATCACCTGGAACATATGAAGTAATAGCAGGACTTTAGAAAATTTGTGATTCAAATGCTTTGAATTTCTTGATTAATCATATAAAAAAATCAAAATAAGAATTCAATTAATGCCTAAACTCCGAAATTATGGAAACAACATCTGTTGTTTTGCAAGATGTATTCATAGGAAGGCATGTTTGTAATACCATCCTGATCGAATAAAAATAGAATTTTTTTATACGCTATATGAACTGCAGGCTCATCTGTTAATAACAACCTCACTTTTGCCGTAAGCATATAATTAAAGCAACAGTATAATCAAATTTTCAGTGTTCTGGACAGTCACGCAGGAAATTATGAATTGAAACACATTGATGTAGTTTTTGTGTATGTTTATTCTTCCAGAGGCTAAGAGACCTCACAGGGTGCCATTAAGAAGTCAGATCCTATCAGGAGTTAACCACATGTTGGTTGTTGAGGAATTACAGAGCAAACCCTATGACTGGAGTATTACAGTGCATTAACTGTTAAACAAGTGATAAATGTTCATCTGCTCCATCTGTTTCCCCAAATGTTCATGTGCAACTATTACAATCCTCATCTTGGTTATGTTTCTTGGGTGCTAAAATAATACAAACACATTTTACACAGGAAAAAATCAAAAGCTAGTAAAATTCCCCACCTGAAAAATTAATCTTTGTTCACTGTTTTTGAAATATCCATTATCTTCAGAAGATTGTTGACAAATAGGGAGGTTATATTAGCTCCAGACAAACCTGAAATGTTTAATCACTCAACAGTTCCACACTGAAGGATTCAGTGTTTTTAACCTGTTAGTTAGTTTAAACCTATCTGTTTAATTGTTTCTCTAGCAGCTCAGTTATCTTTGCAGTGGTAGGATGAACCTCATGGATATTGGAACCTTCTCTAGGTATGGCATACAAAAGATGTAGTAATAATTGTCTCCTATCAATCAGAGTCTTTACTTTGTAACACTTTAGCTACAGTACTACAGGAAGGTAAACTTCTGTGATCACTCCATATGGATTAAAAAAAAAATCCCGTTTGCTTCATTTATTTGAACATAGAATTTTTTTCAGATATGTGGCCTATTACTCAGTTAAAATGATTCTTCCTTATTTTGGTTTCATTGTGACATTTACAAAAACTTAAAATCTTTCTCATCAATTCCATGCTTCCTTCAGGCAATCCTTACCTACCACCAATCACAATCAGCATTGCTTGTTTACTTAATGGCAAGCTAGCAGTTTAAAATAAGCTGTCTCATAATTTTTGCTCCAGAGTAAAAATAACAAAGCTAAAACAATCAGGCTGTTTCATCTCAGATCCAGGCAGAGAGAAATGACTTCCTTTAGAAACCTGTAATGGCAGGTGGGAGGTCAAGTAGAGTTCTGCTTTTTGGATGTTTTTTACAGTGGAGTGTCACAAACTCTAGGATTCCTTCATGAACCTTCCTCATACTCTGCAAAGAAGCTGAATATAGGACTGAGAACTGAAGTGTATAAAGAAATATCTTATTCAAAGCCTTTGTTGTTGTCTCTTAAGTACCTGCATACCTAAATTTCCCCCACGACTGACACACTTCCTTCAATCAAGATCTTCACCCCCTCTTTTTCAGCTCTCAGAGCTCTGTATTTTCCCAGCCTAAATAGTCTATAGTGGAAAAGTCAATGCATGGCCTGTATCCTAATTTTGGTTCTTGTCTCTTTATTAACCAGAGGATTCAGAGTGTGTCACTTCTGTCCAGGTATTATCAACGTTGCAGACAGAAAGTAGCAGATTTCTGCATGACAGCTCAGAAGTTCAACTTGGGAGATCCACCCCACCACATGACTACCTGTTTGTTTACATTCACAATTTGAGCTGTTTTTTTCTCTGCCCTGCATGCTCTCTAGCTCTGCGCTTGGGTGACATGTATCATGAGAGCAACATCACCTACACTTCAGTTCCAAGAGAACTAAGCTTTGGGGACCAACTTGGGACTCTAGTCACTTTGCATGTCTTGAGATCTCTTAACTGCCTTGTGAAACCCAAGCTCCTGATGATCTTGAAGCACCTTCTAAAGATAAATAGCTAAACTCTCACCAAATCTTGCTTATTGCTTGCTTGCTGATTTTTCCCACATTCTAATACTCATCATTTATTGGTTTCTTCTAGAGGCAGTATAACGATTAATGTGTTATATTTTGAGCTTGGAGGCTTCTGCTGGACTTCCCTTGTCTCTGCAATTCAGTTCCACATTTGCCAAACCCATGCAATACTCTTCTCTGTTAAGGGAACACAGTATGCATAAGAGAGGAAATTATGAAGAACCAAGAACATAAGCATACTTTGGGGTTTCTTTTTGGACTTTATTGCAGCATTCTGAAGGAATATTTGATGTTTTTTAGTGTTAGCATTTTATAGAAAGTAACTGAAAATAATGTTAGCACGTAAACATGTTTAGAAGTGCATTCTTTCTTCAGGGAGGGCTTATAAAGCAGCTTGTTATGCTCAGATCCTCTCTTCCAGTTCCCCTGATATCTTTGTATCTTCACTGTGCTCCAAATACCATCTGCTGCTGCTTATGTGCATCCTTGCTGAAATGTAAACTGAAATTCCTCCACACCGGCACCACAAGTTTATACTGACAAAATATCTTCCTCAATTGATGATAAACAAAACCAGAATCGCATTGCTATAGCAGCTATTTGGTGTAGCACTATATTCATGGTGACCTGAGAGGTCCTAGAAGTTCCTTTCTAAGCTTAGTAACGCAGTAAGTGAGGTACCCAATCTATGCTTTGGCTAATTCATTGTCACAGCTTCCACAAATTGGGTGGAATAATTCTTAAGAGAGGAAATTCCATGTAATGATCACATTACTTCTGTTTTTCCTAATAATAGTATACAGTTTTTCTCATGACTAGGTAGAACTTATTTGTGAAAAGTTTATGCACTCTTATGCTGCTAAGAACTTTCTCCATGTAGCAGACCAGAGGGCTGAGTAGCTTTTGTCTTCTGGGCTCCAGGCACTTTAAACCAATCAGATTCATGAAGCACAAAGTGCTCAAAGTGTATTGTGATATTGAGTTGGCACTAAGAGGAAGATTTCAGTTAGTTCAGTAAACATTTTGTTCATTTTTAAGTGTTTTGATTAAAAATGTCTAGAAGAAATCATCCTGTGCTTGGGAAATGGCAGCCTTGAAATTAATGGTGCTGTAAATCAATGTTGTCTAAATGCAACTGGGATGTGAAAATGACTTTGTGCTGCTGGAAGACCATAATTTCTGTGACCAGTAGAACTAGCTACAAAGGGGAAGGTGGTCCAGGACTGGGCTGGATTAATTCTGTTGTCTCTCAGGTGCTGGAAATTGTTGGTGTCTAACTGGCTCAGCGTGCGTCAAAGGAGGCTGTTTACTTATTGGTGGTGTAGAACACATAAAGTGAGCCTTACACATTTAGCATGACAAAATTTTAAGTGCTGAAAATTAAATACATGTGGGAAAGTGGGAGTGTCTTTTCTGCTATGCCTTCTTTGGATTCTTTTTTACGATCTTTAAGCTTTATAATTTTTTAGTTGTAGCTTATAAGTTTTGGTATTCTAAAACTCTGGATATAAAACAATAAATAAAGTGAAAAACCAACAATAGTCAAGTACTTAGTTAATGGATATCTGGAATCCTCTTGTTTGTGGAACTACTGACTTTTGTTTGGATGAAGAATATGGGACATGCATAAGTTGATATGAACAAAAAAAGTAATACCTGCAGTTGTCTTTTTACTTATTCTTCTGCAGAAAAGTCTTAACTAAGTTTCACAGAAAGCTTTCTAAAACATTTTATTAGCTAAGATGAATTTAGTGGATTGCATCTGGGATAGTACCTTCCCATATCTAAGGAATGTTAAACTTAAAATTAAGCCAAGATCTCTTATTTTATTTCCTCTATCTTAGCTTAAAATTGGCACTAAAATGAGATCATTTTAAGATTTAAGAGAACTTTTGTCCTGGAATTAGTACAGATAGATCAAAATGATGGCTCTAAGACAGGAGATGAAATAGAGAAAGGATGGTGTAAACTGCATGGAGTCACCATATAGGAGAAATTTTCAGTATTCTCGTAATAAGTGGTGTTTAATAATTACATGTTACCTAGAGAGAATTCATCAGCTTAGTGTAACAAATAGTAAAGTAAATTATCATGATAAGTGCATGAATTAAGTCAGAATCTCAAAAAACACAGAAGTTCAGTCATTCTTTTGGAAACTCAATCTGCATTAGCAATCTCCCCAAAGTGAGGGCATGTATTAGGTCCCTTATTGCAGAATAATGGAACTATAATTAATAAAAAATAGAGGTTTGATTGTAGAGCAAGATGGTAAACCTTCATTGTTTCGCCTCTAATAAAGATAGATGCATGACATTATGTATTTAAAATGAACATTTATACTCACTGAAACAATACACATTATACACAATATACATTGCAGCATACATTGCTGAGAAGAAACAAAGCACATTAGTTTGCATTAACACAATAACATTGCTTCAAATGGCCCCTACCAATGTAAATGAGACAATAATCCTGGCTTTTAATTTACTATGTTTAAGCTAAAAGGAAACATTTTTTGTTTTACAGACAGTAGCTCATTTTCCACTAAAGTCAATGGATCAAACTACTTTTAATTACAGTTACCCAACCCTATCTATTTCAGTGTAGTGACAGCAGAATTTAGCCCACTGGCTTGTTTGATGCAGTGACTTTCCTGACATTTAGACCAGGTATGTCCATTAAAATGGTGGTCATTACACTTGTAATTCTTTTGATCAATTAAGAAACAAAAGTGCTCCTGAAATTTTCTGTACCTTTATAGGGTATATTATAGGGTATATGTTTTCAGTATAATGAATCCAAAGTAGTGTAATTACCATTAGAAGAGGCACTAAATAAAGCCATCTATTTAAAATATTGAACAAAGTAAAGATTTGTGGGCAAAATGTAACTTGTGCAAAGAATTATTCTATCCATCTCCTCTGGTATCTTATGAAAATACTGCTTGTCTTTAGGAAATGCATTGAATTTCTTATCCATTAAAAAAAGACATTATCATTATAAAACATTAAATAGAAGAGTCCTGCATTCCAAAAAGTTACAAAACTTGCCATAGAACTTGAAATAAGTGTGCATACACATCCAGTCAACAATTACCACCTACAATCGGCTAGAATACAGACCAGACTAGAATAAGCCTTGGTAAAATATGATTAAAGTTATAAAGATTATAAAAATATAAGATTGGTGTTTCCCTTCTGATCAGACAGATAGCTTCCCCACTTTAAGAAAATTTAATTTTTAAGGTATGATAGTTCTTGATGAGTATGTATTGATTTGAAGAGTGAAGTAAGTAGTTAAAGAGAAGAAAGATTGTTCTGTGGTTCCTGTACAAACTTCTGAATTACTCTTCCTGGATTCCACTTCTGGTTATACTACCAATTTCCCATAGTGTCTAGAGAAGTCTTGAATTAATTTGATAACCATACCAGTAACTCACTCATGTAGGTCTTTATTTGGAAAGAAATCAGATGTCTCGGTATGCATGTAGGTAATATTGAATTTTTCAAAAGTATCTCAGTCCCTAGCTTCATCTTGAGGTGCCTAAATATCTTTAAAGTGTAGTTCTGAGAGATCAAGTCCCATTAAATTTAAATGATACGCAGGCTATATGTGCACTGGTAGTGCTTTTCTGGTATGGAAACATCAATATTCTAATGCAGATAAGTGCTGCAAGAGGAAATTCAGTAGGAACTGTAAAGTGATGCATATTAAGTCAGCACTGGTACATTAAATGACTCTCTGAGTGGAACAGGCTAAATTGGTTGAATTCCAGATATACTGGTCAAAGCAGCATTAATGTTAGGAACTCTGATGATGTAGAATGTCAGTCAGACATAATAACTCTTAGTACCATGCCTTAGTTTAACCATATTAATAGAAACCTATGCAGAGGACCTGCCCTTAGTTCCTAGGCAACTTATAAAGTAAGACTTTAAAGCCATATAAATATCTTTGGAGGGGTTAATTTTTGTCCCTAAACACTCCCTTGCAAATACTCTCTGTTCAAAGTTATGAGTTTTCCGCAAAGATCCTTTCTGGATCTTAGAGTTGTGCCTTCTAAACAACACAAAAAGTGGGGATGTTGTGACTCAGATGCCTTTATAGTCCCAGGGCCAAGGCACCCTCTTTGGATAGGGTTCAAGACCCCTCAGCTGAGAATAAAGTTGAAACATGTCTCCCATTTTAGCTCATTCATAGATCTTCGGGAAGAAGATGGGCAGCATCCTACCAAGGCATGATAGTAGGATTTTTAGTTTCCTATCTGAATATCTCTTGTTCTTGGTCTTGGAGGTGTCTTAGTTAAAAATCCTTGAGGATTTGAATTTTGCAGTGCATACAGTGTACAGATACCAGATTTATCTTACACTGTCATAATTTGATAGTGAGAGATCCACAGAGACCAAGAAGAGATAATTAACTTTGGTGCTTGACTGTCTGTTTCAGCTAGATATTATTTCACCAATTTACATGACGGTCTTAAAGGACAGAAAGGTTTTTTTTAAGAAAACCCTCAAATCTATGGAATGAGCAGAAAGGTCTTGGTGTCCTGCCAACGTGCAACTGCATGAAACCTTGTTTTCAGAGTTCTTTGAAGTCTTTAGAGAAAAGTGCAATACAGCTGCAGGTTGTTGCTTTGAAATATATGGAGGCTTTCCTCCTCAAATTTTCCTCTTGTGTTGTTCATGAACACCATCTAATTTCCTGTTTGGCTTCCATTCTCTGCTCTTTGTAAGATAATTGCCTGTTGGCAAAACTGCTTTGTGAACTGGAACAGCAGTCTTTGTCCAGACAGTCACCAAGCACTAAAACTCCTCATATATTACAGAAGATTTTTAATATTTTCAGATTTGTGGTAATATTTAAAAAATGTAGGTCTTCATGACAATATTATTAAGCCTCTTGGTAATTTACTTAGATCTCCTGTCACATTTTTGTGCACGTTCTACAAACTTATAGGTATGCCTGATTTTATTTGTATCAATGGTTTCTGAGAAAGAAAAGATTCTGAATTCTCCACCTCTAGTAATGGAGAGGATTTAATACCTTACTGTGGCTCAGTACTAGGATGGTAGTAGTTTGTCATTTTGATTACCTAAACACAATTTACAATGTAGGCACAGCTCAGTTTTTAAGGCAACAATTGTCTTTACACACTCCTAAGTGAACTAAATGCAGTCGCTTTTCCTTCCTTCTCTTTATACTAAACCTCATTCTGTCCTGAAACTGTGATGGGAAAAGTGCTTAATTTTCATTAGAAATATGTAAAGGACTTTGGGAGCTTTGCTTCTCTGTGTTGCACTGGTGCACACAGGTACTTATTCTAACCCCTACTGAGTGCTTAGAAGTCACCTTTATGTTAAGATATTCCTGTACCCAGCTGCTGCTCTGTCTCCTGACATTACTATACTACCCTTAACTTTCCTTTTGCAAGCTCTGCTGTTGAGGCCCTGGTGTGCAGTCTGCTCAGGATTCTGAGCTCAGCTTTGCACCACAAGCATGGCCACCTGAGAGCCGCATGGGAGCTCTGCCTGCACCGACTGCTGCCAAATCCCCTCCATCAGCTTTGAACTTTGAGCATGGTTGGTTCAGTTTAGCTGGGCATTTCAGATGGGGAAAATCTGACTATGCACTTCCTATAAATGATGGAGAACAGCACATGCTTTAGTAAATTTATTATGCAGTTTCACCTTTCTCTTGTTCTCTTGTCGCTGAGTTACAGGTAAGTTAGATGATCGCAATTACTGAAAGCCCTGTGGTTCCTGCAGCGTTAGATTTTTCTATAATGAGCCGTCATTATGATTTGGGAGAAGCTTGTTTTGCTTGAATGGTTTATCAGAGGTTTGATGTCTGTTAATTGTTTCTTGTTGGTTTGAGTTTGTTTTTTTTCGCTCCTTTCTTATTTTTTATTCTCTGACTGTTCTGTTTGGTTTTTTTGTTTATCTAATACTTTAATTAAACTACAGTCTTATTCAAGCATATCACTGTTGGTATTAAATGATAGAAACAAATTGCCAGCTGCAGGACAAAAGTCAGGGACATATTTTGAAAGAAGCTATACAGCGTTACTGATACAAATTTTTACTGATTCACTGTAAATATACACATCAGTATTTAGATACTGGGAAGAAAAATTTCCTCCAATGTAGATGGTACAGTTGTGGGATGAAGACACTCAGTGGAAAAAGGTGTCCTGTGTGTGTAGCACACTGTGATTCTTTTTCTTCAATGGAGTGGCAGAATTCTATAATATAGCCCTTCAGATGTCAGATGATGTGTCTCTTTCATTCCTGGGAAGGAATGATCTTCATGCTTAGATTGAACATTGTAGATTTGCTGGGCATCTTGTGAGGGGACACAGGTTTCCACCAACCTGTAAGTGCAGCTGTGTGATGGCACTCCTGTATCATAGAATCATAGAATCATAGGGGTTGAAAGGGACCTTTAGAGATCATCTAGTCCAACCCCCCTGCAGAAGCAGGTTCACCTAGAGATCAGGTCGCATAGGAACATGTCCAGGTGGGTCTTGAAGACCTCCAAGGAAGGAGACTCCACAACTCCTCTGGGCAGCCTGTGCCAGGGCTCCCTCACCCTCACAGTGAAATAGCTTTTTCTTATGTTTAAGTGGAATGTTTTGTGTTCCAGCTTCATCCCATTACCCCTTGTCCTGTTGCTAGCTACAATCGAAAAAAGGGATGTCCCAACCTCCTGACACCCACCATTTAGATATTTATAAATGTTAATAAGATCTCCCCTCAGTCGCCTGTTCTCCAGACTAAACAGCCCCAGTTCCCGCAGCCTTTCCTTGTCTATTTTGCTTCTCCTCATTGGATATATGTATTCACTGACAAAAAGCTGCATCTCCATCAGATACTGCTGAGTTCAGTGGTTGTACATTAGGTTGTTTACGATCAGAATGGTTTAATAAATCATTGCGCATCTGTTTGTAAGCAAGTTTCGTTTTAATAGCAGGAATAAAGCAAAATCAATAGGGTAGTCTCTTAACCTGTGCTGCAAACTGGGTCACTGAAGAGACAAGGGCTATAAATAGATGTTTTTGGAGTTGTTATATGACACTTCCAATCAGTTGCCAACAGCTTATTTGACTGAGTGCATCCAACAATGTTTCTTGTAGTCCCAGGTTTCTTGATTCTTCATATGATCTGTTTAGGGAGCTCTGTGGGACATGCAGGAGCTCTTTCAAATCAAAAACCTTCTCTTGTTCTTTCTGATGTTTGCTGGAAGATACATATCTACAGCCTTTGTTTTGATTCTGTGTTTCGTTTCCCAAGATCTATAAAGCATCCTATGGTCGTAGATTCATTATGGTTGGAAAGACCTTTGAGATCATTGAGTCTAACTGCTAACCTCACTCTGGCAAGCCCATCACTGAACTAAATTTTATGCCTCAGCACCTCATCTATGCATCTTTTGAATACTTCTAGGGATGATGACTCCACCATCTCCCTGGGCATCCAGTTCCAATGCTTAATCACCCTCATGGTAAAAAAATTCTTTCTAATATCCAATCTAAAGTCCTCCTGGAGCAACTTGATGCTATTTTCTCTTATCCTGTCATTCATTACTAGAGAGAAGAGATCAGAGAACAGCTCACTACCTCCTCCTTTCAGGTAGTTGTAGAGAGTGATCATCTTTCATATGAGGAAAGGGTGTGGGAACTGGGGCTGTTTAGCCTGAGGGGATTGAGGGGTGATCTTATTAACATTTATAAATATCTAAAGGGTGGGTGTCAGGAGGCTGGGACATCCCTTTTTTCTATAGTAGCTAGCCACAGGACAAGGGGTAATGGAATGAAGCTGGAACACAAAAAGTTCCACTTAAACATAAGAAAAAACTATTTCACTGTGAGGGTGATGGAGCAGTGGAACAGGCTGCCCAGAGGAGTTGTGGAGTCTTCTTCTTTGGAGGTCTTCAAGACTTGCCTGAACATGTTCCTATGCGACCTGATCTCTAGGTGAACCCGCTTCTGCAGGGGGATTGTACTAGATGATCTCTAAAGGTCCCTTTCAACCCCTACCATTCTATGATTCTATGATTCTATGATTATGTCTCCTCTCATCCTCCTCTTCTCCAGGCTAAACATCCCCAGCTCCTTCAACCACTTCTCATAAGACTTTTTCTCCAGACCCTTCACCAGCTTCGTTAAATGCAGTACACAACTGATTTAACAGGACAACACAAATTTGCTGTAACTGTCTACTGGAAAATGCCGCCTCCATAATCGCCAGCCTGGATCCCTAATTCCGTCCTTTCCCCTGATTTGTGTAGCCTCAGTCATATCCCATGAGTCAGAATGATAAAAATATTTACTTGCCTGCAGATATGTGATAATCCTTTGTGGGAACCTTGATAGTGTCTGTACATGTAATTCAATTGAATGTGGTGACTAGCTTTTGCTTATATGCTAGTGACTGAAGTATTAAGTCAATAAGTGAAAATTGCTGGTTTTACCATAAATTTCTATTTTCTTATAAGTTGACCAACTACTGCCCTATGTACTTGCTATTATGAAGACAAAGTAGCTGGTGGATGTGCTGTGCTTTGCAAATATCTGAAGATACATACATATTTTAAAAGTATTTCATACTCCTCCATGACTTATGTCCTTGTCGTCTCACACATTGCACAGCCTGCTAACAACAAAAATATTGGTAGAGCACAGGTAGAGTATGACTTAATGTATTTAAAGATACCATAGCTGTGACTAGAGGACTGAGGTATGTGATAACATTTGATCTAAGCAGTCCATAGCAATGTCTGTTACTTCACCTTGCTGTGTGCTTTTATTTGCTTAACAGACCAAAATATTTCTTAAATAGACTGGATTTCTTAAAATAACAGGCAAGACTCATGGGATTTTACCCAATTTATTATGGTACTTTTAACTTGAATAATTCAGTGTGACATGTGGCTTCCAGATACGCAACTTAAACTTCAAAACTAGTTCATATGTGCATGGTAATTCTCAGCAAGTCACTGAAGGCTTTGCATTTTTAAAACATAACTTCCTAGTAGTGATGGAGAGGGGAAAAAAAGCATTCTTGATACACACAGAAAAAGAAAGACGAGATTCTAATTCTGGATAAAGTCTGATAACTTCTAGTTATACATTAGAATTTAGTCTGTATTTATTTTTGCTATGTTTTCATTCAATTTAAGCCAGTTATATTGGGTAAGAAGAGTGTAAAAAATGTACTGTGTGCAATGATTGCACTTCTATCTACATTCAGCAAAGAAACCTGCCCCAGTGAAAATTTGAGGCTCAAAAATGTTATCACTTGCTACAACTTTCTAGAGTGCACAAATTAATGACTTTAAAGTATGTAACAAGAATGCACAGGGGACATGGGAGAAGTAGGTGCAGGCTGAGGAGCTTTTCTGCAGTTTGCAGGGGCTATGAGCACACTCAGACTAAATCTGCCACCTAGTCACTCCAACCCTGGGAAAACAGACGAGTGCTGTGTGGCTGTTGTGGTGCACAGGGCTACTGTTTGCTTGGACTTCCCTGAAATGCCTTTGTTTACTGCCTTTAGTTTTTGCCTAAGTGCAATTTGAGGATAAGGAGGTGGTTGCTCAAGATTTCCATGTGCCTGGCAATGTGGCAGCAGCTACTATTAGGTGTTTGTAGTGGGTGCATGCATGAGTTTTACAGAAAGAGTGGGCTGGATCTGACATGCACCAGCTGCATTGTGCTTGCTATGCCCATCTTATGGACTGAGTGGGAGCCTGTCCACAGTGTTACCCTGAAGAGTGTGACTGTAATGCTGGAGAATGTTGCCATCCCTTTTGGACCAGGAAATCCAGACAAGTGGGATTTCTTAGTACTGCATGCATGTGTAACTGCCTGATTTTATCTGAACAACCTTTGTCTCTGGATGGAAAAAAAAAAGGTTTATTCTAAATCACGTATTAAATTGGACCATGAGTTTCTCAAATAGGGCTCTTGAAGAAAAACTTAACATTATATAGTAACAAAACAATTTCTGCCTTAGTATGTAGATGGCTTAAAGAGTTGAGCTCCATAACTAAATTGCATTTTCTGCAACACTGGGCTATTGCCACAAGAAAGAAAGCAGGAAGAAAATAATAGCAAATCATACTGATGTTGTAAGCAGCACTGAGTACAAGAATGAAAAAGCACAATGTTTTTTTTTCTTACCACTTCTCTTAATCTCTCGTGAAACTCGTTTGTATGACCGTTAGCCACTTTTATGTGATGATATGTGCTATAGTATTCTTGGGTAGAGGGTAAGTCAGTTAATCTTTCTGTCAGAAGAGCACTCTTGCAATTCACCTGGTAGCTGGAATTAGAAAATGGTGAAGCTACGGATGAGACATCATGTTCCACAGTGAGGAGGCTTATTAATTTTACCCATGCTGATGCTCCAGAATTGACCATCTGGTTCTGTAAATAACAAAATTAATTTACATGTTGACCAGCTAGCAGCAGTTTCCATTATGCTAAACACCTGTTATCACTTAAAGCCATTTTACTGAATATGATGCATTAGCTGTATATTATCGGTGCTAAGGATGCATGCAAAAATATGTCATCCACTTACGTGGTTCAGATGTTTAAACAATCTATTGAATTTGCTGAAAAGCTTATTCAAGGAAAGATTGTATTTAGGAGGATCAGCAGCCAGCATTCTTAATTATCTTAAATATTTCTAATTACTGCATTCAAAATAAACTCTCCTGTCTGTTGTGGTACAGGATGTGTGAGGCAATTATTATGTATTGTATTCCAGTGGTTCTTCGTGTTTATTTCAGGCTTTGTACAATAATTAAGGAGAAATACATGTAGATGTTATCATATTCTTACCTCTGGCAAGTGAAGAAAGATCTAGTGAAAACTGCTAGAATTTGCCAACAAATATCACAAGGCAAATCTTGCAATAGGCTCACATTTGGAGAATGAGTAAGCTGTTAGTCTTTCATGAATTGGTTCATTGTTGAAATAATTTAGTTTCTAAAAAATTGTGGTTTTAAATATTGTTACATAGTGTTCTATGAAGGCAAAATCCTTCAGATGTCAGGAAAAAAACTTTCAGATGATAAAAAACTTGATTTATGCTATATTATCTGTTTTGTCGAGTAAACTAAAGACTGTAAAACTTCCTGGGAAATTAGCACTTATTATGAATTGACAGTCATTACTTCAAGAAGGTGGGATGGCCTATGTACTGCCTCTGACTATTTTGGCCTTAGCCAGATGCGTAGCCTCAAATAAAATCTTTTGTGTAGCACAATGGACTTCATTTTGTAATTTGTCTCAAATTGGGTAATCAACAAACCTCTTCTCTGAGGTCTAGGAATCCAATACAAAAATGATAGACAGCAAAATCATCAGTGAAGAAAAGAGGCATATGTCTGTCTTCCAGTTAGATTTTAAAAAAAAAATCTTTCTGCATGTTTTGCTAGCAAATTGCTTTTCATATTTAAACAGCTGAGGATTTAATCTTTCACTTCACTGCTTTCAGTCTCACTTAAATGTATGTGAGAAGTTTGCTACAAGCATTCAGGTTCAAAGTGATATTGTGTTAGGGTTTCATGTGTTTTGTAGTCTTGGCAGGATGTGTATAATTGAACTAGAAATTTTTATTCCACAGCTCTTGTACAGTTATTGCTTATAATTTACTATTTCATGAATATCTGTGAATACTTTCTAGAACGATATGTCAGTGATATCGAAAACATTAAATGATAGTCACACTTCCCTTCAGTACACACTCAAATGATTTTACAGGTTTAAAGGTCTTAGCTCGTAGCAAAACAAACATCATGTAGGCCAGTTGCTGTATATGAAAGACTCCTTTGAAATTTATTTTTTTCATCCAGGAAAAAGAAGTGAAGGTGATCTGTCTAAAAGCAATGTAGACTTTAAAAGTGTTTGTTCCTCTTTAAGCAACTATCCACGAGATTCCTCAGTACATTTCAAATACAACAAGCAGGAACATGAGTAGAAAGCAGAAATAGCAAAGAGGGAAGTCAAGCATGAACAAAGAGAGGCAAATAAAACTTATCAATTAGTCAAGTACTTAATTGCTTACCTCCCTCTTGGATATGATAGAATGACAAGAGAAAGCAGAGGGCCCTGTTTTTTAAGTTTGCTCATGTGTGACACTTCTGTCTCTCTAGATAGCCACAAAATACTGTTTAAAATTTGTAGTACTAAGTAAACTTTAATGTTGATCGATTCAGATTGATACACCTTTTAGGATTTGAAATATTAAAACATAAAAATGACTACTGTATACCGATGGTATAAGAAATGTGTAAGAGACGTCTGGAAGTTATCTAATTCAGCCTCAATATGGTTGAATGAACTTGTGTTGACATGGCATGACCTCACATAAAACAGTGAAAACAGAGTCATAGGATGGTTTGGGTTGGAGGGATCTTAAAGATCATCTAGTTCCATCTCCTCCTGTTGTGGGCAGGGACACCTTCCACTAAACCATGTTGCTCAAAGCCCCATCCAACCTGGCCTTGAACACCTGAAGGGATGGAGCATCCACAACCTCTCTTAGAAACCTATTCCTCTCTCTCACCACCCTCACAGAGAAGAATTTCTCCTAATATCTCCTCTAAATCTACTCTCTTTCAGTTTGAAGCTATTATCCCATGTCTTATTACAACATACTCTTGTAAAAAGTCCCTTCAAATTTCCTTGTAGATCCCCTCTAGGCACTTTAAGGCCCTCTCACAGCCTTTTCTTCTCCAGGCTGGACTACCCTAACTCTCTCAGCCTGTTTTCATAGAAGAGGTACTCCTGCCTTCTGATCATCTTTGTGGTCTTGTTTGAACTTACTGCAACAGTTCCATTTCCTCCTTATGTTGGGAGCCTCAGAGCTGAACACAGGTGGAGTCTCAGAAGAGCAGAGCAGATCTGGAGCATCACCCCCGCCTTGATCTGCTGGCCACGTCTTTTGATGTACTCACTTTTCATACAGCTAATTTTCCATGTTTCTAGTGTACATTTTTGGCTCATATTCAGTTTTTCACCCATAAACACCCCCAAGTCCTTCTTAAAATGCAATGAGAATGGAATTTTAGAAAGTGATGCACATAATTTAAAAAATCAAATTGGACAATTTATTTTGCAGAAAGCTTAAAATGTATTTTTATTCTAAATAAAAACAAAAAGACAAATATATTTTAAATTTTCCTACTATAATTTTCAGTTAATTCTAAGGCATTCTCCTGTCATAAAGACAAAACTGTTCAGGAACAAATCCTTAATTCTTTTGGGTGAAGGATCAGGCAATTATTCTTATAAAGACTGTAAAAAAAGTGAACGTGAGCAGCACAGTATAGACACCATTATCATTTCCCAGTCACTCTACTTGACACAGAGGAAGAGGTGTGATCCAGGCAGTAGGTGGCCATATTCCCCTTCTGAAGGTACACTTCTTGAAGATACACTTCTCCACTGGCTTTAGAGTGAACATAGTGACTCAACATTAAAAGCTTACATGTTTAGTAAAATAGATCTGAAAGAAGCCATGCTCTGAAAATGCATTTTCCTTTTTGGTAACTTTAAAAAGAGTACGAGATGATAAGATCAGATAAAAATGTCTGCGTCTGGTTGGAAGAGATCCATCCAAGAAGTGAAGGAGGATAAAAAACAACCAGCTGAGGGACAAAAACTTTACAGTAATGACAATATTTTATGTACTTTGACTGCTGACATTGTATTGCCAACAGGCTTTGGCTGCAAATTCTGATCTTTTGTAGACAAAAGCTTGTGCATTCAAAGAAGAATCTACGTCTTGAAGAGACATTGCATTAAGTGACATGACTAGTCTTTTTCCATGTGATTTTGCAACTAAATTAATGAACAAACAACCTATTGTATTGAGGTTTCCTATCTCACTTTTTTTTAAAAAATTTCTTTGGGATTTTTTTCTTTTATTTAAAATAAATGCCAGTGACACTGGATAGGTTTTTTTTTTTGAAGGCAATGCACATTTAAATAACCACATTCACTTTTCTTAAAGTGGACCAGAGGGTAAGTGAAACTATCATCCATTTCTTCTGGCACTTGGGATTGATTTGAGAGTAAGACATTTGCTCTTGGGGAGAAAGGCATTGCTTCTTCACAGAGCTAAACAAATGGTTTTTTTAATTAATAATTTATTCAGCTCATGCATTTCTTTGTCTGTGTGTAACAAAACACCCCTGGGAAGATCACTGGGAGCAGAACCTGAACTTGGGACCATGAATCTGAAACCATTAATGTCTACCTCCAAAAACCTCATCGTTGTCTAAAAAACCTACTCTGGAATCACAATCCTGTGATGGGATCCCTCCACTCTAGACAGTGCTGTTTCCCTGGGTATCTGTCAATCATTCTTTAACTGGTTGACTGACACTCAGCCAAATTCAATCTTTTATTAAGTAATTCATTAAATTTATTAAATTACACAGAGCCTATTTAGGCCACCCAGATTAGCATAGCGCTAATAAAATACCATGTTTAACAGAAGACATACAAGATACAATTTGTCCTTAGAATCACAGAATCGTAAAATCATAGAATAGGAGGGGTTGGAAGAGACGTTTAGAGATCATCTAGTCCAACCCCCCTGCAGAAGCACGTCCACCTAGACCAGGTCACACAGGAACACGTCCAGTTGGGTCTAATTGCCAAGTTTCCAGACCAATTTCTTGTGGGGGTTATGAGGTTGGTGTGATAGACTGGTAGCAGTCATTTTCAGCACCTCTCCCTCTCAAGGCAGCTCATGTCCATGCTGTGAGACCACAAACTCTGCTGAACTTAACCCAAAAAAACCAGGACCGTTTTGGTAGTGATGAGTTTTAAGAGGAAGGATTTATCCTTCTCTCCTGTGACTTACCAATATTTTGAGCTACTTTGCTTGGGTGTTGCTGGGATTTTAAGGAAATTCTCATTAGCATATCTAGAAAGGAAAGAAATCATGTCAAGTAAGGCCAAAGACTAGCTCAGCCTCCTGTCCTCAACAGAGGTTGCAAATACCTGGAGAGAGGATATAAGGACTAGGATAATCATCAGATGGAACTTCTGTTCCCAAAAGGAACCTGCAGGTTGGCAGAGTTCCCAGCCCAGGCACTGCCCACAGACTGTATTCATTCAGACTAACCAAAGTTCAACAAGAAGATAATTCTGACTTTTGGCTCCTTGTGCTGACACCAGCGAAGCAGCAGAGATTTCTGGGAAGCTTGGCATGGTGGTTTTGTGTACTTGTATAATTATCCTGTGTCAGTGCTGCTTGTTTGCCAGGAGCTGCATGAGCAAGGTCACGCCACAACTGCGAGGCGTATCTCATTTGCAGAGATAGAGGGACTTTCCTGAGCGTCTTAGCTATAACAAATCATTGCCAGAATCATTTCATTGGAGTATTTTTATCCTAGAAGTGTTTGAAAGGATTATATTATGAGCACTTACAGAGGGATGACTGAGTTTTTTCCAGCCTAGCCTGACAAGTAGAGCAATGCTATTTGTTTCTGCTGCCACACTGGATGAGCAGAAACTCTGCTTCCAGTGGGACAGTGATGTTTATGGGTGTCATGGTTTCTGAGAACAGTCCCTCCAGTCACACTCATTTGTTTAAACTGTTCACAGAAGATAAACTCAGAATGGCACAAATGCAGTTAGAAGATTATTAATCCACATTTTTTATGCAGACTTTGTCTACCTCCCTGACCAAACAAAGTATAACAGCCTCAGTGGCAAGAATGCAATAAGTGCTGAGTCTTTCTACATCTATAAAAACTCAGCCATCAACTCCTAGTATTGGTACAATGGAGTGTTCTGAGGTTCTGCTATAAAATATTAGCCAGTAAAAACTGCTGTAGTTATCTGTTCAGATTAACCAAATACCAGTCATCTGAATTCAACACAGTAAAAGCAGCTCTTTTCTCTCCCTTCTGCTGGCCCACCATGGCAGGAGTACCTATAATTTTGCTCTTTGATGAACTGTTTACTGTCCCAGAGACCTAAAGCCAGATTGTTTTATGGGAAGTTACAAACAACTGTACTATATCTGTTTGGATTTTTGTTTGGTGCAGACTGCTTGACAACATGATCTTTTTCAGACAGTGTTTTTGTCAGAAGAGTGATATTTTTCAAAAACAGTGATTTAGGAGTGCAGATGCTAGTGGATCTGCTTGTTTTGTTCTTCCAAATAACATGGGGTTAATATCATACAAATCCCATATCTAAATATGTTTGCTTTTCCCTTCCGGAGTCTCCTATGTGCCTGAAGTTTGATTGACCAGTGTGAACATAGTGGAAAAATCCTGGTAGGTCTAAGAAGCTCAGAAGTTATGGTGGATGCGCAATACTCTTTGCACTTCTGTTCTGTTCTGTTCTAACCTGTGTAACAGGGGTTATTACCCAAAAGTGTATAGGGACCTCTTCTCTCTCCATGCTCTAAGTCAGAGATATGAGTTTGAAACTCTTCAGTGATTATTTTGTAATAGGGACAGGAAACAATGGCTTCTCTCTCTGACAATGTCTTTTTGATACTTTTCCAGGTGAGCTTGAGCCCATGAAGTTCTCAGCTGGAGCTATTTTTATCCCCAAACCAGGAGATATCAAGGACTTTGTCTTTATTGTGCCCTGATGGGGAGTTGCTGTTGTTATGGATACAGTCCTGCTCCCATGAACTTCCTCTGTGCCCTGGAGATGTCAAAAACAAAGATTTTGCTTTCAACGTGGCTTACTTGTGTTTAAGTATTTTCTTAGGTGTTACCTTTTGTGTGTGTAAAGTTCAGCAACCCCAATTATTCTTATTGCTTTATTTACAGCAAGATAACAACATAGAAAAGCCATTTCTGGAATTGGGATCCCCTTTTTGACTCAATCTTGGTGATTTTTTTTCCTGGAGAATGTGGTGAAACAAGCCATAAAGTGCTTCAGAAGTTCTGGGAATCCCTGAGGCAGAGCAATAGCTCTAGAAAATGCATTTAACTGAGAAGGTTCAAAATGGCTTAAACAGCTTAGTAGAAAATGTCCTGAGGTTCAGTTTTGTAAATGTGCTAGTTCAGAGATCTGTTAATAAATATTAATTTTATTTTGACATTTGAAAGAGACATTTGAATGCTGCACATGTGCAGTGCAGAATGATTAAAAATTATTGTGGTGTATGAAATTTATGTTTTAGCTAGCATGATTACATTCTTCTAAAAATGTGCAAGGCTGTAATCTTTTAAAGTTGTTTTTGCAGTAGAGAGATTAAAATTCAGTGAAGCACTTCATATATTTTTAAACAATCATGTTAATTTGGAAGTGACTCAAATAACATTCATTCTATTTTAAACATAAGTCATAATGATTCTTGTTCCAATTCTTTGTTTCAAATAAAAATAACCATGTCCACAACGATCTCAGTGAAAAAAAGTTTTCTTATACTGTGAGACACCATAGAGGTGACACTGGATGTCTCAGTTTATAGCAGACATGGCAGAAAGACTAAATGTTTCCACTCAAGATCATCCCTTTGCTTCAGAATATAAGATAGTTTTCCTTCCACCTTTGCCCCTTTCTGTACCCCTTTTTCTGAGTCTGAGTGTCTGCCCTGGAATTTCTCTGGTGTGGCAGTGGAGTCAGAGTCGAGACAATTTGCTGCAGGCTGGGATTAAGAAACAGCTGAAAGCCTGTGTGGGCGAAGTTCTGCTGCATTTACTTTACAGATAAGAATCTTACATCAGGGTTTCGCTGCTGAAGGTCAAATTCAAATCGCAGTTTAACTAAAAAAAGTTGGTGTGCTTCCGAGGGGAAGAAAAAAAACAATGAATTACTGAAATCTTTAGAAATATTTAGTATGGGGTAGCTCCTTGTTGATTAGTCTGAGTGGGTCTGTGTCCTCATATTCAGATCTCCCACCTTTATCAGTTCTGTATTTCTCTCCATGGAAGGTTAAAAGGTGTTAACAGCTCTTCTGGATAATGGTTTACCCTTGTGTTAGATGTAAAGCAATGAAAGATGCCAATCTGGAAACTACACTCGTTGTCTTCTGGTAGGATTACCAAGACTCCTCTATTACTCAGCATTGACTTCCATGCTTACTATATTTTGGATTTCCAAGACCTTTACAAAATTAGTGTGTATATGTTCTTATTTCAATGGAAAGCACAGATATATATTTCTAAGTCCTATACAATCCATGTCTCCCCATTTGTCATTAGGTGTGGCAAGATGCTGTCCTGTATCTTATAATCTTGATTTGTTGGCTGGAGTCCCTGAATGAACCTCAGACCTGAGTCAATACCAGCCTCATTCAGGATGCTCGACTGAGCTGTCACCATTGTTGTCCTGGCCTACACAGCTGGTCGGGACTGTGCCTTGATGGGAGGCACTACTCTGCCTGAATGAGATGCACCAGCTTGGATTCTGGATCTTTTACCCAGATTGTGTAGGTGCAATATCTCTGTCTATTCCAGAAGAATGGAATGGATGCAGAGCTGCAGTTACTTGGTGGCATTGGTGAAACCGAGGAACTGGAAATTCCATGTTGGCTAATGCTGCCATGTGCTGACTGAAGGAGATTTGTCAAATAAAAAATATCTGTAAAACAGACCTTTCTGTAGGGCGTAATTTGACAAACTTTATGACTTGCCCATTAGAAGTAATTATAATTAGAGAAAAGATTGAAGATACAGTGTAGAAACCATGTCCGAAGAGTTCCTGATTGTGTAATGTGAGTGAAAGCACTCTGCTACCTTAAAGGTGCTTGGTATTGCAGAGCAAAAAGGACGTAAATCCCAGATGATGCTTTCTGACCATCTGTATTTGGTGAGATGCTTTTAATGGGCACATTCTCCCCTGTTCTTTCATCTGACCTTAAGGGAAATAATGCATTAAGGAAGGATAGTTCTGAGAATGTGAGTGTACCTTGCATTACCAGACAAGGCTCCTTCACCTGTTTTTAAACTCCAGTAATGACAGTTAACTCTTGAAGTAATGCTTTAACGAAAATTATTAATCTCTATTAAAACTGAATTTATCTTAAAATCGTAAAACAACTTCCTGTGGAGAATTTGGAAGACACCTCTGAATGACCATTTTGCATTCCTGCTAGATAGAGTAAGACTCTAACTTGTGATAAGGAAAGAAAAAAGACTCACTAAGAAAATATCATTTATTTGCCAAAATCAGAACATGAATGTGCAAGGACCTCACAATGGGCTACTGGTTGGTAAAGAGGCAGATAATATCAGTATCAAGACTATGCACTTCATAGAATCATAGAATGGTAGGGGTTGGAAGGGACCTTTAGAGATCATCTGGTCCAACTCCTCTGCAGAAGCAGATCAACCTAGATCAGGTCACATAGGACCGTGTCCAGGTGGGTCCTGAAGACCTCCAAGGAAGGAGACTCCACACCTTCTCTGGGCAATCTGTGCCAGGACTCCCTCACTCTCACAGTAAAATAGTTTTTTTCTTATGTTTAAATGGAATGTTTTATGTTCCAGCTTCATCCCATTACCCCTTGTCCTGTTGCTAGATATCATCGATAAAAGGTATGTCCCAGCCTCCTGACATCCACCATTTACACCAGAAGCATCAAAGAAAACATACATCAATCACACTGTCCAAATCCAGGAGCACCTTTCAGTACCTGCTACTAGTCTGACTACACTGTAACTCATCTCCCGCCACAGGGTAGGGAGAACTGCAGCAAAATGAATGTAGAATGTTTAACTTCTGAAATACGCATGACATTCAGCATCTAGTTTTCACTTGTGAAAAAGACTATGAAAATTAAAAAGCTGACAGGTAAGTTGAACACCTTCTGGAAAATACACTGAAACAAAATTGCTACTAGTGGACTAGGCATACATCAAGTCTTGTATTTTAGTTTTCAGGTTTGTTCTGAAGTGCCATATTGTGATCCATAGTTATTACTGATATTGGTAGAAAGTCCATTTTGGAGTGTGCTCATGTAAACTACTTTACCTGTAAACTAGCCAGTCCAATGAAGATTGTTTTTGTGAAAATTAGATATGAGAAACTAAGGTTAACTTTTCAGTTTATGCCTGGATTTCTAGAGCTTCTTCTCCTCTTTTAAGTGATGTCAAGTAAATGTGGATGGGTGTCTCCTCCATAAAATTACTTTGATTATGCCTGGTATAAACTGCATTAAACATGTAACACGGGAACCCTTACCCACGTTCCATTTGTTTGTGACAAAAAGCAAGGAGTAAGACAGGACCACTTGCAGCTATGTCTTCTAAGGTCATAAACATTTTTTGTGACACAGCTCTAATTCAAACTGGGTTTTGCCCCTTTCCACACCAACTTCTTTCTGAACTGATGTGAAAATTCAGATCCCGACCTCTCACTGAATGCCTTGATTTGCCCATCTGTTGGCAGTGGGTCACCACTCTGGAGGAACTGGCCAGGAGAACCACTCTGTGCTGGCATCCTGACAGAAGAAAATCCTGGAGCAAATGAGAATACATCAGTTTTAATCTCACCTAATCATTGACCTTTCTACTAAAAACTTTAAGAGGATTCTCTTCTATGCTGATGTTATTTGTGATGTGAACATATCCCCTGGATTTGGAAAATAAAACCAAAGTAATTGGATTTGGAAAATGAACTCTTTTTCAATAGATTGTTAGAGAGGTGGCAACAGGACTTTCAAGTCTCCAGTGGCTTTGGCTGAACTTGAGCTTATGTTCTCAAAAAGAAAAGCTCTGCATGCCGTTCCTTATTCCTTGAGCCATGCTGCTATATACTCTCTGATAGTTTTGTTTTTGGAAGAAATTTAGGTGAAAGCATCTCTGCAACTCCGATGTGGAAGCTGTCATTGATAGAAGATGACATCATGGATGTTGCCTTTCTATAGCTGTATTTATAAAATACCTCTGTATACAGATCTATACAAATGCAGTTTGGATCAATTTATCTCCATCTGTAGTCTGGAGTCCTCCAATAGTCTGCTGAAGAGCTATTGACTGATTTTTTTCTAGACCTATTTTTTTTTTTATTTCTAGCTGTTATAATGCTTTACAAAGTTAAAAGAACTTGAGGGGTTGGACTAGGTGACCTTTAGAAGTCCCTTCCAACCCAAACGTTTCTATATTTCCGTGATTCTATGACCTTACTGTCAGTAAAAAGATGTTGTGGTTACAGTAAGGTTATTAGATGGTCAGCAACAAGACTGAAGATGCTCTCTATACTACCAGAGGAAACATGGTCGTTCCCAAGATAAATCCTTTAAAATCTGGTTCATATTATGAAAAAAACCTGGGAACTTGTGGATACTAGCACAATATAGCATGATGAATGGAAGCAGTCACTGTAAAGAACCTGATTATCTGAAAAGGAACCTAAATACAGCTGAGAAGAGAAACATGAGTCCTGCTCACAATCATTTTACATCTGTTTTATCTCAGCAGAGATTACTATGTTTTGCAGTATCAGTCTAAGACCCAGTCTTTGAAAACATTAACAGAAAAAATAATAGCTGAAAGAAAATTTCCGTTTCTCTAAATGTGATACATTTATTCGTGTGAGGCATTCCATGCTGGGTAAGGATGTGGAAAGGAAACTCCCCATGCCATGGAAATACCCTGTCATTTTGAAGGTTAAGGTCACTAAACAGAAAGCAGAAGGTTACTTATGACAGAAAGACTTTCTGCAAAGGTTCATGGCTCACAGGAGGGAACTACTGATTGCCTGAAAGGCCTGAAGAGGCATTAAGAGTCAGAGAGGTCCTTCCCTGTGGCATACTTAACAAAGACTATCCTTCCTTCTTTGTGACATGATGACATTAGTTTTTTAATCCACCATAACTGCTCTTTGATGAAAAGGTGAATAGTGACAATACAGTCAATGAACTTGACTGCTTTTCCAACTGCAGTTCAGGAGAAACTGTATGTGTTTGGAGAAAGTTGGGAGATCTGAGGTTCTGAAGGCATAAAGCCCAGAGGCAAAATTATCTCCCAGAAGTTCTCAAAATGCTCCTGAATATATATCATGATGTAATGACAGAGAGGTGATTTAGTTTCTGTTATGAAAAATTCTTGAGTAAGAAAACATATGCATGGTGTATATTGAAAATGGAATACCTCTTGTTACCTACTTATTCACTTAAACACCACATACCCAATTTAATTTATTAAAGCAGAAAATACTATTGCCCTGTATTCCCATTTCACATCAGTATTTGCATCTCATTTGTATTTTTGATAAATGCAAGTGTATTACTTGTTTCCCAGCTGTCTCTCACACAGTCTCCACTCCTCCTCATTTTTCCCTTGTGTTTTGAAGCAAGTGCATTTTGGAGACAAGATGATACTTTCAATGCCTTGTTCTGATTCTGAAGTAGGTCAGTATTAATTGTCGAGGGTCAGATAGTTTGGCTAGAAACAATTTGTTTTTAGTATTCCTTATGAGGGTATTAGAGGAAAACTGTGTAAAAAAGTCAATTATTTTAATGATAATTTGAAGAATAAATTTTAAAAGATTCAGTTCTGAACACTCAATTGATAGTTTTTCCAGCAGAGGGCAAGAAAGTATAACAGATGAAAATAGTTCTATTTTCCTGGACAGACACAGCAGAAATGTTAAACAGTATAGCCTGAGATAATAATCATCTCTGACTTTAGGTAATAATGACTTTTAAACAGCCTTTTAGTCTTCAAGGATAGCCACAGAAAGACAAGGTAGAAAAGGAGGAGACCACCAGAGCTGCCAACTGGCATGCATTGCTTTGTCAGCATAAGTTCCTTGAGCTGAGATCTGATTTCTGGGGAACGTGAGGCAAAGCTGCTCAAAGTATCTTTTCAAACCAGTGCCTACGCTGATATATAGATTCTCACTGGATGTTTAGACTGGCTGTGGGATGAGAAAACACACAGATGTCTATCTGATTCAGGGCTCCTATCCTCCACAGTCGTTATGGCTGTTGAGCTCAAGACTGTGAAGTGGGACTGTCTTTTTCCCCAAACAGAATTCAGTCACAAACGTTAGAAGCTCAGGAATAAACTTCTTGGATTTTGCATCCAACACGAATAAGGTTTACTTATGGCCATATATGTGTTGCTGTTTTGAGCATGTGTATGTTAAAGACACACACAATCTCCAACTATCCCATGAAATGAGTTTGAGGAATATAAAATTTAATATAAATATAAATATAAAATTTAACACTGCAGACCTCATTAGTTTACCAAGGTATTTCTCAACTTTCTTCATTGCATTGCACAGTTAAAAAAAATGCTATATAACCTGTATCTCAACTAGAAAAACCTCAGTTTCTGATGTAAACTTTCTGTTATGGTGCAAGCTTTGATTGTGATACTATTTGCTGCTAATGGCTCTATATGAATGAAAAGTATCTGATTTGCATAAAAAGCTTCATGTTCCCCTTTGAGTTTGCCAAGTTTCAGTAAATGATACAACTAATAAATAGACAGTCTCATACTCTTATTTGTTGCCACTGATGGGACAAATTGTTTTATTTCTTATGATAATGGATGCAGAATCCTGAGGAATAAGTGAAGCCTTGGTTATCATAGCTGATCAGATTGTACTGGCTACAGCCCGAATACTTAAGAACAACAGGTAAGGTTCAAACAGTGTAAAAAGCATTTTTTATGGGGTAGTAATAATAACAAAACCAAAGTCATACTGCTTGAAAACCAAAATTAGGAATTCATAAATTAAATATGTTATTTTAGTTATAGTGATCTGTTTAAAGTATAGCAAATCATTTTAGACCAAACGAAGTATTTATCTAGGAGGAAGCCATATGTCGGTTTTCATAAAGGTAGTTTTGTTTCTCTGTGTGGTTGTTAGTTGTGATTCTATTACATGCTAAAAGTTTCTACATAGCATGATTTAAGTTTCTAGAAGCAGATTCTGTTTATATAGGCAGAAATACATATTTCACAATAAAACTGACATAACAGTGCACGTAGTCTCATAGCTCTGATAAATGTAGAAGACTACATAATAACAACTAGTGGATGGTTTTGGTTTTCTTTCCTTCAGTATGGAACAGTCATATTTCACATGAAAAAGATCAACATCTGTACTTTCAGTTTTCTTTTCTGTTAGTTCAGGTATTCCTCCAGTACTTTTCATTTGTTTATCCTAGCAGGATATAATAATCAATTTATGGTTAAATATTTGTTCAATTTTTGTTATCTGAATGACGTAAAAATATTTTAAAAGGTGATTGTGGACAGAAAATGTACCCTGTAAAATGTTACCCTTATAACCCTTATACTGTCTAGTGTTTGTTCCCTACACTGTTTTTTTTCCAAGTCATTGTAGCTTGGATAACCTATAAAAGCAGTTTTTTTACTGTCATGTATTTTTTTTCAATTGACCTCGTATAAGAGAAATTTTTTTTCAAGAAGACATTAATTGAGCTGCAGAAATGTTTCCCTGATGTACAATAAATTAGATATTTCACATATTCCTAATATAAAGCACACATTTGTTACTTTAGAACAGTGCAGTGCTAACCATAGTACCTTCAGTAATTTGTAGTGAGTAGAAAAGTAATCTCATTTTGCTGTCAGTTGCCAGTAAACAATTAGAAGTGGAAACTCGTCTCTTTCTAATCTTAAACATTGGTCTTTCCACAAGGTCAGATGGGATGTCTGGTAGAAAGTGGAGCTGCAGGCCAAGAGAGCATCCTGGAAATTAAAATGAATGTTTGAGATCCTGAAAATACATGTACAAACCATTGACATGTGTTTGATAGCTGGGGCACAGGATCCTCAGCAGAGCCTCTCACTACCAGCTGAGGCAGTTCTATTTTAGATGTTCAAATCAGGATGAGATGGATTGTGCTTAAAACTGGCCATTCTCACTGCTGACTGTAAGCAGCCTTTGTCACCTTTGGACCTAGAGTCCTACTTCTGTGTATTTGGTTTGCGTGGCAAGGTTTTGGTGGCATCTGTTGTGTAATTCTTTATAGCAGTCAATTTGTCTGCTAGAATGCTTCTGTACACCATCTTTATTTTTCGATATTTAGCTAGAATTTAATTTCTGTGTGTTCTAAGTAGAGGTTTATCAAAATTCAAGTGAAATCCAGTTGTCAGAGAACTTACAATGAAAAAGTTTGTAAAATGTATATCCATGAATGGTCACAGCAAAATGAAATAAGTTTCTTTTTCTTAAACTGCATTGAAAACTCTTTTAGAATTCCATCAGGGAGAAAGAGACTATGACTTTTCTCCCCTCTTCTCTTGCAATCCTGTCCTCCTTTCTCCTTTAAGCATCAGTTGTCTTATTTTTTTTCTGAAATCTAGATGACTTTGTCAAAGCATCAAAACTGTGACTTTTTGGTCAAAAATTATCTTGTTTTTCTTCTCTGACCTTCAAAATTATTTTGAAATGGATGCTTCTTGTCAAAATTGTACTTTTAATACAAAGAAAATGTATGTAACTTTTTTTTTTTTAATATTATGGATGAAAAATTTGAAATAAACCTCTGTGTACCCACCTCAGATTTTCTTTAGTGATGATGAAAACTCTTGAAGAAATTAATGGCTAAAGTTGTAATACTGATATATTTGCACCACACTAGTAGTTAAGTCTATAGTTTTTAGACAGTAGATACTACCTGCAGTTATGCAGACAAATGATCATTCAACATTGCATGAAGCTAGAATAATGTCATTGATTCAATTTCACTGAATTCCTTGGTTGGGATTGAGGAAGAAATTAAAGAGCAAAAAAAAAGGACTTGAATATCTAGTTCTTGAAGTACCATGGAATGAAGTGCAGATATCTCAAATTCAGATTTATGTTTATTTTTTAAAAAAGTGATCATTCTTCTTGCATAAATCAGATAAAGGTTTCTCTGTGAAAGCGGAAGTAATTTAGATCAATTTTCTAACCATTTCAAAACCATTGTATCATAATACTTCTCAAAAACAGCTGGATAAGGGTAATTGTCTTGCCATTTTCTGGTCCATCAACACCTGATTTATCACTTGGGGTATTATTCTGTCCATGTGGTTCTTATTTGCAGTTCTCATCAGAAATGGAGAAGAGGATACACAGCACTTTTTTTCCTGTAATGTTCATGAGAGTATCTACCATACGTTCTCCCTAAATTTTTGTAAATACATTATGAAAACATATGTATATTATTCCCTAACTCTTATGCTAACACTTTTCTGAGATATCTGTAAAGGATGCTATGTCTTCTGACAGTATAAAGATCCTCTGAATGCAATTAAAATTATTCAGAATGTTTTGTGGTGAACTTCATGCACTATTTAGAACTGCTTCCCAGGGATCTCTTTGTCTCTTGACAACTTACCTAAAATCAGAGCATGTACAGATCACAGGCCATCATATTTAACTGATGTTCAAGTATCCAGGATACATTAACTTTGGAAAAGCCTGTCATGAAATCTAAAGTGAAATTTTTGTATTGTAATTAGATCTATGTACTTAATTAAAGTAGAAACAATTGGAATATTTACTTTTTCAAGCATGGATACAAACATTCAAAAAGTTTGTATAGATAGCAGCAGCAGCCATAGAGCTAAGTCCTAAATTTTGGACTGTGGATAAATGGATTAAAAAACCCCACAACCCAAGCCCCTTTATTTATGGATAAAAGCTTGGTGAAGTCAGTAATATTACACGAATTACAATGATTTAATATGTAAGGATTTGCAAAGAGAGTGACAGTTTTGTTGTGTCCTGCATGCAAGAAAGTGACTATGAATACTTAAATTCTGAAGGCCTATGCATTAGAGAGATTTACATTGAGAAGTTGCATGTTTTTTAGAAGATTTGAATGAGAGATTCAAGCCCTTGGAATCCAATATATGGCTTAACTGTTTCAGGTTATGTACCCACACAAATTAATAGGCATGTGGAAGGGATATGTCATGTAATGCTTGTAAGCCTTCTGTGAGTGCTGTAAATTTTAGACTGTGGACAAGTTGGTATCTCAAATGTAGACTGATATTGTGGAGTGACATTAAAAGTCAAGGAGAAGTGACAGGTTTGTGTGAATAACCTTTTGTAATACCTCTTTAGAAAGGAGATCCTAGTTGTTTTTCTTTGATCCTCTTTCTATCAAGGTTTGCCTTTGTGAATGTTTGTACTGGCAAGGGTAATTCACTATTTATGGTATGCAGAATTCATTAACATTAGTTGCTGTACTGTGTTTTTTAATCATCAGCAACATGTGTTACAGGGTATAAATTTGCATCCATTATGCCCATCGTTTGGAAGTGGGTTAATGACTAAAAGCACTCTTTAGACAAGTTAAAGCAATGTCAGTGTAAAAGCTAGGAAATCAGACTTAAACCAATGATGTGCCTCACCCACAGACACATTCCTTTGGCCACAAGTGTGAATTAACTGGCAGACATTTACTGGCCTTTATGGTCAATGCACACATCAGAGTTTTGGTTGGCAATGTATCTGGGCTAAAAATGATGAGGAACAGGAATAAGTCTCTAGTCAGCTTTGACCATTTGCATCTGAGGAACCTCTTAGAGCCATCATTGTTCTCTAAACTGAGTAGAACTGTGCAATATGTAATTATATCTTACAATCCAAAAAATTTTAGAAAAAGTATAACTTTTTGGTGGTTTCTTTTCTTGTCTGTGAATGTTCATAGCCTCTCGACTGATGTGGCAAAAGTCTGCATTAAGTTCTTTGTTGTTTTGGCAAAATCATACAATAATGTAGAGTGGAAAGGACCTCTGAAAGTAAGCTAGTCAAACCTCCTAGTGAAAACACTTGATATTGAAGTTACATGAGGCTGCTCAAGGCTTTTGTCCAGACAAAATTTGAATATTTCCAAGGATGGAGGTCCCATAGACTCTCTGTGCAATATGATCCAGTGTTTAATCACTCTCAGAGGGTGATTTTTTCCCAATACCTAACAAGAATTTCTGAGGTTGTAGCTTCTGTCTGCTGCCCCATGTCATGTTACTGTGCCACTCATGGAAGAATCTATCTCTTCACATACTCCCAACAGCTAGTGGCATACAACAATGTACAACTGCTAACACAGACCAGATACATTTTGCCTTTTGTTGTTACAATGGGTTCTTTCCTGGTTCTTATTTGATTTGTTGTCCATCAGGACACTCAGGGCCTTTCCTGAAAAGTTTCTTTTTCTCTACTTTTCTTCATGTAGTGGAAAAATACAGTCAGAAGAAATGGTGTAATTTGAGTCTCAAGTTTATGTAACTAAGTCTGTGAGCTAATTATGCAGGCAGGGTCTCCTGTATCTGAAGCTCCTGCTCTGAATTATTCTTTGGAATAACCTTCCAAGAAACACTGCTTAACTCTGACAACAAAGATAGATGCCTAAAGATGGATGATTGATGAACTCAACTTCATGCCTTGTTGAAATGAACAGATTATCAAAGTGTGTTAATATTTTTCTTTTAAAGGTACTGTGATTTTAAAATGGATACATCTGAAAGATTTTAGGGAATCTAGGATACTATTTCAAATGAGAAATATTTTGGTTTTTATTTCTGGCAGACATGGAATATCTAGTAAAAGTGTACTGGAATACTCTAAGTGTTGTTTTACAGAATTTTTTTTTTTTTTACTACTTTTGTTGGATTTGGGAGCAATATATTTTCCATTAAGCATTTTAACTAAAATTAAGCCTGGAAATTTGACAAATAAAACAAAGCATATTGAAAAAACATCTTATTTTAAAGAAATCAAGCTAGATTGTATTTGAAGAAAAAAGCTTATACTGTAAAAGGCTCTAGGTATCAAAACACTATTTAGAGTCCAAAGTATACAGAAGAAAAGATGTTTTAAATGAGTATTTAATGAATAATAAGCTGCTGAAGCACTAGTTATTGCTGGCATTAACTGGAAGGAAATGAAAACTAAGTGCTAAAAGCAGGAAGATATCTCTTTTATGAATGACAGTGTTTTCAGAAAGAGAATGTTAAAACCTAAAACCTCGATTGTAAAACAATATATAGCATCATGAGGCTTTAGAGGCCTTTTAATTTCAATTAATGCCTGCACATTTCGAAAATAGAATGATGGGGAAACAAATAATATCTTATAGTTGTCAGGCTGTATGGTAAATATTTCAGGACTGATCTCTTGAAGGGTGAACAAGCATTCTACTTATCATTTCCTCTTCATTCACAATTTGTAATCATCCTATTTCTCTGATGATTTTTTTCTTTACTTTCTAGTGAATTTTCTTCAGTAGCATTTGGTCACCAGTGCCTTTTTTCTTCCCCATTTTTTGTTCTAGACCGTCCCTTACTGTTTCTTCTTGAACTTGTGAAATGGTATACTGAGTGTTTACTTATTCAGAACAATTCTTTCCTCTCCAACAGTCATATACACTGGGAAGCTCTATTAATAATGTGAGGTAAAATGAGGCTAGTCCAGTAACCAATCTGTATTCCTGACCCAATCGACAGAGAAGCCAATGAGAAGAGGTGCTTTAGTGGACCTCATGCTCATTAACGAGAAGATTCTTGGGAATGTGAAAGTCAAAGGGAATTTTGGCTGCAATGACCAAAAGATAGTGGAGTTAAAGATCCCAAGGGAAGGAAAGCTCACAATGCTGGCTTTCAGGAAAACAGACTTTGGCCTCTTCAAAGATCTGCTTGGAAGAGTCCTGAGGGAAAAGGGTCTGGAGGAAAGAGGGATCAGAAAAATCTGCCTAATGTTTAAGGATCTTCTCTTCAGGTTATAACAAAATACTGAGTTTCAGAGTGTCATGTGCTTCCTTTTCTCCTCCTATGAGTTAATATATGCAAATTTCTAGTACACACATAAGTATAGCTCACTGCAGATTCTTTTTTCTCAAATCTTACAGTGTTAATAAGGAAGCTTTTAATGTGTGGCTTCTGAGTAGCAGTGGACTGTGGGTGTTGAAGTTGAATCTTCTGTTTAGTGTGGGGTTTTCATTTTTAGCAAATTGTAGAATTTCTCTGAACACATTTAGAATAATATGATAAATATTGCTACTGCTGTTGCCTCAAGTTATCATAGCTAAAAAATATTATGCTTCCTATTACATAAAATTAATCTATGGTAAAATTAAACAATGGTTTCTGGAATTATACTGGCGTGAATTTTGAAGATTACTCTGAATAGCTGCAGAAGAAACATCATCCATCTGTTTCTGGATGTAAATGTATTGTGACAAATATTGTGAAGAAGAAAGTGCCCACCATTGTTATTTTTAAATTGAAGTCTGACAAGATCATTTCTGACAGTATCTTTGGGTAAAGTAGCATGTCTGCTTTCATATTTTGTAGGAGAGCAGTCTCTTAAACTCTAATGATCACTTCCTGAAATCTTTATATTTCATATTCTAGTATACTAAAAGTCTCACTTTTTAATTATGAGACAGTAATAATCTACTTCTTACTTATATAATATTCCCTTAAGCTGCATAGTATTTCTGATATCTACCTAACCACAGCATTTTTGGAAATCATTTCTTCTTGCCGCAGAATTTTGTCTTTCTAAATTTTATATCTGGGCTACAGAGGGAGAGAATATATTTTTTGGTTTTCTGAAAATTAAACTGCCATTGTGTCCTTCTTTTGTGCCACATGGAAATTGACACTTTGTACATTTCATTTTCTAACTGCAGTATCAAAGATCTTTCTGCTTTACAGAAAGACTGATGTTTCCCCCTTATAATTAGTATTATTAGAAGATGTGTCCACCATTGGGAAAGACTTATAAATTCTACATGAGCTCCAGAAGTTGATACTTGAAATTGAAAGCTCCAGAGAAAATGGAAATACATCAAAGAGTTCACAGAAGTTACTTTTCTTTGTAGTGCTATCTTAAACTTTTAGCCAAAATCAGCACTGTGCTGTTACAAATTTGCCTTTAAGATAAAGAACAAAACTAGATTTAATCATCAGTGAAAACTAAACTGATAATCTATTTAAACAAATCAATGAAGAGCTATTCTTATCATTTATCCTGACCTTCCGGATTGTTCAGACTATAGAACTTCATTCACTTTCTGCATTAAGCTTACTTTTTTTTTAGTTTAGGACTAGGTAAGACTTTTGGAAACAAGCCTCTCTAAATGGTAAGGAAATTCAATCTTATTACTTTTCCTCCTCACATTTTGGTCTAATTGTGCCCACAGCATGCCTTGTGGTTACCCAAGATTGACAGCATGCTTTCAAACATATTATCATAGTTTTTTGAGCAATTCATTCCTAAGAAAGAAAAAGAAATAAATTGCTATCAGTGATTTGACCAGTCAATATAAAACTTAGTTTTCCAAAATGGATATTATAACAAAAATTTAGGTAATATTTCACTTCTCTCAGAAGGATATATTGCTATTAAAAGGGTGTACACATCAGAACTAGTATTTCAAATATATTGTTTGACCTTGTTTTTAAGAATGATGACTTTTATACTGCAAGCTCCTAGTGCATCTATTGGGGAACTGGGAGACTAGGAAAAAATGCAAAAAATAATATTTATGTAATACTACTTTGTGGATAACCAAGTTCTTTTGCATTGCAGTGTTAACAAATGAATACACTAAGACTAATACATAAAATCAATCCTTGGATTTGAACCAGTTGGTACAATTTGTTCTATCTTGTGTTTTACTCCATCCCAATGACTTTTCTTTATCATCTGTTTACTCTCAGTATTACCATTCCTGGATGAAAAGGAGTTATATGTCCCACACTAAAGCAGTATAGCAAACAGAAGTGATGATTTTCCTAACCAACCTGAAAAGCACTTTCTGCTTAGAGTTCCACTGATGCAAAAAGAATTGTGAATATATTAATTCTGCCAGGTGTGCAGTAAAAGCTCTGAATACAAATGCATTGTAAAGTATCTAAATAGAAAATTCCTCAGGGAATAGAGCTATGGGAGGTGAAGGGCAGAAATATGGTTTCAGGAAGTACTTTTCCTTCAGAATCACTGTGCACTTCTAAAAGTGGGTTTGATGTCAGGTACTCAGAAGATGGAGGCATATCTGAATTAAAATCTGCTCTGTGAATCTGCCTGTGGTGCTGGAAATTAATTATGTGACCTTTATGAAACTCTCATAGTTTACAGCAGCAGATCAACCGATGCAGTATGCTGTAGACTTTGTTCAACATAGCAACTAGCCTGATCAAATCTGATATCTGAAGTTGCGGATGAATGATTCATTCCTCCTTAGCTTCAGACATATGATGAAAGTGCCTAATTTAGGGTCAAATTCACTTTTCAGTCAACAAAGATGGCATTACTTCCAGAAATCAATTTTAGCCAATTTTTCTCTTTTCCACTGATTACAGAAGAAATGTAGTGGGGTCAGGCTACCCTCAAATTATAAGCCACAGTGAGGTGCTTGAACTTAAATGGGATAAATCTGGTTGTGATCAGTTAATCCAACTGGGACAAGTCAGGATCAGCCTAAGATATCTCAAGAGTATAACAAAATTAAATTTTACTGCTCTTAGGATGAGGTAAGATAATACTGTCTTTGGGGATTGTTAAATGGCATTCAGGTTTATGGCTGAGATCTGGTCTTGGCTGGCTCTGTGTCCAATCTGTGTTTGCCCAGTGGGACAACAGAATATTCTCTTTAAGTTATTCCATGTGCAAGTATTGAATGAGTGATTCAGCCCTGGTAAGGTATATTTATTGCTCTGTCTCTGCACCTCACTCCAATCTGTGGCCTCCTGTGCCCATGCCAGTCTCTAATAGCACAATCAACCACAGGACAGAGGAAGACATCCTCCTTAAGGACCACTTCTTTGGTTCTATCTCCTGCCCACACAGGAGGATTTGGATGTGGATTTTATCTGTTTCTCACCAGGGACTGTGTGTTTTTGGAGTGGTGAGGTTGGACCCATGGGGCCTTGCTAGATCCCAGCAACCAGCAAAAGGAGTTGGGCACAGAGCCCACTGCTAAAGGATGGAGCGCCTGCCTCTTTTAAAGCCTGAAGTACCATGATTTTGCTAACTTGTTTCACTATTCAGGGTGGTTGTCAGCATTGTGTATGCCTCAAATCAGTCCTGAATCATGATTAGTGAAGGGAGGGCATGAATGAAGAGATTTGTTTCAGACCTCACCTTCCAGGCAAATTCTGGGCTCAAGAAACCAGAGTGGCTACTGGAAGAAAAAAAATTGGTTAAGTGTCAAGTGGGACTTTCTAGATACCTTATTGTGATCAATATTGCAAAGGACAGAAAGAGAACAATAACCTATCTACAAAAAATACACAGTGTTTTCTTTTCCTGCTTGAATTTTAGAGGTTTCTTCACAACAAATGACACGCTGCTGCCTGTACTGAGCAAGAGAATTTATTGTTAGGCAGAGCCAGTACTGACCATAGGGAATACTAAAGAAATAAAACTTTTTTTGACCATCAAATGTCATCAGAAACACTACTACCACAAATATGAAGCAGAAAGGAAGAAATTGTTCAATTCACCAGAGGAAGAGTTCTTGAAAAGAGGCAGAAAAGGTCATAGTCATTAGAGATGAGAGCATCAAGTAACATTTGAGTTTGTTCAAAGTTTGTGTAGTGGTTTTGTGTGGCCAGGTTTTGGAGAGGGGGGAGGGGATGGGGCCTACAAGAGTAGCTTCTTTAAAGAAAGATCTACCAGAAGCTTCCCCTGTATCTGACAGGGCTAATGCCAGTCAATTCTAAGATGGACTGATCAAAGCCAAGCCAATTTGTGACTGAGGTGATGCCTCTGTGATTAATGTATTGGAAAAGCGGAAGAAGTTGCTGAGCAGATGTTAAACTGCAGCAGTAGCAACAGGAGTGAGAACGTGAGAACATCTCTGCAGTCATCAAGGTTAGTGGAAAAAGAGGAGGAAGAGATGCCCTGGCACTGGAATAAAGATTCCCCTGTGAACTGTGGTATGACCCACGTTGATACAGTCCCTGTCCCTGCAGCTCATGGAGGCAACATTAGAGTAGAGTAGAGTAGAGTAGAGTAGAGATTCACCTGCAGCCTGAGAAGGACCCCATGCCTGAGTGAACGGATGGCTGAGGGAGGCTATGAACCTGTGGGATGCCCACAATGGAGCAAGTTCCTGGCAAGACTTGGGAACCTGTGGAGAGAGAAGCACACTCTGGACCAGGTTTGCTGTCAGAACTTGTGACCCTGTGTGGGACCTATGTTGGAACAGTCTCTTCTTGGACAGTTCTCCCAGTGGGTGACTCACGTTGGAGCAGTGTATGAAGAGCTGCCCCCATGGGAAAGACCCACATTGGAGTAGTTAGTGAAGGACTGTCTCCCATGGGGAGAGACCCCACAGTAACAGTGAGAAGTATGAGGAGGCCTCTCTCTGAGAAGAAGCAGGAGCATCTGTATTGAATTGACCATAACCCCCATTCCCCATCCCCTGTGCTGCTGTAGGGGGAGGAGGGAGAGTCCTGGGAAGAAGAAGGGGTGAGGGGAGGTGTTTTAAGATTCTAATTTTATTTCTCATTTTCTCTATTCTGTTTTGATTGTTCATTAATAAATCAAACCATTTCCCCCCAAGTTCAGTCTATTTTGCCCGTGATACTAGTTGCTAAGTGATCTCCCTGTCCTTATCTTGACTCACAAATCTCTTGTATTTCTCTTTCGTTTGTCCAGTTTAGGAGAGGGAGTGATATTATGACTTGACGGGCATCTGGCACCCAGCCAGGGCTAAACCACCTCCATTTGTTTGGGTCAAAGGGCGGCTATAAGTCAGACATCAGACCTGTAATTCAGGAAGCTACAGAACTGTTTTCAATGTGTGAACCTAGCTGAAAAAGACACTGTGCTGCAAAATTAAAAAAACTGATTATAATACAATTAAAGCACTTTACAAAACCAGGACTAATTTCCAAGAACATTGCTATGCTAGCTATCCAGCCTTTGTCACAAAAACTAGTATCTCTGTAAGACACCACATTACAGAATTGACAAACGAGTATTGGTATTGCTTTTGTGGTCTCAGCCTCTCATATGTTGCAATACGACCTCATCTGGCTTCTCCTTGAACTGGTCCATGACTTTAGCTGGCAGAGAATAATTTGCAGTAAGCTGATTTTGTGTAGACATACCAGCATTTTCAAAGCTGGTTTGGCTACTTCCCCATAGTGGTCCCTGTATATGCAGCCATTATGACTGTTTATATAGGTAGAGATATAATAAAGTGCCCAGGTGATTGTGTCCCTAGTCCAAAATAACTTGCTTAAACATAGAGACAGGGAGACTGATCATATGGCACAACTAAATACATTTTTCACGGCTGTTGTAGGATCAAATATGCACTGTTTGCTATAGCAAAAAGGCTACAGATGAAGATGTATGTAGCCTTTCAGTGCAGAATTATAATAAAAGAATTTCTGAAACCATAAACACTGCATAGACACTGTATCTCTCTTAGATATCTATAATATTAGGAGAAAACAACTCCTTCAAAGTTGCATTAACTGAATTACAAAAAATCTACAGGATAGTAGTAATGATAATAAGCAGCTCAACAATGCACAAATTAGTGACAGCTGTTAAGATTACAAAGAGCTAATAAAAATCCCAGAACTGAATCTAGAAAAGATTCAGAAACAAAGACAAATAACTGCTCGTATCATGTTATGTAAATAATTTTCTGAGGCAAGAATGTTGAATAAAAGTTTTATAAAATTTGATTCTTAAACTTTTTTGAATTAAAATATCTCCAGAGGTTATAAATGTGTGTATAATAAAAAATCTCCTTTAAGATCTAACATGGTAAATTTTCTGATGAATTTAATTTCTAATATATGCTTTTTTAAAAAAGAGTATTTGAAGGAGAGATAACTGTGAAAATTCAGTTGAAGGAAGAGAGTAATAGGATATTTTCTATCTATGAAGTAATTATTGTACATTTTCCAAAAGGTTGCAGTCAATATTAACTTTTTGAAAGGCTTGAATGGGTCAATGCATCGAAGGAAAACAAATCCTGGAATTCCTTCTTGTATTGTCAGATGTTTTTACATGTAATGACAGTGTTATGAACTGCCAAAATGGTAAATACACAGCATCACTGCCAAATCATATGGGATTTAAATCTGCCATAATAACGTTTCCATAATTACAGGGGAATGTGTGGTGGTCAGTGGAAAGCAAGCTGAAAGTGGTGACACTGAACGATCTGTCTATACTTAATTGCATTTTTTTTCCCAAACATCTCTCAAAGAGACAGCTTAATAGACTGATGAACCTGACAAATCTCAACATAGTAGTTGAGATAAAAATTAACTGGTTTCACAAGACATAAGCACTTGTACATAACTATACAAGATCACAAATGTCAATATGTTAGATTTTAATGGATCAAAGGATTCAATTCTGCTACTTTTTATTACTTTGGTTTTTGTGGCTTTCAGGTAAAATGTATCATGGTCATAACCTCTATACATATATCACCTAATTAAAATAGAGCCAGAAGCAATGAACTTATTCTCTACAAATTGGATTAGAAATTTTGTCCTTTAATCTAAATGTTCCAAATAACAACTGTGCCAGATGAAAGAGACCAAAGCATTGCATTTCTGTATCCTAGAAAGTATTTTTACTTAGTTGAATTATTTGCTGAATTATAATTTCAGGATTCTTCATATTAGTTTAGTACAATTAGCTTGTTTTTTTACTAGCTACTATTTAATCCCCTGGAAGATGTTTGCTTCAGTTCTACATCATATATCTCTCTCCAAAAAGCGAGGGCAAAGATATTGTAAACAGATTTAGTTTAATCTCAGATACTTCGTTTTCCTTTGTCCTAAAATGTATTGTAAGTACTGAAAGATTGTTATTTTTTTTCTTGTAGATCACAAATATATTCTCAACAGTTAACCGTCAAAAGTTTCTAAGATCTCATTATATGACAAATACATTAGAGAAAAAAATTCAGATAAACACTATCCTCTGCATTAATCTATCTTCTTACTTTGTATACTATGAACATTTTAGAAACTGCATGTATCTTTTGAGGATCAATAGCTGTAAAATTGTTATCCCTCCAGTAAACAATCTTGAGTATTCAGTGTTCAGACTTTATTCATGAATGAAAGAAAGTGTGTTAGTAAGAAACTTTTGTTCCAGCTCTTAAGAGGATGTGATTCTGTGATTCTGCGTGTGTTTATTGACAAGCAATTTTGTCTTTTATTGTCATATTTGAAGTCCTAATAAAGGAACAACCACAAAAATTTGAACACAAAATACACTGCGATAAATACACTTCTAAATCCTTAAGCAATAATACCAAGAACACTTCCCAAATAATTTCAGGCAAGACAGTCCTCTGAATCTGATCCTATTTGTTGTAGCAGAGTGAAAAATGTGAATAACTATCTTATACAATCATTTTGGTGACTCGTTTTTATTTTGTTCTCTCCTCTCTGTATTCCTCCATATTTTGGACATATGGAAGATATTATATTATTAAATTAATTCAAAGATCAAATTTGCATGATGATGACTTATGGTGATTAACTTAGATTTTATGATAAAATCATAATAATGTAAACTGGGATAGCAGTATGTCACTTTTCTGAGAGGCATGTGGCTTGCTTTCAAAAAGGTTCAGGCTAAATGCATGCTTATATAAAAATGAACTACTTGCAGCTTCTTTCATGACACAGGGTTGTAATCTGTGGGGAAAAAAGTCAAAAAGAAAAGATAAAATATTTGGAATATATTGCAAATCATACCGAATGCCATCCTTCTCAGATGCTTAGAGCACTAGTGGTTCGAAGATGTAGATGTTGCTTATGCATTGTGGACAACTCGGATGACCTGAGAGCTCTGTGGCGAGACTTGTGCTCTGAACCTGTGAAAGAAGAAAAGAACTGACAAGGTTGCAGGGTCTGGACATGGCATCTCCATCTCTCAATCTATTACAAGAAATAGCTAGTCAGGCAAACAGAAATGAAAAGCCCACAAAGCCACAATGGATATTTGGAAAGATTGGGTTTTTTTTCTTCAAAACAGAAGTATATCTCAATATTTCAGGGACTTAATGTAATGAAGCTATAACAAGACTTACCTGGTCTGGCAGCTAAGCTAGGAAAAGAATCAATGTGAAATGTTAAAAGAAAATTCAGCTTTTACAGGAGTAATTAGCCACTGGAACACACTATTAAGGAAAGAAGGAAATTAATTGTTATTTGGAGTCTCTATGAAAAAAAAGACTTCTTTAAAAATTGTGTTTGCTGATGTCTGTAGTTTTTATGAAGTGTTTTGGGATGCTTGGTGGATTCTGTGTTGAGCCAGCTCCTAAGTGTATTTAAAATGCTTAGTTTTCCTCTCACACAGCAACATTTCTAGTCTTCTGGGCAGATGGAAGTGAAGCCTAATGCTTCCATATAGAACAGGCGAATAAAGATACATAAATGTTTTTTAAAATCTCAGGATTTTAAAGTCAGTTTCATAGTTTCTGTGCTTAATTTATGGTTCTTAAATCTTTGAAGTTGTAAACACTAAAAAGAGAGGGTTTTTTTCCACTTCTCTACTCTCTGAAGGGAATGTGAGTGAGATAAGAGATGGATAGAGAAGCTGCAGCTTCTCCATGAAATCTCCTGACTATAATATCTTAATCTTATTTCTAGTTTTAAAATTCTTCAGTTTAAGAGTCATGTGTTATAATTGAAAATTCAATGTCTTCTTTTGCTAGAAGTCTGTAAATAATATATAAAAAAATATAACACATTATTAGTGCCACTATATGTTTGAAAAAGATATTTTTCCTTCTTTCTGTCTCAATATTAGACATTATCTTGTATTTATTACATCCCCCTACATTTAAAACCTCAATTATCTTGATGTTAGGATATTTCAGACTAATGTTTTGTCACATTTTCCCTTTGAGCTTTAACATTCAACCATGTATCTTGTCATCTTATTGATTACCAGCAAGCCTCTAGCCATCACCTCAAGACAATTGGAAACCTCCTGACACCTCTGTCACCTACTCTCTGCTCTGTTTTTGAAGCTCAAATGAGATCCTACCTTTATTACTATTTGAATAAGATTTGCTATGAACCTGTACAAATTGTTGAGAAGTGTGTTGTTTTTATTAATATTTTATTTTTTTAAAAAAACATCCTTAATTAAAATAACATTAAAGAAATAAACAATCTTTTATTTATAACATCAGAAACAGACAGTCATAGATGTTCATAGAAGAAACAGGTGAAAAAAGAAAAAAAAACCCCTATGTTTAGCTTATCTCACTAAAAATTGTCAAAATTGTATTTGAGTTTCAGGCCTTATGCTTGCCACTTCACCTGTGGAGTATTCTAGTTTTTTTAGTAATTTCGTTTGAAGAAATCTTCCAAGGGTCTAGACATATCTTTTTTTCCTCCACAGTGACTACTGGTTTATCCTACTAGGAGAGACAGTCTGACTTCCCATCAAATTTAAGGGAAAACAGAGATTATTTCCTTTCCATAGCTATGTAAATGTGTTTTTGTCAACTGAGATTCATCTTCTGCTCTTAATTGATTAGTAAACAACTGCAATGAAGTGCACAACTGTCTCCTTTCCTTTGGTGACTATTTCTAATTGTTCAATAAGTAATGTATTGTTCTTTGACCTTACTCTATTATAAACTGTTACATTAAAAAATACATGAAAAGACATCACTCTTAACTGTATACAGCGTACTACCAGTTTTTTACTGAGGCCAGACATGATACCTCAGAAGTCTTCTGGAATGACAGTGGATTTAGGGGTGACTAATACACTACTTCTTTCTCTAGACATGCAGTAGTATTGTATATAAGATACTTTTCCTATGAAAGTAGATACGACTCTGCAGTTACATTTCTCAATTAAGCAACTGGAAATTAAAGTACTCTGATTTGCAGTCCATTTCATTTTGCCAGGACATACAGACGTGTAACTCAGATGTGTAAAGAGGTATTGGGGTGCACTGTCTGAAAATATTCCATAATGTGGTTTTCTTTCACCTGTAGTTTGTAGTTTATTTTAAAAGCATTTTTTCCCCAAATTATGCTTTTATGAATGCTTTGTGGCCTCTATCCATGGCAGAAGCCCTAAAAATATAATTTTATAATTTGCTAGAACCATTCTAAGTTATCCTGACAGGGAAGTCATATTTTATGCTCAGAAGAACTAAAAATGTCTGGAAAAGCTTTGTAATCCAGTATCAAGTAGGTCAAGAATCTCAGGTTATAAAAAGATTTGGTATATCTGAACCAAAGGCTCTCAACTAGATCTCTTCTAAAACCCTGTTTTACTCTTTTTCTCTTGCTTAGTCTCTCAAGACTGTAAAGTACTTTGGAGCGTATTAGTAAGCTAATGTGGAGAAAATTCCCTGGCATAACACCTGCAGTTTTAGAAGGCAGTTTCATAAGAAAAAAATACCTCTGTAAAGAAATACATAATCCCATAAATCTTTTCCTATATTGACACTGAAGACAGTGCTTCAGACATGAGTGACAGCCAGGAGGGCTTATATCTTATATGTCCTGCTTTGCTCCCTACATTCGTGGACTCTAAGATCATAGCCACAAGTGATACATAAACCATAGGATTTAGATCTAAACTTTTGTGATTTTTTTTTCTCCATTAGTCTTTCTGCCTGCAATTTAAATGGAAAAAACCATAAAGTCAACATTTCCTCTCTACTTTCTTATACAATTGTAATCACGGTAGCATCATGCATCTTAGAAACACTAATTTATATTTACAGTAGCTTTATTAGGTAAAGAAATACTATTTCCTTTTTACAGGTGGAGAAGCAGAGTGTAAGGACACTCTCATAGAACTATTGAGACTAAGTTGCAAAAGCAAACCAGAAATGATGCCCCTTGACACACATGCACCCACATAATCTGAAAGTTCAAATATCCTGTTTAGAAACATGAAAAAGCTACAATTTCATTAGGCTTCTTCTCCTCCTTGTGCTGGAAATATAGAAAAAAAACCAGAAATCTTGGAAATGTGCCATTTGTTATCTTTGGACGATGAATCGCTGTTTCAGTAATTACTGATAGGAAGTCAGTTCAGTACCTGCAGCCCTCCTGTATTTCAGACAGACACTGTGTATCATCTCTTTCATAACTGATTCAGTGCTAGTCTAGTATTTGAAAATTATTGTCAGTAGTTGGGTTCAAAGCCAGGAACTTTTTTGTGCCTTGAAGACTGGACAATTGAAAAAAAAATGTTATCAATCAGCTACAAATGAATAAGTTAATTTTAAGGAGGACAAGTCAGGAGGAGTACAAGTCCTAATTATTCTCAATATATATAAATTTTAATTCTGGCTCTACTGAAATAGATATAGATTTTGTCACTGACTGCTGAAACCAAGCAATTATTCATCACTTCAAGATGAACTTTGGACATTATAAAAGTTATTATGATGTACATTTGTTTTAATGGGACTCTGTTCAGATATTTATTATTTATCCAATTATTTATGTTTTATTATTGAGGCATTCTGTTTATTTTCTCTGTATCTTAGAAAAGGCTTCTTGAAAGGCTTCTTCTCATTGTGCTTTCATTCTGGTTAGACAAAGTCTTTACTACAAGGACAGTTTATATTCTCAAACTGGAGCTTAAAGAAATCAAGAGTATATCATACCACATTTTAGACCAGATTTTATTTAACTGTTGTCTTCAGATTTTGACCATCCATTTCCACTGCAAGTGTTGCTGTTAATTTTTTCCTCCTATGTAGTATAAAACTGTTTTCCATCCAGCTGAGAGAAGGAATGTTTTTGATATCACCAAGTGCTTAAGAAATCTCTGTGTGTATATGCACACACATACGTGTGCATGTGTATGTTGTTCTCATCTGACAAGTACTGTAGAGTGAGTACAGACAGGCTACAGACTCTTAATTGGAACTTTCTTAAGCTTTCTGAACCTCTTGTGTCTGCAAAATTTAATGGCAAATCTCATATGAAGAAGTTGACTGGTGATATTTTGACACTTTCATCTCCAGAGTTCAAAGTGCTGAAATACTTCAATTAACTCAAAGTAAAGCTAGCCAAAGGCTTTCAACCTGAGGGATGTTTTATAAGTTTAGTTTGAATTTGGAGCAAATACTCTTAGTGGATCTTATTTTATTTTAACTTGTTTATTCACACTAGTTGTTAGTGATTCATCCTGAAGGTTGTTCAGTAATTATTCTAGGAACTGAAATACTGGAAGTAGACTCAGAATGAATCAGCATGTATGACAGTGGCAGTACTGGAGGTCAGGATTTAATATATAGATGTATGTCCCTTGAATTGGTCAATGTCCAAAAGCTCTGCAAGTTAGTGGACTGATTACTGATCACAGTAACCCATAATAGGTACCGTGTTCTGAAATAATTTGCTGTCTTTTAACAGCATTATTACCCCATTCTGAGGTGAGTTTAAAGAAGATTTCTTGGAAGGCTAAATCCCTATTTTATGACAGTTTAAAAGGATAATTAAATTTAAATTATTCTTTTTATTCTTCTAAAATAGGAAATAACTAATCTGGGTGAAAGCGCATGGATCACTGTGACTTTAGCTATTATAGAAAATCTATAACTATAGACATTGATATATCCTTTGTTATACAATATAATTACTTTGTGGTAGTTTTATTAAAGGTAAACTGTATTTTACTTAGTTTTTTTTTTTTTTTTAAGAGCACTACAAAAGAGCTTTTATTTAAAATCTAATTGATTTGTTAGAGGTCAATATCCATTTTAAACTCCTTTTGATTGATTCTCTGAGAAAGGATTTTTTAAATAGGAGGTAAAGAGAACATTGAAAGAATTACCAGGCTGACTAACATTAATAAAATGCAGTATTCTGGTGGGCATAACTTTGGTCAAAGTCAATGTCCTTTCAGGTCAGATGTCCTTGTTTTTACAGACTAGTGTTTTACCACATGTAATTCTAGTGGAGATGCATACATTTACGAGTCCTGGAGAACTTCTTAAGTCAATGTCCTGGTGACCTGACAACACTCCAGTGTTATTGTGAGGCATGCTCTAGCTACGCAAATGCAATTCTCTGTCCCTCATTGCCTGTGGCACTCAGGCATGAGGACTGAGGAGGGGTGATAGCATAATCTTCTCATACAGAGAACCACAGGTCCAGGGACAAGCTTCAGTACTCATTGGAATTTGAGTGATACCTTTCTACAAAATGCTTGAAACTGAGAGCAGAAATATCAAAACTTAGTTCTTCAGTTAAACATTTTTGCCAGAAGTTCTACTTCTTGCAAAGTTAGCAGGATATTTTACATTGACTTCAAGAGGCTTGTGAAGCTACCTCTTGTTCTGCTTCTGATTTACAGGATGTATTTGAAAAATAAGTTTTCATACTAAGTGGGGAATAATTTTTCTACAAAACCACACAAATGAAAATATAATTAATCTGAATTATCTGAAAACACTTTGCCTTTGTGACTTTAATATAATCTAAGAAAAAGAAAAGAAATTTTAACATTATTCTGGGATTCCAAAAACGTAAAGACGAATTTTCCTGGTGATACATTTTCAAATTACCTGTTTTATTTAAATGTTTTAAATAGAAATATATATGTAGTTTAGTGCAAACCAGGGATGTTGTTACAGCACAGTAGGACTGGCCCAAGAAAGTTAATGCTTCCTCTAGTCCTTCAGCTCATCTCCACACATCTGCATTGGCATGATGTACATTTAAAGTTGCTTTTTTTGTGATTGCTGACTTAATTTCCTCATGAATGGGAAGGTTTTTCACACAGAGGATTCATAAACAGATATGGTGGATACATCATGGGTAGGAAGTTTTGAAAGTATAAAGTCAAATTCTCTGTCATATGGTTTCTAGTTGCTGGAGCCAGATCATTTTGCAAGTTGGTTCTTGCCTTTCCAGAAGATATTTATGAACTACATTTAATCCATGAGTTGCTGGTTATCTGGGGCTATGACCATCTGTACATGAGTATCTGTACCTATAAAGAGCATGAGAAGGGAGAAGTTAAGAAGCGACTCAAATGGCACAATAAAAGGTAATGAGTTGTGCTCACCTGGGATAAAAGTGTTGTGAGAGATATATAAACAGAAAGCAGATTAAATAACCTGACCCATTAGTAAGAAACAGTAAAATGTGTAAAGGAGGGAGGTCTGGAGGAATCTGAATTTGTCGGTACTTGGAATCCACTCTTTGTCCTTAGTTATCATTAACACGATAGGAGTGGTCTTGATCTAATTTTAATGAACACATAATATGTTGTAGTTTTTAGTTTTCCTCCATCTGTGGTAGCTGTCAATGAGATAAGTGAGGCAGCAGCAGCAGCTGCAGCCAGAGCTAGCTGCAAATCATTAACATATTCAATTGAGAGAGTAGCTTTAAACAGATTATTTACTTGATTTACAAAAACCTTTTTTACTGCTTGGGTGACGTGTCTGAGATACTGTCGTGTTTCCTTAATTTCTTTTGTTGGTTAATATAAGAAAGTGTCCTATTTACTTATTATTAATTTATTTATTTATTAGAAATCTTTACTACAGTTCTCATAAGGTTTGGTCAGCATATGTCTCTAGACTTGATGAGTTCAGTTCTTCCAAAATTAGTCCCAGTAACTCTAACATTCCTTATACTGTTGTTGCTAGTCTCACATTTTAAAAGTAATATTTTTTCTGCTTTTCATATTCATGTCTCTTTCCTGTTTCTTCTGTAAATATGACTTAAAATTTCTAAAGAAGTAATTCCAGTAAAAGGCATAGTCTTTTTGTCTTTGCATACAGTCTTTAAAGAAAGCATTATTTCTGGAAAAAGAGTGAGTAGAAATTAAAATAATAATTCCTAGTCAACTTAAACTTCTCATACTTGAATTCAATTGTACTTTAGTTTTCATCAAAATTATTCCTGCAGATTTTTTTGTTTTTTTTCTTTTTTTTTTCCTCTGAAAACACTATCCTTATAGAATCATTTCCAAGATTATTATTTTTTATCAGATGTTGAAATACAGTCATGAAATCTTTTGCTCAGATCATGTAAAATAAATATTTTTCTTTCCTGTTCATGTCTGTCTTCCTTTTAGAAAGTAATGGTAACAATTAGAAATAAAACTATTAAAAAGTCTTTCCAAGACTTAAGCTCCTCCAGAATTTTTATTTTTTTTTTTGTATGAGATTCATCTTGCTGATTTTTAAGTTCAGGCACCCATCACTGAACAAACTTCCCTCTTGGCTGCTAAGGGATCTTAGTGTTTAAATGAATAATATTAGCCAGGATTCCTTTCTGGTTTCATCCCTCTGTGCTTCATAATGAAGTCTGGGTGGCATAATGCCTCTGACATATATTTGGGAGATATTTATTGTTAGAGTAACAATATATATATCTCATAGCTGAGAGATATATTTTTCCTTTCTCCTGACTTTCATGAACAATGTGTGTGAATTGCCTCGTTTATTTCTAAATGGCCAAGCAAGGGAAAGAGTCATAGATCTCTTCAGGCACCATTTCCCTTGGTCCTGGTTGTGACCTGAATTAGTTACTTCTTAATAAACAGCACAAAGCAAGTCAGAGAAATGAAGTTGCTATCAATTAACTTAAAACCAGAAAAATATATTCACGTTATCCATAGATTTACCACTGGCTATATCACAGAACTGATTAATTTATCTTTTTTTTTTTTTTGTCATCTTGTGCTGGTGGGCCCTTTTGAGCATTACTGCTAACTCAGTTTTAATGTTAATATCTGCAAGGATTTGTATTTTTAATTTTCACAGCTATATCAGTTTCTAATAAATCCCAAAACAACTCTAGCAGTTCTTCTCCATGGATATATTGTCCTAAGCCAACATTTTGTTAACTGTTGGAATCCACTTGAAATTATTCTTATTTAAGACCATTTTAATTCATTTTCAGATTTAAGTCTTCATAGGCTGCTAACACTTCAAGAAAAGAATAGTGTCTGGGCAGAAAACAATTGAGAGTGGTTGGTATTTTTTTTTTCTGTAATCTGATCTCTTAACTTTACATCTGGACTTCCCCAGGCATTAAAATTGTCTGTTTGGAAATTTATCTGATTGAAATTTAAGGACTCATTTTTCTGAGTACCACACACTTGGAAATTTAGCTGCTTTTACTCGGGATATGTTTCTGGGTATCTGGAAATCTCAGACACATTAGCTGAACTCTATCACATATACAAAATATCCAGAGAAGTCTTAAAACTCCTGTGCACGTGCCATACAGTGAATCCTATGTCTCCAGAAGGTTGTAGCTTCACCACAAAGAGTATCTGCAAAATCCTGACAAGGCTGCTCAAGGAAAAGTCTTTGACTGGCAGATTAAGAGGTTACTGCCTAAGGCATTCTCTGATGCCAAGTAGAGGCTCGTGCGACTTGAAAATTTGTTCCTTACTTCCAAGCGCAGTGACACTACCACTGGCATCATATTGCATTTTTATATAACCATAGAATCATTATAATTGGAAAAGACCTTTAAGATCGAGTCCAACCACTAACCTAACACTGTTGAAGTCATCATAAGACTAAACCATATCCTTTATACATTTATGTCATGTTTTTTGACTCCACCACCTCCCTGGGCAGCCCATTCTAATGGTAATAATCCTCTGATCCGAACCTTCCTTGGAGCAACTTGAGCCCATTTCCTCTTGTCCTATCACAGGAGAGAAGAAATCGCTCCCCACGTCACAACAACTCCTTTCAGGAAGTGATAAACTAAGTTTTCAAATGTTTTCAAAATATTTTAATGTTTCTTTCACCCCAACACAGTTTGTCCTGTTTTTAGATCTCTTCCTACATCTGTGCTCAAATTTTAACTTTTTTGTCTTTCTTTTCTTTCTTTTTCTTATGATGGGTTTTCCCTAATTCTTTTTTTTCAGTCTTATATTTACTTTTAACTTATTCAGGTATGTATTTAATGTATCATGATGCCTTTCAGAGAGTACTGTTATTACATTATGTATTCCCATATGAGTCTGACTTTCCTGTAGAGATTAGAACCTCTTTTGGGCATCAATTGTCTCTCGCAGGCAGCTCATAACCCAAGGTGTTTGACATTTCTGAGACCTCTTGAAGAGTGAATTGCTATTTCTACTACAAAGGACCAGCTTTGGGCTTCAGGAATCTTTCTCTTATGGAAGCATAGTAGATGCGTTTCTGTGAGAATCCTGGGCAATGCTCTTTTCTTAAAATATAGCTTACAAGAAGCTGGAAGTATGTATCATCATGACAATCATATATGGCCCTATCACATGGTTCTCTTTGTCTGATTCATGACACTGTTCTTTAGACAGACCTGACATGATATGTTGGCCCTTTAGACCATTTAGCTTGGTGCTTGGCAACCTTTAAATGCAAATCTCACCCCTTTCCTGAAGATGGGTGCTACTGACTTCAGGCTCCAGAAAAGCTCATGTAAAGATGTTAATTAGTCCTTGTACCTAAGTGATAATGTCATTCCAATCTTGCCCCTATCTGAGAAAACAGCTTAGCTCAAATCTAAATAATATTATTTTACTTTGATCCTCTGTAGTAGCTAATTCTGTAATTCTATGCAAATGGCAATCCAGACTTTCAGCAGCTCCACTAAAAGCTGACACTTTATAGCATGCTATATATTTACTGTCCTTTTTTGCTTTTCTCAGTATTTATTCTTTTGCTGTGTTCCTGAATGCCTCAGTAGGTTATTTTAAATATAGCTTTTATAAATTCTTATCTAAAACTTCTGGTTAGTATTCAGCACTTTTATGGAGAATGTGAATTACACACTATGTGAGCCAATAAAGATTTCATTCAAAACCTTTAGCAGAGCATTTTTAGAAGCGCTGGAGGATAAGATAATAAAATCCAGAATAAAAACAAAATAGTGTTCCGGTGAGAATTGCTTATTACAGACCAGAAGATTGTGCTGACTAACCCATGGGGGTAATGGCTGACAAACTTTTCTTGAAATCTGTCAGTCCTGCCATTTTCTGCATGGCTGCAGAGTAAATCATAGACAATAAGCAGAGCACCTTGTTCAGTAAATCACTACAACACTTCCCAAGCTCTGCAGTAAATGGACAAGTTTGTGGCATGTCACTTTACATCCAGTGTTTGGACAATAGTCAACTAGATTTTACAGCACGCAGTTACAGTGAAGCTTTACTGCTCTGTTGGTAGTGGGGTAACAAACAGAAAAGGTGGTTATTTTAACTGTTAGGCAATAAAAGCAAAATACTATTATTATGGATTTTTCTTCCCATTTCTTTTAGAGCTCAGCTGCATTATGATTTCATGCCTGTTTTGAGATAATGTGTGTCAACACTGTCAGAAAAAGTACACAGCACCTGCAAGGCAGACCTGTTGGTCAGGCGGGAGTGCTCATTATCAATGCTGTGATGGTCCATGTCTGGTCTCGTCTGCTTCTGAATCTGTCATGTTTGTCATTTTATTTATTTTATCATTTTTATATTTATTTATTTCCAGAAATAGTTTTAAAAGCATAATCCGTGTGCAGTCTGTGCAAATTGGAAAGTCATTTTAGCTCATAGAGTATGTTTTGATATTTTCAGTAATGAAATTTGATTACATGGTTCGGAGGTTTAAGTTTGTGAGAGACATGTAAAACAGTTGGGGTGCTTCTTATAAGGTCAGATCCTAGTTTTGCCGAATAGGGCATGACCTCATCCTGGCAGCTTTGTCACTTCAAGTGGCAACATTTATGAAACAGCAATAGTGAAAATAATGACTCATGTTTGCAGCAGGAGCATGAGCTTCCTCCCTAGAAACAAGAGGAAAGACGTGATCACTGAGAGGCAGAAAGAGAAAAGGGAAGCAGACATGAGATTCTGTCAGACACTTATTTAGGGAAGGAGGGATGTCCTGGATGTCCTGGAGCTGTGCTGTAAAAAGGCAATTAATGTTCTGTAGGATAATACATGTGACTGAGGAAACCCACAGAAATCTATCCAGGTTTTCTGGCAGTTTATCATAGATTATGTCCCCGACTATCACAGAATATGTGATATAATGTCCCTCTATTTTTGAGAAAGGTTTCATTTTGTGCTTTTGATGATCTTCACATGTGAATATAATGGTTATGCCATTCCTTATCCAGGGATAGCTCCTTGCAGGCTGTCGATTAGCAAAAGAAATAATTATTTTAAGCAAGCTTTAGAAAATTGGGGAAATTTTACCTACATTTTTCTAGGTGAGGGCCATGAGAAAAGAGGTCTAGAGTCAGAATATATTTATCATTTTCATGGTTCTTCAAGGGTGAGAGAGTCCAAAAAGCATTGGACTGGCTTTGTGGATCATAATTGAAGGTAACTTTAACTGTGGTATCTCTGCTTTCTTCAGTTTGTGGGCTTGTCCCTGATTCTCAAGAAAAATGGCTCTGCATGTGCTGTGGAGAAGGCAGCATGGACATGGCCTCTCTCTTGCCCTCTTTGCAGTTGCTTGATCATGGATGAAGCACATACTGGACTGTCCAAACTGTGAGACTCATCTCATCTGGGTACTGACCCTCTCCTTCTAGGCTACTTGTGCCAGGTCTGCCAGTAGTAAAAAGCCCAGGCTCACTGGCAGATAACACACCCTGATGGGCTCCACCAAATTCCCTAATCAAGAAGCTCCAGAGGTCAGGACTGACTCTGGATGGCCTTAATTAGGTTTTTAACAGACTGTCAGTCTCAAGAGCTGCTATTTTTCTTCCCTGAGTGGAAATAGCTTGTAGAATTTAATAAGAGCTAAATTGCAGGGATCTATGAAAATGAAACATGATCCTTTACACATTATCGTATGAAGGTATACATAAAAAGCTACTTGTATGCTGAAGTGTTTATAAGAAAGAAGTTCTTACACACATCAGACTTTAATTTATCTCCTTGAAATGACAGAAGCTTGATACTGGAGTAGTAATTCTTGATTAGAATAAAATGATTTAAAAAGTTGCTGAAAAACCTTTCATTGTCATGAATGTAGACACACTTTACTGTAAAGGATTGTTAAAAGAAATGGGCTGTTTTAAAAGTATTCTTATAATAAAAATAATAAAAAATCTGTTATCAGAGATATTGCAGTTGAGATTTAGTTGTTGTTGTTATTACATATTTTTAATACTTGCTGTTTTACTGACCTGATTTGGTATCTCTGTAGTACACCAGAGTCACCTGTTTGTGACAGAAGCCACTGAAATGGTTTGAAATTAGGACTGGGTATTTTATTAGTAAAAAAGGCAATAAGTTGTTACTAAATTAGCTATAAAAATACTAATTTGAACTTGTTTAGAAATGATGGTGATACTGTTTATAAACAACACATTTTTATATCTATTTTATTCTGTCACAGTACATATATGCAATGAGTTGCCAGCAAGCTTTCACTGTTTTTATCTCAATGGTGCTTAGAAAAAACAATTGAGTTGCTGTTTACAGGGTAATAAAATCTGTTTAGCAGTTTTCTCTGATGTGGAGGGGAAAGTTTTTTACCTGTGAACAGTGTGAGACTTGTCAAGCCCATCAGCATCCATAGTCCTTGCTCAAAATCAGTAAGGAACACTTCCAAGTGGGATTCTGGCCCCAGTTTTCCTCTGCCTTTTACTACTAAGGCATTCCTCTCTGGCTGATACAAACTGAAGTGATTTTTTCCTTTTCTCCCATGAGTCTATTAGTTTCTTTTCTCATCTGAGGAAGGAGAGCTCATTTTTGGTTTATTTGTGGAGTTCCTTTTCGTCTTTGCAGAGGCACTTCTTGTTCTTTCACTCATAAATTTTCATAGAATCATAGAATGGTAGGGGTTGGAAGGGACCTTTAGAGATCATCTAGTCCAATCCCCCTGCAGGTTCACCTAGATCAGGTCGCATAGGAACATGTCCAGGCGGGTCTTGAAGACCTGCAAGGAAGGAGACTCCACAACCCCTCTGGGCAGCCTGTGCCGGGGCTCCCTCACCTGAACAGTGAAACAGTTTTTTCTTATATTTAATTGGAATGTTTTGTGTTCCGACTTCATCCCATTACCCCTTGTCCTGTGGCTAGCTACAGGACACCCACTCCTGACACCCACCCTTTAGATATTTATAAATGTTAATAGGATCTCCCCTCAATCTCCTCTTCTCCAGACTAAACAGTCTCAGTTCCCTCAGCCTTTCCTCATATAAAAGATGTTCCATTCCCCTGATCATCTTGGTGGCCCTGCGCTGGACTCTCTCCAGCACTTCCCTGTCCCTCTTGAGCTGAGGAGCCCAGAATTGGACACAGAACTCCAGATGAGGCCTCACCAGGGTAGCGTAGAGAGGGAGAAGAACCTCCCTTGACCTGCTGGCCACACAACATTTTCCCAACTCAGAGGTCAATGTCAATTTTGTACCCTCCCTGATGCACTTGCATAGTGGATTTTTATACATAGAACTTTGAAGGAAGATAACAAGGTTAAATACAAGGATGTAAATGGTTGTGTAAATGCATGCTTGTGTACAGAAACAGAGTGATGTGCTCTGTTTTTTATAGCAGTTCTTAATCCTTCTGAATTCATTAACAATCAAGAAGTGATGGTCTTGATTATACTAGTGTCAAACCAGGATTATGCCAAGGGAGTTCTTTAATCTGGATTTACACTGTATAATAGAGTTCAGGTTTTCCATTCTATATCTTCAATATAATTTTCTAAGGGAAATATTGTTACAAACAAAGATATTCTTACCTGCTAATTATAGTTCTGTTTTCTCTAGACATTAAACTATGACAATGATTAAAAAGAATGAGGAATATTTATGTTTTAACTTTTGAGTGAAATAATAGTTACCAGAAATCAATATATTTTTCAGCTTGAGCTGTCAGCCTTTGATATATCTATGGAGCTATGAGATCAGATATTTCCTGTAATTACACTTCATAATTCTGGTATAATATTAACTGGATCTCATAAGAGTTTGTAACACAATAGAAAAATAACAGAAAACATACTTTTAAAAATCCTTTTCTTACCTTGCTCAAAATAAAAGAGATTGTTCAAGAACAGAGGAGTTAGTGACATCAGCTTAAGACATTGCTATTAAGACCTTCAGGAAAAAGTATTTGCTAAGGCACCACCACAAGGTAACAGAAATAGAAACAGAGCTCTCCAGTACCTTTTTTACCTCCTAAAAAAAGAGAACAAGCTGTATCAGTACTTTGAATGCAGAGTCTCAGCTGACAGTCTATAGCATTCAGGTTTGGGCCAAAAGTGCACTGCTGAAGTGAATCCCTCAGTTGTTCCCATTTAATGTAGTTTGGTTTGGTTTGCAGGAAGGTTTCAGTGAATGTCAGCAATGTTCTTTCTAGAGAGGCTACAGTGGAAGTTGCCACCCCATTGTGTACACCAAATGCACTCAAAATCTCAACAAGGCCACAAATGTCTGATGTGATGGCTGGTCTCGTGAACAGCTTCTTTCTATGTGTAGGCAGGGCTGCTGAGCTTATTATCAGTTCTAAAGTAACACTCCTGAGCTCTTACATAGTGAAGATATAGGGGCTTCAGCAATAGTTGCTCCCATATACTGTTTCTCCTGTATTGTTCCATATTACCTGATAACATAGACATAGCCTTAAATTTACACTAGTAGGTGAACAATACTTTTTGAAAGTACCTAAACAAAGCCCAAAGTGGAAACTTCAGCCTTGTTTACTTTCAGTGAGATCCAGATGCTCATCATACATTTCTTCATCTTCCTTCCGAAACAATCCAAAAGCTTTTGTACCTTTATTTGTTGTACCTAGGGAGACTATGACAGAGGTAAGGAATAGGTAAAAGAGACTTCTATTGGCATTAACATGCAATCATGATAAGATGAATCTCAGTAACTGCTTAGTGACACAAAGTAACTTGTTCAGCAATATGCAGCATGAAGTGAAAAGATAATCTAAAAAACCCTTTCACTTGAATAGGAATAAAGGCATAAGAATTAATACTGACATTAACAATCCTAATCTGAGGAGGAGTGCCACAGAAATTTGAATAAGCATCAAGAGCATTCTGGGTTTCTATCTCACCTGGGAGAGATACCAGTGTAGCAACAATAACTCCCTGATCTTGAAGGAATCCAGCTCAGGGCCTCCATTGGTCTTTCCTAAATCCAACTCAATTTATCTGTCAATGCTCAGAGAACACTAAGCCAGGTGGCTCAGGGAAACAGACGAGTGCATTTATGTGTACATTGTGTGTATTCTTCAAGACAAGTTGCAAAGATACAAAATGTGGTATGTATTTCAGATATATTCAGAGAAGAACAAAAACCAGATGGGCAGAAACCTGAACTTACTGGAGAAATAAGGCAAATATATTTTTTACTTAAATGAAACCAGGATTTAACTAAACCTTTTAGTGATTTCCTCTCTTATTTAGGAAACCCTCATTTGCTCAATCTTAAACCCACTAACTTTGTAAACAAAGTTCCCTTTCACTACTTTGGCATCATGATTTGGCCATATAGTTTTGCTTATTTGAGTGATTCCCATTTTAACTCTCTGAGTCAGTCCTTTGAATCTCACCTGTCTGTCTCTATTAGACATAATTGGCGAGTGTACAACAAACAGGATGCATAGAAGCTGATACTTTAATTCAGCAGTTGTAATTAGATTAAGCTACATCCTACTCTGAAAAAAGAGTGATTATGTAGCAGCCTGCAATCTTCCTGAAATTTCTGTGTGGGCTGTATTACTTGCCTCCAGTACATAAGATGCAACAGCATTTGAGCATATAAAGCCTGCCACTTGTAGCTGCCAAAGTGTTTCTCTTATTCCTCTTCTACTCTTTTATCTCTTTATTTCCCTATTCCTTTTTTTTCCTCTTTCTTTTTATCTCTTCTCTTTCTCTCGCATCTTGAAACCATATTATTATAATGTTGGATTGACAATAAGAAAGCATAATTTCATACTATAGGTATTAAAACACTTTGACTGTACATTGTCATGCTAGTCTATTAAAAAATACCTCATACATAAGCAAAATGTTTAAAAGATAGGCTGTGTACATTTTTTAATCTAATATTTCTTACTGAAACTCTAAAATCCCAACACTGAAGCCACAATGTTAAATAATAGATTTTTATACCTAGAATAGAGAATGAGTCCATTTCTCATATTGATCTTGCTGCTTGACCACACACTGTAGAATTTAGAAACAGCAGCTAAAATGAAGAGACGGAGTTAAACAGGTAGCTAAAAAAGGGCAGATAAAGGGACTGGGCCTTTATGTTCACAACGCTATCAATTTGTGAATCTGCAGTATTTTCATTATTCCTGCTAAATATTTAGTCATATCTATAGACAAATAACAACAAAACCTCTTTTTTGTGTCCTTATTACAACTTTCTCTTTAATTTTTTCCTATCCTCCCTAAACGATGTTTCTCAGCTTTGAAGTTTCTTATTTCCAGAGTTAAACCACAGCACATGGCTCCTCTTGCTTTGACAAAACTGGTCTTGCCCCAGCACTACAGCTCTGAGTCTGTTGCATTGACCATATAGTCACTGTCTTTGATTCCCTCCAGAATCTTTCTCTTCTATATATCAATTGTAAGCCCCTCATTTTCACCTCCAAGGACTTTTATGGCTGGTTCCTACTATCATCTCTCATTGTGACAAACTGAACTACCACATGGGTAGAAAAACCACCAAACAGCTGTCTCCAATTAACCACCTATCTTTTTAAGCTCTGGTGGGAGAAAGCGGAGATCTAAGTGCTGGATGATCAGACGCAGCTTATTCTGGGAAGGTCTCCTTTGGCAAAGAAGAACTGATGTAGTGATAGGACAAGAGGTAATGGAATTAAACAGAATTAATTTAGAAGAGGCACAGACACATGGTAGGTGCTTTGGAACTAGATGACCTTTAAGGTCTGTTCCAACTCAAATCATTCTGTGATTCTATGATGTTGAAGGCATATGAAAGAGAAAGTAGATCAGGGCAAAAAATAATGTCTCAATGAAGAAAAGACCCAGAAGGAACTGGAACTGAAAATAAGTGAAGTCTCAACGATCTCACAACTGAGTGCAATGAAGCACAATGATGAAACACAGATGAGAGCACTTAAGAACTGTTAGCTATTGGTCTACTCCCATTCCACGGCTGAGCCCGTGTTTTAATGGACTTGATCTGTTATAAGTACTGGATATAACTCTTCTGGGGAGAGCACTGCACGTGTGTGATGGTCAGTCCGTCCGAAAACCTGCTACATATACATGGGTCAGTTACATGCTTTATACAGTGAATGAGTACTTCTATGTGTCCGAAAGCAAGAACAGGTCTTTGCCCAGGGATCACAAAGTCTAAGCACCTGGCTCAGTGCACACTGTTATCTTCCAGATCAATTTATGCAAGGTAAAGCCTTGCAAGCTCCTGCTTGACTGTGCTCAGGAATCTTCAAATACCTGAAAACTTGACATAACAATCTTTGTAAAGCAGTTGCAAATGTGCTTACAGGCAATTGGTGATAGGGTTGTTTATCCTTATGAAGGCCACAAAAGCTTAGTTTAAGCTGTTAAGCTTAGTTTAAACTGTTAACCAGTGTCTCTTTAGTGGAATATAAAAGACATTTGGGATTTATGGTTTAACATCTTGCCCTCTCGCTCTTTGCAAGGTTTCTCAAGGATGCCTGTAATCAGAGATCTCTCTCTGTAAGTCCTTGTAATAAATCTTCCATCCAACTTGGTAGATGTTTCATTCTCTTGCACCTTGTGTTCAGTATTTAATTATCTTTTGTTGTTAAAGGACATGAATAAAGACAAAAGCAGAAAACAGGACTTACTGCACCCTTCCACTACAAAAATCTTTTCATACCAGGTTGTCTAAAGTAATTCAAACTCTCCTACCATTTCTTCTATGTTTTTAGTACAGAGTGGCATTAGTTACTTTGGTTTTGGACAAAGAGAAGTAAGAATGTTTGCACAAAGGCTCCTTTTCAAGACTGGACTCAGAATTTTAACAATGGTGAATGCTTCTGTTTAACTTGGGACTTGCACATTGTTTAGCTGGCCACTTTGAAGCCTTAGGCTTCAAAGCCTGTCTTCTGTACTCCCAAACATGAAACTTTTATGATGTTCATTTTAGCAGTTGGAGGAACATTCTTTACTTTGTGAAGAAGATGGAGATTCCTTTTTTTCAATGAGTTACAAAGAAAAGATGAGGGGTAATGGGTTCAAGCTGCTCCTGGAGAGATTCCGAGTTGACCCAAGAGGACAATTTTTCACAATGAGAACAATCTCCCCAGGGAAGTGGTGAATTCCCCAACATTGGATACTTCTAAGATTCAGCTGGACAGGCTGTTGGCCCATCTTGTCTACACTGTGCTTTTGCCAAGAAAGTTTGGATGGTCCTTGAGGTCCCTTCCAACTTGGTATTCTATGATTTTATGATTTGATGATTTTCTCTTTTATATCCAGGATGCAGTTAAGGACCACATAGCCTGTCCTCCCTCCTACCCTCCCTCCCTCCTGCACTTCCTCCCTAGAAGGCCCATAGAAATGCCTGGAAATCCAGATTTTACCCAGATTCTTGATTGTGTGTTTTTAACCTTATACAGCTGTCCTAAAGTCTCAGTTCAGTTGAGGATACTTTAGAGTATCCAACTCCAAAGTCTTAACCCCCCATACAGATGGTTTCCAATGTCTCTGCCCACAGTTACACAAACACAGATGTCTGTATCAAACTAATTTTGATGTATATGATTTGATATAGATATAATTTTAAAGGACTGAGTCAAATAGGGAAGTTCAGATAAACAAAAATTTTCAAAGACATTTTTCTTCGGATGGCATTTAAAATATTCATAGAAATACTTTTATTTTTCTCATTGAAAGACTTTAACCTTCAATTTCATTTTTAAAATGTCATTGGTATTTCGTGTAAAAAACTAACAATAACCAGTACTATAAAAGTCAAGTGGCTTCATTTTAAAACATTGCTTTAATTTCTAGAACTGTCTTGGTATGAAAAGAAATGCCATGTGTAAAAAAATACAAGACTGTTCATCTATCACCTTTCCTAATATGCTATCAAGGATATCTCTTTAACCTTAATTGTTCTTCACTGAAGCATTCAATTTCCTGTTCTCTGTTCTTGCAGCGCTTCTGTCTTTGCTCCAAAACGGAGTTCTTTTTAACATTGAAATTGCCTGAAATGTGATTGTAGAATGGATAATTATAAAGTTTTCACATGTGGATGGAAAGTCAATATATTTTGCCTGAGAGCAGTGTGCTCTGGTTTTAATTTTTCTAAACAGAATTTTTAGCAGCTTTATCAAACATTGTCAAACTGTTATTTATTATTTATATAATGACTTTAATGAATGAACCATATATCATACTTAATCATCATGTCAAAAAATTATGAGAACTGGAAAAACCCATATACAGTAAATTATTTGACCTTTCATATTTAGAGAAGGAAGCACAACACAGGTGTCTTCCTGCAGTTAGCAATAATACTCCTGAGAAAGTATCTACACTGAAAGTTACAATATGTTTCTACTCAAAACCATTTCAAGTAAAGTGGAAACACAAGTTCATAGCACAGGCTTTATTCAAAGATAGTTTGGTATTTGTAATTACTGGCACACCAAATGATGGGCTATGTTGTGTTTAATTCTGATATAGACAATATAATTGGCCTCTGTAGAGTTTAGCTAACAGGAGAGAGAAAAATTAAATATACAACACATTGCCTGTCGGGTTAGGGTACTGATGATTATCTTTGTTAGGATCAAAGTGAAAACCATTAGAAAATGAAAGAATAGAAATGTCACTGACTGCTTAAAAAAGAACAGCTCTCAGTAATTATCAGGGCTATTTTCCTTTTGCCCTTTCTTAGCTTGATTTTCTTACCTTTTTTTTTTTTTTTTTTACTAGCATCAAGTAGCTGCGAACTTCCCATTAGCCTCAAATGATCTTTCTGTTGGATGACTCTTGCTTCATAATTCTTGCATTATGTCTTAGTTATTGAAATACAACATTACTTTTGGTAAGCAAGATGCCCATTTTTTTTTTACATTGGAATTCAAAGCAAAAATAGTATTTTCTTATATCCAACTGTATTTTGACTTACGAGTTTTTTCAGAGATCATAGAATGGTAGGGGTTGGAAGGGACCTTTAGAGATCATGTCGTCCAACCCCCCTACAGAAGCAGGTTCACCTAGTCAGGTCACATAGGAACATGTCCAGGTGGGTCTTGACGACCTCCAAGGAAGGAGACTCCACAACCCCTCTGGGCAGCCTATTCCACTGCTTCATCACTCTCAGAGTGAAATAGTTTTTTCTTATATTTAAGTGGAACTTTTTATGTTCCGGCTTCATCCCGCTATCCATTGTCCTGTTGCTAGGTACTATAGAAAAAAGGGATGTCCCAACCTCCTGATACCCACAATTTAGAAATTTTTAAATATTAATAAGATCTCCCCTCAGTCTCTTCTTCTCCAGACTAAACAGCCCCAGTTCCCACAGCCTTTCCTCATATGAAAGATGTTCCAGTCCCCCGATCATCTTAGTGGCCCTGTGCTGGACTCTCTCCAGAAGTTCTCTGTCCCTCTTGAGCTGAGGAGCCCAGAACTGGACACAGGACTCCAGATGAGGCCTCACCAGGGTAGACTAGAGGGGGAGAAGAACCTCCCTTTACCTGCTGGCTACACTCTTCTTGATGCATCCCAGGAAATGCTATATACCTTTGATCCCACCTTTTCTCTCTGAATGCATCAGGCTTCAGGCTTGAGCTGTTGATTATTTTGGGAAGACCCCTGCATCTCACAGAATCACAAAATGGTAGAGATTGGAAGGGACCTCTAGAGATCATCTCGTCCAACCCATCCGCTCAAGCAGGTCTGTCTAGATCAGGTCAAGCAGGAAGGCGTCCTAGTGGGAAAACTTCCAGAAAAGAGGACTCCACATTCTCCCTTGCGAGCCTGTGCCAGGTCTCCCTCACTCTAATAGTAGTTTTTCCTTCAGTTGAACTTACTGTGTTTCACCTTTTGTCCCTTACCCTTTGTCATATCACTGGATATGACAGAAGAAAAGAAAAAAATGCCCCCCTCATCTTTAAAGTATCCATTTGGTTTGTCATGGTTTGACATGAAGCTGCTTCTGGGAAAGGGGAAGGGGTTGTAAAGATGACTCCTGTAAGAAGTTGCTCAAAACTCTCCCCAGCTCTGAGCCAGACTCACTTCTGGGGTTGAGCCACTTAGATGCCTCCATGATCTCTCTTTAAATAGAAGCTGGAAGAGAAGTCTTCCTGTTCTTTCCTTCTTTGGTCCCTTCTTTTCTGGCTAGTGGTAGTGCAAGGAGTGGGAAGAGAGAGAGAAGCAATCATGCGGACTTTAAGGTCAGTGATGAAAGAGAGGAGGAGGTGTGCTGGAGTAGAGACCCTCCTGCATCCTGCAGAGAGGACTGGTGAAGCTGAGATTTGTTTGCTAAAGAGATTTGTTTGTTAAAGACCCCACATCAGGAGCAATGACAGTGGCCAGAGGAGGCTGTGTACATATATATCCCATGTGAGGGACACCATATTCACAGAAGCTGTAATGATGGGGAAGAAGCCATGGTAAAGAAGCTCATTAAAATTATGCCCAGAAGAGGCCATGTACCGTGGGAGGAGCATGCTACCTGCAGAAGCTGCAAATGTGGGGAAAAATCCTCACCAGAGAAATTCACTAAGGACTGTGTTCCATGTGAGGGACTCTGTATCAGCAGAAGCTGCAGCTGCTGGGAACAACCCACACCAGAGAAGTTTGTGTTGCAGGGGAGGGACCCCGTATTGGAGCAGGGGGAAAATGTGAGGAGTCATTCTCCTCTGAGAAGAGAGAAGTGGCAGAGCCCATTTGTGAGAGACTGACCTCATGCCCAATTCCCTGTTCCCCTGAGCCACTGAGGGGGATGGAGGTAGAGATATTGGGAGCAGTGAGCTGGGCTCGAGAGGAAAGGAGGGTTGGGGGAGGGAGATTGTAAAGTGGTAGTTGTAATTTTCTCATCATCCTACTCCCTTTTTGTTTTTTGTTCTGTTCTGTTTCTTGTAGGTAGTAGAATAAACTGTCGTTCCTGACTTTCTAAGTGAAGTACTGGAGTCTGCTTTGCCCAGAACTGTAATTAACAGCAAGCCCTTCCTGCCCTTGTCTGAATCCACAACAACCTTGGTTATTTTTTTTCCTCCCACTTTACTGGGGCCTCTGCCATTCTAACGAGGGTGGGAGTGGATGAGGGGTACCGAATGAGAGACTGTTGTGGTGCTTCTGTGCTAGCTGGGCCAAACCATGACAAGGAGTTCCCTATAATCAGTGTTCAGTGAAGAACAGCTCTTCACCTAACTTATCTACCCCCTTCAGGATTTTGTAAATCTTTCCCTTGTCTCCTCTGAGGTATCTCTCCTCCAACTCCAACCTTTATAACCTTTCTACACAAAACAGCTTCTCCGACTTGTCAATCATTCTAGTTGTACTTCTCTGCCTCTCAGAGATGTGGAGACTGAAACTACCTACAGTTCAGTTAACAACTGACTTAATCCACAGTTCTTAACTATTGATTTAATCTTCCATGTAAAATCCTGGTAGATTAAAGTATGGATTTTCTTGAGTTTGACTGGTATAATATGTTAATGATTATGTGACTTAAATCTGTGCTTTAAAAAACATAAGATTTTAAAAGCTACATTATTCTTCTACCAGCAAGGTGCCCTGGAAATCGAGCACAGAGGAACTTAGCAATGCTATTCCCTTACTTTGGAGCCTAAGTCCCAGGCTGCAAACCTGATGTAGATGTTTATGAACCTCTATAGTAGCTAGCAGGATGTGGATGCCTCAAAATGGGATGTACAACAGGCAGCATATTGATACTTCAGTAGAAGCAGGTACAATTGAAGCAAGTTGCAATCTCATCTAGGTTTAGGCCTGTATCTTGAAACCATGACTAGCATTTCAGAATTTCCTCCTCATATTCCCAGATTGTCCCAGGCTCCTTTCTCCCTAAAAATGCTGCTGATAGATAAGACAGTGGTTTTCATCTCCTTTTTAACTTGCAAACCTGTAGTCCAAAGACAAGAGTCAAGTCAATGTTTCAGTGGCTGTGCTCCAGTCTCAAGAGTGGAACACAGGGCAAAACAGTGGAGTTGCAAAAACAGTACACTAAGTGTTGAGCATATCCCTGCCACTACCGCTCTCAAGGATTCCATGTGAACACAACTGGATTCAAAGTAGTGCAAAAACCAGGTGTTTATTTCTATTGTTTCCTTATTTATAAAAAGCATAAGCAGCATGCCAAATATGCCCCAACCCCTTCTGAAGTTGCAGAGACTTTAAATATTCACAAACTCCTCCAGAACACTTCTCCCCAATCCTCTCTCTTAAATGTCTTGACAACCTTGTCATGAGCAGTGTAGAAAATGAGGCATAGATTAGATTGTTTCCATGTGGAGGGAATGTAGCTGTAAATAAGTGGATTCAAAGAAAGTAGTTAAATGTACAGAAAAATAAATTCCCCCCAAAATACAGCACTGCTAATGATACAACATTTAGTTATATTTTCAAAGGTAGACTCTAACCAGTGCCAGTGTGAAGGTAGGCATTTGGTTTTGCTGGAAAGTGTGAAGTACCTGTTTGTAAAAGGTATCAGTTACCAAACGGGGACAGTTCTTTTCAATGTGTGTATTATTGATTTCAAAGCTGCAGAGTATTAAGCAATTGGCATTTTATATTGGACTTACATGTGCTGTGTGAGTTAGTGTGTGTTTCCATAACCTGTATGGTTTGAAAAATGATACTTAAGTGTTAGACTCATACTGTTGTCCTTAGAATACTGTTCAGTTTGTGGGTAATTTTTATTTTACCAAGCAACACACAAACATGACACTGAAAGAGAAGTTTACTTGTGCTGAGGATCAGGACAAATCCCTGAAGAACATCCAATGTAATAGTAAATAGTAATGACTGGAAAAAAATAATAGGAGGACATAGTAGGTTAGAACACTCTGCAGTTAGCAACCAAACTTTGAACAGGACTAAACATTGGTGATATTTCTTCTAGATTTCCTCTAACAGCCAGGTTCTTAATAGAAATATAATCAAAAGAAAAATCCTCTTCAGACTTGACATTGCCTTCTAGTATAGGCTTAGTTTATTTTCTCATGAACAGGAGGAAGCTTGCTATGATGTTTTTTCTTGTATTTCCAATACAGGGCCAGATTAGATTCAGCTCTGCTTTGTTTATAGGAACTAGTGGATGTTCAAGAAAAAGTTGTAAATGTATACAGGACACTTGCAGGCTTAAAGTCTACAGGTATTTGATTATTATCTGTGCTTTAGGTGGGTACACTTAATGATGTAAACCACTGACCTATCCTCCTAGCTTGTCTGATGTTAGAGACCTCTTGCCTCTTCTTAAGAAAATAAAGGGATTTGGAACAGACAGAGTGGTCAGTGAGAGAATAGTTTGCTACCCTGTCTCAGTGCAATTCAGAAGTGAGATACAGCTAAAGTGCAGATTCAGAAACTGCAAATCATTTATTTGTAGTGTTCTTAGTTACTTTTCTGTGAGATCATGCTATTAATTCTAAAGTTCTTGGTTTCTAACATTAAACTCGGGGTGAAGTTGAAGCTGCAGTTCTGAATTCCACCCAGGGTGATGAGAGCAGGAGAAAATATGCTGCAACTGTAGAGTTTTTTTTTTTGTTGTTCACTCTTGACGATTAACTGATCAGCTCAGAACGGTGCCCTTGCGCAAAGCATTGACACTGACAGCAACCTATTAGCTCTCAGCACCTTGGGCACAAGGGAAGTAGATAAAAATATAGAAAAGCATTTTCAACAAACCAGGAGATAAGAGGCAGTCAGATCTGCTATGTGCATACAGATTTTCACTGGAAACCCTCAGTGTTTAACTTAACCTGTGTGTGCAGGGCATGCACAAACATGAAGAAAATCTCCTGATAAAAAGACTAAGAATGGTATACGTGACACTTTTATTATAAGTAATGGAAAGATAACACTTGAAAAAGCATTTAATTGAGGCTTCACATTATGATTTCTCTGATGACAAACCTAGTTTAGAAAGGTTCTAGTCCTTTCAGTTTCAGTCTGCTTCCCTCTGCTAGACATAAATCACCGTCTCTTTTGTTGTGCCAGTGTAACTGTTTATACATTTCGGTGGTTTTTGGGGTTTTTTTGTTTTTTTTTTTTCTGAAATCATAAGTCTTATTATCTAGAGTTCATACTGTTTCCTGTTTTCAATCATGAATCCTTTTTCACTGACCTGGTTTACAGCAAACCCTCACAACAAATTGAATCCCATGATGAAGGATTAGGCTGCCTATTAGTGTTCAGCCTAACCATACCTACTGCTAAACTAATGAATTTGTCTCTGTTTTTGCACTCATGGAGACCAAATAACTGGTTCTGGGAGCTAAACCATCAAGAAAAATAATACTCCAATCAGCTCAAAGCCTGCTGGTTTCATATTCTCACCTGTCTCATGGTGGGGTATGCGTGTAAGGGAAGAGGAGAGGTGAATCCTCTTGTGCTTGATCAGCTTAGCTACAATGTGAAACAGTTCTTGTAGGGAGTAGTCATGTGTGGCAGGTGAGAACTGCCTTGAGATGCATTAAGTTAAGGAGTGACTGGGCAAAGTTTGCTGCTGGAAAATAGTACTGTGAGCTACAATATTGTTTAAAACTCAAACGGTATACAGCTGTTGGAATCACATGCCATTCACATGTTTCTCTTGGCTAAGGCTAAGTCCCTGGCTTTTTCCTTTACAGGTAGCAGTTGAAAGTCCCTGATAGTGATACAGGAGTATCTTCCTCTGGAGGTTTTCAACACTCACCTGGACACATTCCTGTGTAATCTAGGGGAACCTGCTTTAGCAAGGGTGTTGAACTAGATGATTTCTACCTTTCTGTGATTCTTCATTAGATCTTTATTTTTACTCTTATTGGAAGGGTTTTTTCCCCCCTTTAATTATGTCAAAAGCTGCACTAATATTAATATTGCTAATTAATATGTCAATATTATATTGCTCTCTAAGAGTCTGATTTTGCTTTTGTAATTTACACACAAAAAAAATGGAACTTGTTCAACAAATCCCAGTGGGAGTATCTTTTTAGGAGCTTTATGGGCAGAGAAGTAGCACATTCAGGGATTAAATTCTAAACTTAATGAAAATCTACCTCTTTTTGGGAACTTTCTTTCTAGTAAGGACAGGGTACACATTTTAAATGTCTTGTCATACAGGTTGTTGTGACTGTTGTCAGGTCTCTTTTTTTCCTGTTTCCATCATATAAAGAAAAAAAAAGAAATAGTTTAAAGAACACAATAATGTTCGTATTGTTGACTTTGTTATCTGACATATGAGGTAGAGCCAATATCTATTCTAAGCAGATGGAAGAGATAGAAACATGTGCAATTATTTAGATGTGCATAAACTATAGCTATTTTAAAGAAGCAGGGCTAGCTGGAACCCAAGTAGTCTTACTTGCATTTACTTTAGCCTGGAAGGCTTTTAGTTGCCTGTATTAACACTGCATAGCTAATTGGCTAGTCTTGTCTTGTTACTGTCAAGACTGTTTATGCAGTATAGATATTTGTTTGAGTTTTACTATTTTGGAATGCCCATTACAAAACAGAGCCTTGTTCTGAAGGTTGCAGCATGAATTCAAGTGTCCTTGCCAGGGAAATAGAGAACCTGCTCTGTCGTTGTTCCCATATTTGTTCTAATTAAAAGTGTGCTCAGTTTGTCTTCCTGCATGTCTGATGAGCTGAGCTCTGTCTCCCAAGCCTTGCTAAAAATTCCAGACAAACATTAATAATAAACACATGCATTTACAAACAAGACATACATCAATTAGTTTTCTTTATTTTTATTAGTGTGTTAATGGCTATGGAGTAGAAAATCCTTCATTCTTCCTTTCAGCTTTTCCTATTATACTGACCTTTGTAAATAAACAACTCTCTTGTTCAAGTGATTAACTTTCATTCCTTCTAATCAATGGCTGGTGTGAACTGTAGAAGGTATTTTTGCCTATATAGTTTTGGTAACTATGAGAGGAGATAAGGCAAGACAGTCTAGTTCTGCAAACAAGCCAGATGTCCTTTTCGTGTTTTTCACATAGCCAAACTCTTGTCATTTGGAAAATATCACAGACATGTTAATTTTATTTGCAAATCACCTCTCGCCTCTCTCATGATGATACTTAAATAGAGAAGGTTTCTAATGAACCTATTCTTTCATCATAGAAATGTACAAAGTGACTTATCTTTCTTCTACCCTATTGATAAAATACTTTTAAAATCGAAGTGTGATCCAAACTGAGCTCCTTGTTTTCTTGCATGCAAAAGGACTTGACTTATTACACTGTATCACAAATTATATTCTCTAGTATTTGATTTTTTTTGATCTCCAGAGTCCCCTTTTTCTTGGTAGAATGATATTTTAAAGGAAAGATGGCTTTGTCATATGGAGAACTATTTCACGTCAAACGCCATACTGAGTAGTTTAAATGTTCCAGTTTTGTAACTGGTTTTTCCTCCCAGCCATCTAACTTTTCTTGAACAGCCCTTTTACATTCTTTCTACTTATAAATAAAACGAAGATTTCAGTTTAAACTTCATAAACTGTAGTTTTTCTTTCTACTCTACCAAAGGTGATTTATTTATTTTTAGGATGTATAGAAACATTTTGTCAATTTCTTAGGTATCCTTTAAGAGCCAGCTAATCTAGGTAAACTGACATTTGATCAATTTCTTTATTTACATTCTGACCTTAACTATAATGCTTGAAATCACTTTACAGAGACAAATTAGTGTACATATTTAACAATAAAACAGTAGCATAAATATAAAGCCTCATTAAAGAGATAAGAAATGGATTTATTTCTAAATAGTCAATAAGCCAAGAGATTTCAGCTCTTGTGGAATTGAATGAGAACAGTGAAGAGCAATGTACAAAATTACTAGATATCTAAACAGACTTCTTAAAGAGGCTTCACATCATAGCTGAAGGAGGATGCAAATATATGTTGTGAGTAAAATGAATCAGTATGACTGTGCTAATGTTAAAAACCTCATGACCTATTGGTTTTTTTTTTCTGAGGTTTGCTTTTCTTTGAGGAATTTTCAAATGTAGTGGTTCCAGAACAGCTTTATGCTTCCTAGATGTGACCTTTGCTGTAAAAATTGTGTAAATAGGAGGCTTATGTTTTAGAGCTCCTGTCATTTTCTCATATTTTATTTTTCTAGGTTGAAATTGGGCATTTTTAAAAAATAGAATAAAAGTTGGACCAACACAGATGTTTCTGCAACCTTTTGGTGGAGACTTTTTGCAGGATGAAGGAATCGATATTTATAGATTCCTAGAATCATAGAATGGTTTGGGTTGCAAGGGACCTTGAAGTTTATTTAATTCTGCCCCCAGACCTGACATGGTCCACTAGACCACATTGCTCAGAGCCCCATTCAACCTGACCTTGAACACTTCCAGAGATGGGGCATCTACAAGCTCTTTGGGAAATCTGTTCTCTGAGACTCACCACTCCCATAGTGAAGAATTTCTTTCTTGCATCTAATGTAAATTGACCCTGTTTCAGTTTAAATCCGTTATCCCTTGTCCTATCACTTGTAAAAAGTGCCCTTGTAAAAAGCCCCACTCCAGTTTTCTTGCAGGCCCACTTTAGGCACTGGAAGGCTGCTATAAGGTCTGCCTGGAGCCTTCTCCTCTCCAGACTGAGCAACTTCAACTCTCTCAGCTTGTCTTGGTTGGAAATGTGCTTCAGCCTTCTGATCATCTTTATGACTTGTCTCTGGACTCACTCCAACAGCTCCATGTCTTTTTATGTTTGTACTCAAACTTCCATAACATCTCCATGGGCCTTTTGTACTTGAAAATAAACCCTACACTGTAGAATGATGGAAGAACATAAGACCACATTCATACAGTACAATAAAGGTGATTTTTTTTCTTCTTTCCAGAGTCTTCAACAGATATCTAGAGACAGATGTCTTTTTATTAATGTGTTAAAATAAGCAGGAGGAACTGGAGATGTAGGTGTGGATGTGGGGCTACAACCTCATTGCGGTCGCAGAGATGTGGTGGGACAGCTGCCATGACTGGAGCGCAGCCATGGAGGGTGATGTATTGTTCAGGAAAGACAGATTGACAAGGCGTGGAGGTGGAGTTGCTCTCTATGTGAGGGAACAATTAATGTGTACTGAACTGTGGCTGGGTGGGGATAAGGAGCGGGTAGAGTGCTTATGGGTAAAAATTAATGGCCAGGACAAGGCAGGTGATATTGTTGTAGGAGTTTGCTACAGGCCACCTGATCAGGAGGAGGATGTGGATGAGGCCTTCTACGAACAGCTGAGAGCTGCCTCACAATCACAGTCCCTGGTCCTCATGGGGGACTTCAACCACCCTGATATTCACTGGGATAACCACACAGCCAAGCACACGCAGTCCAGGAGGTTCCTACTGATTGTTGATGAAAATTTCCTGTCGCAAGTGATCGAGGAACCAAGAAGGAGGGATGTGCCGCTGGACCTGGTACTGACAAATAAGCCTGGTTGGGGATGTGAAGGTTGGAGACAACCTCAACTGCAGTGACCATGAGATGGTAGAGTTCAAGATCCTGTGTGGAAGAGGCAGAACGCAAAGCAGGACTGTGACCCTGGCTTTCAGGTGAGTTGACTTTGGCCTCTTCAAAGATCTACTTGGACGGGTCTCATATGATTCTAGAAGACAGAAGTGGCAATGAGAGCTGGTCAATCTTCAAGCACCACTTCCTCCAAGCCCAGGATCAGTGTGTCTCAATGTGCAAGGAAGGAGGAAAAGGAAGTAGGAGGCTCATCCATGGATGAGCAAGGATCTGCTGGGACAACACAGGCAGAAAGCAGTCATCTATGAGAGGTGGAAACAGGGGCTGGCTTCTTGGGAAGAGTATAGGAACATTGCCAGGGCATGCAGGGATGCAACTAGGAAGGCTAGAGCCCTTCCAGAATTAAACTTAGCCAAGGATGTTAAGGACAGTAAAAAGGCATTTTTCAAGTATATCACCAGCAGAAGGATGGCGAGCAGGAATGTGGGCCCACTGCTAAACGCTGAGGGTGCCCTGGTGTCTGTCTGCCCTGGATGCAGAAAAGGCTGAAGTACTGAATGCCTTCTTTGCTTCAGTCTTTACAGACAAGGCCGACATTTGGGAAGCCCAGTCCAGCAAGGATAACAGGATGGCCAGGACAGCAGAGGACTTGTGCTGGGTGGAAGAGGAAGAGGTTAAAGACCTATTGGCCAAGCTTAAGGCTCATAAGTCAATGGGTCCTGATGGGATGCATATGAGAGTGCTGAGGGAGCTGGCTGATATGATTACTAAGCCTCTCTCCATCATTTTTGAACATTCATGGAGGACAGGTGAAGTGCCTGAGGACTGGAGAAAGGCCAATATCACTCCAGTCTTCAAAGAGTCCAAGAAGGATGACCTGGGAAACTACAGGCTGGTCAACCTCACCTCCATCCCTGGAAAAGTGATGGAACAACTCATCCTGAATGTTGTCACTGAACATATGAAGGATAAGATGGTTATCAGGGGGAGTCAACATGGCTTCACCAAGGGGAAATCCTGTTTGACTAACCTGATATCCTTCTATGAGTGCATAACCGTCTGGCTGGATGAGGGGAGAGCAGTGGATATCATCTACCTTGACTTCAGCAAGGCTTTTCACACTGTCTCCCACAACATCCTCATAAGAAAGCTCAGACAGTGTGGCTTGGATGAGTGAACAGTGAGGTGGATTGAGAGCCGGCTGAATGACAGAGCCCAGAGGGTGATGATCAATGGCACAGAATTGAGATGGAGACCTGTGGCCAGTGGAATTCCACAGGGATCAGTTCTGGGGTCAGTCTTGTTCAACATCTTCATCAACGACCTGGATGAGGGGACAGAGTGTACCCTCAGCAAGTTGACTGATGACACCAAACTGGGAGGACTGGCTGATTCCTCAGAACGGTGTGCTGCCATTCAGCGGGATCTCAAATGGCTTAAGAGTTGGACAGAGAGGAACCTCATGAGGTTCAACAAGGACAAGTACAGAGACTTGTACCTTGGAAGGAACAACCCCATGCACCGGTACAGGCTGGGAGTCGAACTGCTGAAAAGCAGCTCTGCAGAGAGAGACCTGGGAGTCCTGATTGATAATAAACTAAATATGAGCCAGCAATGTGCCCTCGTGGAAAAGGCCAATGGCATCCTGGGATGCATCAAGAAGAGTGTGGCCAACAGGTCAAGGGAGGTTCTTCTCCCCCTGTACTCTGCCCTGGTGAGGCCTCATCTGGAGTCCTGTGTCTAATTCTGGACTCCTCAGCTGAAGAGGGACAGGGAAGAGCTGGAGAGAGTCCAGCACAGGGCCACTAAGTTGATCAGGGGGCTGGAACATCTTTCATATGAGGAAAGGCTGCGGGAACTGGGGCTGTTTAGTCTGGAGAAGAGGAGATTGAGGGAGATCTTATTAACATTTACAAATATCTAAATAGTGGGTGTCAGGAGGTTGGGACATCCCTTTTTTCTATAGTAGCTAGCCACAGGACAAGGGGTAATGGAATGAGGCTGGAACACAAAAAGTTCCACTTAAATATAAGAAAAAACTATTTCACTGTGACAGTTAGGGAGCACTGGCAAAGGCTGCCCAGCGGGGTTGTGGAGTCTCCTTCCTTGGAGGTCTTCAAGACCCGCCTGGACATGTCCTATGCGAACTAATCTAGGTGAACCTGCTTCTGCAGGGGGATTGGACTAGATGATCTCTAAAGGTCCCTTCCAACCCCTACCATTCTATGAATTCTACCATTCTTCCAACCCCTATGATTCTATGAAAATATACATAACATTATATCCCTTTTATATTCCCTTTTTTGATCACTGCCTAACTCTTAAATATCCTTCACAATACTCTTCTATATTGCTTCTCTGTGGAGCAGATAGATAAGGGCTTTCTGACAAGAGTATTGTGTGGTAAATAGATAATATCAGAAAAGGTTTTAAATAAACAAGTAATTTGTATGAGCAAACTGACACAATCCCTAAAGAGATGCTCAGAAGAAATGGTCAACATCTGAAATACAGCTAGAGGTATCTGTTGCTCCATGAATTATGGATACACACGCAGTGGTGGATAGGCATGTGTGTAACACCTATTAATCCTTCAAGGTGGCCTGGCTGAAACCCTCTGCATGCATTGTACTGTCTGTTGTGCTGAGTGCCTGCAGGCACAGTAATGCTCTGATGCTTCTGCCCACATGAGCAGTCACTGGTGAGCTTCTGTATCTTCTCTGCAGTGTTAGCAGCCTGCAGATATATGTTTAGTTGAACTATTTCAGGCAGACACAGTGAGGCAGCTGGGGAGAGGATTTTATTTGGTCAAATAACTAATCATATTGTGGGCCTCAGCTCCTAGGGTTCAGAAAAGACTCTCTGGTAACCAAATGGCCATAATGGGGCATCAGACATTTGATAGCCTTTACCATAGTTGTACTTTTACAATTTGGAAAATAAGTGCCCATTTGAAATTTATCATGCTGCACATTTTCAAGCAATAGAAATCCTCAGCTGCCTGTGGCATTCTCATAGCTGCAAAATCTACAGATGGTTGACTTTTGAAATGATTTCTGAATAGGTTCACATGCTTTGGGTAGCAATTGTAGCTTCACTGAAGTTTAAAACCCGCTTACAGTGCAATGTCAACTAAAATACTAGCAGACTGCTACACTTTTCCCTGGCCTTTGTATGCTAGATGGATTATTGCTGCTAGACCTGTAAAAGGTGTACACTAAAATATTAATTCTATCAATTTACTTTATAACTTAATGCATTATTAGTGATTTTTCATATGAAAAAGCAAAATCTCTATAGTGGGCTCTGCAGATCTTGTTGGACAGTTAGCACTGTCATAGCCCTGGTTCAATGTGAGAGTGCTCTGAATATCTGTTATCACCTTCCTAGGATGAATTGGTATGATTTTTAAGGCTGAGCTGCATCATTCATATCAAATTACCCAGGAAATTTCAAAGGCTTTGGGTAGTCAATCACTTAGCCTTTCGGGACTTGTGAATTGAAAGACTGTCAAGACCACACATGCTGTTTCCTTATGTTTTTTTGGTTGCTTGGCTATTATAGGGAATTTACCCTTGGGCTGGTAGGACAGATTTGCCTAGATGACATTCTGTCACTAGCAACAAAACCCACTATATCCCCATGAGCATTAGAAATAATTGATGAGGAAGTTCAACTTTCATCACCTTCTTAGTGTGTGAGCTGGCTCTACTTTTGTTTGCAGTTTTACAACATTTTCTTGAGATCAGACTGGGTTCTCCTCAGGCCTAAGATGGAGTGTGATTAAAAAAAACAATAAGTTATTGGGATTTTTTTTTTTTTTTGAATAATCACATAAATATGAATAAATAAAAGAACCCCCAGGATCTCTAATCTGTGAAACGTTATGTAACTTATAGTAAAGCTCTTTAGTGCCTAAATATTTTTTTTCCTGTCTGAACACAATAAACAGATGCTCCTAGCATATTATCATGGGTTTCAAGATTATTGTTTTTTGCTTTCATTTGTCAAAACATTCTGTCATTTAAAGGGACTGGCCTCAAGTGTGCTGTGGGCACTTTTGTTGTTTTCATGAGTTATGGTCCACTGATTGTGATTTTTTTAAATGATCTGTCAGGTTACTTTTAGTCATTAGATGGTTGCTGTTTGTTACTAGTTTGACAAATGAAAATATTCAACTGATGACCCTATTCTCCTTTCAGGCCCGAGAGACAAAAGGGGGCACTTGATGATGTTATCAAGGCTAGGAAACCTTGTGACAGAATACTCCTGAATTGTCATTGTTGCCTGTCAGCAATTTATAATTGGTGCTGTGTGCTAACAGATGTAATGATTCATTAATTAAATCATTTGGAGAAGAAGGATTCAGGAAATTTACAACTGTCATCTGAACATAAACTTAAGCTATATTGTGCTCCTTGTTATGAAATTTGGAAGACAAATTTGTTAATGATTGTACCACACTTTTCCAATTTTTAACTCATGATCATAATGTATAAAAGCTGAAATGATGTAATTTCTGGAGGGATTTTAAAAAATATTAATTTTTTAAAAAGTAGCAGTTATAATTTATAGGAAATAACAACGATTAGAACAATATACATCTTCTTATGTACCTTCAAGGGAGATATTTAATTTCTTGATTGTTTATGACTATGAGAAATGCCAGAGGAAAAATTGAATTGATATATAGATGTGGAGCTACAATCTAACCCTGTAGGGAAGCTTAGGTAGAGATAAAACGAGTATATTGATAATACAGGCACAGCAATTTTTTTTGTGAGACAATTAGGTGGGTCAGTTTGAAAATAATGCAAGTCTCAGCTGGTTCAGAGAACATTGTCATTTAGTGGTTTTGCATATTATCCTACCATCGTATTCAACAAGTCTTGACATTAATTGGAAGAAAAAAACCATGTCTTGTTCTTTAGGAAAAGAACCAGAATTATTTTTCACAATGTCTGCTTTCTCTGAACACAACTATGAATACAACTCTGTCTTCAAAAGTGATTTGATGTGTTTGAAAAAATCATAAAATTTTCTTCACCTTTTAAAGTATGTTTTTGATACCGACTGCGCAAGTTTGCTTGCAATTTATGTAGACATGGATTAGTAAGGAACATTATGATTTTGGTCCCTTTTCAAGAACTTTAAAAGTCCCTGGGAATACAAAAACATGACAGATTGCCTGAAAGTTTGCAGTAAACACTGGTTTCAAAAGCTTGCAACAGTCTCCATCTGTTCACTGAACACTTGAAAAGGCTCACAGAGCCTATGCAGTAATACAAAGATACCTGTGACGGCAGATCTTTTCTTGGGAGGATTATTTAATTTCACTTATGCTGTTTGGGGACAAGAAACTTCCTAATTACTTATTAAAAGGCTTTTTGTTTTACTTTGTTTTCAGTTAAGACAGTCATTCAAGTGGTTTCCATTTCAGAGTCTTTTTTTACATGTACTGTAGCATCTTTTCTCAAAAGTTCAGCAACAAGTAAATGAGAAATTTTCAGGAATTAAGTGCATCAGCTTTTTGAGCTAGTTTCTAGCAGAAGTGATTCACACAGGGCTGTGATACTGTCAATACATGCATACCAATCTTCAGTCACAGTGCTTACAAATTTAACTCTTGCATCAGACACTTACATACTAAGTTGAAATAATAGTGAACATCATACAAAAGTATTTTCAAATAATTTAGTGACACGTACTTTATACATAAAAGAATTTCTGTTGATTAGTTATTCTTAACCTGTATGGTATCTGCCTTGTAAAATACTTTTTCCTCTTGTGTTTAGGAGAAAGTTTTTAGAGGAATGGATCTTATAAAGTTTGGTTTGTGACAACATCTGTTTTATTTACTGGATAATTGACAGATGAGAATGATATCCCACTTCTTTGTAATGTTGCTTTCCTTCATGATTAATTTCACAGAAACACAGAGTCACAAAATGGTAGGAGTTGGAAGGGACCTTTAGAGATCATCTAGTCCAACTCCCCTGCAGAAGCATGTCTACTTGGATCAGGTCACATAGGAACTCATCCAACTCATCCAAGCCATGCTGCCTGAGCGTTCTGATGAGGATATTATGGGAGACAGTGTCAAAAGCCTTGCTGAAGTCAAGGTAGATGACAGCTGCTACTCTCCCCTCATCTAGTCAGCCAGTTATGAACTCGTAGAAGGCTATCAGGTTGGTCAAACAGGATTTCCCCTTGGTGGAGCCATGTTGACTTCCCCTGATAACTGCCTTTTCCTTCATGTGTTTAGCGACAACATTCAGGATGAGTTGTTCCATCACTTTTCCAGGGATGGAGGTGAGGCTGATCAGCCTAGAGTTTCCTGGGTCATCCTTCTTGGCCTTTTTGAAGACTGGAGTGACATTGGCCTTTCTCCAGTCCTCAGGCACTTCATCTGTCCTCCATGAATGTTCAAAAATGATGGAGAGAGGCTTAGCATCATATCAGCCAGTTCCCTCAACACTCTCATATGCATCCCATCAGGACCCACTAACTTACGAGCATCATGACTTAAAGCTTTCAGTGGAATATTTTCAGATCTAGATTCTCATAAATGAAGCTACTTAGGAGTAACATAAACTGCAATGCTTTTCATGATGATAGAAATGTTAGACACACTAGAAATTGCCTCCATGTTAAAATTTCGTACTTTTGTCAGGTTAAAACATTCAGATAGCATATATTATAAAAACACAATTGGTAGCTTTCTGATATCGTGTTTTCCTGATAGTGAAATAACTTTCTGTTTAACACCAAGAAAAAAACTTCATTTTTTTCCCCCATTATCCCACACCTGTAATAAAAATGTCCAGCTTTCATCAGGGAGGAACTTCAATTAGTTTTGAAATTGTACAAGAAAAATTCTGAGAAAAAAATTCAACAACGACAACAACAACAAAATCAATTTACAAATAGTAAAACTGATCAGTCACCAGAAGTTTTTTTGGTGTGACAGTAACTATCAATTCATAGAAGGCAAGATTCTACCAAAAAAAAATTCAGTATCTATCCCAGGGAAATCACAGAAACACTCATTCTCTTTGACAGTAAATATATCCAACTAGAAACTAAGGGGTTTGTTATGTAGAGGCTTTTGAGATTGGGCACAGAATGCACTAAGTTAATGCTGATGGTCTTGTTACATGTGTTACATGTTGCACATGCTACAGGATTTATCTATCATCTCCTGATGATTAAGCAGCTGCTGTAAATGTCAGGGACTGCTGGAGGACTGCGCTCAGCTGTCCTACTAAAAAGACGTTGGTCTTCTGTAGGCACAACTTCTAATTCACCTACTCAGTTGCTTGGATGGCTTCTGCTATCATTTTAGGTATCTAGATGTGCATATAAATGTGAACAAATAATGGTGGACTCCCTATATGTTGACTGGAGAGAAGCAGATCAAATGAATCACTCTGAGGAGGGATCTTAGGTGACTACTTCAGAATAAGATGACTTTCTTTCATTACCAAGTGAGGTACCTGTTAATTCATTGTATTTAGAAAGAGGCTGAGGTGACCAGGTTGGATTTAGCTTTCTAACGAATTTTACCTGATGTTAGTCTGTTTGGACAGACAGCTGCCGTATTGTAGAAAAAGTATTACCATTTCAGGAAAAACAATCTGTAAATTTTTATCTGTTCAGCTGTCAGATATGTCAAAATATCTGTTTTAAAGTTTCTTTGCATATATCATTAGTTCATTTGGACAGTGTAACAATTTTCTGATGTACTATTGTTCAGAGAAATCCTGTTTGTTCATTAAAGCATTAAGTATCTTCTTGGAGAAGAAGTTAAGAGGCTGGAAGAGAATAGTGCTTGAGTGGTATGTAATTCCAGCAAAACCACAAGATCTGATGCTTCAAAATATTTTGCTTACCTTCCTGTATCTTCTCTTTCAGCCCTCATCTGCATTTAAGTGATCTTTCTTAAGCTTGTGCAAATTTTCTGCAAAGTGGCTTTGTGGCAGTTGTTTAAGAGAAAAGGGAAAGATTTCCTTGCCTGCAAAGTTAACTGGGCTGTTTCTGTCTCATAAATTTAGACCAAGGTTTCATTCTGAATGGAAACACTAAGATTATAATTTCCTGGCTTTAAATTTTTGTAATTAACAAAGATAGAAAGACATTACTGTGACAACAAAAAAAGCGTCTTTGGGATGGTTTAGGCAAACATCTTTCCTAAATGAGACACATAACTAAGCATACATTTTTGTATCAGAAAGGATTATCTGACTTTTTGAGGTCCTGTTTAGTCCTATAAGCCTATGGCAACTCAGTTTCTATTGCATTAATTTAGGTTACTGTTTGAACAGCTATAACCAAGTGTTTTCATCATGGCTACTTGAGTTCTTCACAGATGTTTGAAATTACTTATTATTTATTACACACAACTCGTAAAATTCTAACTATGGTGTTTCAACTCCTGAAACATTTCTGAGCTAGCCTAATAGCCTATGATGTTGGGGTGATACATCAAACCTTTGGCAGGTAAAGGTGGGAACAGAGGTTTCATGTGTGGTCTCCAGGTCTCCAAGCTTGCTCTATTTCTGTTTTCCCCTCTAATAACCTCACTTAAAGTAGCTGTAAAACAAAGTACTGATGACACTGGAATTTAATGGAGCAATGGACTTAAATGTAGCCCACTCTTTGGGCACTGGGGAATGTAATGGTGCTTAAAAAATAGCGTAAGTATATGAGTATGTAAACTTCAGAAGCAGGGAAGTGGAAATGTTTTGTTTTGCTAAAATAAAGAGTTAGGTCTATAATATGCACAGAGTACACTTTAACAAAACTTCTAAGAAAAATCTTTGATTGTGATCTCACAATTTTCTTTCAAAAAACACAATACTTGTTACGGAACCTCTATGTCAAGAAAGGTCTGAAATCCATAATGTACATGTAATAAACACTGGCTAAAAATTGAGTTCCTTAGCTGTGTAAAATCTGAAGTTAGAATCCTTTCTTGTGCAGGAAATATACCACAAGCATTAGTCTCTTGCTACATTCCACACCTTTACAGAAAATCCATAACCTTTATGGCACAACAACACACAACATAAGGCAAGTATCAGTGAAGATTATCAGTGTCTGAGAGAAAGAAAGATCACAGAAGTCAATTAAGTATTTTAGTTTAACTTTGATTTTTTTTTCATTACTGAGGGAAGAAAAACTATTCCAGACAAACAATTTTGAAAGATATTTGATACTGCAACATCAGCCAGATATGCTAATCTGGCTGATGCATTGCTAAGCATTGCTCCTGAACATCTCAAGCCTTTTGGTTTATTATGGTTTATTTAAACTTCAAAACTGGAGATATTTCTGACTCCATAGGCATTATCAATATCTTTGTGCCATACATGCACCATGTAGTCAGAGATTACTAATATTATTAAACACATAATTAATCCCTTGGGATAGAGTAATTAATTTACCTTTTCAAATGTGCTAACCTATAATTTAAAAATATATATTCACCTCTTTATGTATTTAATGTCCACATGTCTTGAATTCTTACTCTACATGAAATTCCTCTGATTTCATTGTTTTGTGTGGCTAAAACTGTATTCTTAGCTCTTTTTTTCACTGAGCATTACATCTGTGCCTCCTTTTTTTCCCCCCATAATTCCTGATAAATTGGAAAAAAAAAAAAACCCTCAAACAAATCAGAAGGAAAACAAACAAAAAGTCCCTTTTTTGTGTCTCTTTGAATGAAGTAGTAATTTATTTTTCCCAGATTCCGAATGTGTAAGTAATCTGCTTTGATTATTGGAAATATTGAATTGCTCTATGAAAATACAAAACATGGAGTCTTTGTTAATTCATATGTAAATTACAAGTGTATTTTACCTCCCATATTTTATAGACATTTGACATTCTGCCAACCATGTTTTCATCTATAAAACATATAGTATTTTACTTTTAATTGCAGGAGATGTTTATTTTGGACCTGACATTTTTTTATTCTATAATCTCTGCTCCCCAAATTGCTGAAGTCTTTACCTAAGAGAATCTCTTCCTATGAATAAAATTACACTTTTCACTTTTAAAATTTGTATAGGCATTTCTGTATTATTTAAAATCCCAATAGGAGTTGACTCAGTCTAATAAATGCAACTGCATTTCCTTTAGTTTTCCTCAGTCCAGAAAAGATGATGGATATGTTCCATTATTATCAAATAACTTTGAAAAGTGCTTAAGTAAACTTTTGTCTTTTTTTTTTGTTGTTGCCAGTAGATTTTTATTATTTTTTAATTTCTGATCTGGTGAAAATGGAGAAAAAGAAAATAGTATGGTGTAAAAGTCAAATGAATTTCAAACTAAGAAATGTGTTCTCAAGAGCAATTGACCCAAACTAGTAATTACTTATACTATACTTGCACTGAAAAGAAAGCAGAAGGACATCCCTCTAAGACTTCCAACTAATTACTGTTCTAGAAGTTCAGACAGTTCGCATAAATCTGAATGTCATAACATGACAATAGAGATAATGGACAGGAGTTTTATATTTATTTCTTTGCTTAGTAAGTTTGCAGATGACACCAAGCTGCGTGGAAGTGTTGCCCTGCTTTGGGACAGGGAAGGTCTACAGAGAGGTCTAGATAGGCTGCATGGATGGGCCAAGGCTAATGTCCTAAGTTTCAATAAGGCCAAGTGCTGGGTCCTGTGCTTGAGCTACAACAACCCCCAGAACTGCTACAGGCTTGGGGAGGTGGCTGGAAAGCTGCCAGGCAGAGAGACCTGGGAGTGTTGATTGACAGCAGCTGAATATGAGCCAGCAGTGTGCCCAGGTGACCAAGAAGGCCAATGGCATCCTGGCCTGTACAAGAAACGGTGTTCTCAGCAGAATTAGGGAGGTGATCATTCCTCTGTACTTGGCTTTGGTGAGGCTACATCTCAAATACTGTGTCCAGTTTTGGGCTCCTCTCTACAAGGACATTGAGGTGCTGGAGAGATCCAGAGGCAGTCTACCAAGCTAGTAAAGGATTTGGAGCACGTCTCATATGAGGAACAGCTGAGGGATCTGAGGCTGTTTAGCTTGGAGAAAAGAAGGCTCAGGGGAGACCTTAACGCTCTCTACAACTGCGGAGAAGAAGTTGTAGTGAGGCGAGAGTTGGTCTGTTCTCCTTAGTAACAAGCAATAGAACAGGAGGAAACAGCCTCAAGTTGTGCCAGGGGAGGTTCAGGCTGGATATTGGGAGGAATTTCTTTACTCAAAGGGTTGTCAGGTATTAGAATGGCCTGCCCAGGGAGATGGTGGAGTCACTGTCCCTGGAGTTGTTTAAAAGACAGGTGGATGTTGCACTTAGGGAAATGGTCTAGTGATTGATAGGGCTGGGACAAAGGCTGGACTTGATGATCTTAAAGGTCTATCGTTCTACGCTTGCTAGGACATAATTTCCAAATAGACAGTAATGCTTCCTACCGCAGTAAAGTCACTGTGAAAAGCAAGAATTGATTACTATCTAACACAACCATGTCACTGAAAAAAGAGAGTGAACAGCTGTTGTGTTCCGTGAGCTTATTATGGAAGCATTTGTTATTTCCCTCTTAGTTTGATGTGGAGAATAAAGTAAGTGAAACAAATGAAATGTTTGATCTTAGGCTTAACCTTATCTACTGCTGAAAAAAATCCTAGAAGAGAAAAAAAGTATCTAGTTATAAGTCGAAGCCACTTTAGCATCAGCAGCGTGCTCACTGGGCATTTTAGCAGAACAGGGTTGCAACTTTCAAGGCTTTGCAGTATGTTCAGGTTGCTAGTTCCCTCAGGTGCAATTAATTCTTTCTTAGGTAGTCTATACCCAAATGTTTATCTATTGTATAGTCCGTCTACTTGTAGTCCCCCACCCTTTCTCAGATCATAGAATCATAGAATCATAGAATGGTAGCTCTTTTCTAGACTAAACAGCCCCAGTTCCTGCAGTCTTTCCTCGTATGAAAGACGTTCCAGTCCCTTGATCATCTTGGTGGCCCTGTGCTGGACTCTCTCCAGCAGTTCCCTGTCCCTCTTGAGCTGAGGAGCCCAGAATTAGACACAGGACTCCAGATGAGGCCTCATCAGGGCAGAGTAGAGGGGGAGCAGAACCTCTCTTGACCTACTGGCCACACTCTTCTTGATGCATCCCAGGATGCCATTGGCCTTCTTGGCCACGAGGGCACATTGCTGGCTCATGGCTAGTTTATTATCAATCATGCAAGCAGGCCCTAGCAATCTGCTTAATAACTTGCAGTTTTGGGCAATAAGTCTGTGAAGAGTAACCTGAATTGTTTGTTTCACTTTAATGAGCAGAAAATATTGTAGACCTCTTGACATTCAAGTAGCTACACCAACTCCAACCTCTCTAGTCTGCTATTGAATGAGGATGTGAAAGACAGTGTGAGTTTTTACATTATTTCCAACTAGATAAACTTTGATTATATAATCTACCTAATAATAATCAAGGTATTGGATACCTTATCTTAGTATAAGATATGTCATGTGTATATATCTCAGTATATACACTACACATAGATATTATATATCTACCATAGTTGAAATACTAAGTTCATGTAACCATTTGGGGTGTGATTTGAAAGGAATTTGAAGGTTTTTATGAGACTTCAGGGTGTACATGCCCATTCATACTGGTATCAATATCTGGGAAGTTTAAAATTGTGTTAACATGTGAGTTTATTTAAAATACAGTTAGCTATGGTGAATGAAAACGTCTAAATATTGTCTCAGTGTTGTTATCTATAACATTATCTATGCTGTGTTTTTTTGTAATAGAATCCAGCCCACAGGATCATGTGTAATTTTCATATTAATTTTTAATTAAACCCCCTTTTTATGTTCTAAGAAAACTGATACACAAAACAGGACGAGAGAGGGGAAAGAAAAGGCTTAAAGAAAAAAAATATGCTGAAAGACTCTTTTGAGCACTCTATACATGTATATTAATTCTGACCTGAAAGACTGGTATGCCATTTTTCAACAGCAACTTTCAGCAGTTCCATGTATTTTTTTTTCTCAAAATTTACAAACAATGCATTGGACATAATGATCTCTTTTTGGACCTTAGATAAGACTTCTCAGGAGAGAAAGCTTTCAATGTGTGAGCTAAAACAAGGGCAACAATAACCAAATCACTCTGTAATAAAATTTGCCTCATTGCTTTTAAGAACTAGCAGATGGTTTCAACTTTATCTCCCACTGGAGACAAGCTGATTGAATTCACTCCTTGGTTAATGGCTGCTATTTGTGCAAATGAAGATAAAGGAACTAAGCTAAAGACTAGCTATTCCTACCTAGCCAAGTATCAGAAAAGGTTCTGCATGTATGACCAATGGTCTCATTTGTAAAAGTTGCTTTTTTTCATGCCTTTGATGGCTGGCAGTAGGTAATCTTTCTTACAATGTGTGAGTAGGACAGTATAGTGGTTTCCTGCCTCACTGAATACAGTCAATTTCAGCCATATATATGTCTGATGAACAGAAAATATTTAAAAACAAATTCATCAAGCCCTCTTGGTCCCTAGCTCTAATATAGGCACCTAAGAGACTGCTGAAATAAATAATTCAAGCTAGAGTTAGCCTCTAACACAGTTTTGTGGATGTGAATCTTACTACAGAAACCAAATTTACTGGATCTATGATGTGCATCAGTGTTGGTTAAATCAGCTGGGTGCCAGTAGGAATATACAGGAAAACTGCCCATTGCAGGCTACACTTTGTTACTTAAAATGCAGAGAGATAAGATTTGAAAAGTTTTAGATGATCTATCAGTGGAGTATTTGTACTGGGAAATAGTTGCTGCAGATTTCTTCTCATTATTACCAACAGCCTATTCATAGCATGTGGCTGAGTTGTCAGACCTACATATAGTCTAATCAAGAAGAATATTTTTGTTTGAGGCTGACCCAAGACCCCTTGGTGGTTTAAAAGTGCAGAATCATTACTGAAAAAAATGTCACTGGGAGATGACAACCTGTCTGGATCCTAGCCTCTGTCCTACCTGATCAGTGCAGCTGGTAGCCACTGTAGGGCTGGCTGCTGGATGGTCTTCCAAGTTGATGACCCTAGAATTAGGTCTCAATCATCTTTTCACTGAGAATTTTACAACTTTTTATTTTTATTTTGAACTGGAACCAAACGTCAGAATGCCAGTGTGAAACTGGACTTTGGTCAGTTGCTAGGGAGGCCACTAGCATGACAAGAAAGCGACTATCTCCAGGAAGATCTTTGACTTCCTTGCTCTGATACTTGTCCACAATATATTGCTACTGCTACAGTAGATACAAGACACAAGGTCACAATAGTATTATGATTTAGGTACAGTAGCAGTGAATTGACACACAGGGAGACCCTTTAATTTATACCACTGATCACATGGAAGCACACAGTATGTTGATAGAAAGGACAAAGAGAGAGAAGGCAGTTTTAATTACTTATATTTTATAAATGTCTATGTATGTGCTCCCATGCATAAAAGCAATTAGATCTCCTAAGTAAACTGAATTCAGATAGACAACAGCATGACCAAATGAAATAAGAACATATTTTTAATTGTTATTTGTACAGTATTCTCATTGTGTGAAGCCCTGCGTGGCACAGCACCTTTCATCTGAATACCTTCAAGGTGTGTACAAAATCTGGTTAATGAAAATGCTGAAATCACCCTGTCATTGTGCATGGATGGAAATAGGATATGAGCCACAGTAAACACTGGCAAATTTGTGTAGTTAGTCTTGCCAGAGATCTAGGCTTGACCCATACGTTTTGGAATTTAGATCAGATCCACAAAAGCCTACACACCAGACTGGTGAATACTCTGGTTGCCCAGGACTGAAGGACATCCACTGTAAATACATAGTGCAGGTTGTGTATCAAAAGGAACCAGGATTAATGGCTCTCTGTGTTCAGATAGGTCTGGCAAGTCTATGTACAACACATGTCTGCTGAAGTCTGGAGTTTGTGTCTCCTTATTTTGTTGCAGTTATGTCTCAGAGAGAGTGTTCTAGCTTAGAAGTTAGGGACACTCAATGTGTATCTGCGTACATGAGTATTAGCTTTGCTTTGTTTCCAGGAAAAGAGAATATTAACTGAGCTATGGGATTGTGTTCACACAGCTATGAGATTGATGGGCAGTACCTGGCTCCCATATCTTCAGTCATCAGGAGCATCGTCCAGAGAAATTTCTGCCTGATGTGTACTTTTGGTAGTCCTAATGAGAAAGTCTCTTTGTAGTCAATAAAATTGTTGTGTCCTCTGTAAGTGAAAGTGATGTTCCATTTTCTCTTTAATTGCTGGTACCCTATCACCTCATTATGAAAATGAATTCTTACAAGCATCCATGCATAAACCATGAGATAGAAATCACATAGGAAGAATCAGGAATGTGTAAAAATGGTGCATCTGTGGGAGAATTCTGTTAAAATATATTTTTACAGAGAAGAAGCTGTCAGTTGGGTGGGTATTTAATCTTTTGTCCTCAAGCAGAAGCCAATGTGAGACACAATATATCTTCAGGTGCTTTCAAAGCAATGCCATTCTTTAAAGGGGCAAAGAAAGGGGAGGGACACTGGGAGACACAAAGGCAATCAAAGGAGAAATAATGAAAGAAGAAATGTTTGAAAAACAGTAAGATGTTCACAAGCTGCAAAGAGCTTGAACAACTGCCAAACTGATCCAAGGAAAGGCATCTAATCCTATTAATCTCTTGCTTCATCAGGGGAAAATGCTGGACAAGAGGAAACATTTTCTGTGTAGTATAACACAGTAAGCACTTCAGTAAAAGCTCTGCTCCAGGCTACAAGCTGAATAGTGACCTACTGAAATTATTTAAACTGAGAACCATGACAAGAATTCCACATTTTTCTATCTAGGAAAACAGCTTTATCACTCACATGATCTAAAATACGCTGAAGTATTTATTTTTTGTACATGGTCTTATTTTTTTCAAGATTTACATGTTTTTCTCCACCACATTAGTTTTGGAAATGTGAATCAGTGTTTATGCTTCTGACAGAAAATATAATTATTTTTACTTGTTTGTATCCATTCTCCTTCTTAAAAGGAATTATGTGACAAAATCATTCAGATTAAGTTTCTCTGCTGTGGGCAGATACGGCTTTCACTTTTAATAAAAAAAAAGCATTGTGATTTTCCTTTTTTGTTGTATCATCACAAAAATGCTAGGTTAATCTATCTAAGCAGATATTCAACACTGTGATATGTATTGTAACAATATAGTCCAATGTTGTCTCTGTTAAGAAACAGAAGAGAAGACCATGGTTTTATATTGCTATGCTTTAAAGATTCTTTAGGGTCTCTAACTCACCCAACAAGATTGTTCCCATGTATGCTGGAGAGTTAACATTAAAAATTGTAGTTGTGCTTTAAAAGCACAACACCTCGGTGTGCAAGTGTGGTAGTTCGAGCCTGGCTGGATGCCAGGTGCCCACCACACCGCTTTATCCCCCACCTCCTCAGCAAGCCAGGGAAGGGGAGAAAATAAGATGTTAAAATAAAATGAGAAAATAAGATGTCTCGTGGGTTGAGATAAAAGCAGTTTAATAAATAAGCAGCAAAGCCGCGCGCGCGGGAAGCAAAGCAAAAGCAGATAAGCTGTTACTCTCTACTTCCCATCAGCAGCGATGTCCGGCCACCTCCCGAGAAGCAGGGCTGCAGTACGCGTAGCGGTTGCTTTGGGAAGGCCAGAAATGAATCTCGCCTCCCCTTCCTGCTCCTCTCCCCCAGTTTATATTCCTGAGCTGATGTCATATGGTATGGAATATCTCCTTGGTCAGCCTGGGTCAGCTGTCCTGGCCATAGTCCCTCCCAAGATCATGCCCACTCACAGCTATTGGTGAAGGTGGGGGAAGGAATGCTGGAGGGACAGCCCTGATGTTGTGCAAGCGGTAGTCATAATTGATATCAACAGTAAGCACAGCACTGCAGGAGCTGCTGTGGAAAATTGCTACCATCCCAGACCCACTACAGCAAGGATGTCCAAATGGATGCAGCTTAACAGTCACTGGCCAAATCTCGGAACAGGCAATGACTGATCTGGACTGACCAGCCCAGAAGAAGACTGGGAAATAGAGGATGGTGAATTACTAGAAAATGTATATATGTGATGACTTTTCTTCAGTGCACCATGATTTAACAGCCATTTAGCACAGCAAGAGGAAAGATGCAGAAGCCTTGTTAAAGACTTCTATATGCAGTTCTGTTTCTCTCAAGCAAATAAATACAAAACTTACACATGCTATGCATTAGATATTATTGCCTAGAACACAAAGGCCACAGAAGGATTTAATAATAAGGATTTAACCTACAAGTATCTGTAGAAATGACTTTAAAGTTATATAGATTTTAATAATGAATTATCTCTTCTTTATGCATTTTTAATAGGTCTGTGGTACCCTATAGTAAGCACGACATTTTCACTGAAATTGAATAAATCCAAAGTTTGATAGAAGTGATGTAGTGCTAATGTTTTTCCCTGAAGAACTACATATTTGGAAATGTTAAGTTACTATGGGAGGCTGCTACACCACTTTTGATCTGAGCTTTGAAAAACAGCCATTCAGGATAGTGCAGTTTGCAGAAAGAATTAATGGTCATTGAGAAGAGAAAGTCGGGAGGTTATCAGCTAAAATGGAGTGAACTATGACAGATACACCATGGAAGAGTGGAGGACAATTGTAGAGAGCATTGTATACTCTAGTGAGACAAATATCTTGAAATGAGGTGTTCATCTAACTTCTTTAGGAGCGGGAAATTGAGAATAAAGTACACTGAAACAAACTCAGAAGGAGAAAGAGCAAATGTAACCAGAATCTCAAAGTACAAATGGGCTCATTAAAGATTATTAAAGAATTTTTATTCACCTCTTATGTTTGTCTGAAACTTTAGAATTCCAGAAACCTAGAAAAGTGGTTGCATACTCCAGTAGGGTTTATTACAGTACTATAACACATACCTTAAGAGGTTCAAGTGAAATTGTGTGATGAGTGAAATCATAGCATTTGTAGAGGCTTGATTGTATTCTTTCCTTCCAGTGTCAAGAACTATCTACATCCACAAAGTGAGGTACTTCAAGAGACGGTTAATTTAGGAATGGGGATAGAGTGGTTATAGGGTACATCTGCATTAATATTTTAGTTTGGATCATGCTAGTCTGCTTCTGAAGTGGATTCTGCAATCATTCTCACAATCTATGCTATCTTTCAAGTGATAAACCAGTTTTGGATCACGTTATGTGAATACTTTCTGAATGAAACCAAATAAAAAGTTCGTCTCCTGGATCTCTCCTAACAAACTCCAAATGGTCATCAGTCAAACCTGCCCAGAGCAGGATCTGTTGGAATAAAGGCTCTTAAATCACACCAGATGTGACTACTGGTTTTCAGAACTAATTTTGCTCTACAGATCAATTCCTACTGTGATGCTTTTGTTGATGAAGAGTAACTTACAGGGAGAAAGAGGAACTGTAGAGTTCCTTCTACTCTGTATTTTTTAATTTTACTGGAAGAATAAATTCTACAAAGTTCAATAGGAAAGAGAAAATGAACGGTGGAAAAGTATGGGTTAAGTTCTAAAGAAAAATGTGTAGACCTGCTTGCATGAGGAAAGTTTTTGCAATACAGGGCTGATCTATTAATTGCTTGTATAGCACTGGCAGACACTTTACTACTGCTCATAAAAATAATGGGTGAAGTCAATTTACAATTTTCAGATTCTCATTTGATAAACAATTTAAAATAACTCTTACTGGCTTTGCAGATTTCATTTTAGGAATACAGTTTTGCATGTACTTTCCCTCCCTCCAGAGTGAATTGTTTACAAAAGTTTGTAAATGGATTCTATCGCAACATTTATTTTCATAAATATGCATCTTGAAAAGCTTGAGTGTTAAACATAGGCTTGATCTAGCAATCCTTTAGTGTGAAAATGTATTCCACAGAGCATTGAAGTGTTATGGTAAACAACTATCTGATAAAATAAGCAAAGAAATTGAAATTTCGGCTTAAACCACTTTTTCAAGAAACAAGTTACCCTAAGGCTGATGTTTGAACTAGCTGTTATTATTTGATATGTGTAGCAGTCATTTTCTTATCTAAAATCTGAATTTATTTAAGCAAATTCGGGAGTTGAATTTCCCGATACAGTTAAAACACTATTAAAAAAAAGATTAATTTTTATTACTTAAATTTTACAATTTGATGCTTCATAGATGGCAAATAAAAGAGAATATTACATGTCATTTTATTCTGAACAATATTAAATGTTTTAGCTCTGTGTAGCTCTGCCTAGATATCAAAAGAAAATGGTTTGTTTTATGGTGTCCAATCCTGTCCTAGACATCCATTTTAATTTAAAAACAAGGTTTGAAATATCACTCATATAATTAAAGCATCGTCTTTAGTACAGGGGAACCCTTTTGTTCTGCATTTCTGTATCTCATGGGAAAAATAGTTACAGGGAAGATACAAGATTTTTGTGTGCCTGAGATAAGAAAGACTGGTGATGCAACGTCACATTCAAAAGGAAAGCCTTCTGTGCTAGCATTCTTCCAGTATGATGTTATTTTAGTATTCTTATTTTTCAACATGCAGTTGAATTAATTTTACTTGCTAAAGTCAAGGGAAAGCAAACAAGAAAAATGATATTTCATTAGAATTTTAGAGCAACATTGCTTTATGTCAACATACTAGGAAATACTGCATTCTTTGCCAAAGCAGCTGTGCTTGAGGAAATCAAATAGACTATTTCTGGGAGGTAAAGTTTCTTATTAGTGATCTGTTCATAGCTGCATTTCTAAGATATTTAGTGTTTCTTGAATGCCCCAGTTTAAGTAGCTTGATATCAATTAGATATAGATATTAACTTTCAGATTTAACCATGAACCACTTAATAGAGAAAAAAATATTATGCCATTATACAAAGAGAGACGCTATATGTAGGTAACTTGATGCTTTTCATTACAAGAGATTTTAGCAGCTTTTACAAAAGGTGTTATTTCCTTTATTTGCTGTGGTCTACAGCTAATACTCAAGGTATAATCTGTGACCACAGATCTGGAGGAAGCGAAAATAGACTCCATGGGCTAGCCACCTTGCTCAGGTCTCCTGGGCATCCTTTTCCTGGAAGATGCACCCTTTTCCTGGAAATTTCCAAAGGAATTGAGTTTATACTAAATATCAAAATTCAGAAATCTGTTCGTGGTTATGAAGGCTCAGAGTTTGTTTCTTGTTTGAGGGTAATCAGGGGAAAAACAAATTAAATAAAAACTTAAATTGTCTACAATGAAATAGTAATAACCTCCCTTCTGGGCCACTGTATACAAAAGTATATGCATAAAAAATTATACTTTGAGTGCAGGAAGTGGAAAATATATATAATTAATAGTGGTTTACATCTCTAACTGTGTATGTATCAACTTTAACTTTTGCCTATAGAAATCCTAAATTTGAAGAATTTGTGACTACAATCTGATGTAAAATTTTATTTGTGTGATATTGAAAGAACCAGAAGCACACAAACAAGAGAAAGGATCATGGGAAAGACAGGTAGAAGTGACTGTTCCCTCTAATGCTCTTGGAATCTCATTTTTGCAGGAGACATAAAAAAACCCGTCCATATACCATAAGCAGAGACCCTTTCAGTTTCTTCTGTCACGTATTGCCAAAAACATGTCTTTGTATGGATCTATTGCTGCTTTTACTGTAGGTTTCCCAAATTTGTCATTTTGCAGAAGAGAGAATGACTAAAATGTAGCTAAAGACAAAAGGAGAGATGTTTTACTTTTAAACTAGTGGCTAAATGTTAACAATTCTTGAAAATAAGAAGTCTTTTAATACATACTGTGTTTCATTTATCGTATCTTTTGTGTAATATCTGGTTCATTCTTTGCCACTGAAGATGAGGTATACATATATATAGGTATACATATATATGTATACCTACATATATTTTACATATAACACTCCATGTTTTTTCTGGTCTTGTAACAGTCTTAATAGATTAGATGTTTGACCCTAATTATATTATTTTTTTTTTCTGATAGGAATTGCACTACACTCTTCTAAAACAGATGTCAAATTCTCACAAAATGCTCACAGTGATGTTTTCCTTTGTGCTATCTGCATACCATGTGGTTCAGGAAAACACATTCTGTCTTTAAGCCACATTTAATACTGAAGTTGCACACTGTATCAGTTCCACTAGGCCAGCAAAATGTCCCAGTCAGTGTCTAGTAACAGATGTTCTAGAAAAAAAGGTGTAAGAAAAGCAATAGTGGAAAATTATTAAATATCATGACCACAGAGGAGCTTCATACCTCCATGCAGGTAGTCACCAACTGCATTACTGTGGAAGAATTAAGATTTAGGCCCCACATAAATTTTAATCCTTTGTAATATACAGACACGTTTTGACAAAATGGCAACTGAAACATTGGATTCAATTTTTTTTTTCTGGAAGATAAATTTATCTTGTCATTTAAAACACATTCATGAAAAATTACAAGAAACAAGTAATTATACAATGCCCATTTGCTCTCATTAGTTGTGGAGAGGAGCTGAGCTTCTTAAAAATTGCATCAGCTACCATACGAGATTCTAAGAAATATCTGTCTCTGAAATGGGACAAGTGAAGAGTGAATTACTGGTAGGATGCATGTGGTAGTCCAGAGATGGGAAAAGAGTTTCTAAAGATCGTACTCATTTATAGGCAAAAGACAGAGAGAATAATATAGCTTGCATTGGCATTACAAGTTTTTTGTCATTGATTGGTTATTTTTCAGTTGGAGCTATTTCAGGGAACTGTAATGCAAGATCGCTTTACACAGCACAAATTGTTTGCAAGATCACTTACATCTCTTGTTGGAGTTCATGTGTTCTATCTAATCCAGGTCCACGAATCATCAGCTCAGGATTACCTACTTTTTATCCTTCATTGCATCTTTCCTTTCTACTTGTCTAAATCTCTTTCTATGCACCATTTAACACAATTTTCAGAAGCAGAACTCAACTACTAAACTGTTAAATACAGAACATGGTATGGAAAATGCTCTGGAATGAAATCAAAGCCTATAAATTCAGTAGAAAAACTTATTTTTTTTTAAGCCTTTGGTAAGATGCTGATGACCTTCATCTTTACCTGAATACTGAAATTTTTGCTCCATGTAAACTCTCTAGATCCAGAGCTTACTCTTCTTCAACTTCAACTAAAGAAGTAGCCAATAAATAATGTACGTAATACATGACTTGTATCACTTGCAAATCCTGTATCTGTATCACCTGCAAACACTCTGACCTTCCATTACACATTTACCCCATTGTACATTGGGCTTTTATCTTGCAAACACTGAAAAATGGATTTGTTTCAAATGTAAGATTAAAGCCATTGAGGGATAGTTTAGTCTATTCCTTATGAATTGCAGTATCAAAGGCCTAAATCTTTCGCTGGTTAATCTTGTGATTCATTTCAGAAGGTGTTGCAATCTAACTTGAAGGTCCATTGATTTATCGGTAGAGATTGATGTGGCGGAGGCTGATGAGCTATTGGTGCTGGTGAAGATTATGAGGAAAGAGCTATCCTACCATTTTCATGCAGAAAATTTGGATGTTTTAACCAACTAAAGTTTATCTCTGTGTCTAACTTTTCATCAGTAAATAAGGGTCAGCCATCTGGCAGTAATAAACTTGGCTGGAATGGATTCCATCTGCTAAAATATGATGTAAAAATATTCTGCTTTTCCATGGCACTGGAAAGATATGACATCTGGGATTAGACAAAATAAAGAAGCTTGAAATTGGAAAGCATTCACAAAATGATTTCCCTTCTGAGGAACTGGAGCGGTGCCATTGCAGGGTGAGTCTAACGACAAGCCTATAACTAGGGTTTATCTGTTCAAAGATGTTATTTCTAGAAGTTAATGTCAACTCAGAAGTTAAAATGCTGAGTTTAGCTTTCCCCTCCAACCTTCACCTACCATCAGCTGAAATTATGAAGTAGAATTACAACCAAGGGAATCACCTATCCAAGTGTGTAAAGATGTAGGTTTCTCATGTGGACATGGAATTTTGTGTTACTTGGCATCCAGCTATTTACAGCTTGCAATTTCCCAGGAGAGCTGGGAGAACAGGAAAGCATGGAAACTAGTGGTCCAGGAAAAGCCAAGAGTCTTTACTTTGTTTTAACTACAAGCTAAGGCAAGTAGTTTCTATTTTGATGGACCATTTCAAACATTACACAATTGAGACTCAAAGATCCAATAAGTCAAGGCACTGAATGAAGAGGTACCTGTACAGCTGATGCTAGAACCTAATTCTCTGTCTTTTCAGTCTATTGAGATAGGGAGTTTTAGCATAAAAATTCAAAATCTTTGACATAAATAAGATCTGTTTATACTGGCTAATTTGTGTTTTCTAGTCCATGTTGGTGCTACTGAAAAAAGATAACAAAGACGTAACTAATTTTTGACTTTGAGTTCCCCAGTAGTCAAAAAACCTATTGCTTCATTAAGTCTTTAAACACATTTTCCTTCTGTGTTGTGCCAGTCTTGAGAGCTGAAAGTGTTACATGCTTTCAGGTTACAGTTCAATTCTAAGCAATTTGGAGATCTTGAACATGCAAACAGTTTCTCCAGGGAGCTGACATCTTTCTAGACATTGTTACCAATATACACCTTTCAGTTTAGTTTGGGAACTTTGTTCTAAATTAGGAAAATATTGTTAAGGAATGACAAGTGGAAAACCCTGAATGTGAATTTTTCTTTTCCTCGGGCAGAGTAAGCTGCTTTCTAAATTATCCGTCCCAGAGAGAAAAGATGTGAAAATAGGTTTCTGCATTTGACTCTGTCCTGAAGACTGGAATTGTAAAGTGTCTTACAGAATTACTCAACAAACGGTATGTTAATGTAAGGTTGTTTTTATAAATCTAGACAGTGGTATGCCAACATCTATTCCCCAATGGCTGCTGTAATGTGAACTGGTAGGCATTTAGTTTCAGAGTACTGTGTACAAGAGTTAGCTTTCAAAAGTCAGCCCTCAGTAATTGGTTTAATAGTTAATAATAACTGACTACTAAGATGCAGTAGAAAAGCTATTACCTCCATTAGCATATCTGTGTGAACGTTGTTTGTTTGTGACCACAGCCAAAAGAAAGATTTAAATAACTTTTCTGTTTTACTTTTGAGTGAAGGCAATTGAGCAAGAAGTTTGTGCAGGTTGGAATTTTTTATTAGATATACTTTCTCAACTCTTCTTTGTTGTTGTTGTAGGCAGGGATATAGTTGTTTTGTGAGTAGCCAAATCTCACATAAATACATTAAATGCAGTTCAGCAAGAAACACTGAGCTTAAGAAATATTGGAAAATAATGTAGCATTCAAATTAGTACAGAGACTTTGACTACATATCCAATTTTGTGGATTTGCAGTGGATTTATAAATTATAACATTTAAAAAAATGAAATCTGGATAATTTTAAAATTATCAAAAGCAAATAGAATAAATAGAAGTTTAAGGCTAAGGGCTCCTGGGAGAGAGATTCAGCTGTAATTTTCTTACATTTCAATAAGGAGTATCTATGCTTAAATTAGACAATTGCTTACTTGTTTTGCTGACTCAGGGCCTCAATAAAAACACTGCTGTGCAGAATTTTAAAAAACACTTTTTAAGGGATAGAAATATTTGAGTTCAGAGAATTTTTATCTTTTTGTCTTTAAAGGCCATATATTTTCACCAATGCTGAAGATAATTCCTGTTTTTTTTCCTTTTCTTTTCTTGAAACATTATTTTATATGCTTGCATCTATATACAATGCTTGATTTCTTTTCCTAATTTGTGGTGACTTCTCTTACTATTTCCAATGTTTCCTTTCCATTTATAACTGTACTGAAGTTTTGATGTGTAAAAATCAACCTCAACTTACCTTTAAGCATCTTAAAATACAGAATTTTAGTTGACTCCCAAAATTACATGTACTCTTTCAAAGAACTTTTGTGTGAGAACAAGAAAAGAACAGAAAAAGATTTAAAAGTTGGCTCACTGTTAGAACAAGCATACAATTCTCTAAGTGTGCTGAACATGTACTTCAACATTTACTGAACTGAAATGAATGTACTTAGTTGCATAGAATCCTTACTGAATCTGAGAAGCCGAATATGATTTATACAGAGGAAATCAACACTGTAGTGCAAGATGCTAATTCTCAGCGAGTAATGTTCATTTCAAAATTCAATAGCACAGCATGTTATAATCCGTTTGTTTCCCTCATCTATTTTTGCTCTTCTTTGATGCCAGCATTTCAGTGTGTGGTATACAGTCTTATATAACTAACTGATAAAAATAAAGGTATTACTAGATATAGCTATAGATCTTTGTATAGCAACAAACAAATTGAAAACAAACTTAGTGCCTTCAGTCTCTTCTCAATATTGCTTCATTTCCAATAGTTGCAATATTAATAGAATAAAAACCCCACATCAAGTATTACTTCATCCCTGCCTGCCAGCAGTTTAAATTCCCTTTAATTTCTTTTGTGTTAGCAGTTTGCATTTACAGAAAGCTTTTGGTTTTGCTATTTGTCTTGATTTGCTGAAGTAGTTGAGTGTGGTCCAAATGGAAAAATACATCACAAAGAAAGCTTATTAGGAAATGTTTATATTGTTGAATTAGAAAGCAATAGGCAGAATTTGTTTGGCCAGATAAACTGTATATTACTGTCTTTTGGGGACACTAAAAACCAAATAAAATCTTTACCTTGGACACTCAAGTTTTTCTCCAAAGGTTAAGCTGATACAGCAGTTACTTCTTTAATTATTTATGGGTGAGACATGTGAAATGCTTGCCAGAGTTAGCAGAGAGAAAATAATGGCTAGTATTAAACATTTGACCTTGAAAGCAGCTCTGATTGAAAATAATTACCCCAAGTTTTAAACCTTTATTTCCTGTTCTGGTGGCAATGTCCTTCTTAAGCTGTAATAAATTGCCCAATCATCTTAGCATCAGATTAACTTGACTCAAGTGTTTATTTCACATTAAGCTACAGCATTACTGATGCACTACGTTAAAGTGATATTAATTATCTTTAGGATTCTTTTTTTTTTTTTTAATCCAGATTTCTTTGGTGATATAAATTTTCATTGCATTTACCCTCAACATTCCACTGAGGCCAGATGACATTTCAACATATCAAAATCTTAAAATTAACTCTGAATTTTCTGCTGACCTCTGTGATGTTTTGGTATTGAGCAGGTACAAATGAATTCTCTTAGACTCCTTTATTATGTCTATCTGTGTTGTCAATCTAGTTTACATTAACATCTGGAAAATGGATATGGGAAAATTATTGGTCTTGTTAATTATAATTAGCTGTCAGTCTTCTCAATGAGAGGTATTTTGATCATTAAGTGGATAATATTGGCTCATGAATATTTCTTCATATAATAGATAGTTAAAAACTAATTGTAAATTTTTTGCTTCAGAGCATAACAATGCCCCCATACCCACCATGCTCTGATTTATGTGGGGTTCCTGTTTTGACAAACATTTTGCCTCAAGGATACCAGGTGTATCTTTTTAAGGTCATTTGATTAATGTCTGTCTTATAACATCATTGGTTGCTTTGAGCAATCTGTTCTATAAAAGGAAACTTTGCTGACATGAAAAAGAAAATTGCAACTCTGGTGTGCCATGAGATTTTAATTACAATAAACATCAATTAAACAGATTATTATAGCAGTGCAATTATTACTATAAAGTTGACATTGTGTCAGGGTTCTATTTTCATTGGTTTTGTAATCAGTCTGTAGAACTTGCCTTGAGCTAGAATAGAAACTAGAAAATTTAAAGTCAACAATACCAAATTTTAAGGCAATTTATTTTTGTAATTTATGTTAATCAGTTGAAAGATTTTCAGACCTTTCTTTCTGTTTCTTAATTTTTGATGAAAAAGCCATCAGAAAAGTCTTGTAGCTATCTGGTTCACAACAAGCCAAACCCTTTTGTCCATACACAGTAAGCTTCCCCTCTGACTGAGAATTAGTTGTGCACTGCTGCTCTCCTATATTGTACGTTCTAGATGCAACAATTCCTTGTAAAAAAACTAATGCAAAAATATTTTAAAGAACTTCTGAAGTGGTCCAAGTGTTTCATAGTATATATCTGTCCTGTCTTTGAGGATCAGAGATAGCCAATGGAAACTGAATCTCTCAGGTCAAAGAAAACAAGTCTCCTCTCCAGCCTATATTTATTTTTAAATGACAATGACAATAGCAAGAGGATTTTCTGGGGATTACAGCTGAAGATATAGTTGCTAAATGGGATCAAGACATCAGTTTTTTTAGTCCTTTTTTCTTATGTCTATCCACTTATTGCTTTAAATATGGAAAACTGGCAATATAATTAATGGAGACATCATAGTATTTCTAAATGAAAATTAGAACTTCAGTAGGATTTCAACTAAATGGTTTTGAATACAGACACATTTTCCACTCTCTTTCATGGCACTTTGTGGTAATTGAGCAAATTTTATAGAGCTGAAATTAGTCACAAGAGAACTCTGTATTACTCTCTGAAAGCAATGGAAGTAAAACGAGAGCTTTGAGAAAAAAAAAGTAAGGAAAGAATATAGTGGTAGACAAGTTTAGCTTTGATATGCTTCTGCTTTTGAGCTTACCTGCATGATGACTGCAGTGAAACTAAATTTTTGTGAACTGGTTTCCAATGCCTGATGCCCAGCTGAGATGAACCTTCAGCAAAGTGGAAAGGAAAAATAAGGAATCTGCAAAGCCTCAATTGCAAACTCTGTCAGCTGCTGCAGATGAAACTACCCAGGACAGGGGAAGAACCTGCAGGTTTCCACATCTTTCACAGAAAACTTCCATTTGAAGGACATGGGAAGTTTGGAGACATTCCTTCCCAAAAACTGAGAGTAAATCAAGCTGAAGGCTGCTCTTCTATCACATTTAGGAGAAGGTCCACAGAACTGGTCAAAACATAGTTTTTTTAGCTTCATCATCTTCAGTGAATGGATCCAGATTAATTCAGAAGAGTGGTGAAGAAAGACACTTAAGCCTATCCCTTAATACACTCAGCTGCCTAAACAACTGAGATAAAGAAGATCAAAAGGTTTTCCCAGTGCTTTGGCTATGTTTTTAAGTTAATCAGAAGAAAATCTATTAAAATTGCTCTTTGTATAAATGATGAAACACCAGCCACTGTAATCTCAGGCAAGAAACAAATGTCCAGACATTTATTCATATTTCCAGTGGTCACTTAATACCCTGTGAAGTGTCTGACTCCACAGCTTCCATTCACCACCATGAGATTTTACTTGATTTTCTATTTTTTTCATGTTGCATCACTAGAGGAAATGTTCTACTAATTGAGGTGTGCATATGTTGGTAGCTGTCAAAGAGAAAAGGCTCATCTTAGAGTAACAGTAGATCTCTCAGGCACATTGGCTTTATTTACATCATATAGTTAATCCAATATCCATCCATGCCTTGTAGTCTTGCTCCATGTTTGGGGTCAGTGGGCAACTGGAGTGGGGTTAATGTGAGCCACCGTAAGACGTTATATTCTCTTCAAATACAAAGTTTTGACATATGTGTGGACAGAAAAGATACTTCTCAACTCTCCAAACTCCTCCCTGTGAGGTACATGTGTATTAGCAATGGAATGTATGTATAAACAATAAATCTCTAAATGTTCCCATTAGTGCAAGGTATATAGGTTTTTTGTGAATTAATTGGATAGTATAGGTTGGGTATTATGACGTTATAAACATGTGAGGCCTTACCTATTTCCTTCTGTGTATATAGCTGTAGATAAGTAAGGATAGAAAATTCTATGTGTTTCATTAGCTTAGTTAAGGTGTAATAGATATTTGTAAAACTTTTTTTTTTTTAAAGAACTTAATGAGTCCTATTTAAAATCATGATCAATAATCTGACTCTATGTTACCTGGGTATTGCATATTTTGATGTAAGTTAAGTGTCATTGTAAAGAAAGTTTGATATATAACTTTTCTCCAAGACTTACCTTTTCCACTCCAAGAGTGGTGTTTAAAATGGAAGTAATTAAAATCAGAAATGTTAAACACATTTTAAACTTTATTAGATTACAGGGTAACTAAGGGGCCATTATTACTCTGTTTATTGCTGAAGGAATATATCTGGTTGAAATTTTTGCTTGGAAGTGGTTAATTTATTAAGTGCTTTCTAGCTACATTAATGATTTTTAAAAAATATATTTGAACACCACTTCACAGTTCACTTCTGCACACGTAGTTTGTCTGCATCTACTGTCATCATTCTTTCATATCTGCTATTTTTCGATCATGATGGAGAAAGTGATGTTTTAATTTCCACATCATTTCATTGTAGAACTATTAAACCTACTGAAGGAACCTCATCAACCCATTTAATTTAATCAAAAACTAGAAAAAAAAATTACTGTTCTGTAGTAAGTCTTCATTTTCTCTTTTGAAATGTTATTTAATGTGGGGAAATGAGTTCTCCATTTTTCTGTATATTAACCAGCACTAACATGCTGACTTTTGGTACCTAATTTCAGAATTTACACATTAATGCTGGAAGGAGATGTTACCATTACAAATCCTTCCAAAACAGATGTCTTTTTTTTTTTTCTTTTGAACCCAGTATACTACACTTTCCTGCTCATGAAATACTTTTGAGTTATGTAATCTATTTTGTTTTCCTCATAGCAGGAATAGGAATTATTACAGTGATTTGACTCTCTCTTATCCCTGTCCATTGTTTTGAGAGACTTCATTTTGGCTGCTCTTACTGCTTGAGCTTGCTGTAATTTAATTTTCCAGACTTCATTCCTGACACTTAAGGACACACTTACTTAATGACAATGTTGCTTCTGTTCAACATCTCTGTTGTGGGTGGAAGTTTTATGCCTGTATGATGGATGCATAGTGATTGACCTTTTTATTGTTAGTTTTTAGTTAAAAACATTTAACTTCAGAAAGCAAGGAGAGCTTGAAATAAGAAAAAAATGTTTTTACCATTGTAAAAAAGAAAAAAAAAATGACTGCAATTTTGTTTTCTCATCTCCAGTGTACTCAGTGTTTCAGACACAAATTGACACATGCAGTCTTTGCATTCTAAGGTCCTTGAGATTTTTGCAATGAGTGTTGAAAATATGACAATGAATAGTGTAATTTCTAGAAAACACGGTATCAATTTTTTCCAAATATTAGTGCTTAACTACATTCAAGAAGAATAAGATTGATTTGTTATTGTTTGATTCCCATATGCCCATCTCTGAAAGAAAACAAAACGAGGAAACTACCCAATATTAGTTATGTAACGATGTTATCAGATCTACATCTGCAGGATATTATCTTCTTCCCCCATTCATTTTCTGTAACGATCATTACTTCACATTTCACTGTGTCTTGATTGCTTCCCTGCTACCTGTCCAACAGCTGATCTGAGCAGTTGGCCAGGGCTGGCTCATGGGCTGAGCTAGCTCATAAGCCAGGGATGTTTAACTGCAAAGGCCATGCAAGTCAGTGGCCAAAACCATCTACACTGCTTCTAATCCAGCTTCCTCTGAAAGACAGGTAGCAATAATCAACCACTCAGCTTGTGACCCTTCCAAAATTTCATCCATGTTTTGTCCTAGAGGAACAGGGAAAAGCATTTTGCCCTCTAGAAAGTCTCCTGAAGGGCTTCCAGTTTATGTAATGAACATTGCACTGAGCTCATTATGGAGAACAAGGTCACAGGTGGAGGCAGGACAGGGATATTGCTTTTCTTCACAGAATCACAGAATGGTAGGGCTTGGAAGGGACCTTAAGAGATCATCTAGTCCAAACCCCTGAAGAAGCAGGTCCACTTAGATCAGGTTGCACAGAAACATGTCCAGGCGGGTCTTGAAGACCTCCAAGGAAGGAGACTCCACACCCTCCCTGGGCAGCCTGTACCAGGGTTCCCTCACCTGAACAGTAAAATAGTTTTTTCTTTTATTTAAGTGGAACGTTTTGTGTTCCAGCTTCATCCCATTACCCCTTGTCCTGTTGCTAGCTACTATAGAAAAAAGTGATGTCCCAATCTCCTGACACCCACCCTTTAGATATTTGTAAATATTAATGAGATTCCCCCTCCTATTTTCTAGACTAAACAGCCCCAGGTCTCACAGACTTTCCTCATAAGGAAGATGCTCCAGTCTCCTGATCATCTTGGTGGCCCTGTGCTGGACTCTGTCCTGAAGTTCCCTGTCCCTCTTGAGCTGAGGAGCCCAGAACTGGAGGCAGTACTCCAGGTGAGGCCTCACCAGGACAGAGTAGAGGGGGAGCAGAACGTCGTGTGACCTTCTGGCCACACTCTTCTTGATGCATCCCAGGATGCCATTGGTCTTCTTGGCCATGAAGGCACATTGCTGGTTCATGGTTAGTTTATTGTCAACCAAGACTCCCATGTCTCTCTCTGCAGGGCTGCTCTGCAGTAGGTCAATCCCCAGCCTGTATGAAAGCACTAATTTTTAGAAATACTGCACATGACCAAAACAATATAAATTACATTTAAGTTTTGTATTGTTTGTGTCCCATATTTGTGTACACTGTGAATTTTGGATTATTTTCTTGGGAAACTTTTATATATGGCATTTTCTGTCAAATGATAAGATTGAAACATTAGTGAACCCTGTCAGCATAATCTTTAGGGTTTCACATGTATTTCAACTCTAAAACTTTGTTAGTACATAGGAAATGATGACAGAAAACATTAGAAGAGCATCTTGAGTTAGTTTTATAAATTGTCATATATGTATGTTAAGATAAAAACATACCAGAACAGGAAAAGCAGGAATAAATAATTATAGGTTTTTCCACACCTGCCGAGAATAGTCTTCTTAAGTAAATAAAGAGTCACGTAAATGACTATAGTTTTCAACTGGATTTAATTCTCAATTATTCAGATTAATCAAGTTTGAGAACTCTAGTCAGTTCTCAAAGTTCTCTAGGCTTCTAGACAAAACACAGAAGCAAGGAAAAAAGAAAGTATATTGATGTATGGGAAAATTTGGTTAGCAGTTTTACTACTGGTGCTGAATATTCACTAGGTTTCCAAAGCATATCTTATTTCAAAAAGTACAATGTTATGATAGTGTTTGACTGCCTCTTCACTCATTACTACCATGTGAGAAAAAAGGATATACCATGTCATGTAGTCATTGCTTAAGACACACGGCAAACTAAAAATTAATTGGTACTCAAATTACATGAGTTGTTTCACAGTTTGCTTCAATGTACAAGCTTTAAGAGAAGCTAAACTCCTGAAGCAAGAAGGGAACTTCAAGTTAAACCACAAGGTAAAAATCAGGCCTTGCATATTGACACTCCAATCTAAAGCAAGAATATTGAAACAACCGATTCTGTAAGTAATAGTAAGCTTTAGTATATGTGACACCTTCCTATGAGCACACTTTCTAAATTCAGTAATCACTGAATCCACTGTTAAATCTATCATGTGCTAATATACTGAATTTTCTTCAGATTTTTTAATCACCATTATGTTAAACAAATGTTACAGAAAATGAATCTAAATGGATATTAACATTTTGAATTTGTTGCTTCAGGGTCACCATATGAACACATAAGCTTTTCTCTGCCATCCCCTTATGACACTGCATCTCGCTAAAATAAACATTTGTGGAGCAGATTGATAAGACTTCTGACCTTTAGACTAGGAGCTGTATGTGAATCCTGGCTGCATCTAGGAAGGAAATTAATGAGTGTACCGCTGCCGTGCTGTAAGATCTGTTTCTATAGTGATAATTACAATGGTGCTGTTATGCTATTAAGGTTGAGGTGCTGTCGCCAATCCCATTATTGAAACATGGATTTTAAGGGATAAATAATTCAGATGTAAAAGCAACATTTATGTCATAGTAGTGTAATCAAGTGTGAGTACAGAAAAGTTAAGACTGTTTCTGCTGATTGCTGACTGGGTAGGACCCAGTCTGCCTAATTTAATCCTTTTCCTTGGACTCCTCAAGAAGACATCCATTAAGTGAAGTACAGGCTTCCATGTATGGTGCCATGCTGATGCTCTGCAGGCCTTCAGAGGGTCATTCTGTCTTCATACAGTTTCCTGTGCAAAATAGCCTTATGGGGGCCTTTCATGGGACCTACATTTTCCCCCTGACTGCAGGGGTAATGTACGATGTGTGCTTGGGTGCAGCAAATCAGAACTTTTTGGTTACTTAGAGCCCACATACTGACTACTTAGAGCACTTTGATTTGGAAAAATTAAGCTCTTTATTACTTAGACCCATTACAGTGGACCTTCTTGTGTTTTTGGGAGGTGGGATTTAACTTCTTGAGTTTTAGTTCTCTGAAAAATACATGTTAAATCTAAGACAGTAATTTGAACTCCTTCTATAATCAATGGAAATCTATTAACTTTTCCTGTTTCACATACCTATTTTCAGATGGGAATGAATGTTCCCCAGGGGTGTCTTTCCCTGTGGTAATAAAACAGATAGTAATAATAACAAGAAAGAAGTGTATATTATTATCAGACATCTAAACTATAGACCCATAAATTATGGCAAATGATTAATCTCTGTCATGGTTTGGCCCAGCTAGCACAGCAGCACCACTATGGTCTCTTGCCCGGTGCCCCCATTCACCCCCACCCTCGTTAGGATGGTGGAGGACCCAGCAAAATGGGAGTAAAAAGATAAGCAAGGTTGTTGTGGATTGAGACAAGGGCAGGGAGGGCTCCCTGCCAATTATGGTTCTGGGCAAAACAGACTCCAGTACTTGACTTAGAGAGGAAAGTAGGAAAGTTTATTCTACAAGAAACAGAACGGAATAAAAGCAAAAAGGGAGTAGGATGATGAGAAAATTACAACCAGCACTTTAAGATCTCCCTCTCCCATCCCTCTTCTCTTCCCAGGCCCAGCTCACTGCTCCTGATATCTCTACCTCCTCCCCCCTCAATGGCTCAGGGGGGCAGGGAGTGGGGAATGTGGTCAGTCTCTCACAGATGGGCTCTGCCACTTCTGTCTTCTCAGATGAGGACGACTCCTGGCATTCTTCCCCTGCTCCAACACAGGGTTCGTCCCCCGGAACACAGTCCTTAACAAACTTCTCTGGTGTGGGTTGTTCCCAATAGCTGTGGCTTCTGCCAATACAGGGTCTCTCACACAGGATGCAGTCCTTAGTGAATATCTCTGGCATGGATTCTTCACCACAGTTGCAGTTTCTGCAGTTGCAGGGTCCCTCTCTCGGGACAAGGCCTCTTCTGGGCATAAGTTTAATGAGCTGTTTTGTCGTGGGTTCCTCCCCACAGTTACAGCTGTGGATATCGGGTCCCTTCTTCGGGACATGGCCTCCTCCGGCCAGAATCACTGTCCCTGGTTTGGGGTCAGCTTTAGCAAAATAAGTCTCTGCCCCTGATGCGGGCTCATTATCAAAATGAGTCTCTACCGCTGATGCGGGGTCTTTAAAGAAATGAAAATAAATCTCAGCTTCACCAGTTCTCTCCATAGAATGCAGGGGAGTCTCTGCTCCAGTTCACCTCCTCCTCTCTTTCATCACTGACCTTGGAGTCTGCATGGTTGTTTCGCTCACTGTTCCTACTCCTTGCACCATCACCAGCCAGAAGAAGAAAGGGCAGAAGAAGGAAAGAAGATGGAGGAAGAAACCTCCCCTTTCGGCTTCTTCTTAAAAAGTGATCGTGGAAGCGTCTAATTGGCTCAGCCCCAGAAGTGGGTCTGGCTCAGAGCTGGGGAGAGTTGTGAGCAACTTCTTACAGGAGCCATCTTTACAGCCCCTTCCCCCTTACCAGAAAAGGCTATCATGTCAAACCATGACAATCTCTTGTGCCATGAAAACTGAGTTATAAGACTTGAAACAATAAGTTTGTAGGTTATAGTTTTCGCTGCTAAGGAACATTACAACACATAGATATGTGGAAATGTTAAATAAAAAACTCTTATGCTAGGCCAGAACGAGTACAATGATAGCCCACATGCAGTAACGTCTTTATGCAAAGAGATTTCTTTAAAATGATTAAGGTATGCACATATACACGCACAGATGTACAGATATGTGACTACCTGAACATATATGGGGAAGCTTGAATAAATATTTTTATACGTTAGACTACATTTCTTCCCTTGGAATGGAAAAGCTATAACCCTACTTGTATTTAAACCAGCCCTCTGATGTTCTGTAATGTGTGAAGCTCATTATCAAGCTATTCAAGGCACGCCTGAATTTGTGATAGTCCATAATATATTGTTATTTCTCTTCATTAATATTTATTCTTATATTATAATTTATTAATTATTTATTTTCCTCCTTATTTATTGTTACCAATGTGTGTTGGTTATTATTATGTGATTCTTTGATTGCAGTCATTAAAAGAACTCTATTAGATGTAGGGGCTGCATGATTCTAAGTGCACTGTGCAAATGGTGAACAGCACATTCGAAAAGTGTTAGCCAAGGACTTCACATTCTGTCTTTTATTCCTCTGTCAGAAGATTGATGTGACTAGTTTAATAGTAGTGGAAGTAATTTAGCTTATCCTCCTTGCTAAATGGAATGCCACTACCTACTAGTTCTGAAGTAGATCTGGCACAAAATGGTTATATTTCTTGTGATCTCTCTTCCTTCATGCCAAACTTATATTTGCAATTTTTTTTGAATGGTAGGGATGAAATAAAACATTTTCCTTTGTGAACACTAACCTTATGGTAATTCACTTCTAGGTAAAAGTAATCCACTGAGTGTCTGTGTTCTAGCTAAATATAATAAAGTATATAGAAAGTAAGAGGCAACATGTTCTTCTCATCTCTTCACAAACAAAGTAGTAATTTATTTTTTGATCTAGTAAATTTTGTAGAGTAGATAAAATAATATAATTATGGTCAACTGTGTTGGATCCTCTTAACTTATTGAAGGAATATATCTTGAACCACATATTCAGAAAATACTGGGAAGTATTTCTTACTAAGTGTAAACAGCATGTTACTCAAATAAAAGTTCAAAATTTAGCAAATTGACTCAAGAAAAGTGTTGCATAAACACAATTATAATTCTGTGCTTTTAACCAAATTGCCAAGACTAAGGTGGGCATTAACTGCCTTTTTTGTATTTGTTCTGATTATCTCTTAATATAGCAAAGTGCAAATCAATTTGTAAGAATACATTAAAACTCACTGTATTATTTTTTTGCAGGATGACTTCTAAGGAGATGTCATATTTTAGAACAGTTTTAATGTAACAAAGAGAATTTCTGTTTTGTAGTGATGCAAAATTAATGGATTAGTCAGAATGAAAAATAATATTCTAGACAGATTATTTGAAGATAATGCAATTGTGAAGTATTTTAGTAAGCCTACTGAACATGTGCATTCATTTGTCCTTGATTGCTAGTTCATGGTGACAATTCTTTATGAAAGCAGTTTTTATAGAACAAGTTATTACTTTGTAAAAATTAATGGTACAATAAATTTTTTCAGTACCATAACAAACTTGTTTTAGCTATATAAAAAAATCATCCAGTGCACAGAATGATTCTTCACTCTCTTCTGGCATCTCTTGTTTAACAGATAGAGCTTTTTTGATCTTATTAATATTTCCCTTCTCATGAGAAAATACTATGAAGTGCTCTGCACATAACAATAGCTATTCTTCACATTCTCATGATCAATTTAATAATCAACAACTTAATTAAAAAAAACCAGTTTCTGAGCCTGAACTTATATCCCTATCTTTAGAAACTTAAGCTTTGTCTTTCTTTAAGAGGCTGGTTGCCCTAGTTTCCCACTATGATGAAGAGACAGAAGTAAATTCCAAATCACCTCTAAACGGTGATTTAGATTGTAACTGGGTCAAATCACCCCTTGAGACAAGTATCTTTGTGTTACCCACATAGCTCTTGACTTGTAATGTGTTTATCACTGACAATTTTGTGAAATTTTTGCTGCTGGATCACAGAAAGTTTGATGATGTCTAGAAAGTAAATTACCTCCTTGTTTCCATTGTCTTTAAATTGCATGTAAAGACAATTAAATACGTTATATAGGCAGTCTTCTACCTAATGTAATCTTAGAGAGTCACTTGAACTAATAAAGAAAATGAATAGATTTAAAGATCTGACTATTCTGGTGACAGACAATTCTTATCTGAAGAGTGTTTGGAAACTCCTACTCCTTATAATCCTCTGTTGTCAAAGAATGCTGGAGTTGTCTGCTTTGGCAACATTCTTGATGAGATTTTAAACATATGAAGTTGCTAAATGCTAAGTTGGAAGTAAATTCTTCAGCCCATGAAGTATATTTGGAAACTTCAGGGACAGTCAAATACCCTCAAATATATTTTTTATTTATGTACAAGAAGGAGTGAGTATTTAATAGATTTATTTCTTTTGTACAAGATTCCTACAAATTTGATAATTCAAAGTGCAATCTGTTTTATCCTCTCATTAGATATGTGGTGTCACTTTCAGTTGCATGTAGCTTGCTCAACATTGGCTGTGTAGCACCCAGATGTGCAAATCTAAGCTTGAAATCTGAAATTTTTTTGGATTGTCTAATTTTTGGATGAAATGGTCTTTACTTCTTTTCTCCATTACAGGGTGTCCAGATTAGGTTTTAAAATCTATTTTTTAGGAGACTGAATTATGAGAAATTAATTGCTTGTATTTTATATTTAGATCATTGAAATCCAAAGTAAAACAAGTCAGGTTTCAGAACTTGCAATTTTTCGGGAAAAACTGAGTTGAATTTTGAATCTTAGCATTTGCTTCATACACCTGAATATGTATGAAAGAAAACAGTTGACATTGCTACATTTTAATCTGGGATAGCCTGTGTTTTTAACAGGTTTGTAGTAATAATTGCACAAGATAGCTTTATTTCTTGTTCTTATTCAAAAAAATAACCATTTATTCCCTTCCTCTTGTTTCAGTTTGTCTGTCACAAGGGAAAAAGACTTGAGAAACATTTTGTAGAGCTAATCATAAGTATTTTGCTAAAGTCTTTAGTAATTCCTCCCCTTCTATGACCTTTAATGTGGAAAGATTTTCAATGCAGCAAACACAGTCAGCATTGTGGAAATAAATCAAAAAGTATCACAAAGATGATTAAGGGAGTGCAGCATCTCACTTATAACGGAAGGCTGAGGGAGCTGGGGCTCTTCAACTTGAAGAAGAGGAGATTGAGGGGTGATCTTATTAAAGTTTGTAAAAGAGTGGGTATCAATATTTTTCCAAAATTTCTTTAGGCTTATGCTGGAAATCTGTAGATGAGAATACACTGAAAAGTTTATATATATAAATATATTGATTATAAAAATATTGATGAAATATGTTAAGATGTTGCAATAGCATTGTCCTGTTTTCTGTGCATTTTTCTTTTTTTTTTCTTCTCTTTTTCCCTTTCTACAGAACAGTTATAATAAATATAGGGCGTATTTGTGATAAAAAACATATATTTTTTTCTTCACTTGAAATTGTAGATTTGTTTTAAACTTTAGGAATCATTTTTCAAGTGCTTCTAATTTTCTGTGATTATAGTTTTCAGATCAAAACCAACATTTGTGACATTGAGACTACTCAGTCCTTTTGCAGTTATTGTCCTCAGTGGTGATTTATAAAGGACAGTTTAATGTTCTTTATAGGGGTTTTTTTTCCACCAGGTTAAGAATTTGTAATGTGGAAAACTCTTGTATTTCATGAATGGTATGATTAAGAGTTGGACTGCTTTGATCTTTGTACTGCTGCGTCATTTGGCTCTGGCTATTTGAAGCTATTTACGAACCACATCCGTTTGTAAAACAGCAAGTAGGGATGGCGCACTTAGTCAATCAAAATAAAGAGAGCTGCAAGGTCAAAACACCTTATTCCTTCTACATATTTTCCCATACATTCTAATTGTTAATATTTTGATTGTTAATTATTAAGATTAATATGGAAATGTTAATATAATTAATGTAATTTATATAAAACATGAAAAATGAAAGAACATATTCAGATATAAATACTCATAACAAATTTTTATATATCAATAATAGATTTGATTACTGTATACCTACATTCTTCTTTGACTTAGTATGTTTTTGATAATCATTATTTTGTTATTTGTGACCCATATATATTTTCATTGATCTTATGACATACATGCACACCAAATAGCACCAAAATATGCAGAACAAAATGGCAGCTGAATTTGCACAACTGAAAGTTTTCTTCTCCACAGTGACCTTAGTCTAATTATAGCAAAATGAAAGGCAAATTTCTACAATTTGTTCTCCTGTGAAAAATCTGCCTAGCTATTCAGTCAGTAACATATATGTTATGGATAAGGTTTCTGGCATTGTTTCCTCAAGGTTGTACTACTACCCCTCAGTTTGGGTGATCTGATTTTTTTTTTTCTGCAAATACTGAAATTTGTTTTCCTTAGACAAGTTGTAATGAGCAAAATTCTAGTATTTTCTATACAAATTCAAAGTATCTTGCAAACTAGATACACACTATATCCCTAGTTGAATGCATCATGATGATTAGTCCCTACTTTATTCTGATTGTCTTCAATCATAGGTAAATCAGAAAGTTAAACTATAGTTTAAGGTGCATTTTGAGTCTGAATTATGCAAGGACTGGCATTGCATTGCTTCTTTGATGGCCCTGCCCATTCCCTGTGTTTTCCTCACATGGCGCAGGCTGTGCGGTCAGCCACACTGAGGGGCTGAGCTGCCTGGGTTGATTTCCAGAGGGATTCAGTTCACAAATGCTTGTAGTGATAAAATTCAGGAGTTGGTATGGGGAAAGAAATAAGTGACAGTAGCAAAGGGATGAAAAAAGGGTACAGATGCTATGTTTTTTGATAACTTCAACAGTGTCAGTTTAATTTTTGTGTTAAATTTTGTCCTAGGAGATTTATACTTTTAGAAAACACTCTTTAGATCCCACTTAAAGATGATCAATCTAAATATTTAGGTACCTGAGGATATCTGATTGATTAGCTGATTTTATGGAGACACTGTACCTATTAGGCAGCAGTTCAGGCAATTCATTCCTAATTGATTCATCAAAGAGCAATAATATGAATATTCTGAGTGTTCCAGTCAGCAAAGAGGATTTTTTGTCACAATGAGTATCTTAAAAATTAGCATACAGCTATGGAGTCCTTTCTTTTATTTCAATTCAGATCTGTGCTGGTAATCACTCTAAGCTGTAGATCCATGATGACTATTAGAGAAAGATGAGTTGTAGATCTCAATCTAACCAAAGACATCACTGATTTGGAAACTAAACAACCCCTTCACCATTAGTGTAATTCTCATCAGAAAGAGTTCCATATTTATTTACAATGCAGCCTGGGAAATCTATGCTTGTATTGCTGAGCTTGTTCAGGTTCTGACTCCCCAAGCAGTTCAGCCAGCTTTGCACAGGGACTTTACTTGCTTGTGAAAAAATAACTTTTAGCTTGTACAGTCCAGTGTTGGTTGATTGGAGAGATCAGATTGCTTGTATTAGTGAAATTCCTTCAGAGACCTAGCTAAAGTCTCTAGGTCAGGGTACTCTTGGATTAAGCAAGCTGACCCTATGAAACACACCCCTGCATTTGCAGGAATTACTGAGGAGGTCATTTTTCCTCATATAAAATGATATTTTTTCTTCTCAGCTTGCCAGCATTCTGCATTTAAAAGTACAGACTGAATAAACACTATAGACTTAAACTGGTTACTAACTCTAGAAGTTTCTTTCATCCACATGTCTAATATTTTGGGCATCCTTCCATTCAGATCATGGTGTATGAGAAAGATAACAACTCTCATTCTGCATAGTTTTCCCAGATGTTTTTTTTTGCCAAAGGGAACAGCTGCCATTGTCACAGTTGTAAGTTCTGCGCTTGACAGCACCTTATGTCAGATCCTGGAATGGAATTTTGTGGGTTTTGTTATTTTCCCTTCATGACTCTTACTTTAGGATGCAAAGCATTACAACATCATTTGGCTGACAAATACAATCCCTATGAGAAATTATGGCAATATACCAATCCCTGCACGCATAATTTTAAATTTTTCTTTAAACTTTAATTTAAGATTTCTTACAAGTCTGCTCATGTGAATCAGCCGTTTTTTGCATTTTAGAGACCTGGTCAGGTTATAGGTTTTCCCAGTCCTCCTAAATAGGCAGATGTAGTGCAATACATTATAAACCAAGATATGGTTAAGTAGGCTTTAAAGCCAGTGTAATTTAAGGGGAACTTGTGTATGGGATTTGCCTTTTCCTTCTTAAATAGTTCATGCTGAAAGAAATGAGCATGCTACTGATATTTACTTATGAAATGCTATATAGAATGTCTCTCTAGATATTACTCAGTATGAGTTACGATATGAAAACTAATATCTGACTTGATGTTACATAAAATATTTCTGGTCTATTAGTGCCTAACAAGATTTGTTTAAACTAAAGTTGAAAACTTTGAGACTAAAAAGCTATTTTATATTTTATAACATGCATAATAGAAATTGAAGAAAAAAAATGACAGAAAATAGATATCCAAGTCATCCTGCAAGATGCATTGTGTCAACCAAAGAGGTCAATGTATATATCATAACTTCATATTCTCTGTGAATATTAAAAAAAAATAAGGTTTTTGGGGTCTTTTTTGTTTTGATTTGGTTTTATTTTGTTTATTTGGTTGGTTGTTTTGTTTTGTTTTGTTTTGTTAATGTGATATATCTCTGAGAGTTGGAGATGAAGGAATAAACTATACATGACAGATGTTAGCTACATGACTCACTGCACGTCTGGAATGACAATGTATATTACAGTGCTGTGCATGATGTTAGATATAGGATCCATACAGAACAGAAGAGCAGTAGGCGAGAACTGGAAAAAGAGAAAAGGTGTTGAAATTTTCCCCAAATCAATCTACTTTTTTTCTGTGAATGTAAAATTGGTGAGCTAACATTCATTTTTTTGTGTGTGTCTCTCACTGCTTATACATTTTTAAAAGCCTGAAAGAAAAAAAAAGAAAATCTTTGAACTCTCACTAGATAGTTTAATTTGTACTTTAGAAGGAATTTTCTTCTGTCTTTTCATCAATTTTGTTTTTCTGAAAAACGAACAGAGAGTTTTTTGGTTTATATTCAAGACAGAAAAAATAGATTTTATTTTTGAAATTATTTGCTCTTTGGTTTTTCCCTGTAGGTTTATGTAATGGGAACCAACTGGGGTATAGAGAGGGTGAAAGGACTGTAGATCTCACTTTAACATCATCAGATGTAGTGCTCATCTTCATGGTCTTGCAGTCAGTCTGTTCTGTGCTGCTACTGCTGATAGTGGTAAAGACCTAATAAAAATGTGGATCTTTCAAGAATAGGAGCTTTTGAAGAGGGGCACTGTTTAGATTGCAAAATTTTCTGAAATATAGCAGATGCAACTTGAAAATGTATGTGATTTTCAAGTATGTCTATAGCAAGCATATTACTGACATGCACATAACATTCATTAACTTTTGAATCGGCATGGGATGAGTGAAAGGGAAACACAAGGGCCAGAATACACACCTGGAAACTCAAAGATGGGAAAACATGACTTGTATATGTAAGAGGTTGGGACTACCTCAAGTATTGTCCTCCTGTGAGCCTGAGAGGAGGTTCATATACAGGCTTCCTCCTCCCCTGGCCCCTGATTTGATCCTCTTCTGCATCAGCATCTCCTACCTGTGGCTTGAATGACTGTCAGGTTTTACTTTCCTTTGAATACTGATGTTGTATTCAAGATTGTGAAAGGTTTTTGTTTTCACTTCCAGGATAACAGAGCTCGGAGAAAGAAGAAAGGAAGAAGAAGAAAATGGAAGTTGTGAGATAAATACTGAGATTATAAGACTTATTTTGTATGTGAGTATTTTTTTCAAGGGTGTTCATAGTTTGTGACACAAACTTAAGAAGTGTCTTATACAAATATGCACATTAATATGATGTGCACTGGCTCACACCTCCAGAAAATTATTCCAGCTGAGGTGTTTTGTATGGTTGTCTTAGATATCACGGACAGTAGGAAGAAACAGACACATTCAGTTGTTCTAAAAGATGTCTTACTGGAGAGTTTCTTTCTGTTAACCAGAGATGAAACAGAGGCACCTCAGTTAGGTGCCTCAGATGATTTGGTTGGCCTGAGTCCTGAGGCTTGGTATGGTAAGGAGACAAAAAGAATAGCAGAGGACATAGCAGAAGACAAAGGACTGTCATGAAACAGGGCTGGGGGAAAAGGGATGTGAGGGATTAACAGCAGCCATTTCCAGAGAGGCAGATAAAGAGGAAATTATAACCTCTGCTGTATGATGAAGGGACTGATAATTGTTAGATGAGCTTAATTCATAGAGTTGTGACTGTGTTAGATCATCTTTTCACAACTCACTGCTCCTCATGTATGTCTGGGACAAAAGGCCAACCATATTTCTTTAGTTTCATCCCCTGATGTGATATAGATCAAAGTGCCTTAACTTGATTTCTGAATTGTACCTATAATTTTAGGTTGAATAGCAACATATCTTGGTCATAGATAGAATAGCTGCTTAATGTACCATCAAAAAGTAATGAAAAATCACAGACTATGGCCTCCACTCATCTGGACAAGAGAAACACTTTTCTAGTGCCAGAGCTCTCTGACTTATTGCTCTAGAATTTCTTGAGTGTAAATTGAATATATACAGATGATTTACTAGAAATATTAGCTCTACACTCTTAACTCTCTCTTAAAATTGTATTTCAGTAACAGAAATGTCTGAAATCAGACTAAGTAATCTTGTACTACTGCCTGTTCAGTGTGTATTTTACTGTATTTTTCACCTAAATGTGAGTTAAAATACATTTTTTTAATCAAGTCAATCCAGAGCATAGGGTTAAGAGTAAACCTGCACATTATTTTATTATAACTTTATTGTTACCTGTACGTGATACTTTTGCAATAGCTGAACTGTGCCAAGCATTCAGTTCAGTGCTTCAGAGGACTTGTATCCTAAAGGCAAAACAGGCTCAATACAGCACCACAAATCAACCCCTGACAATAGTACAGTGCAGCTTATAATGCACTTCCAAAGTGCCTCATAAATATAAAAGTAAAGTGCAGAGTAAGAAAGAATGTTTGCCTTTAAGCTAGTCCTCCATAGCTTGTAAATATAATCTCACAGGTTTCTTCATAAACCAGCTTCTGGTGTTCTGTTCTTTTTCCATTAGTTATGCAAAGGACTTCATCTGGCTGCCCTAAACTGAGGGGTTTTTCTTTATCTTTAGAGAAGTAAAATATTGAGACCATAAATGGAATGGAACCAACTATTCTTTGTTCCTCTTTGAGAAAATCTCATTTCATTTCATCCTCCCCCTTTTAAGCAAAGGAAGATACCACTGCTATCCTCAGTTTTTTTCCTTTTATGTGAATATACATACATATGAAGCAGGGAAAAGATATGTTATTGTAAATAGGTATAGAGGCAAACGCTGTTAATTCACAGATGATTTTCAAGACTCTCTTCTTTTTCTCTTCAGCCATTGTTTACAGTTGTTCAGAGAAAAAAGAAGTCAGTTGAAAAGCCTGTGAAGCTGGATTCATAGAAGCATTTTGTAGTACAATACACACTGCATTCTTCTGACTCCTTGTCTTTCCTATCGTTCTTTTACTCAGAACTATATATAAGTGCTATAATATGTCAAATAAATAATTATTTGGCATTACTGAGTGAATTTAAAAACAGAGTTTATATATAAAATGTGGAGTCTGAGACGTGGTGGGATTGTTCTCCTAAAGAATAATTTTTTCCAGTTGCTTATTTTTGAATCAGTCTAGGGTATGAATGTAATAATCTTTCCAACAAAACATGGTAGGCTAAACTCAAAGTCCTTTCCAGTCTTTAAAATACTGAAGCCAATCAGATTCTTATATTCATATCCATGATACATTCAGAAATTAGAAATACAATGGATAGCAAATTTTTTTTAAAAGTTTTCCTTCATTTAAAAATCATGCATCTCCATAAATGTCATTAGCAGCTACTGGAACAGCTTTCTAGAAGCGTGTTTATCATTTGTTGGATAAAGAATTAACTACTGTCTGCAGTCTGTCTAGAATTTCAGGTATTGTACTCTGGAGAAAGTCAAAGCAGACTTAAAAAATGTGACATGAAAAGGGAATTAATTGGAATGTGTCAATGTAATGAAAAGGAAAAAATCTAAGAGCTTTTATAAGTTTTATAAGAGCTTCTTTTATCTGGAGTTACAGACTTGAGTTCTTTTTTGCAGTGAAGAAAATAAAGTTCTTGGGGGAAACCCTCCCCCCGATATCTACAGAATTAAAGGAAAAATAATTTGAAATCTACTAAGAGAATCCTGTTCTTTAAGCTTCCCATAGACAACTCTCATCAATAGCCCCTATCTTGCAAACAACTTGTGCATAAGACACAATTGTCATATTAAAAGCTCTTGAGTTTCTCCTCATGGAGATTCCTGTGCCTATGACCATCATATTCAAATTTCTGGCTAAATACCTAATTCCATCTACACATCCAGTTTCCACTACAGCAACTTGTAAGCAGGCAGTTTGCCTCATCAAAACTGCTCTGAAGTGTCACAGTAGTTCTCAGCAGGACTAGTCCTTAAAGGACACAATGTCCTCATGTTTATTATCTTTCCCCAGTTAAATCTGCAAGGAGAGATGGGGTAGACAATATATATCACTTTTATTCACCTACTCTTCCTCTGATTCACACACTACTGTCGGCTATATGGAAAACCTTGAACCAGAAAGAAATGTTTATGTGGTTTGGAAGAAGGTGTTGCTGCTGTTTCAGCTACTTTTCTAAATTAGATTGATAAGCAAGAATGATTAATACTATTAATTTAGTAGCTTGTTTTTCCATGTGTAACTTTCTAAATATGTTATATAAATATGTTATTTAAAGAAACAGTGTACTTAGAACAAATGCTATACTAAAATTAAGTAACATGTCTGATTTATATGAATCTATATCATCAACATTCATAAGTAAGGATGTTACTCAGATAAAATTCTACTCATTTTCCTAAGCCACCAGATCAGCATAATGCAAATAGAGAAAAACATGTAGTGAATTAATCCTCTGCTAGCTTCCCTTCATTTTTTATTGAAGTTACACACTTCAACAATGTCATGATTTTGCCCAGCCAGCAATGAAGCACCATGACAGTCTCTTACTCACTGCTCCCCATCCACTAGCATCCTCCATAGGTGACCACAGTGAGATGAGAAGAAAAAGATAACCAAGGATGTTGTGGATCAAAACAAGGGCAGGGAGGGCTCACTGCCAATTATAGTTCTGGGCAAAACAGACTCCAGTACTCAACTTAGAGAGGAAAGTAAGGAAAGTTTATTCTACTACATACGAGAAACAGAACAGAACAAAAAGCAAAAAGGGAGTAGGATGATGAGAAAATTGCGACCAGCACTTTAAGATCTCCCTCCCTCATCCCTTCTTTCTTCCTGGGCTTAGCTCACTGCTCCCAATATGTCTACCTCCTTCCCCCTCAATGGCAAGAGGGGATAGGGAATGGGGATGTGATCAGGCTCTCACAGATGGTCTCTGCCGCTTCTCTATCCTCAGATGAGGATGATTCCTCACATTCTTCCCCTGCTCCAATACGGGGTCCCTCCCCCAGGACACAGTCCTTAATGAACTTCTCTGATGTGAACTGGCCAACAGCTAAGGCTTCTGCCAATGCAGGGTCACTCTCACAGGACACAGCCTCCTCTGGGTATAGTCACTGCTCCTGGCACCGAGTCTTTTACAAAGTGCAAACAAATCTCTGCTTCACCAGTCCTCTCCACAGGATACAGAGGGGTTTTCTGCTCCAACACACCTCCTCCTCTCTTCCCTCACTGACCTTGGGGTATGCATGGTCATTTCTCTTTCTCTTCCAACTCCTTGCACCACCACCAGCCAGAAAAGAAGGAAGGAACAAAGAACAAGAAGGAACAGGAAGAATCCTCCTCCTCCGGCTTCTTAAAAAGTGATTGTGGGGGCATCTAGTTGTCTCAGCCCCAGAAGTGGGTCTGGCTCAGAGATGGAGAGAGTTTTGAGCAGCTTCTTAGAGGAGTCAAATTTAGAGCTCCTTCCCCAATACCAGAAATGGCTACACACAAAACCAGGACAAACAAAGAAATAAGCTTTTTAGGAAAAATAGTTCTCCTTTTCATATAATTACACTATGTATCCAAATGGATGAACTGATGGTTTTTCATTCGTCACAAACACATCTCCAAATATGGTATTCCATAATAGCAACTGGTCAAAATGTGGCCAAAATGTGACCATATCTTCAAAAATACTTCAAAAAGGGGAACAGAAAGCTCTTGTTTTTCACCTCCAATGCAATACCAAGTAGTAACACTTGTCTAAATACACATACTTACAGGTCCTTCAATTTTATTGCAAATTTAGAAGATCTTATGGAGATCATAGTTTTAAAACTGTTTAACCCTTGAATATTAAAATGAAAGGGCTGGCCTCACAGAGCAACAGAAATGACCTATTATAGTTTGTTCACATTAATGATCCAGCTGCTACCATTTCTGCTCTTCTAAAAAGTGCTACATCAAGACCTACCTCTGTTGATGCCAACATAGACTTCTGAGAGGGAGGTCAAAGACTATGTTCTGAGCATTTGTTTATATTTATAAAGAACATTTTTCCAATTAGCTTGCCTGGACTTTGGAAACTCTTGCCAGTCATTAAAAAAATCCATCATGTAAAATAAATATTGCAAGTGGTCCTTTCTCCACTATGCCAACTGCACACAAATCAGGTGTTTATGTCCAGCAGAGCCAACATCAGATAGAGAAAGTTAACCATTATGATGAGGGAACAATAAATGCTGATCCTACAAAAAAATATGCAATCAAAACCTACCATGCATAGTTAATACAATAGCACTGCATGCAATAGCATTTCATCTCAAATTATACAGAGCAACTGCTTTAAATTGTGCAGCAGTATTAAGTAATTAGAAAGTCTTTCACTTCTGTAGAAATAGAGTTTACATTCACCAAAGAAGAAGACTGAAATAAACAATATTTTTAAAAGTAAGAGTGAATCTCTAGATCTACTGTTAACTTTTTGTTCTAGAACTGGAAATAATTAAAAAGGAGTCTTGTGGTGTACCATGTTTTATGGTAATGATAAATTTTTTTGACCATAAGTTACAGGGGACAAAAGTTATCCCTTTGATAATCTTTAGAAGTTTAATTTTCTGACAAAACCATCCACTAGTCAGTTGAGTCCAAATTGTCCTAGTTCAGCATTAAACTTGCTCATTGTTTTGAGAGTGTCATGCAACATTTTTAAGGTAAACAAAAATGAGATTTGCAATGTGTTTATTTCTGTTAGAGAGTGACAAATTTCATGTTTGTTTGATAAGTAAAGCTATGATCTAATAAAATTATCTGTTTTCTTTAGAGAGAATTTTGCTAGCTAATTCCATATGTAATTAGGTATTTAAACTGAAAAGCTATTTCTGTTAACATTTGCCTGCTTCTTCTCCCCAGAGTTGAAGAAAATGCTCTCTTTAGCTGTTATTAATTATGTAAATATTTCATAGAAATGCATCTTTATTCATCTTCAATTTCATGAACTTAATACAATTAAAGTGTTGCATGATTTCCTCAAATATGTCTGTGTTTGGAATGCTTAAATGCAAAAGAATTTATGTGTCTTATTCTTAGATATTTTTACTACATAAAAGCAATAAAATGATAAAGGGATGAGATTATTCACTTATTCAAAATCTGTGATGCTACTTATATTATGGATCCTACCATAATAATTTCAAACTCTAAAGTTATTTAGTTTCTGATTACCTCAAAATTGAACTGATTGTGACCAACTTGAAAAATGAGGGAAGGAAAGAGAATCTAACTTAGATGCAATAAATCCATCCTTGTCATATTTCAATAGGGAAAAACCCAACCTTTTTTTCTTTCATTGATTTTCACTGGAAAGGTCTGAAACAGCTTCATAGAACTGGACCAGAACTTTTCCTACAAGAAGAACATTAATGATTGGTTATTTGCTAATGAATGTTTCTGTGGTAATTAAGTAACAAGGAACTAATATTTTTGAAATAAACTGTTTTTTGTTTTATTACCAGTTACAGAAATCTTTGTATCTAAATGCCATACTGTACAAGTAAAAAAAACCCCAATCAACAAAACACATTCATTTTATTTATGGGACAATTGTGCTAGATTATCCCCAAGTACAATAAAATATCCTCAGCGGGGAATTATTTCCAATCTTTAATAAATACTGCTTTGAATGAAATCCCACTAAGAAAATGTCTGTCAATTAAAATATATTTTAGCAAATTCTAAAGCATCTAAACACAAAATTGAGCAGTCATAACAGTTAATAATAGATTTGCATAAACTTGTTCTCAGCTTTGCTTTAATTAAGTTTGAATATTTAACTGTTGAAATTTTATGACAGAAGCACAAATCTTCATTGTCAGCAAAAGATAAAGGAACTGTCATTATTTAGAGCAAAGAATTTCTATCTTTTCAGCAGTTAGTCTTGGAGGATTTTAAGGTATTTTTGGTTCTACTGCATATATGTTTACATGAACAGTTATCATGACGGAATGACATGTTAATCTAAATCTAGAGAATCTTCTTAGTTCTATGAGAATATTCACTTTATGTTTGTGGCTGCCTATTTTTTACGGCACCTAGATGCTGACTATGATACAAATTGACAAGATTCAAAGATCTAAAATGTAAATAAGTTTCTCAGCTATCAGAAAGAAATATTCTTTGCTGTGAAGCCATTTTTCTTGTTTCTATTAATACACTGCATTCCTTTACCACTATAAATAATTTAGTAGAAAAGAAACTCAGGAAAAGTAGAAAAGTTTGACTTACATACTTTTCCAATATTAGACATTGTCTGAGACACTGCTAAAAAGGTTACCTTTGTCTTCTAAGAAAATACAGTTCTTATCCATCTTTTGTAGACAAAATACACTGTATGCTTTATATATTCAGTCTATTTATATTTACAAATTATGTGAGTATTAAAGAGAAATCTTTAGAGATTTCTACAGTAAAAAGGCCAAAAAATCATCTATTTAACAAGGAAAATAGCTTTGAAAGTCCTCAGGGCAGCGAATACTTAATTATGTCAACTGTGATTCTGGATTGAGTTAGTTAATCTTGTAAAACATTTTTTCTCTGTTCTGAAGAAAAGATACTGAATTTCTAGTTGCATGGTTACTTAAGACTTTTATGTTTCCTAACCTGAAATTCAGTATGAAAGGCAGATGAAAGAGAAACCACCCTCTTTCATAAGTTCAGTATTAGTCTTTAGGGTATTCACTTTCTGTTATTGAGTTCTGCAAAGAGTACACTGCATCTTAGTCACTCATAAAGAAAGAACTATTATTCTTTGAATTCAAAAGTTTTCTCCCTTCTTTGAAGAGGACATTGGTGGCTGCAATAAAAACCCATTTTATTACACAATGAGAATTAAATCTTCTCTGCTAGGCAGGTTATGAAATAAATATGTACTCCCACTTTCTTATTCACTGTTGTGCAGCTACTCACAAACTGATGTTTATTCAGAGAAAACATCAGAAACAACAAATTACATAGCTTGTGGCCAACCACTCAAAAAATATCCTTATATAAACCATTCATTAAAATTTTTGACAGCTCTCTGTTAAAATCTGATCATATGCAAAGAGCGGACGGTTGGTACACTTTTTGCTGTGAAACACTTGTTTGATGTCAGAAAAGGGGAAGAAACAGATTAAATGGTAACTTAAATAACTTTTAATGAGTATCAGGTAAGAATACACTTGGGAAAGCAAATACAGTTCTTGTTTTAGTCCCAGCATGTTAGCATATGCATGGAATTACTAAATATAGACTGCTAAGGACATTATAGGCATGATCAATTCTTGCTATCTAGAAGTCAGACAGTATGTTTATATTTACCCTCATGAAACCACACCTGGAGTACTGCATCTCCTTCTGGGGTGCCCAGTGCAAGAAAGAGATGGATCTGTCAGAGCAGGTGAAAAGGAGGGCCACAAAAGTGGTCTGAGGGGTGGACCACCTCTCCTATGAAGACAAAAATTAGAAAGTTGAGGTTATTTAGCTTGGAAAAAAGAAAGCTCTGAGGAGACCTTATTACAGCATTTCAATATGCAAAGAGGTCTTACAAGAAAGATGGAGAAATACTAATACTAGTAGCTTCATTTGGAAAAATGCAGGGGAAAATGCTAGTCAGTGTATGTCACTAAGAAGGGCTCTCAGAAGGTAAATATCTACGGATAGGAATTTAAAAATGGCAAGCAGCTAAAATGCATCAATGGAAGCAAGAAGAAAGCAAAAGACATATTAGAATTAAAAGTCTATAGCACCAGTGTAAATCTTACTTAGAAGTCGAACTTCAGTCTGTCTTTTGTTAATCATCTACTTTTGTTCCAAATTTTTGATGATCAAGAGGAGAAAGGACAATACAATGAGGAAGTTGCCCAGTCTGAAGAAAAAATCTAGCTAGAATTTGTTAGAATCAACTAATTATGTTATACCATGAAGAAACTATAGTCATGGGCTGGGTTTTTTTTTTTGTTAATTTATATACTAAGACAACAGTGAAATGGACCATAAGGATGTCACTTCCTTTAATCAACTGTCATGAGCAGGACAGAAATGGAACAGAAGGGAAGCTCTTTTTGAAGGAATTTGTGTTCCTGATAGCCTCTGTAAGAATTCTTTTTCTTACAGATAAGTCAAATGTAATTTCTGGTATTTTCATGGGGAAACAATGGATGCCTTTTATGACTGTTCCGATACACCTTGGTGGAAAGACCAGTGCCAGAGATAAGCTGCCATCCATGTTTCAGAAAGATGAGGATTTTTCAGTATAATTCTTGAGTGTAGCAGAATTATGGTTCTAAGCACAGATTGAGTCACTGAGTGGAAACGAAGGGCAAAAAATTGCCTGTAACAGACAGTTGTTCAGAAGGGGACAATTTATTCCTTTAGAAAAACTACAGAACATCCTTTTCTCCTTTTTTTTTTTTTTTTTCCCTCAAGAAGACTACAAAGGGTAATTTTTCTGTATTTATATGAAAACTAAAGCAGGGAAAAGCAAGCACAGTTTCCGAAACTAAGAAATAAAGTCAAAGTCTGCGTCATATGATAGCTTGGACTGCAGAACAACCTGTTACACCGGCAGAAGAGCTCATGCTTTTGCCAACCAAAGTGTCCCTGGGGGAAGGAAAATCGTAGAATCATAGAATGGTAGGGATTGGAAGGGATATTTAGAGATCACCTTGTCCAACCCCCCTGCAGAAGCAGGGTCACCTAGATCAGGTCACATAGGAACATGTCCAGGTGGGTCTTGAAGACCTCCAAGGAAAGAGACTCCACAACCCCTCTGGGCTGCCTGTTCCACTGCTTTGTCACCCTCACAGTGAAATAGTTTTTTCTTATATTTAAGTGGAACTTTTTGTGTTCCAGCTTCATCCCCTTACCCCTTGTCCTGTTGTTATCTACTATAGAAAAAAGGGATGTCCCAACCTCCTGACACCCACCATTTAGATATTTGTAAATGTTAATAAGATCTCCCCTCAATCTCCTCTTCTCCAGACTTAAACAGCCCCAGTTCCTGCAGCCTTTCTTCATATGAAAGATGTTCCAGAAATTAACAAGGTTACTCCAGTGGGTAGGAGGGGTGTATTCAGTTTCAGCTAAAGCAATAGAGGAAAAAATAATCAGGATCATCTAATCAGTAGATCTGGAAATAATATGTGTTATCAAGGAGCTGGAAGGAAGATGTTTCTCCCTCTGCTTGGATGCACAACGTTTTGTGCACCTTATTTGCTGATAGAGTAAAATCATCATGAACATTGAGTGTTTTAGAGGCTGAGCAGTACTTAGATATTGTGCTGTAATTTTTGCTTGCAATTTACTGTCTTTTTTAGCCTCTACAACACATTCTAGCAGCAATCGTCCCTACTAGCGGGCAGAAGTCTGCATCCATAGCCAGACTGACTCCATTTTGTAGCTATCAGTAAGAAGGATATCACTGATGGCTATGCTATGTTGTGATTGCTATGCACTCATCTATTTGTTATTAGGTGGTTTGCTCTGTGAGTACAAGGAACTAATTATGAGAAGTGCAAGCAGCATGTAGCCTGGAGAGTGGACAGTATGTTCAGGTTGCTCTGCAAGCACCCACTCTAAATCAAATCACTTCAAAGTTTTGCCTTGGTGAAGAGAAGTCTCCTGTCTTACTGACAGGTTCTTGGGAGATATTGGGGTTATAAAATGTTCGTCGAATTGAAAAGGCAGAGGATAGGGTCATGAACTCAGAGATGGGTAAAGACCATTATTCTTGCGAAATAAGGAGATGGAGAAAGGAGGTGGCATTGCTCACCCTGACACTGGCCATCAGATTCTAGGGGAAGATACCAATATTGATCTCAGGAGAGTGGATTTCTCATTGCATTTAAAACCTTGTCTGGGTTATGTTTTGTTTTTTATTTGAGATTAAAGGTGACTTTGTTTCAACTAAGATACAGTTAAACATATTGGGGTCATTGTTGGGCAAGAGCTGCACGGACTGAGCTCACCTGGGCCTACTGCAGTCATGGTAAATACTCGGGATGTTGCACTATCTGACTGGTTAAATGATGTAGACTTACACTGTAGAGGGAAGAGATGTAATGCTACAGAAATCGTAATGTTTCATTAGACACTGCTGTGCCTTGAAGACAGGAAATAAAGTAATAGTGAAATGAGAGAAGGATATGATATAGCCTTTATCAAAAAATATAGGATTGCTGTCTTCTGATTGTCTGATAGGAACAATGATAACTGATTGCAGGATCATTTCAGAGTCAAATCACCAGTAAATAATCTTAACCGTTCCGGCTTTTGCATGCTCAAACAGCAAGCCTATCACTGAAGGCTTTCACTAGTCTACCGTTTGACACAATGAATTTAAAATACAGTGTCTTGTTTTAGCTTATATGAGAATGGATTCATCGTTCTGAAAAGATTTCAACATTCAAATGGACATTTCAGAAATAGTATTCCATATTCAGTATTAATGCTTTTTGAGAGAGCTCTTCCTTACTTGATCCATGATAGATCTCTGTAACTGACCAGCATGATGATGGGTGCTAGGTAATAGATGCACTGCTTACAACTGAAAGCTTCCTATGTTCACATTTGTTAAACAGTATTATCTATATAACCCAAGAATTGCTGAAAACTCTGTACCTGGTACAGCTGTGAGTAGTAGCAATGCATGGTTATTACCATTTTAAAAAGTTATCTATAGATGGCTTTGCTCTTTGCAAGAAGTGGTTGTTCAGGTGTTAAAAGTTTTTTCAATGTTAGATGGATTAATATCTCAATTGCTGATGCTGTAATCCCCTGCTGTGGATGTCCATCATTTCTTAAGGAATGAAAGAATGCTAAGCCTGCTGCAAAGATACTTTTTCTTTCTGACATGAGTGTGAAGGATACATGACATTTATTATCAGTAGCCTAAAGAGTAAGATCTTTGAAAGCACTGATTAAGTTGGATGATAATTCTAAATATCTCTTTGAATGACTTTCAGACCATATTACAAGGAAGTTATTTTTGTCTCTGTTATGACATAAATGTAAGACATGATTACTTCTGAAACGGTTACAATGATTTCTAGCCATATAGACGAAGATAGTTCTCAATTCCTTACATTTTTCAGATATATAATTGTCATAAGTTGACCCTCATATTCTGTTTAAAGCTCTGAAAACTTTTTCAGGAAAAGTCAGGACAGACGAGTTACTGTGTTTATCTTGAGCTTTCTTTATAAAATCATATGCTCTTCAGCAGCTGGGTAAACAGAAGAAAACTTTCAAAGCCCCTTTAATGTTTGCACAATATCGCTCACTGTCCTCTTGGATAAGGAGAGTTGTTCTATCAGAACAAGAAAAAAGTGTTACCATAACATGTTGAATTATTTTGTTTTCTATAGGCTTTTTTTTTTTTCTTTATTTCCTGATGCCAGCAAGTTCTTTACTTCTCCAAAACTTGTTCTGCAAAATATTATTTGGAACTAAGCTCTTTTAGAAGTCTGTCTACCTTCAATTAGATAGAAAAATTTGCGTGCTTTCACAAAGGCTAACTCTAATTCCATGTTTTCTGCATACTTGCCCAAATATTCTACATACAGATATATACAAGACATGTCCCGAACACCAGACCTTTCAGATCGCTGACTTTTTTGTACTACTCTGGTTTAAACTATCTGTTGCTTATCTTGTGTCTCTTGGGCAGTTCTCATACAAAGTAATATGCAGACATTCTCAAGCTATCTTTGGATGAGAGAGCAGAGCATATTAATAAGGATATTGATAAGGAGCACACAATTGCTTCTATAAACTTATCTATTATTTTTTTCTTGTCATCGAGTAATTTAGACCTTACATACATGAAGTACGAAACCATCCTTCTTCTACACAGCATCTTCACCTCTTCACAGGGAAGCCATGACAAATGCTTTGATAAATTGAACAGTATAAAACATGATCTGAATTTCACTTACTGACCTTGATATTTATGCCTCTCAAAATGCCATGAACCCCAGCTATGCTAAATGTCCAAGTCTGTCTGAATTCATATCTACTGTCTACAGTGAATGTGTTTATTTGGGTGTTGTCTCAACTGTCTCAGAGTAGTTTTCCTTTTGCAGTTTAGTGACTTATCTCTTGCTGAAAATGAACACACAAACAAAAGCTATTAAATTTTCCACACATCAGTCACCAACAACTTAATGAAAAGTTGGTAAACTTTAAGCTAGTTTGGCTTTCTCTTTTAAATATAAGAGATGAATTGATTTTCTATTCACTTTACTTAAGATTCTTGGATAATAGAAAAAAGCTAAATTTTGGCTATTTCTTCAAACACAACTGATTTTTTCATATTTCAGTACTTGTTTAAATGGACACTTCTGAAAGAGGGGTCACTTCTGATTTGAGTTACAGGTGGGGCTTTTTGTTTTTAAACAAAGATTAAAATGAGCTAAAGGAAGCAATTTCCTAGGAAGTACTGAATACTGATTGGAGTAAGGGTAGATGTGTGAGTATACTTGGATAGGTACTCCAAATTTTTGTCAGAACAAGATGCCAAGGCTTATAATAAATCCTGAGAAAAATCTAGTAAAATGATGAGGTCAGTTTTTGCCCTTGTTTTATTCTTTAATTCATTTATGCATTTCTCACATATTTGTGAAAATTTATCAAGTCCGTATACTGATATTATTTTTTTTTTGTTTAAGTTATTTGTCAGTATTATTTGGGTCACTATGTTTTAAATGTAGTTCTGATATGGTTCAAAAGCAAAATGGAAATATTTTGTTTTAAAAAGTATTGATTAATTTATATTTTTTTTTATTGTACACTTTGTTCTAGTCCACTTTATCATTTCCTTTCATTCAAGGTTAAAAAAACAAGCCTGAATAGAGTGAAAAGGAAAAACAATGCTTCATTGCCATTCTAGAAGGTTCTTTTCAACTGTTTTCATGTGAGTGGATGATAAACATATGTGAATTATAGAAGGACCGGTAGGGACTTGAATAAGGGACTCTGAGACTGAAAATTTGCCTGCTTTTTCAACCATATCAACTGCTTTAATAAAAGATATTACCTCTTCCTACCAACCATACCTCCCTAGAGTTAAAACTATATAGAAGTTTCTATTTTAACATTCTCTTGGCACTCATTTATTGGGTGTTCCTGTGGGCTTACTTTCACTGAAAGTCATGTCAGTTACTACTCTCAGGATACCACAGGCAGCCTTGCTTGGCTGAGATTAAAATGCTCGTTCTGGAGTGGAAAGCTCTAGCCATATTCAAGCATGCATGTGAGCACATACTCTTCCAGTGCTCATGCAGCCTTGGAAATTCACTGCAGTTGTGAGTTTCACTGCTTCCTGAAGGTATATTTTTTTTTCTTCAAGGAAAACAAAACAAAACAAAACAACAAAAAAAGATTCCTTCCTTTGTTCTTCTGCTCCTTCTAAACTGCCTATGCCTTTCTATCTCTTTTGGTTACGTGACTTATTGGCTTAACAGCTTCTTCTAAAACCTTGGTTTTACTTTGTCTGAAGCCTAATCTCAGTAGTAAGTTCAAGATTTACCTATGAATACTGACATCTGAAGATGTTAACATTGATATATCTGTCATTTTGGCCACGGGTGACATCTTCTGTGGATAGGATGCATTTTATAAGGCCTTTTTTCTTATTTGAATGTTGATATGTAAAGGCTGATGGAAGACAGCTCCTAAAAGGGATGAATATTGAAATTCACGGGCTCATGTCCATGAAATAGAAGCTAACTTTGAATGCATGTGTTTGAAGATGAAAGAAGAATGGCATATGAAAGGATAGAGAAAAGAAAAATCAAGATGAAAAATGTCATTGCTGAATATAACATAATTTGTAAATTGAATTCTGAAGACATGTGGTTTTATTAGCTCCTGTGAAACCTGGCAGATGAATACTTTTAACATTGCACAGAATTTTTTGTTTCGTATGGCTAACCCTGATTCTTTTTTAGTAGGCTGCAGTAAAAATAGGTAGCCTATAGTTTCCCGGGTTAACCATAACAACAGAAGTCACTCTGACCTCTAGTCTATGTCATAACATTTACTTCTTTGAGTCTTAATGACCCTTGTACAGATCTCAAAAGTTGGTATCAGTTGATGTTTTTGTTCTGGATAAATTTCTTTATTTCCTTAACTTTTATTATTCTAGGTGTTGTGGGTTGATCTTGGTTGGGTGTCAGATGCTCACCAAATCACTCTATCATTTCCCTCCAAAGTAGGTCAGGGAATGGAGAAATAAGAAGGAAAAAAAACAGTTTAATAATATAAAAACAAAGAAAAAAAGAAGATTTCTTTACCTTTCATCGGCAGGCAATGTCAAGCTTTCCTGGAAGCAGGGTGTCAGTACATGTAGCAGCTGTTCTAGAAGACAAACATCTTAATGAATGCCCTCTCTTCTCCTTTCGCTTAGATTTTATTGTTGAGCAGATGTCAAATAGTATGGAATGTTCCTTTGGTCCGTTTGGGTTAGGTCTCCTGGCTATGTCCCTTCCCAAGATCTTTCCTACCCTCAGCCTCCTGATGAGAGCAGGGAATGTTGGAGAGATAGTTTTGATGCTGTACAAGCACTGATAGACAGTAGTCAAAACACTGGTGTGTTATCAACACTTTTCTAGCTAACAATACAAAGCATGGCACTATGAGAGCTACTATGTAGAAAATTAACTCTGTCTTACAGAGTTAATACATTACTTAACAAACATATTTAACTATTGCATTAGATCACGTGAAATGCAGTTGTGTACATTGATTAACAGTGCACACACTGCTTATGTAGAATGTAGCTTCAGAGCAGCCTCATCCAGGACATTCACTCTTCTCAGGTTCTGGGAGCCCCAGCAATGCTTAATGCTTGTATATACATCTCCACAGAAGTGAGTTTTGTGATTTTAGCAATCCTAACTCCGATTTACACTCTCATGCCTCTGAAGTGGGAGTTAGAAACTCTGGGGACGTAAATGTATTGAAACAAATGTACCGGGAGGTTGATCTCCTTTCTGCAAAGTACCCCAAGATGAGCTCATTGCAGTCTCAATTTAGCAGCAAAAGTAGCAGTTGAAAGAATGAAGAATGTAAATATTCATTGACCATTTGCATAGCTGAGGGAAGGAAATTTCAGGATGTTTCCATAACTGATTTTCAAATTTGCATAGTTAATAAACAGAAATTTTTTTTCATATTTTAAAGTGAACTAGGAAGTGAACTAGAAATCTGTACTTTGGGACTCTTTTGTCTAGAATTTTTCCTTTTTGATGCAAACTCTTGTTTGCTTAATCTTTTGCTGTAGTGAACTGCCAAGTGGGGAATAAAGAAAAAGATGTCTCTCTCACACTCACTCATTGTGAAAAACAGTCTTCACATTGTAGTTTGTGTTAAAACTGTCACAATGATTTTGAACACATTGATACATATTATGATTTGAAACTATTATAGTTGCTCAAAGTTGATTTGAAATATAAATGGTTTCTGTTGCAAAGATTTCACATAAACCAGAAAAAGAGAGCAAAGAGTTTGAAGAAAAGTGTCCATGCTTTTTAATAAGGATTTTTCTTTTGGAAGGAAAAATTTTATGTCAAAGCTTTCCCCTGTTATGATGGCTACAGATTTCTGGCAATGTATTCTGAAGTTGATTTGTAAAACATATTCTTTAAACTTCTCATGAAAAAGAGTATATAGCACAAACCATAAAAATATGATGGCAAGTATTTGTTGGAATATTTGACCAAAGTAAAATTATGAACATTTTTATTTCCTGTTTCATCTCTGAATGGAAAACTGTGCTGATGACTGAAGCTAAGATTAGAGGAGGGAGAGAAATGAAAAAAAAAGTCATAAACTTAGCTTTTTTTTTTAACTATGAAAAAATAATTCAACTATCTTCTCACTTCTTTCCAGTTTCCAATATTTAGAAGCAACTTTATTTCTGTTTCCTGTCTTGATCTCAGAGACCTTTTTCCCCCAGTGCTCTGTGTACTGGAAGTCCAAGTTATTAACGGCTTTGTAGATATTCCCACTCCTGAGTTCCAGAGTCATTGTATTCCACTAACCAGGACCAGCTCAGCAATGATCACGGAGATGTTCCTGTAATCAGTAACACAGGTCTTTTCCCACATCTGCCCAGTTCAGTGTGAACACTATTGTAATTAACTCTCAAGGCCAGATATAGATCGTCTTAAATTTAGGCATCTATCCTGCAGAATTCAGAATCAAAACCTGACAAGCACAATTATTCACATTTTCTCTAAATGACACTTTCTCTAAATAATGAATGTTTTGAGGCAATGACTACGGCAAGTCGCTGGAGTGATTATTTCATTTATTTAAGTACTTTAGCTAGGTAGATGAAGTACATTGGGAGAATCTGGGAGCAAGTGAATAAAGACACCCTTGTTGCAAATCAAGAACAGGAAAATTAATTTAAAAGCAAAATAACTAATTTCCAGAATAAAACAAAGAATTAACCCTTTCCTAAGAAAAAAAGAACTTCTGTGCAAAAGTTCCAGAAATTAAATGTTGATTGGATGACGTTATTGAATAACGTATGACGTAATTGAATATAGCAGGAAGGGAGAGATATAAGCTATACTGTCCTCTGAGTATGTAAATAAACATTTTTCAGTTAGACACTTATTTTAAACCAGAATTCTATTTAAAGATAATTAAAACGTGTTTAAATGTACTTATGGAGTGTTTCAAGGCAAGTCTGGAAGTGTTCAAGTATTGAATGTTGTCACTAGATAGAGAGTGATACCTATGCCTCTCCTTTCATGAAGGAAACTTTCAATGAATACAGAGAGACTCTTCTTCAAACATTCCAGAGGACTGAATATTTATTTACCCTATACAAGTGGAGGAGCTGTAGCAGCAAGGACCAAAGAAGTTGTGATCAAAATACTATGTATTAAACATACATGGTTGTGTCTCTGGGCATGCGACAAGTCAGATAACTGAAAAATTCCCCCACCAGAATTTCCCTTATAACAATTCTTTTTCTCAAAGCTGGAAGTCTTGGGAAGAGACATATCTTACAAATTAACAACCTCTCTCTTCTTTGTGGCATTTTAAGCACACACCATTACCTTGCCCTTAATTCTTTGTAGTGCAATTTAGAACTCCTATAAAATATTGGAAGAAAGAAGATGAAAAAAATCATTAAATAAATGTGATACATATATCTTACAGGGCATGACCTGCATGAATTTATAAAATATACACCTTGCTTATGGAAATTACTTACTTTTCTGGACCTTTAACAGTCATTATAACTACTTCAGAGGAAATTTGAGCTTTATTGTATGAATTAAGAGGGGATTTTGAAGGTGTTTTTGTGTTATTTGAGGTTCTATCTTGTGATTTATAATGTATATGTCTGCATATTTCCTGTGGCTTGTTTAGTAGAGCAGTAGAGGCAGTATTTTGTTTTAAATTTTTATTGTGGTAAATACCCTAGTTATCAAATCTTAACAAAATATATCCTAGGCAATGCAAATCCTCTGTACAATATAAACAATAATTTGGCCTGAAGTGTGGGACTGAAGGTTGTGCTGCTGAGAGCTTGGTGATGGGATTTTCACCACAAGGTCACCCTTTCCAATCTAACCCCAAGCCAAAAGTGACTGAAAATTGTTTCCATGTGATATGATTGTTCATTCCTTGATGGTCTCATTACAAAACAGGAATGATGGAATTTTCCACAATAAATGACATTAATGGACACTCTTGTTTTCAACATCAGTCAAAATCTGACAGGCAAATTGAGGAGGTGGTCTGTCTTTTATCCTAAGGTGTACTCTTTGAATAAAACTGAAGCACACTAGGATATGAGGACCATTGTGGGATTATACTGAGCAACTCATGTCATAAAAATTCAATTAGTAGGTAAAGACATTCAAGTTCCTTGTTTTTAAGTACAGTATTTTTTTAACTTGCAGTAGAATGGAATGAAAAAAAACCAAACAGGTAATTCCACGATTGAAAGTCATGCAATTTTATTAGCAGATTATTTCTGACTGTTCTTACTACATGGACAACAGTAAGGCAACAGTCAAGAGTAATGCAAAGGTTTTACTGAAACTTTACTGTTCAGTGTCCACAGTACTTTCATACTATAAAACATGATATAAAATAAATCTGAATAAAACCTACGACACTATATTGGAAGTCATAATTTCAAAATAATGCATTCTTTTTCCCTAAATAATTTAAAGTAATACAGGAAAATCAATATTTAATCTTCCCAGGACTACTATACACTGGGGGAAGATCTGGATATATAGTTTGGTCTGATAAAATGTTAGAACGAATAGACACACAGTATGATGTCCAACGATCTTAAATAGTTGCATGTGAATTACAATGAAATCAGGAAGTAACCCTTATGCTGGGAAGTCAGGGGGTTTAGATATATTTTTTTTAGGAGGATAAGGTGTTCTGTTGCAACACAAAGAAGATGTCGTTCATATAGAAATAGGTACATCATATTGTGGAGATACAGTTTAATCTCTGCTGGCAATAAAATGCACCATGCAGCCACTCACTCAACCCCTCCATACCTCTCATGGTGGAAACCCCAGTGAAATGGGAGGAGAAAAGATAACCAAAGGCCTTGTGGATCAAGACAAGAGCAGGAAGGACTCACTGCCAATTATGATTCCAGGAAAAATAGACTCCACTACTCAGGGAAGAAAACAAAGATCTGTTTAATCTACCACAAACTAGAAGTAGAACAGACAGAAAATAAAAACAGAGCAGGATGATGAAAAAAAATACAACCAGAGCTTAAGGATCTCCTTCCCTCACCCCTCCTCTCTTCTCAGGCTCAGTTCCCTACTCCCAATATCTCTACCTCCTTGCCGCTCAGCAGCGCAGGGGATAGGGAATGGGGGTTGTGGTCACTCACTCACAGGTGATCTTTGCCATTTCTCACTTCTTCTCTTCCCTCCTATGGGATACAATCCCTAACAAACCACTCTGGTGTGAGTCCTTTCCTGGGGCTGCAGCTCATAGAATCATAGAATGATAGGGGTTGGAAGGGACCTTTAGAGATCCTCATAAACTCCTCCAGTGCAGGTCTCCTCCATGGCAACACAACTCCAGACACATTCTGCTCCAACGCCACCTCGCCACAGAGTGATGGTTGCTCTGAGCACAGCCACCCCCTCTGCTCTGGGGTCCTCCAAAAGCTGCTGGCATATCTCAGCTGCACCATTGCCCTCCGTGAGTGCTGTTTTACAAAGGGATGTACGATCACTTTACTCTCATACCACTCCTTCCACCTCCTCCTATCTCTCCTGTTTTCTTCTCTGCAAAAAAGTGATCACAGGGGTGTGGAATTGGCTCAGTCCCATAGATGGGTCTGACTTAGAGCCAAGGAAAGTTTTGAGCAACTTCTTACAGGGGCTGCCACTACAGCCCTTCCACTGTTACCAGTAAAAGCAACATACAAACCCAACACAGGAGACTACATCAAGCTGCATTAATGGTTTTCTTAAAAAATTTGGTGTACAATTAAAAGCCAGACTCTCAGCTGGTTTAAATTAAAATAAAATCTGTTGGTTGCCCCTGAATTATACTGGTTTTTCCTGAACTGAATATTTGTCCAAGTATAAAGCTGACCCATATGAAGAACACAGCGAGGAGATAGTGCTGGAGACCATGAACTGTTATAATATTTATAAACATTCAAAGAGGGTTAGCTGTGAGTGTGAGGTGGTTAAAAAACACAGTAAACAACGAATCCATAGCTCTTAATTTGGTTTTCTCCATCTGTTAGATAATATGAAGGCTGAACATTTAATTTTTCTAAGGATCTCTACCAAATTTTCCAGCCATATGTTAATTTGTGAAGTGAAAGCATGAAGTTTCAAAGTGATTCCCAAGGCCTGTGGTTAACAAACGTCTTCACAATAGCAACACACAGAGCAACTGGTAATTGTTGCATTATTTGGAATAGCAAGGATAAAGTTACCAAGACTGGACTGTAAGGAGACAGGTGCTATGGCTGATCCTGTCTGATGTCTTGCTCTAATGGGACATTTCTAGTAAATCCTGTCATTTTGATATTCACAAGCTCACAAGTTTCTTAAAAGAGCATGTGAGAATGAGCAACTTCATTAAGGAAGTTCTCTACCATTTGAAGAAACACAGTACAGTAATTATATATAAATGAAGCCAAATTGTGTCTGCCCTGAAGTCATATCAGTCAGTCCATTGGCAGAAATAGCTTGCAGAGTTGATGATGGTAAATTAAGATTCCAGTGACAAAAAGCTTTTATCTGTAACATCTTATTTTTTTACTATTTATTTTTTTTTTAGTATGCCAGATAGAATGAAAATGAAAATGTCTTCTAATTTGGTAGACAAAATAGTAGAGGAAAACCATAGAATCATAGAATGGTAGGGGTTGGAAGGGACCTTTAGAGATCATCTAGTCCAACGCACCTGCAGAAGCAGGTTCACCTAGATCAGGTCACATAGGAACATGTCCAGGTGGGTCTTGAAGACCTCCAGGAAGGAGACTCCACAACCCTGCTGGGCAGCCTGTTCTAGTGCTCCCTCACTCTCACAGTGAAATAGTTTTTTCTTATGTTTAAATGGAACTATTTGTGTTCCAGCTTCATCCCATTACCCCTTGTCCTGTTGCTGGAGACGATAGAAAAAAGGGATGTCCCAATCTCCTGACACTCACCCTTTAGATATTTGTAATTGTTAATAAGATCTCCTCTCAATCTCCTCTTCTCTAGACTAAACAACCCGAGTTCCTGCAGCCTTTCTTCATATGAAAGATGTTCCAGTCCCCTGATCACCTGAATGACCCTGCACTGGACTCCCTCCAGTACTTCCCTGTCCCTCTTGAGCTGAGGAACTGGACACAGTACTCAAGAAGAGGCTTCACCAGGGCAGAGTAGAGAGGGAGAAGAACCTCAGTTGACCTGCTGGCCACGCTCTTCTTGATGCATCCCAGGATGCCATTGGCCTTCTTGCCCATGAGGGCACATTGCTGGCTCATGTTTAGCTCATGAACCTCAGCAACCAGGACTCCTAGGTCTCTCTCTGCAGAGCTGCTCTTCAGCAATTCGACTCCCAGCCTGTACTGGTGTGTGGGGTTGTTCCTTCCCAGATGCAGGACTCTGCACTTGTCCTTGTTGAACCTCATGAGGTTCCTCTCTGTCCAACTCTCAAGCTAGCCGCTGAATGGCAGCACAGCCTTCTGGGGAATCAGCCAGTCCCCTCAGTTTGTTGTCATCAGCCAACTTGCTGAGGGTACACTCTGTCCCCTCATCCAGGTTGTTGATGAAGATGTTGAACAAGACTGGCCCCAGAACCGATCCCTGTGGAACTCCACTGGCCACAGGTCTCCAACTCAATTCTGTGCCATTGATCACCACTCTCTGGGCTCTATCATTCAACCGGTTCTTGATCCACCTCACTGTCCACTCATCCAAGCCACACTGCTTGATGAGGATGTTATTGGAGACAGTGTCAAAATCCTTGCTGACATCGAGGTAGATGATGTCCACTGCTCTCCCCTCATCTAGCCAGCCAGTTACACCATCATAGAAGGCTATCATGTTGGTCAAACAGGATTTCCCCTTGGTGAAGCCATGTTGACTCCCCCTGATAACCATCTTATCCTTCATATGTTCAGTGATACATTCAGGATGAGTTGTTCCATCACCTTTCCAGGGATGGAGGTGAGACTGACCAGCCTGTAGTTTCCTGGGTCGTCCTTCCTGCCCTTTTTGAAGACTGGAGAGACATTGGCCTTTCTCCAGTCCTCAGGCACCTCATCTGTCTTCCATGATTGTTCAAAAATGATGGAGAGAGGCTTAGCAATCACATCAGCCAGCTCCCTCAGCACTCTAGGATGCATCCCATCAGGACCCATTGACTTACGAGCCTTAAGCTTGGCCAATAGGTCTTTAACCTCTTCCTCTTCCACCCAGAGCAAGTCCTTTGCTGTGCTGGCCATCCTGTTAACCTTACCGGATTGGGCTTCCCGAATGTCGGCCTTGTCTGTAAAGACTGAAGCAAAGAAGACATTCAGTACTTCAGCCTTCTCTGCATCCTCAGACACCAGGGCACCCTCAGTGTTTAGCAGCAGGCCCACATCCCCCGTCGTCATCCTTCTGCTGCTGATGTACTTGAAAAATACCTTATTACTGTCCTTAACATCCCTTAACAAAGGCTAAATTTAATTCTGGAAGGGATCTAGCCTTCCTAGTTGCACCCCTGCATGCCCTGGCAATGTTCCTATACTCTTCCCAAGAAGCCAGCCCCTGTTTCTACCTCTCATAGATGGCTGCTTTCTGCCTGTGTTGTCCCAGTAGATCTTTGCTCATCCATGGAGGCCTCCTATCTCCTTTTCCTCCTTTCTTGAGCATTGGGACACACTGATCCTGGGCTGTACTGTACTGTACATACTGTTTCCATAGGCTGGGACAGAGATTCCTTTGCCTTCCAGTAAGGTGTGTAAACACCAGTGGCAGGATACCTTGTGTGAATCTTGACTTTGTACCTGAAAAGTTAGCACCACTTAGGCTTGTCTACACATGTTAATGGGGTCTTTTTTTTCCTTTTTTTTTTTTTTCCCCACAAGCAGGTTTATTATCACATCACAGTAAACAGATATAATCCAAGCTAAACCCTTTCATCTTACAAAAAATCAGAGCAGATGGACTGGGACAGGAAGGCACTTCACTGTCCTTGTAGCCTTCATTCCCCTCTGGTCTAACATTTAATTGCATATGCTTTTGACCTGTGACAGGGGAATAGCAATACAACAGCAGAGTATTTTTACCTAGTAGTGTGACAAAACTTTTTCTGGGGTACTTGTATATCCATATAAAATGCAAGTGCAGATAGTTACGATGGAATTAATATTTGTTATGTGCTGCTTCTTAAAGATTTATTAAATGTTTTTGAGTAGAAACTAGTAAACTTCAGATAGAATATTTAGAAATTGTTACACACAGACACCAAAAAGGAAAAAAATGGGATCTGAATATTGTAGAGGAAAACTAAAATAATTCTTGTTTTATTTATTATTTTACATAACTTCACTTATCTGAATGTAGAACTCCCTAAAAAAAAGGAAATTAGTGTTGTATAGGAATCTGTATTTTTTTTTCTAGAAATAACTTTTTGTAGCTTTCCTTCCCAATTGACCACAGCTTACAACAGAGGGTAGAACTTCTGAACACTAGATAAATCCTACACATATCTATAATGACAATGGGTCTAGCAGAGACATGATAATCTGAGAGGACAGAATCATCGCTTGTTGTATCTCTCATATTTTCTGTTACATTCAGAGCAAACTACTACTGACAAAATGTCTTTTTTTTTTTTTTTAATTGAGAATGACTTGTAATGTTAAAGTGAAAAAAGCACTTAACTGGAAAAAGAGATTGTGGTTTTGTAGGTAAGTTTATAACTTTTAGGTAATAAAAATCTTGATTTCTACCTGTGAGAAAACACATATTTATTTTGCTCTATTTTAATTACTAGAGCTATTGTGTGCTGTTATGATCCTTTGAAGGAGAGCATTTTAGAAAATCAGTACTTTTATAACAAAGAAGGTAGATCTGAGTCACCACTGACTTTGCTTTTATTCTACTGTTCCGGCTACTCAGTCACAGCACATCTGCAGATAGCTAATTCATGTAAACAGGCAAGACATTTGCAATTTGATGTAATTTTTTAAGATACAGATATCAAGAAAAAATTTGAAATGTAAAACACATAAACTTTCTTACTGTGCTGAACTTCCCTACAGAAATACAGGTTCATTACCTCTGCCTGCATCTGCATGTAATTGTGCAATGGAGTGTACCAATGCTGATTTTGGTGGGGTGTTTTTGTTTTCATTTTTATTGTTTGTTTTGTTTAGTTTTGGTTTGGTTGATTGGGTTTGATTTGGTTTGGTTTGGTTTATTTGTGGAAATAGCATATGGTAGTGTCAGCTAAAGGGGTCTCATTCTTTTGTGGGACTGAGACTATCTGGGAGCAATTGTCTAGCCCATTTGTCCAAGAAAAGGAAAAGAGAAAGTAATCTCAGGAGAGGTTGAAGGAATGATTATATCTTTCAAATCTCTACACAAACAAGTGGTTAAAGCTAAAGGAGATTTATTGCTAGTGAGTGCTTTAAAAAAGATCACTTCCTCAAACTGCTACTCCATGGGTGTTATTCTCACCTTCTCTGCCTATTGTCTTGGGACAGTACAGAAAAAAACAGTCCTAGACTTTTTCTGAGACCAGGATATATTTCCTTAGCCCTCACTGAGTTTAAAAAGCAAGAACTTTCTCTCCTCTGCACCTGTCCTCATAAATAAAACCTCTGCACTACTTAGATCTAGGTAAATGTATGTTCTATGTATATCTATGCAATGACTAAAGGACAAATGTTCTTCCATTTTTATTTCTACAACTTTAATGAAAGGAGTAGAGTTTTATTATAAAACTGGAAGTGAGGAAGGAATACTGTCACTGCTGAGCCACAGAATTGCATCTAGGAAGCATTTATCTTATAATGCAACACTTGACTACAGGATAGTTTGAATCATCTTGCGTACATGGAGTAGTGACAAAGATATCATTCTTGATCTTTTTTTTCCTTAGCCAGGTCTAAGCATCAGTTAAAAATAATGTAACTTCTCTCTCTTCTGTCCTCAGTCATAATTTTATATCCAGGAATGACCTTTAGTATGCTGTTTTGAAAGACATTGGGAATAGTGTGTGATGTAAAACAATGAAAAGTTCTGTAGGTTAAGAGAAAGGCAGAGTATAGAATCAAATTTTTAATGCCTATTTCTGCTATTTCTAATCTAACCAACCTTTAGTCTCAGCTAATAAGACTCATCAGATTTTGAAGACAATCCTGGATTTTCAGGATTAATTTATTTCAAAAAATTTATAATCATAAGCTATTAGTACTGTTGTATTAAAACACATAAAATGCTCTGAAGTCCATTTGTAAAAAAAATCACAGTTGTAATTTACTGTTTACATAAATAAATAGGTTTCTTTAAGAAAATGTAATCACCTATTAGAATACACACAGGCAAACATTGGTCAGCAGTGTACTACTCAGGAACAGAGCCACATCCCTGTTTTATACTTCTAAAACATATGCTGTCACCAGCTGAAGCAGTCTGGATACATGCTGCAATTTTCGTTCTAAATGCTCCAATGTGCTGTGAGAACTACACAGGGGCTGCAGGGAGAATTAGACCTGCTTGTGTTTCTGTTCACAAAGCTGAGGAGATGCAGCTGTAATTACAGCAGATCTGTGGTTGACCTATGGGCAGATATAACTTGTACATCTGAATATATGCCAGGCCTAGCTTGGCACTGGTGTTTGCTCTGTGTAACCTTCAATTTTCGGTGCAGTTGTGCAGCGTATGCAGTAACAATTAATTTGACCCTTCCAGTTTTCATTTGAAGGATTCATAACCCAAGAGGACATGGGATATTTTTTCTATGTGTGTATGTAAGCTTGTTTTTGTACTCTTATACTTGTACCATAGCTTTAAATGTCATGAGTTCATATGAACCTGCTAAAATATTCAGTCAGTGCTATGTGATGTTTTACCAAGAGTTCATTGTCAATATAAGTAGGTTCAAGCACAGAGTGAAAGGCAAGCACCTGTCTTATTTCTATGCTTAACCTGAAGGTAAAAAGGGGAAGAAGGTGTCTCATTCATCTTCTACTTGGATATTTACAGAGCTTGGGGAAAACCTCAGAGAAGGACAGGTTTGGAAGGCTAAAACCAGTTGTAAATAAACTATGTGATTACTATGACAATATATATTCTAGGGTAAGAAACCTTGCTCCAAGGTTTAGAATATACACTCTTAGAATAGGTGTGTTATGTTGATAAACATCCAGCCAGTAGATTCAAAGGAAATTGAATTATACCCTACAGAACAGTGTGTCCTTAGTGGGAACTGAAGTCAGAGTCGAATCATACTGACTGGTCTCAGGACCAGGAACATAGGATTACTAATATTTTTACAGTCAGCTTTTCCAAGGGAATATTTTCTGCTAAAAGTTTTGTTGAAAATGACACATTCTCAGTTTTATTAAGAAGACATTTCACACTCATACTAAAGCCCACCTGGAGCCAAATCTGGAAAAGGATGTGAAGGACAAGAAGGGCTTCTACAAGTACATCAGTGGCAAAAAAAAGGAAGACTGAGGTAAATGCAGCTGAACTGGGGAAAGGACTAGGTGACAAACAACAGATAAAGACAAAAGTACTCAATCCCGTCATTGTTTCAGTCTTCACAGTGTAGGACTTGCCTTCAGCAGTCCCAGGTCCCTAAGACCAGTGGCAAAGTCTGGGGCTAAAAAGGTTTATCCTTGGTGCAGTTTAGGAATCATTTTGATAAACTAGACTACTCAAGTTCATTGGATAATTGGACTCTCCATCTATAAGTGCTGAGGGAGCTGGCCAGTTTTATTCAGAGGCCATTCATGGTTATCTTTGGAAGCTCATGATGACCAGAGGAGGTGCCTGAGGGCTGCAAGAGAGTGAATGTCACTCTGTGTTCAGGAAAGGCAAGAAGGAGGGTCCAGGGAACTGCAGACTGGTCAGTCTTACCTTGTGAAATTGATAGAACAACTAATCTGGAAGCAATTTCCAAATATATAGACAGCAAGAAGGTGACTGGGAGTAGTTAACATAGATTTATGGAAGAGAAATCATGTTTGTCCAAGCTGATAGCCATCCATGATGAGATGATTGACTCAGTATATGAAAGAAGAATGACGGATCATGTTTGTCCCAACTGTAACAAGGTTTTGGACACTGTTTACCATAACCTTGTCACAGATAAATTGATGAAGCAAGGTCTAGAAAAATGAATAGTAAAATTATTTAAAAATAGGTTGAATTCTTGGGCTCAAAGCGTTATCATCAGTGGCATAGAGTCCAGTTTTATGCCAGGCACTAGCGGTGTACCCTAGAGGTCAATACTGATGCCAGTAATCATTAATATCTTCTTTATTGACCTGGACAATAGAGATGAGACTGTCAGCAGCAGATGAAATTTGCAGATGAAACAAAACTGAGAGAAATTACTCGTGTACCATATGATTGTGCTGCCATGCAGAGAAACCTCAACAGACTGAAGAAATGGACTTAGGAACATCATGAAGTTCAGCAAAGGCATATTTCAAGTTCTGGTGCTGTGAAGAAATAACCCCATGCACAAATATATACTGGGAGCTGACTAGTTGAAAGACAGTTTGGCAAAGAAGTTCTTGAGGATCCTGGTCATAAAAAATTTGAACATGAACCAGGAATATGACATAATGGTAAAGAAAGATAACAGATTCCTAGGCTAATTTAGGCAAATCATTGTTAGCAGGTAAAGGAGGGTAATCCTTCCTGGATTTTGCCTCGGTGAGATACACTTAGAGGTTTGGGTTTAGTTCTGGTCTTCCCAGTGTAAGAGAGACAAGTTCAGAAAAAGGGCAGGAAGCTGACAGCCTCCTGTCATATGAGGAGAGGCTGAGAAAGCTGTGACTGTTCAACCTAGAGAAGACAAGGCTCAAGGGCATCTTATCGGTGTATATATCTGATGGGACGTGTAAAGAAGATGGAGCCAATGGGATCAAATGTGCCTGGTGACAACACAAGAGAAAATGGGAACAAACTGAAATATAGGAAATTCCACTTAAACGTAAGTGAACAAAAATACAGCAAGATGGGTAAAATACTGGAACATACTGTCCAGAGAATTTTAATCCTTAGAAATATTCAAAACCTGACCAGATATGGCTCTAGGCAACCTCCTCTGAGTGAGGGAGTTGTTCTTGATGGTCTTCAGAGATGCTTTCCAATCTCAGTAATTCTGTGTGATTCCATAAACTGAGCCAAGCATCACTTCTTTTATTTCCTTACTCCTGTCTTCAAGATGATTTCAGACACAGGTGCCGCCATGTAAACAGCATGTATAGCAGACTGCAGTCTATACTGCTTTTGGCTGTTTTATGTAATGTTATGAGGCTGCTAAAAAAATAAATGAAAGAGAGAAAGAAAAGAAATCATCTAGTAATGATCTAGAGATCTAGAGATCATCTTGAGATCATCTAGTACAACCCCTCTGCAGAAGCAGGTTCACCTAGATCAGGTCACATAGGAACATGTCCAGGTGGGTCTTGAAGACCTCCAAGGAAGGAGACTCCACAACCCCTCTGGGCAGCCTGTTCCACTGCTCCATCACTCTCACAGTGAAATAGTTTTTTCTTATATATAAGTGGAACTTTTTGTGTTTCAGCTTCATCCCACTATCCCCTGTCCTGTTGCTAGGTACAATAGAAAAAAGGGATGTCCCAACCTCCTCACACCCACCCTTTAGATATTTGTAAATATTAGTAAGATCTCTCCTCAGTCTCCTCCAGACTAAACAGCCCCAGTTCCTGCAGCCTTTCTTCGTATGAAAGATGTTCCATTCCCCTGATCATCTTGGTGGCCCTGCGCTGGACTCTCTCCAGCACTTCCCTGTCCCTCTTGAGCTGAGGAGCCCAAAACTGGACACAGGACTCCAGATGAGGCCTCACCAGGGCAGAGTAGAGGTGGAGAAGAACCTCCTTTGATCTGCTGGCCACGCTCTTCTTGATGCATCCTAGGATGCCATTGGCCTTCTTGGCCACGAGGGCACATTGCTGGCTCAAAGAGTGTTCACATACAGGTTTCTTTGTGCATGGCATATTGAGAAAATTTCTATCTCTATTCACAGTGTTCTTCCTCCCATACTGGAGAGAATAACTAGAGGATATAGGGATGTCCTGAACAGGATCAATAATTTGAGTGGCAAGGCCTTTTCACCTTTTGGGGAAAAACAGGTCTCATCCTTTAACTGTATTGAATTGTGAATGTGTTAAGCACAGTGTTAAAATGGATAGTCAGGATGTTCCAAGACTGAGGCATGAGCATTAAAGATGTGCAGAAGAAGATTTGATAAATTATTAAAGAGAAGCAGAAGGGAAAAAAAAAAAAAAAAAACAGGGAAGAAGCATTCACTGCAACTAATGATTTGGAAATCTCAAACACCAAGCTGGCAAACAGATTGCAGCAAAATCTTAGACGAGGGCAAACTTTGAGTTATGCAGTAGAAGAAATATTAAAAATAGAAAAGCAGAGGTTTATAAAAATATAGGGATATAGGAAACACAATCTGCAGTCATTTGAACTGCATAAAGGTTTTGCAGTTCTTGCAACAGTAGATTATGTTACGAGAAGGGGATCAGAAGGACAGACCTGTGTATGAATGACATGTACTTGTGTTTGGGTATACAGAACAGAGTGCTATGAGAGATAAGTACTTTGACATAAATTTCCTGAATTGAGGTTTATCTTAGAGCTTCAATTGTCAAAACAAGACTTTTTCTGATCCATAGATAATTATTTATTTTTTATGTTGATATTTATAGAAGTTTGAGTAGAGTGATGAAATTGCCCAGGAACAAGAAGAACCTTGGGTTTTGATTGGGAAGTTTGATATTATTTTAAATTCATGTCCCATAGCAGAGTTTTCAGATTGTGGACATGTCTATTAGAAAACAGTTTTGAGATGAACATCCTGGGAATGAGAATACATTTACTCCTGATGTCTTTGTGTTTAAGGTAGACATACTTGGAAACCCTCTGAGAGTTTCTTCATGCTTTCACATCCCATCTTCAATTTCACAAAATCCTCAAAATAAAAAATATTATTGTTTATGAAATTGTACTCATCGATAAAATGTTACCTGGTAGAATTCTTTGATCAGCTCTGTATGAGTGGAATAATAATGAAGTGATCAAATTGAGAAAGAGTTGCCAAGCAAATAAAAGTCATTCATTGAGGATGTTAATGTAGATATATATTTGCATATAGTCAGTTATTCTGGGGCTTTAAATATGAGTAAAAACTTGGTCTAAAGCACTTGATTTTACTTTGTAATGCTCTAGAAACAGGAATTGGAAGATTAAGAGCTCTTTTTTCATGAACAAATTATAGGTATTTTTAACAGAAATACCAATTTTTTAAGCTATATTGACCAGTAGAGAAACACCTTACTTTTAGGGATTTAGACTGTATCAACAAGCAAAATGTGATAAAATCTTTTTTGGGCAACCTAGTTAAACAGTCGAGGTTTTGAAATTGGATTGGGTTTCCGTAGTAATGTTTTAGTAGTGAGTGGGCTACAGAGGCAGCTTCTGTGAGAGGCTGATGGAAACTTCCTCTGTATCTGACAGAGCCAATGCTAGCCACCTCCAAGATAGACCCGGTGCTGGCCAAATCTGAACCCATAGGGGATCATGGTAGCACCTCTGTGATACGATAAAGACCAACACAAACCATTCTATGATTCTATAAAGAAAAGGGACAAAACTGCTGTGCAACAGCAGCTAGAGGAGAGGACTGACAATATATCGGAGAAAGAGCCCTGAAGACAGCGTCAGGGAAGAAAGAGGAGAAGGAGGTAAACAGTGGAGTAGGTGGATGCCCGAAGGAGGCTGTGACCTTACGGAGAACCCATGCTGGAGCATTCTCCTGTTGTGGTGGAGGAACACACTGGAGTAGGTTTGCTGGAGGAATTTGTGATCCTGTGGAGGACCCACGTTGGAGCATCCCATTCCTCAAAGACTGCACCCTGTGTAAAGGACCCATGTTGATACAGTTTGTGAAGAACTGAGGCCCATGGGAGGAACTTATGTTGGAGAAGTTCATGGAGGACCATCTCACATAAGAGAGACCCCATATTGGAGCAGGAGCAGAATGTGAGTAGGAAGGAGCAGCAGAGAAAATATGTGATGAACTGACTGCAGCCCCAATTTCTTGTTCCTCTGTGTTGCTGTGGTAGAAGAGTTAGAGAAATCAAGAGTGAAGAGCTTTGGAAGAAAGAAGGGGTGAGAGGGAGGTGCTTTTAAGATGTAGTTTTTGTTTCTCATTACCCTACTCTGATTTTCTTGGTAATAAGTTAAATGAATTTCCCTGAGTCAAGTCTGTTTTGCCTGTGATGGTAATTGCTGAATTATTTCTCTCTGTCCTTATCTTGACCCATGAGCCTTTTGTTACATTTTCTCTCCCTTTTCCAGCTGAGAAAGAGGAGTGATACAGTGGCTTGGTGGGTATCTGGTATCCAGCCAAGGTCAACCTACCACAGAATTTTATAGAGGAAAATTGGGTAAAAATTGGGAAAATTTCTCCAAAGAGGGTATATCCTCTCTGAGATCTGCTCAGTCTAACAGAAGTCTATAGGCTACTGATTCTTCACTGTATTACTTGTAGATCCTCAACTGCTTTTTTGGTCATATAGTTCCATGTAGAAAAAGATTGTTTCATAGACGAAGAAATAGATTAGGGATTTTATGCTTCCCAGTTGGAAAGTAGAAATGGGCTAAGAAGAACCTGATGGCCTTTCGATATTTCTTTTGAGGGATCTATCTAGTATTTAGTTATTTGAGTAATCTCGAATACAGGCTAGAAGTAGATATACAAAGTCCTTGATGATGAAAGACTGGCCAGTCTTCTCTCTGTTATTTATGCGATGTAAAGTAAGGAGACTGTAGAGGGACATAGTAGGACTATGCCATTGTAGTTGGGGGCAGGCCTGTGGGGATCACACAAACACCTATTGAGGGTAGCTCCGAAAAGCTACAGGCAAACTCTTTCAGGAATAAATCATTCTCCCTGCTCACAGAAGCAGGATTTTTTTTTAGAAGAACTGCAGGTTTTCACACTTTGGCAGATGAAAAACAGGACTTGCTTGAGAGATCAGCAGAAAAGATGGATGTTCGTATTGCTTTTCTATCAGTGAGACAGAGAACTTCCCCTGGGGCTGAGAGGATGGCTGAAGAATTGTATCAGAGGTTCATTGATCCCCTTTCTGTAGTGTTTTCAAGGGCTTTCATGATGTCTTGGGTGAAAGAACATTAGGAACTTTACCATATAAAGGCCTTTGCATTGCTTTCTTCCTTTAGTAAAAATAAAGATTTAGAGAATACTAGAGACTAGAGAATTATTGGCTATTTGAAATAGACTACAAAATTTTGATTTTGTTTTAGCAAAGAGACTGGGAAAGAAAAGAGACAATTATTACTTCCCAGTCACTCTAATATCTTTAAAGGTCACATACTGGCAAGCACTTTGTGTAGTTTGTAAGAATTACTTGAAATTGCAGGAAAAGATAAAATAGTAGTAGGCTTGAATCTTATAAAAATTTTTAGATGTTGTCCTGATTTTGGTTAGGATATTTTTCTTCGTAGTAGCTTCTACAGGACTATATTTTGGGTTTGCACTGAAGAAAATATTGATAATGCAGGGATGTTTTGATTATTACTGATCAGTCCTCGCAAGCATCAAGGCCTTTTCTGCCTCTCAGTAAGTTCCACCAACAAGTGTACCAGGGCTATGGAGGGAGACTGGTGTATTCACAAGATACTGAAATGGAATGTGGTCAGGATGGCTGACCTCAACTAGCCAAAGGACTGTTTCATACCATAGGATGCCATGCCTAGTATAGAAGCTGGAGAGAGTTTGCAAGGGGGGATGGATCACTGCTCAGACATCAGTCAGTGGGTGGTCAGCAACTGCACCGGGCCTCACTTGTCTTTTCTTGGATTTTGTTTCTCTTGGTTGCTATTATTATATTTTATTCTTCTTACTGTCATTATATTTTAGTTTAGTTGTTATCCTTGTTCTTATTTTAGCTCATGAATTTTTATTTTCTTTTCTGATTCCCCTCAGAAAAGGGGAGGATGTGGGGAGGTGTGGGGAGGGATATGAGCGAGTGTCTGTATGGTGCTTTGTTGCTGGCTCGACTTGAACCATGACAACAGTGAAATTTGTCTCATGTATCTCAAGACTGGATTGTCCTGTAGTTTGTTAATTTGCATTGAAAACACTTTAAGGCTTCACTAACTGTGATCCATTAGATATAGTGTTTTCCTTCGATACTTTTGTTACATGGGAGAAATGGATTTAAGACAATTTCAAGATTTAGTCACTCAGCTGGTGTGAATTTTTGTAATGTCCCTGAAAGCCATCACATATACAAATGATATTATAATAATGATGGGCTATCCAAGCTAGTCATAGCTATGTATACACATGCATAGATATATACACATATACACACATATACAATCATATACGTACGTGTAAGTTTTCAGCATTAACATTTATAGATTATACAGAGAAAATGCAACAGTAAATATGAGCAGAAGTATGATACCGCTATGTTTGTTTTGGGATACTCTTTCAAAACTCCAGAGGTCTTAGAAGTGAGATGATTTTTTTTTTTTTTAATGGAGGGAAAGTGAAGACTTGTTTGCTTTAGGTTTTGTTTGTTTTTTAAAGACTTAAGATTTTCAGCAATGATTCAGTATCTGAATTGAAATGGGAGAAACTTTGTCTCCTGTCAGGGTGAAGCGGAACAGATTAGCTTTGACTTTCAAAGGATAAGGAATGTTAACTAAACACTCTGCATTTATGTTACATGTGTGACATAATACTCCCTTTTTGTATTATTTTATAAAAGCACTCAAATCACTCCAGATGCTTTGGAGCAAGAAATGCAACTTAGAGGTTAAGTAGTAATCTTAATATTTGATTCTGATAGATAAGGTCTCCCTCTGCTTTTTACTGCTGACCATACCAGGAAATGACACACTCAAAAGGCACAATGACATAATTGCAAAGTGAGGTAACAAAGTTAGGTAGCCCATACCTTGTCTATCACCTGTCTGTCAATTATGGGAGGATTAGTGACAGGATGTGCAAATATCTTCTTGATGATTTTATTTGCTTTTATAATCTTTCAGTGTGACTGAAATTCTTGGCTTCTGTAGAGTTTGGTTCTTACATTTTTGTTGCCGTATGCTTTATTACTAATACCATAGATGTTGCTCAAATGGAAGTAAAAGACAAAAAAACCCACCTTAAACTGAAGTTCAACTTGTTTATAAAATGGCATATGGTATATAAACGTTCTCTTAACAGTGAGAGAAAATTCAGAAGTAGTTTGGGACGTGAGTGTTGAATTCCATGTTCCATTAATTTTCAGTTTTAGAAATTAGTGGTATGAAAGACCAATATGTTCTCCTGTAATTCAACTATCAATGATTCATTTCCTCTCTTGTAAAGTCTGATTAATAAAACTGGGGAGGGGAATGGAGATGAAGGAAGAGGAGGATATGCCCATTCAAGTATAGTCAAATATCTGATAGTGACATGTAACTCTCAGCTGGGACATGGAATATCCTTCACTGTGCCTTTGGTGTCCTTTCTTGATCAATTTGGAAGCATTTAGGTTTTGTCTTAAAGGGATGTTCATATTTTGAAGTTCTATTGATCAGCTGGAGAGGGTGCTCTAGAGTTAATAGGGCTTATTCTCTATTAGGGGAATAAAGTTAACAGGTTTATTTCCATCACTTTGGAGATTTATATTATATCATTTCTGGGCACCTTGAAAAGAAAACTCTAAAATTTAACTTGAGATTTTATCCAGAGAATTCATAGTAGGTACCAAAGTATCTGTCAGAAACATTTGGATGTCTAAGACCAAAACCAGAGAATTTGATGCCATCTGCTCTTTAGGATTACCAAATTTGCTTGAAGTATGGACAGTTGGATGTGACCTTTCTGCCTAAATTAGACAGCTATAGTGGATAATCTGAATATTTTTCTATTTTAAATTATATCTTTATCCTGTTTTGACAATCACACAAAAGAGAACATAATGAAGTACACCTTCTACCTATCAATCTACCACTACAAGACTCTTGACTTTTACAATATTCAGTACAAATCTAGGTTGACATTCAACAATTGTTGTTGCCTAGAAATACACAGGGAGATTTTTGCCAGAAATTAGCTTCAATACCAATATCTGAAGCAGTTGCATCCATTGTCAACATCCTGATGGAATAAGGTCACTTGTGCTGGAAGGAAAACAAGAGAATTAATCTGTAGTATTGTGTTACATTTCAGCAGTTTAATATTAAGCAGTGTCACCTCCTTGGCCACTGAACTGTAAACCTGTAGGTCTCCAGTGGATGGAGAGTGCAGGTGCACTGCCAATCACAACCTATGAGGCCTATCTCACTATTGTTTGGCTTTACATGCAAACACTATCTTTTAATGAGATCTTTGCTATTAGAAATCCTTCCAGGTTGTGCTAGCATTCCAGTTTTTCAGGCATTCAACTTCTTTGATTACTTTAGACTCTATCAGCATATGGGATTTTTGATATTACATGGGAGAGTTCCTTGTTAAGGGAAAGGTGTGGCCAGAGCACTGCAGTCAGCCATGTGTCTCAGACACTGCTTCTCTATATGAATGGACAACTGTGAGCTTTCTACTGCTTTCAGGCAGTCTGGACATTACAATATTAAATTTATTGCATCCCAAAATATTATTTGACCTTTATCATAGTGTAAAACTGTATTAAAGTGGCATCCAGAAGCACTGTCTAACCCCCTGATGAATGAATTCTATACCTATGGGTTGTAAGAGACAATCTCTTTGCTTAGGCATCTTGCTGTTAAATAAACAAGACACTTTCCTCATGCCTCAATTAAGTGCTTTTCTCATACTTTTTCTATTAGTTTGCCCAGCGTCCATCAGCATTTCTGTGAGAAGAGCTAAATATTGAACCCAGGTTTGCTGAGTCCTCATTTAGTAACTTAATCACACTGCTTATTTATTTATTTATTTATTTTAGTATTTCACAGTCACTGTATTTGCTTTCCATTTTTTTCAAAGGTTGTTCTATAGACAGGCTAAATTATTAACTGGAGGTACTAACATTTGGAAAACAAAAAGCTCAAGGACACATATACAGTAGCTCTCAGCCTGCAGTGGTGTAGGGCATGTTTTTCAACTGATACTGTGAGTGCAGAATTAGTATAATCAGCACTCATTACTCCACAGTCTCTGGACTCTTTGATGCTCTTGCTGTGAATAGAATGTGCTCCAGCATGCTGTGCTCCACTCACTGAGAAAATGAAAGATTCGTAGAGACCACGGATTAATGATCTCCAGTTGGCCAGTTTCACTTGTGTAGGTAACAGCAGGTAGGTTGAAGCTGATGAAAAGTTCCAGCTCACGTATTTGAATTTTAAAAGAAATGTCTGTCCTTCTAGTGTATGCGAGCACAATCCCCTCTGCAGTGTAGCAGAGTACTATTAATGAAATCACTGCTGGCTTTTTATGTTTTACTGTTGTTGACATTTTTGCAGCTGTAAGAGAAAAGACTCAGGGCCTATAAGTTCAGGGTCATTTTTCATTTATGGGATATTTTCTCCTCTACATACTCAATTCTGACTTTTATTTTTATTTATAATTTCTTATTTTACCTGAGAATCAGAGTGTTATTTAATGGGATTTTTATGACTTTGCAGAGAGATAGACTTATCTGAAACTATATGTCTACTTGGCCAGGGCCAAATTCTGACATCCTGCAGTGAGTAGACCCTCTTTATTTCAGGTTTCTTGAGGGACTTTGCATGATGCTTTTAAATCTTAAAATTTTTGTTTGTTTGAATTTAAATGGAAGATCTACAACTTCCAGTGTTTACTAGGAGTCTCAGTAACACTGGTAGAAATGTGACAAACGGTCAACTGAAAATCATGACATTTTGGTCTATCCTTTTTAGGTTTTGACCTTCTCAGTATAAACTGGTCATTACATACATAACTTGTACTTTAAAATCTTCACAAGCTATAGCAGAAACCTCTGTTCTTGAACAGTGGTGATGAGATTAAAGTGACAAATATACACCGAAAAACATATTTGATAACCTTTAAAGAATCTCAATATCTCTGTGCTTGAAAACATGGAATAACATGACATTCCTAATCAATCAAAAATTCATTTTTGTTGATTCAGCTTCCTTAGTGACTTGGCAATATTCTTAAAATTGACAGTGCTGAGAGATTACAGTCTGTTTTGAAATTAACAGAAGTAGTTTGATATTGCCTCACCATTTTTGTCCTATCCAAATGATATGTTCTACCTTTCAATAGTAATTATTATATTATTCCATACATGTCACGTTAGAATAGTTAATAGAACTAAATGCCTCATTTCCCTCTTTCCTTCATTTAATCTCCAAGGTTTATTGCTCCCAGTAGAATGAGAGAGGGATGTCCATCACAAGAAATTGCCCACTGTGTTTTTAAATGAGATTGCATAGAGGTGTATAGATTTTTGCATAATTAGTCATCTACATTTTTCCTGCTAACCTTTATTACTTGTGTTGCTTTTGATCTCATTAACAGCATTGTTTTAAAGGATGAGAGACACTTTAAAATGTTTGCTTTCTGAATCAATGCACATAGACCTTATAAAATGAAAAATTAGTGTTTTCCCCATCCTTGCCTGCTCCAAATCAATGTGAGCTTGATTCTGGTTATGTCAATGCTGCTAAAGCCCCTGCTCAGAATTTTATTTCCTTGTCTACCAGACCAAGTGGTACAGGATGGTTCATCTTGCAGTGCAATCCCCCTCTCCCTCACTTTCTTCTGTGGCCCTATGACCCAACAGAATTTAATGACATTTTGTTTTGAAATACATGAAGACAGAGGTGTCTGCTTACAAGGTTTTAATGGAGATTTGGTAAAAGCTTGTGCATCATGTCTCAAAATTTGGTACGATGACATGTGGGAATGTTTGAGTATAGAAAAATGCCTCAGATAGCACTGGAGAACTGTGGAGGATGCGAAACAAGACAAATCTACAATTACCTTATCCCAACAAGCTGCAGCCTCGCAGACTGAAAAAAAACTATCCTTCAACCATGCCTGTCTTTGTCTCAAGGGAACTACTGAGTACAGAGGACAGTCACTGGCAGTCAGGCTAAGCCATCAGGTGGAGTGTATAATTGATTATTACACATTGTATTACAGTGTCTTAAAAAACAAATAGTCTCATAATGTCTATTCAGATCATAAGATCTTTCCTATCTTGGATCTGAATGACAGAAATGACACCTGTTATTATGGTTAAAGTTTGGTGTATAAAATTGGGCTAATCATAACTTCCCCAAACACTGGTAATTTTGACATAATTTTTTCTAAATCTTGAGGAGTTATTTTACTTTACTGTTTTACTAAAAGCACGTCAGTCATTTAAAATGAAAATTCATTTAGGAGAAAAAAAACATTTTCCTTTAAAAATAGTGTTATAATTTGCTTCTTTGAAGTGCTATAATGCCTTTGGGCTTAGGAGCAGGAGTGTTACATTTGTCAACATACTTTACTTCTATGCTCATGAAAATAGAGTTTGTTTGGAACAAAGTATTAGACTCTGAAAAGCCACAGGTTCATGTGCAGCAAATTGTGCCTTCATGAATCTTACTATTGAATTTTCTGTACGTTCAGATGCAGAGCAAATTCCCAAGCCTTATAGACCTTGATCTACAGAGGAAGTACAACAGCTGAAGCAATGTCTTCGGTACTGAGCAGCAGAGCTGGGCTGGGAGAGGTTTCAGGTCTTTCTTGTGATTTTTCTAATAATTCTGGATTAATCACTGCAAGATATCATATGTATGCTTCAGATATGATGATTGAGCAGTTTCATAGATATTTAGTATGTCCCCTCATCCGTCTCCATTTTATGACAGTTAATCCACACAAAGAATCTTACCTTCATTAGCTATGCTTTTCATCAAAAGCTCTTGGTTTAGACTGATGTTTTAAAAGACCTGAATAAAAATCTATTGACTTCCAATGTCATGCAGCAATACAGAATTATTGACTTATTTGTTGGGGGGAAGTGGTGGGGGGGTGGTGGTGGTGGTGGTATTTTTTAAGCTTCCTTTTCCTTTATTCTGTGGTTTTGCTCAGCCAGCAACAGAGCACCATGACAGTCTCTTACTCACTGCCCCCCCATCCACCCACACCCTCCCTAGGATGGTAGAGGTCTCAGTGACATCAGAGGGAAGAAAAAAAATAACCAAGGATATTCTGGATTGAGACAAGGGCAGGGAGGGCTCACTGCCAATTACCGTTCTGGGCAAAACAGACTCCAGTACTTGACTTAGAGAGGAAAGTAAGGAAAGTTTATTCTACTACCTACAAGAAACAGACCAGAATAAAAAGTAAAAACAGGGCAGGATGATGAGAAAAATACAACCAGCACTTCTGCCTCCCTCATCCTCCATTTCTTCCCGGGCCCAGCTCACTGCTGCCGGTATCTTTACCTGGATGATGTGGTCAGTCTCTCAAAGGTGATCTCTGCCACTTCTCTTTTCTCAGAGGGGGATGACTCCTAGCATTCTTCCCCTGCTCCAATATGGGGTCCCTCCCCTGGGACACAGTCCTTAACAAACTCCTCTGGTGTGAGTTCTTCCCAACAGCTATGGCTTCTTCCAATACAGGGTCTCTCACACAAGACATGGCCTCTTCTGGGCACAGTTATTACTCCTGACATGGAGTCTTTTATAAAGTTCAAACAAATCACAGCTTCACCAGTCTTCTCCACAGGATGCAGGGGAGTCTGCTCCAACACACCTCCTGCTCTCTTTCCTCACTGACCTTGGGTCTGTATGGTCACTTCTCTCTTCCCACTTCTTGCATCACCACCAGCTGGAAAAGAATAAAAGAACAGAAGAAGGAGGAACAGGAAATACCCTCTTCCAAGTTCTCAAAATGTGATCATGGAGGTGTCTAATTGAATCAGCCCTAGAAGTGGAATTGACTGGAAGCCTGGGAGAGTTTTGAGCAGCTTTTTACAGGAGCCATCTTTACAGCCCCTTCCCCATTATCAGAAATGGTTCCACACAAAACCACGGCACTTTATCTTTTTTTATTTTAAGACATATTTTACCCCCATGGCTGAGATTAAATATAACATCTTATTTTGGTCTTTGTATATGTATGTACATGCTGATAATCTAATAATTGTTCTCGTTAAATTTTTATATCTCCTTTGTTCAGTGCACAGCCTGGATGCTGAATGGAAAACAAAGCAGTAATAAAAGCAAATATGATTTGTACTTGAGATGAAAATTAACTAGCCTTTCTGGATTTGTCACCATTTTCTACATAATTTTATTTAAGAACTTATTATATAAGTGCATGAATGCTGAATTGAAGGTACAAAGGGACCTTGATTCTGTCATGTCCTATTTTCTATATGCCTTTGTGGTTGTAGTGGGACATGAAGTATTTAATTTAATAATTATGTTTAAAAGAAAGTTAATTATACAAAGCTACACAGTACCACACATACATAAATACATTTAATTGTCAAAATTGTGGGGCAAAATATCTTCCAGGAAGAGTTTTACTATTACAATTTTCACACTTCAACATCAATTATTTAAATGTCAGACTCTGATTCTATGATTCTATGAAATGTTACTTCTTTTTCTACACTTAGATGAATTTTACAGATAATAATTTTATTGATCATTGTCACTTTTACTTTTCAGTGAGACCTGTGATGTCCTACTGCCAATGAGAAAAATTGGACTTTTCAATGGGATACTTGGGAAATGTAGACACCACCCAGTGGAAATTCAGTTGTTGATGTGACCTTCTCACATATTCTCAATCACATCATATTTTTAAGATATGTTGGTATTTCTGTGTTTGGAAGTGAAGGCAATATTTTACACTATTAGTAACATCTACTATAAATTGTTAACTAGCATATCCTCATTATGTGATAAGTAAAGATACTGTTAGCTAACATGGATAGTGCAATTTCATTGGGGGAGTTAAATGATGAGATGAAATGGTCCATGAATTGGAAATGTGGGTTACAGTTCCTTAGGTATTATAGACTATATCACTAATGAAGCAATTTGTTCTCTGTCCACTCACATTTCATTTGCTGCCATCAACAATTAAAGAGATGTTGTAGTAAGGTCATTCCAGATTAACACCTTGTCTTTGCTAAGATCTCATTAAAATAGAGAGAAATTCTAATTTCTAACCAAGGTAATGTTAATTCAATGGGAGAATAAATATTGTGGAAACAATTTGTGCAAGAGAAATGCATGTTTAGGAGTATTGCTCTCTTTTTACTAGAAGAAGTAATTCTTACATGAAAAGACATTCCATTAAAAATAGTAGCAAGGCACATTCCTGTAGGAATTGTCTGAATATTTCAGCCTGGTTAAAGAAGCCTGTCTTGCCGTTTGAGCTTTGCAGAGATGTGCAGACCTATTAATAAACAGAACAGAAAATAAGATTTCTCTCTTTATTAGTTGCTAGTATTACAGCTAAACTACAAAGAAAGTAATTTCTCCAATGATCATGCGTTTACCTCTCAGTCATCCTCAGAAACTTGTAACAGTGAGGAGCACTGTAATTGACATTTCGTTCTAATATATTGCCTGCCTTGCCTGAGTTCTGACTGGCTGATAAAGCTGACAGAAATCCACAGTCTCATCATGTTCTAAAGAGTTTCAGATCAGGCCTGTGGCAATCTAAGTGCTTAACCAGCAAAATAGGAAAGATAATATTTGGTGACTCTACTTTTCGAAAAGCACAAGAACATGGTAACTGAAGTAATCAAGCTGTCCCTGAATATTGTAATTATTTTTCAATTTGTAAAGCAGAATGAAGGAAAGATTTAAAGTAATATACATGGCATTTAAACAAGTAAATGCACAGGCATGAATTCATCCCAGTTACAACTTCATTGAAGTTATGTTTTAGATACATTTCATCACAATATCACATTTTTTAAAGGAGGAAAAAAAAATCAATGATCTTGTCTACAGATTTTTCATTACATCTCAGTTACTTGAAATAAAAAGTGATTCACATCAACTTGTTCTTCAGGTTGTACTTTCTGAATAAATGTGGATAGTATTACACAGAGTAAGGTATTGATCTCCCAGGTCCTCCAGAAATGAAGTGTCATTTCTTGCAACTTGTTCTTTACTATTCCATCATGTTTTCATTCACACAGGCTTCTTTTCTTGAAAATGCATTACTTATATAATGAGCTTTACTTCATCCCGAGTCTCTGAAAAATGCTCATTTTTGCAGCTTGCATTTTCTGTACGTGTATCTGTGCTTTGTACCAGAAGTTCAAACAGAAGGTTACCTGACATGATAATTATGAAGACATTTTTTAATGATTTTTTTTATACTTGGTTTTTATAAACACTGTGGGTTTTGGATTTGTTTACTTCTCCCCCCCCCCCCCCCCATTGTTTTAGAGTATCAAAATACATGCTAATCGTGTTGAGAATGGCATGACCACTGGATAGCTGTTTCTCAGTCTGCAAAATTCCTTATTAGTATTTGGCCCCTAACCACAGAATTTTCATATATTTTTGGGGTTTTATTGTTGTGCAAATAAAGAGGGATCATAAATCATCAAATTCCCAAAGGAAGGAGTAAAAAACTCTTGACATCGCTAAAACACAGAAAATTTCAAAATAACCCTGCCTACCAGACTCCTGGAGCCAGGGTTATTCCTCAGGTCACAGAATCTCAAGGGCTGGAAGGGACCTCAAAAGATCATCTAGTCCAACCCCCCTGCCAGAGCAGGACCACCTAGAGTAGGTCACACAGGAACTCATCCAGGTGGGTTTTGAATGTCCTCAGAGAAGGAGACTCAACAATCCACCTGGACAGGCTGTTCAAGTGCTCTGTCATCCTCACAATGAAGAAATTCTTCCTTGTATTTCTTTGGAACCTCTTAGTCTAGCTTATACCAATTGACCCTTGTCCTATCATTGCACATCAAGTATTTCTATATCAGATTGGAAAACATCTTGAAAGTCCAGTGTCAGGCAGATCTCTGCAGAGGCGAATGTCAGGTCAGGGTTTTTCACAGAATCTATGGGGTTTGCCACAGAGATGGAAGTGCCAAAACTCCAGCACTGGAGTTTCATGTTCATGAGCATGTCTCAGGGGAGTGCAGCGAACAAAGACAGTTTTACGTTGTCATTCTTTTATTAGGCCTCTGAGAAGAAATGCTTGCTAGTAAACTAAAGGTGCTAACCCATCCTAATCCCTGAGCTGTGCCTAGGAAGTGTTTGGGAGCATGCTAATTCATCCAGACTACAGCAAGCCCAGGTTCCAAGATCCACTACCAGGGCAAAGTGTCTTTCAGCTTTATACGACCTAGAAGCATACTTTCAGCCCCATAACTTTAGTACTTTAATTCCTATAGAAATTTGTGAAGCAAAATTTTGGTTATCTTGAAATTATATTTCTGCTGTTGTACTCCTGTGCACTATTTTTTTTTTAAATATGTGTTTTATTTTAAAAAGGAAGGTCTACAATAGCCAGTCTTAATTACTTACAAGAACATCACTCTTTCTCTCAGTCCTGTAACTTACATGTCACCTTGAGCTCTCATTTCCTTAAGGGACATATTATGTCCACGTTTTGTTAATGAACAACTTAATGAATGACTAGCAGATTCAGGGGAATACAACTGCTCCTCTGCTACATTTGAGCTGCTCAGAGGCAATGGTTCATACACATGCCTTTCCTTGTGGAACCCTGTTGGGAACTGGAAGTTATTCTGATGAACACACTCCTGCTTGTCTTGGAGTTCAGAGGGGAATAAAACACGTAAAAACTGTACAATGTATAATTGGGAGCATCTTTCCCTGCAATAATTTTGCTCATATGTTTGATCCCTGTAAAGTTACCCTCCATATCCATTTGTACTGTGTTGTCCAGAACCTGTTCTCTCTCATATTCTCTTCTTTGGTCTCCTTCTCTTTTGCAGAATTAATTTCTTCTGTTTCAAGACTCTACATAAACTTTCTCAGCACTATTTATCCAGTACTGTTAAGCTGTAGACTCCTGTGTCTGATTGGTTTGCTGTGGTAAAATTCATCACATTTTTAGGATGCTTCCAGTATATATTGGATATTTAAAAAATATATATTCCTATATATAGATATTCCTGTATATATTTGATAGACACAAATATATTTTAATATATATTTTTATAGGAACTTTCCATAAATATTGTCAGCATTATATTTTTAAACATTTTGTGCACATGTGTTTAAGTTTATATTTTGCAATAGCAAAATGCAAAACTTTTTTTTTAAAGCCTCCATTTGTGCCCATTGCACTGGGATCATTTATCTGTTATTAAACAGAATGAGTCCTATCTTTTCCTTGTATCTACCCCTCCAGTTACGTAGAAAGTAGTTACCTAGTCGTGTGCATCAAACTAGACTGTAAAAATTACTGAATAGAGACATGAGTTTTGTCCTGTGTTCATACAGTGTGTGAAACAATAGCAATGTCACTGAACCATGACTTCTTTTATTTCCACATAAAAATGTAAAACCAGAATTCTGCAACAGAATAGACAGCATGAATGGCAATCCTTACCTTCAAAGTCTTAGGACAGGTGCTAATGACCAACTCCGAAAAGGAAACTCTATTGTAAAAACCAAGCAGATTCTCTGCTGCTTATAGGAATCTTCAGAATCCAAAATAACTACTACAAATTTTCAATATTGACTTGTGCAGATTAATTATTCTTTCAGACATGAAGAAGAACCTGGGAAACCATGTGTAAAGGAGCTTTATTGATCTAATTTTTCAGAAATTTGTTTAAGAAGGGATGTCTTCAGCTCACTGCAGTCTAGAAGCCAAAATTAATAATGTCTTGAAGATAAACCTCAGATGGTTCTCTCATCATATTTGACACACATGGAAATATATGTATATAGATGCATACATATGTATGGGCACATGTATACATATATGTATTAACGGACACAGGTTTCAGGGCCAGATAAAATCCACCCAAAGGTACTGAGGGAGCTGGTGAAAGTCTTTAAAAGTGTTATGTTCTAGATATCACACTTCTTATGCTCGTAATATGTCACATTCACAAAGTTTCATTCTCGAACCTCCTTTACATGTAATATAATAATAATTGATAATTAATAGGTGATACTTCATAATAAATAAGTAATAATAATATAGCAACAGATTGAAAGATACATAAAGATGTGTATAGTCCTGGAAGTGAAATTGTATCAAGGAAAATAATTTGCTGCTATGGTAAGCAACTGTTAACTTTCACACAAAAAGTCATTAACTTTTTTGTCTTTTGAGTTATAATTTTGGCACTTTCATATAACACCAAGGTAATAGATTTTCATTATATCCAGAGTGCAAAAACACTGGCTGTGGAAAAAGCAACAGGGCTCAGATTAATAGAAGCCGACAAGCTGACCAAAGAGGAAGTGGCAGCATGGCTGGCACCATGTCTCAGTGGTTGTGACAGGCAATTAGTGAACAGAGCAGAACAGATGTAACAGGAGGCAGCAACAATTTACTGAAGCATTAGCTTACTCACTCTGTAGTGCAGAACAGTGATACTGTTTGTTGATACAAATAAATACTAATATTATCTTGGGAGGGCAAAAGAGGCAGTATATAGAGTCACCTTAAAGGATTGAAAAAACCTACCCCAAACAAAAAAAACCCCTTAAAATAAGCTTAGGTGGAATTAAGGAAAAACAAAAAACAAATGTTCTGGGCTTTTGAAGTTGAGTTTGAAATTCTTGCCTCATTACTGGAATTAACGTGCTTTAAGAAAAAGTACACTCTAGAGAAGTTGTAATAGCAAGTTCATCCTTTGTGGCACTCAGAGAAGATTCCCAATGGTTGTATTATTTTTCACTTCTTATTTGAGGATAGACTTACATTAATTCAGTTCCTTGAGGTTGCTGGCTGATCTGCTGATGTGGAGAGAGCAGCTTGTTATGTCATTACCTGTGTGGTCAGAGTAGAGGATAACAATTGTGGGAGATTTTTATTGCCTCATAATTTTTGAAATCCAACTACAAAATTTGTCCCTTGCTTTTTAAGATTCCTTTTTTAAAGGCAGCACAGAACTCACGATGTTCTAAATTAAATTAATCTACTTTAGAGAACTTCTGTGTTGTGGTTCCTGAAGGATCTATGTAAACGACTTCAATCTCAGAGGATAAAGCTGTCAATATGTACAGGGAAATTAAAAGTGGATGAATTACCATTTTACACTGCACTAAGAATTGTTCTGAAGTAACAGTGAAACTGTTATGTTGCTATTAACACCAGAGAATAGAACATCACCATTCTGTAAATTGATATAAATTCTGTATGTTATGAAAGTATATGTTTTATTTAGAACTAGAAAAGAAAATGGTCAATCTTGTGTGTACAGTTCATAGAATACATATTGACATCTCATATTGACAATATTAACAACACAATAATTTACTCCATTCCCACAAAGATTAGGCATGTACTTGAAAAGTATTGCAAATTAGACCAATTGAACCTAGAAGTTTTGCCTTCTGTGAATAAAGACTGGATCTTAAGAGCCAGTTTCCTACCACCAGGTGGAGCTTGAGAATAATTTCTATGGTACCAGATCAAAACCAGTACTATTTTGCTGTAGTTGTCCTTCCCTCAATAAGAGACCATGTTTTACAACAAGGAAGATGTGTTTTGGTACCCTTCACTCTGAGTGATGTCATTTTTTTAACTGCAGATTCGTAAAGGAGAAAGGGATCTCCTCTGCCTACCTGTGTCTCTAGCTGACTTCAGAGGATGTAGGAGTGATTTCAGGTAACTACTGTTTCTGGCTGAGTTTTCATGGAGAACTCCTATCTTCTTTTTATCTCTCTCTGTTACATACTGGTGTTTGGGTGTAAATAAAGCAAAATGTGCTTAGCACACCTTTCTTAGTACAGAAGATAGTTGGAGAAGAAAGCAGAATTATGTCTTGAGAAGAAACTAATGGCTTGAGTTTTTTAAAGGAGTTGTCTAAAGGAGCTGACTAACTTACCTGAACAAAATTCTTATGTCTGAAATTTCAAGGCAGATTGATTCAGTGGCCTGAGCCTTTACACTTCCTCTTTTACTTCATCCTCTCTTTTTAATCTTGGAGTTTTAGATCGCATTATCACTCCTCATTTCCCTCTCCTGTTTAGTCAGTGCAGGGGCTGGCCACGCATCTAGCTTCTCTTGGATAAATGCCCTTCGTGACCTGATACCCTACTCTAGTACATGCATCACTATAAATATATGTTATGGCAATTGATAGAGAAATAGATGAAACTGTTTCCTTGCTCTACTTTTTCCCTGACTATATGTCCAAGACCTGTTGCAGTTACACTCTTCTGGAGTTTCTAATTTAATTCTGATTCCCTCAGTCATGGTTTATTTTTCTAGAGGCCAAAAATATTGTGTGAAAATGGCATCTCTGTTTTTGGAAATAACCTGTTCTTTAACTAAATATATCAAAAGTACTAAAAAAAAAAAAAAAAATCAGTGATTATGGCCTGTGATAGTTCTCCAAGGTCAGACCGGGAGTCCTTTTTTCTTTGTCAGATTTCAGAAACAAATATTTTCAGAGGTTATAGACCATTTAGAATTGCTGAGCAGGAGGAGTTCTTGCTATCTGTCAAAGAGACTGAATTTATCATCTAAGACTTATCTTACTAAAACAGCAAGAATATGATTTGTATTTTTGAAAGTACTCTCAGGTGGAGTTGCTACCTGGTATATTTTAAAAATTATTATTATATTGTAGTCCATCATCTTGGAAAGATCACTTGATGGTATTAAAAAAATCCCTGGTGAATAAACAATAATACCGAGGGAAAGGAGATCAAAAGCCATATGGTAAGATATTCTGAAAATGTTAATACATATTTCATGTCAATCCAGTCCTAGATGTGCACTGTGAAATGTGTCAGTGCCATTTATAATACAACCAAGAGGTATAAAAGAATTTCAGTGCAGTAGTCCAGAAAAGATATGTGGATTTTCTCATCTTAATTAAGACAGAAGTGGATTAAAAAGCAAATTGTGCATTAAAATTCTATTAAGATTGCAAAATTACTTTTTATGAGATTTAAGATAGATTTAATCTGCTTACTTTGTATATTATAGACTCACAGGATCATTTGAGTTGGGAAAAGACCTTTGAGACAGTCAAGTCCAACCACTAACATGACACTGCCAAGCCCATCACTGAACCATGTCCCTCAGAATAAATACATGAGGTCTTTTGCAATAAAAGCCTTTTGATAGCTCTTTCACAAGAAGGATATGATGCTGGTGGCAGAGGTTCCTCGTCTTGAGTGCTTGGAGTCTGCTTGAGTTTATTTGTATATGCTTTGTTAACACTGTCTGCATACATTAACTTTCTCTTAATTATTTCTCAGTCATTAATATTTCTATTCTTTCTGTTAACGCTGTGTTGGTTTAATGAGATTATAGTTGTGTGAGGACCATAGTGTTTTGCATTTGCATTGTGGGCCTCTGTTATCATCCTCTGTTTACACACTTGCAAATCACTTTTTGTTCTATATATTGTTCAGTATATACTTGTCATAACTATAAACTAAACTTAAACCAAACCTGACTTGCAGATAATTGCCAACATAGCTAAAAGTGTAGACTGACACAAACGAAATCAAGTCCTGAGGCCTTGCATTCTCAAGTCATAAAAACCTATGGCCTCTTGCTATTGATTACAAATTTCGGATTTATTTGTTGAGCAAGTATCCGAAACACTGTCATTTCTTCACTCTGGAAATATTTTGCTCAAAATGGCTGCTTACTGTACCTGTGCAGACAGATAGACCTGGTGATCCGTTGCTATTGAACCCAATGTCTGAAGTCATATACACAAATCAATGGAACTAGACAGTTCATGTACACATCTGAAAACATCATTTTCTCTAGTACAAAGGAGTAAAGAACTGGCCTGTAATTAATTGTGGAATAATGTAACTGGAGAGTACAGGATATTACCGAAGCAAAAATTGGATTAAGGTTGTCAAGGCAAGATTAATTGTGAAAATGTTTTCAATTTTAATTTACAGCATACTTGACTATTTAAATTTGTTGGGTTTTTTATGTTTGCATTTTTCTGGTTTTCTAATCAGAACACTTACTCCTTCCTTAATATAGATCCCTTGACATTATATCATATAAAACTCTAAGTTGCTAGTGGATTTAGATCTTTAGCACCACAGCATAAACTCTTGCCACTTAAACTAATAAAGTAACTATTCACAGTTGAAAGTTGTTATTAGAAACATATACTTTACAAGTAAATGACTTTTTTTTCCCAACTATACTTGGTCTGACTGCGATGGGGTTACCATTCTTCAAAGCAGTCCATATGTTGCTGTAGTTTGCATTTGTGTCTAAAATGTTGGTAAGTACTAAAGTTTTGGTTATTTCTGAACAATGCTTGCACATCATGAAGGATTTTTCTCTTCCTCTCAGCCTCACCCCTCAGGGAAAGTGAGTTGGCTCATAGAGAGGAGAGAGGACTTAAACTGACCAAAGGAATATGCCATATATTGTGCTTAAAACAGAGAACTCGATATTAAGTTCATGCTTCATGTTAGACAAGAAAGGAGAGAAAGGAGGAGGAAGGAAGGACACTTGTGGTGGTGCTATTTGTCTTTCCAAGCAATCATTACACATGGTGAAGCCCTGCTTGCCAGGAAGTGACTGGGCATCTACCTGCCTATGGAATTTGGTGAATGAGTTCCTCTTTTTGCTTTCCCATTGAACTATCAGTATCTTGATCTATGAAATTTCTCACTTCCCTTTTTCTCCCTATAATATAATAAATATAAGAAAGAATATAAAGAAATATCATTCCTATACAAATACTGGGATATTCATGGACGAGCAATAGAGAATGTTCTGTAGCAAGGATAAATGAGTTTATCTAAACGGGATAACAATATTTGTAGAATTTTTTTCTTTCATGTTTACTCCTGTCAAATTTATGAAAATTGACAGAAGAGAACTTGTCCAGCTTGACTTTACTGAAATCACTCAATCATATTATCTGAAAATATCTTAATTGGAGTGGTTAGAAATCTGCATTTAGATGACTGTTAATTTTAAACAATAAAAATATTGCTGATATCCACTACATGTTCATCCGTCATTCTGTTGATTTCTCTTGACATACTGACTCACCTTTAAAATCTCTATTAGTGCTATTATTTACTGATGGTACTGTAAATTTCCCAAATGAAAGGCTAGCTTTGTGTAGAGAGATGTAACTGCATCAACAGTCTATAATCTGGTCAGAAGTAAAAACCAAACAAAATCATTGAGTTCCAGGAGAATTTTTAAAGTAATTAAAATGTTAATTTTCATTGTCTACTAAAAATGTTATGTTTAAATAAGGACTTAATTTTCCAAAGCACTTATCGATTGCTATTGCACGTAATACTTACGGTTTATTTAACATTATTTTTCATTCTATTTGAAAAACAACATTCGCTAGAGTCAGAATAAAACTCTTTTCAGATCTGATGGGTTTTTTTTCCATTTAAAATTCAAACTATGTTATTAAATCACAAAATAAACCTAAGGAAAAGAATACAAGATACTGAGATTTTGAGTTTTATGTTTGTTTGGCTTTTTTTAAAAGGTCAACAAATTTTATTAAAAGCTGTCTGGATAACTGCCAATTAATTTAAAATACATATAAACACTGTCACTGCAGAGAAATGGGTGATTTTATTCTCCTTTAGAGAAATTACTTTTTGCCCCTTTCCAAGCTATTGATTTGTTTAGTTTACTAGCATGTTTTATATATATCTATATATATTTATATATTTATTTAAAAGGTCATTTCTTATAGGAATTTGTAGTAGAAAACTGTCATTACTTCATTTTTTTTTTGAAAACTTTCAGGGCTAAGAGGAAAGAAAGATGTACAATATCCTTTGGTTGTCTAAAGTTTATTATTGGTAGTATTTACAAATGAGACACCATAAGTCAAATAGATGCAAGAAAATAAGCTATATTGCTTATTGTGCCAGCAATATTTTACTGCCTATTCGTATATAAACATACTGAATACAATATTTTAATTAATATTTTGATGGAGTTTTCATATAGAACATCTTATTTAGTGTTATATTTTTTTTATTGAGAGATACAGTATACAAAATAGTTTAAAAAAATCCAAATGAAATGCTGTGGTTTAATTTTTTAAAGTCAAATATTTTGATCTGTTCCTGTGGTATTCGTAAAATTCATTTCCATGCAGAATAAAGAGCACAAGTTTACATTGTCATCTATTTCATAAAAGGATATATGTTATCTTCTGAAAAGATCCACTTAAGATTCCTTACAGAACTCTTTTATACACGTCATACATATTTTTCTTGTTCTATAAAGCATTTTTTTGCAAGTTATGACAATAAAGTTTTAGAAAATCTAGCACTAGATATCACTGTAAGCTATTTTAGCAACAAATTTTCAATTTTTTTTCTGACTGATGGAACTTTTTACAGACGGTCAGCAATGAATTCACCCATGAAATATGAGGGGGTTTTATTCCACTAGATGTTTTCCTTCCTCAAAATGCACTGCAAAACTTCACACTTAAATTTTCCATTCTTTATACTTTATTCTGCTGCTCATGTGTGACATATCAACTTCTATGATTGTATACTTAAAAATGTCCACTTAAGCCAGTAAAATCTATATATGTGTTGTGTGCATATTTACTTTGTAATAACCATGATATTAACTGATCATCAAATACCACATATATTGAATAAATAAGGATATTAGCGGATACAGTGGAGCACGAACTTCTGTAAATTTCTGTTCCTGAGCTGAATTACGTTGGTTTAAATTTTGTAACAAGTGTTCATTTACAATAAAGAGAGAATTCTCTTCTGAAGATGTTCTTACATAACAGAAACCTTTTCTCTCAGTATGAATGTTTAAGAATTTTTGCATTAATATGTAAGAAAAATAATTTCAAGCCTGCACATTTGATCTGTCAAATAGGACTAATCTAGTTGGTGAACTACCACCATAGTTCCACTATTTTTGGTAGTGTGTCTACTCTGTGAAGTCCTCCATCTGAATTAGGACAGACAGTTGGGGTACTTACCTGTCAGTTTTTAACAACTGCCAAGAGTACCCTAGAAGTTACAGAATTGTTTGCTGTTATGCCCAGTGGCTTCTTAGTCATACAAAAGAACATTGGTTTTCTTCATTCACACCTTTTCTCAGGTGCTGTTTGATAACAGATCCATGTTATTTCATAACATATTTAGATGTACTCTAATTCTTCCATAGAATATCTCCTAATATACCCCATCAAAGTTTGCTTAGGTGGGAATCACAGGCCTTTTACTTGACCGATCAACCTGTAGTCTGTTCAAACTGCTCAGAATTGTCAGCAGAAATTAGACCTGTCCACAGAAAAATGGTATGTTCCAGAAGTCTAAAAGTTCTTGATTAGAGTACTCTCTTGAAAGCTCAAAGCTCTGTTTTGGGGGAGGAGGCACACTGCACCAGGAAAAGTCTTTTCTTAGAGACCTTCACACGTTTACATGTGTGCCGGAGAGATAGTGCTGGAAAATTGTTTCATTCCTGTAGTTTCACCTGCAGTATTCAGTTCAAATTAAGTTAGAATTAAATTAGATCAGATATGAAATGGGCTCTAGCAAAAGCTTCAAACATGTTAAAAATGTAAGTAGATTTCTGCCGATACACATGGCATTTTATTGTAGCAGTTTTCTTTCTCATAAATTTTAAAATAAGAATAAATCTCAAAATATCCCCACTTATAAAATGGGTCATCAAATTTTATCTAGTAATAATATTGGCATATAATTCACCAAAAATATTTCAGATTTAATTTAAATTCTTCACATACTGAAAAAGTGGTGGGGATAGAGGCACTGGTTTAAGAAAAAATATGAATAATAAATTAGAAAGGTTAAGGAAATTGCTAGGTACAAGATGAATCCTATAAAAAAGAATCTTAATAACTACTGTGTCATGAAAGTTGAAGTATATCTCATTTCCCTGAGTAGGCTCCAAGATTGGTAGTCAAAGGAAGCCACAGCAGTTGGAATGGAAAGCAGGCTAGACCAGAGCTGTTTGCAAAAGAACATCTGGAGAAGCTTTTTTCTTTCAAAACATTATGTAAGTACAGGTGTTCAGGTTCTCCTATGAAAGAGAAAGCCACAGTTTCCTGTCACCAATCAAGACACTAAGGTAACTACTGTAGTGAAATTCAGAAGCAGCTATTTTTACTGACTGCCTGTATTTCTTGCAATTGCTGAGTCCAGTCTTGGAGTAACCCAAGTCTCATCCTTAGATATCCACTCTCTGTAAACCTGACATTGAGATAGAATTCAGTGGCTGCAGATACAGTGCAAGTGTCCCAGTTTGTGCTTTGCCTATCACTTCTATATGTTCTTTTTTCCTTCTCAGTGTCCTCATGCATCAGGTGTCTTCTATCAGACAGAGGAGGTAGCTGGAGGTTCTTTCATAGAAGCCTGAAAAATGATCTGTGCTGTCTACGAACAGCTTGAATTTAGGTTAAAATAATTTTGCTTAGAAAAGCACAGTGAATAAATACAGTCAGAACTGAACAATACCTTACACTTCTGTTAGCACTTACGGTCTTTCATATAGCAGAACACATATGTTTCAGTTTGGACTATTTAAACCTATTAAATAACTTAAGCCCACTAGGCATTTGCTAGACCTGAAGTCTTCAGCAAGATCATTCTAAGTATGAATTCTGTAAGTTTGGACACATCTCCATCTGAGCTCGACTTGATCTATTTACCACTTTAATAACCTTCTGGTATCTATTTAACAGCTGTCAATTGTTTTGAAATTCTGTTTATATTACAAACCTTATGTTTAGTTCACAGCAATCAGGAAAGGCCTTTAAAACTCTTTCTTAGGAGCTCTTTTGCATTCTGATGGAAGCCTGTTTTATTTTATTTGATCTACAAAATTTTTCATGTCTCAGGGACTTTCTGGGACAAGAGTATATGACAGACTGAGAAGACAGACTCTCATGAATATTACCCAAATGGGGAAAGGTATAAAAAATTAAATTGTCATTTATTTGTTTGCAATTTAGCTTCCAGAGATAAAGAATTTTATGATTTTGCTAAATAGACGTGCAGTTCTTGGAATACTAAGAGTACTAGACATTCTGTATTGGTCTGAAGTTCTAAAGTACAAAATTATTATACTACACTGTATGTTACTTTTCCCGGATGCTGTATCCAGCTGACTATTGCTTTCACTTTGTGTTCTCAAAAAACCCTCACATATTCTGTCAAACAAAAAAGCACTGTCACAGAAGTGTTAATATACATGATGCAAATCGTTACAGAGTGCCTTTTACATTGAAAAAGTGCTTCCCAAAACAGGAATGAACAAGGAGACACATGCATATACTTTTAAAAATTTTTGGTGAATTAAGACTAATACAGATTCCATTGAAATAAGTTATTAAAATTCAGATAAAATTAAGACTTCTGTAGATAGAGGGAAGAGAGAGACATGAAGAGACAGATAAAGGGATATGCCTGCACAACTCTGGGCCTATCTGTCCTAAATATCCATACACAGACTCTTCCAGAGTTGATTGTCTCTTTACACTGACTATAGAGGAGGTCTAGCCAACCAACTTTAAGCCAAATTCCTGACTTTCAAATAGCTGAAATTAGATGAGATGCATTCTTCACCTAACTTTTTCTGTTTTCTTCTTCCTAAAAGCATATGTGTTAGAAAGTCAGAATTGCTATACTGGTTTATACCAAAGATCTGTCAACAATGGCCAGTAATGCATGCCAATGAAAGGATATATGATGAGGGAAACAGCCTTGCCATTCCCCATACATTTACAGTCTTCAGTCATCTGGCACAGAGTCTGATTCCTGATTTGGAGTCTGACTCATCTACCACATCCTGATCTGAGATATGAGAGTAAAAGTGATCTAATGTGATCTTTGTGCATCAGATAAAGATCAAACGTTCAGGGTGACAGTTTTCTTTATGGCTGTTGAAGATCCAAGGACATCTCATGTTAGTGGAAAGCATTGATTCAGACAGCATTTACTGCAAAAATTAGAGGTGTTTTTAGTTCAAGAAAGCTAAATCAAGATTTTGATCTCCTTGTAAAATCTATAGACAAGCTAGTTTTAACCTGAGACCACTATCTGAGATAAACTTCAACAAGGACAGACAAAACTGACCTTCACTGGCCACAACAAGGCAGAGACTGTTTTCATTGTTTGAGCTGTCCTCTGGTTTGTCTCATTCAAAACACAGCATTTCTGTTCTTGATTTATCCTTACTTCAATGGTACAATATGGCTGCTTTTCCAGTTCAGAGGTGACATCTTTTCTGTGCAAAAAGGAGTTAGGTTGTATTTTTCTGCTGTGATCTATACAGGAAAGTAGTGGCATCTTGGAAGGTCTACTGTTACAGATCTGATGTGAGAAGTTTATATTAGAAATTACTGTACCTTTCAAGTTAGCAACATCTCTTCCACAAGCTTCATTTCCTGCTAATTTGTTCATATATAAACCAGCACATTTTAAAGCTTGCTGTTGCCTGATAGAAAGAGAAGCTGTGGTTGCCAGGTGCAAAGGTGCTTTGACAGTTATACTGGCTCATTTCAGTGATTGAATAACAGGGTCAGAGTTACCTGAGGCAATGTGTTTTCCCTCTTTTTCTAGAGGTTGCATTCCCCAATTACAAGAGCTCTGTCCTTCATTTAGAGAGACAACAGTGGAATGAGACACTCTTTAGGATATTTATAACTGTCTATTCTCAGTCTGTTGCATTGTGGCTCGTTAGAAGTGTAACATATGGCACTGGTGAGAAAATAATTATTAGTTTTTGATAACTTATTTAGGGGAAGTTATTCTAGATGACTTGCATGATAGACTTAAAAATACAGGTTCTGTAAATTTATTGACAAAATTATGCAGCAAAGGTGTATATTTTCTCAGAGTTTTCAATGCACTTAATACTCTTTAATGTGTTTTTTAACTTCTAGGCATTTATCTATTGGTGGAATTTTCAAAAATCTCAAGGGTATTCACCTTTTTCTATATTCAGATTAGTTGTTATTTGTGACTGATATATCATGGAACAAAGTTCAAGAGAAAGGTGACTGTTTCAGACTACCTTCTAGCAAGTGCTGATGAATTTGTAGTTCCAGTATAGTCAGTCAGGAGCAGTGACTACCGAACTAAGTTGGAGATCATCAGTGAACAAATTTCTTTTTATGTCAGAGCTTTAGTAGAAAAAGAAAATCACTCAACTCAAAGAACAACTTCCATTCTGATTTTGTTTGATAAATCCTATCTAGAACATTTCAGGTTCTGTTTTACTGGAATGTCATCCCCACTCTTACAAGATACTGTGTTTATTCAGAAGATTTCCATTTGAACACTGGTTGTAGTACATGTTTTATCATGCTACTTCACAAGCAAGACAGACCAGAGTCCTATGCTTTTTTTTTTTTTCATAAACATATGAAAGGCAAGAACCTCGACATCACAGTTCAGGGTGAAAGAACTGTACTTATTCCAGTTAGCTAAAGGCAGAGGTAATTCAGAGTTAGAGGAGCACTTACTAGACTCCTGAATGAGGAGTATCAGATTGCTTTTTATGATATGTCACCACAGTCAATGGGTCTTTAGTGCTATGCTCAAAATACTGTTCACAGGCAAAGAAGTATCATATAAAGTAAACCAATAGTATAAACTGAAATCTTAAGAGTCTGATCATTAATAGTCAAGATATATTTGGCACCAAAAAAAGAAACTGTAATAATGGAGTTAAATTTGTTATACATAGAATCATAGAATTGTAGGGATTGGAAAGGACCTCTAAAGATCATCTAGACCAAACTCCCTCCTAAAAAGAGGTCCACCTAGATCAAGTCACACAGGAATGCATCCAGGTGGGTTTTGAAAATCTCCAGAGAGGGAGACTCCACATGCTCCCTGGGAAGCCAGTGTTCTCTCACCTTCACAGTGAAATAGTTTTTCCTTATGTTTAATGGATCTTTTTGTGTTGCAGCTTCATCCCATTACCCCTTGTTCTGTTGCTAGCTACTGTAGAAAAAAGGGATGTATCAACCTCCTGACACCCACCCTTTAGATATTTATAAATATTAATAAGATCCCCCCTCAATCTCCTCTTCTCCAGACTAGACAGCCCCAGTTCCCGCAGCCTTTCCTCATATGAAAGATGCTCCAGTCCCCTGATCAGCTTGGTGGCCCTGTGCTGGACTCTCTCCAGCACTTCCCTGTCCCTCTTGAGCTGAGGAGCCCGGAACAGGACAGAGGACTCCAGATAAGGCCTCACCAGGGCAGAGTAGAGGGGGAGAAGAAGGTCCCTCAACCTGCTGGCCACACTCTTCTTGATGCATCCCAGGATGCCATTGGCCTTCTTGGCCATGAAGGCACTTTGCTGGCACCTAAATTTCAGTTAAAATACACACTCCTTTTTCTGCTGTCATGCTCACAGTTCCCATCCTTCTGCAGGTCCTAAGATAGATAGTTTTACTCTGGTGGTAGCAGTGGGAGGTGTTACAGCAATTCATGAGCATCTGGAATTCTTTGGTTGGAGAAATACGATGTCCATCTTTTTGTCTTTTTTTGTCATTGCCTTAGATTCCATGTAGGAGTGGGTTTTTGGGGTTTGTTTTTTTCAACATTTTTGCCAACAGACTATATGTTTTTATTTTGTCTCCATTTTGAAAACTTACATTTGGATATTACATCTGAGTTTGCTATATACGGTGCCTTTTCTGCACAATAGATACAATTGCTTTGCTTTATTACCTCTAAAATGAATTTTGTCCACCCCTAGGTCTACATTTCATTAACTAATAATTGGTAAAAGGTTCATACCTTTGATGTTTCCCATGACAAGGCTGTGCCTTAGCTTTGTTCAGTCCATGCCTGTTCTCTCCTGTAACGTCTTACCTGTTTCCTCAAGAGTCCTGCGGTTGTGCCAAGTCTGCCTTTCTCTACATCATGTTGTAAATACCTCATTCTTCATAGAATTTCTCAGTACCAATATCTGTATAAAATCATGAGTTTTATACCACAGTTAGACAAAAGTAAAGTAGATTAATTTCAGACGTGTGGTTGATTAAAGAAACTGCTGTCACAAGTAAAACAACCCAGAGAGAGCAGCAGGCAGGTCAAATGCTCTGACAAAGAATACCTGGCAAACCTCAGTCCTGAGGCCTCACAAACTCAGTAAAAAGTTTACAGCCTTTAGGAGCAGTGCCAGTACCATATTACAAGGATAACCAGTTTCACTAGTATCAATTACACAGTTGAAACCCTGTATAGGCATTTCTGCCTCTTCAAGACCTAAGCACAAACACAGTCATCTAGGTATCTTTAGTTCTTTTGCACTTTCCTGCAGGAGTCCCACTGAGCAGATGGTAGGCTACTCATGCTTCAACCATTTTTTCTAGTATATTTTTTTTTAGTAGTTCTCTCGCTAACCTTCTCTGACCTCGTTTCCTTGGGAACACGCTATCTGAAGCAGTGGTCCCACAATTGTATTAACACTTCATTTACAGTGGTGTGAAGATGGGTGGTATGCAATATGAATAAATAAAATGAATTTCAATAAACACAGGTCATAAGTCATGGAAGACAGTTAATAGCCCACTCACAGAAAAGGAATGTGAAAACTATGTGTGAGATACAATTCACTTATTTTTTTCCCCCTAAGCTATTTTACATAATTGCATGCAAGGCAGTATACTTAATGACTATTAAGTTTTCATATTTAAGCATTTAAATTCCAGGAAATGTTACAGAAGGATTGTCCTAAAACTCTGCAAATGTGTAAGCTAATATTTTTTACGCCACCTTATGATACATGCTATATTTAGCACAGGGAGGGAAACTTGTATTAAATTATTTTCAGGAAGATTTCTGTAGAAATGAAATAATGCGATTTTCCTGCTTCTACAGAGTACAGGCACTGAAATATCTAGGCAATGTTTGCCCAATCTTCTTCTGAAAAATGGTAGAACTCTTCTCTTGAAATTCCCTTTCTCGTAATATTGATAATAATAATGGTAGACATTCTGATAATAATGATGTTTTCAGCCCAAGGTTATATTTTTTAAAAGATACATGGAATGGAATGGAAAATTGGATTTTAAAGTAGAAGTCATTGGGCAATCAACTCTAGAAATTACTAGACTGTAATAAGTGAGGTTACGTTGTGCATTCTAACATTGAATTAAGATATTTTCCAGGTTTCTTTTACAAAGAAAGACAATAAGCAGAAAATAATTTAAAAAAATTAAAAGGGCACAGTACAAATTTAAAATAAAATGTAATCTATAATGTAATTCCAGAGAAAACTCTGTCTGCTATAGAATGTTTTAGAGCTTACTCCACTGGAGCACATTAATTTTTTCTCCCTCAGGCTTTCCAGTTGCACTTTAGAAAACTCAGCAGTAGGTATGATGATTTATTTTAGACCTTAGGTTATGAAAAATCATCTTGGATTAAATGGACTTGAGAAAAGAATTGTAGTTGATTGTATTATAAAGATATGTCAAAAAGGAAACATTTTCAACTTTTGTGTGTTTGTGTACTTTTTAGATTGCTAAGCTATCCCCATACTACTACCCCTAAACAGTTTTACCTTTGTCCTGTTTTATTTAATCTAGAAGTATTTTGAAGTATTATGTTAATTAGCATTATTCTATGATTTTTCTCTTTGACTGTTGTTTAATTTGCATTCATAAATATAATTCTATTTAACATGGTTAGTAATATATACCATCAAGAAGTTATTTTTTAAATCAACCAAAAATAAAAGAAAACCTTAACAATTCTCCACTTTGTATAGCATGAAGCTGCAAGTGCCTCAGAAAATATCATTCTATCAATGAGAAGAGAGGAAGTGGAATCAAAAGGTTAATCAGTTAGCAAGGATAGAATTTCCTTCCAAGATATTAGATTTCATCTTTTGAACAGAAACAATCCTGACTAGCATATAATTCATATACATATTGATACACTGATTTACTTATATATTTCTATTGCACTGCTGTACTCCAATATAAGGGTCATATTGGGCAGAGTGTTATAAAAAAATGCAGCACCTGAAGACAACTTTAATACAGGTACAATTTTGCTTGTTTTTGTCCCAGAATATGAGAAAACTGTAAATCTAAATTTTCCAGAAATTTAGGAAAAAGTTGGATATGTAACAAAGGAATTATGTAAGGAATGGGCCTGAATAGTCCTAATAATTTCTGTATATCTTACAACAGTATTAAAAGTAACTTGTCTTTTCTACCTCCATCATTATACTACTTCAAATCACAGCAATATGTTGTATCAGATTTGTTATAGCTTTAGAATTGCAACATTGTTGAGTATCAGATCTTCAGAAATCACTTTTTTTTTAAAATGTTTTTTTTTTATATAATTTCTTATGTAATATTTGGTCCATTCACTTATTTATTACCACTCATATAGGAATCTCTTCATACTTGCCAAAAGATATGGGAGTCCCTGTGTACCACAGAGAACGTGACTTTCAGATACTGTAGTCTGGTAGAATTTGTCTAATGTTTTGTCATATAATACTTTAGAGTCTTATTTTTAATCAACATTTTCGTACTTATTTCTAAGGAAATATTTGAAGTTTGGAAATCAGTGTCTAGTCTTGCTAGAAAAATCAGACAAAAGTGAAAACACATAAAATATGTGGGAAATTTAATATGAAACACTTTAAGATTGAAAAAAATTGACAGCAAGTCAGAGAACAGAAGAGGTTGTGTTTGACTTTGACACCTTTGACTTCAGTTTTTGCTATTCATACACATCCTACCTATGAGTTCAAACCTCTTAGAAATGCTGCAGTTATTCATAAGACAGAACATTTCAAAGGCACTCATAAAATCTGTGACATTCTCATAGTGAAACTCTATCACTAATGGGTACATATCTTACCTGAAAAATATATGTATTTACACGGTTGACAGCTATATATGTACTTTTCACATATGCAAAGCTGCTTTTTGTACCCATCTTTACTGACAATAAGGCAAAGTGGGAGTTCTGAGAGTCTCTTTCATAGGTGAATGATAGATACACTAATAGTTCAGTTTCTGAGGGTTGCTAAAAATAGTTGTCTGTATGTGCTCCACAAATTGTATGGATGGAAGGAGGAGAATATTACTCAGGGCAGCCCCGTAGATGGTTTGCTATGGGCTATCATGGCTGGAATGGCATAAAACATTTTCTGTGTTTAGCCTCTTGACAGGTTTTACTGTATGCCATTTCTCCATCTAGCTAAATTAGATGTTTCTCCATTTGTGTCACCATGTTGTACAGATCTGATTTCCTTTAGACCTATTTTTGCTTGCTTGTATTTTTTTTTAAATATACATAGCGCATAACAGCGGCAACATAAGCATTTCAACAGCACTTCCCCTAAATAAACTTGTGGTTGTGTTTATTATTACTAGTGCTGGCACACCAAACACTTTCTCTGCTGTAAATACACTATTAAAAATACAGGCACGTATCACCGTACTGGAGCAGCAGGCATTAAGTATCATGCTAAATACCTATCTTCTTTATCAATATTGAAACATATTTCTTAAATTGTCTGTTTATTTTTATGTTTCACAAAGACACAGCCTTATCTGCTGCTTTGTATACATCATATTCTTCTCATTACTTTCATCTGAAGAAGAAAGATGCAATAGCAGTGGCACTAACAAGAAGAACATCTACAATAAGGATAACAGGTTTTTCTACTGAAAAATGAGTCTCTGGGAAGCTTCTTGCCAAGACAGTGTGGTGCTTTAGAAGTTTTATAACTTTAACAAGAACAATAAAAAAATAAAGTGAGATCTTTCTCATGTACAAATTCAGACTTCTCATATTCAGTATTCACTGAAACCTTTATCCTGGACAATCCTGTTATAGTAACATCAGTTCCAAGAGAACACAGTGAAACAAGTGTTTGCTTCACTATTATACCTTGTGCTATATTGTGTGTTTGTGACAAAGACCAAACTAATGACCAAACTGAGTCCTTCTGATATGATGGTTTTAGTTCTAAAAGGATAGTCTTGACAGGGATTCTCTTACAGTCATATTCCCTGTATCCAAAACCAGGTAAAAACTTTGCATAAATTAGTTGCTGCATCTGTCCTTTCCAAAAGAAGAAAAGAGACATTTTCTCTGTCATAAATTGACTGCAAGACCAGCTTAATGTGTTTTGTAATGCTCTTTATGAAGACAAAGGAATATTTTATACAGACAAAATATACTCAAGGGCAAGGGCTGATCAGAGCCATACAATTAAGAGAAAGACATTCAAACTGCACAGTTGCCTGCCTATCAGCGGTGCTTTGTGACCAGGATGGCTCTGTGTGCAGCAGTAGCTTTGAACACACCGGTCAGGCTGCTGGCTGAAATAAGGATTTTCTAAAACTCTCTTTTTTCTGGCAATGGCTCCTTCACCTGTGTAATAACATTAATAGATTCACTTGAAGAACAGAAAAGCTTTGACAATGAAGTAGAGATTAGTAACTTTTATGTCAGCAAACACTTAGACAAACCTTTTCTGAAAGATTTACAAGACATACACAGCACTAGATTGAGGCCAAATTCTTTAGTATCTCAATTCCTTTTTTTCACTGGGATTGTTCAGTTAATAAGAACTGCTGTTCATGAAAACTAGTTCCACTTTACCAACTAGTGTATAGTTACTATTTAAACTTAGTTGAACCTGGAAATTTAAGTCAAGAGAAGCTAATCCAAAATGTCTCAGTTATCAGTCAAGGTAGATAAAAAACTCTGCTCTCCTAAGCTATATTTTACCATAAACCTGCAAAAGAAAACTCACAAAATGAGAAAGCATACTTTTCCAGTACTGGAAAATGAAACGGACTTTGGATGACTACAGATAAACGCACAATGGGTACAATAAAGAAGAAAAATGACAAAAAAAATATCACTACAACACTAGGTGACATCAGCTGCATTTGTTTTGTGAATAGCAGAATATACTTTATGCCCATATCAAAAGTAATAAAACCTAAAAGACATCAAAAGTATGCTGTTGTTATGAATATATCTTAAAGCTATTTGCTCTTATTATGTTAGGATTAGTTTACTTAAATTATCTGGAATGCCAGAAGGCTTTAGAAATAGGGAAAATACACTGCATTTTGGTTAACAAGTTCTACAGCGAATTCAAGAGATTCTGGTCAGTTACTTTTTTTCCTGCTTAGACTCATGTTAAGTACAGGCAAACACTATGAGCTTTCTCTGTTAAGTTCTGCTAGTTCAGGTCTGTAGTGACCTACAATGCACTTTCCCTGTCCAGAGTTTCTCCTGAGCAAAGCTTGCCAATCACAGAAAATTACTTAGTGGTTTTGGGATCTGGACATATACAGACAAGGGACTATATGAAGACTACTACTAAGCTAATTTAAAGTGTATCATAAATCAGAAGTGAATGTTAGCCTCCCAGAGCGGGAAAAAAGGCCCAGTGTATTAAAACACTGTGATACCTTTGATCTTCATTGTTCATAACATGGAGTATTTTCTAAATACCTTTAAACTGAAACTGAAAGACCCACTACTGAAATTCACTCTGATCTTTCTACCCACTCTTTCTGAGCAAATGTGGGGCTTCAGTGCTGTTCTACCCAGAGATATGTAATAATTTGATAGTGTTCAAAAATAGTTATCCAAAATCTAGTTTTATGTCTAATGAGTGCAGAGCTATTCTTTTATCCTGTTCACAAGACAACTTGTCTATTTTTTTTTAATTAGTCTCTAGTTAATACTATGGGTGATAAAAAAGACTGCATAAACCTTTACCACTGAATAGATCATGTACCCATGTAAATGACAGAACTGCTGGGGTTAGTGACATTGTCAGTCCAATATTACCATTCCATGTTTTATAATTTCCATTTGTAATTAACTACATATGGCATTCATTATAAAGTATCTAATTTATTAATAAAATTGCATTTAATACAGCCATGTGATCACACTTAAATGTATTAATAAGTTTCAAATTATGTTGATCTTTTATTTCAATTTACTCACTGCTACAGACTTTTTTTTAATTAATGCTTAGCTATGTTTCTGAAAGCTTGAGTGTCTATGAACTCTGGTCAATCTAAAAATAAAGTCTTTGTTTCCAGACAATTTATTTGAAGTTGGTTCTGTGGATCTTATGAGGACGCAGTCCTTGTCATATTACAGATACCACTTAAACACAAGTAGAAATGAGTGATCATCTGTTCACAGTTTCTCTGAAGAAGTGGTGCTAAAGAGTTTCATGTTCTTCAGAATAGATTGCTAACATGATGATTTTTTTTAATTTTTATTTTGTTATTCCACATATGGAAACATCATTAAATAGGTATTTCAGATGTTTAGCATCTAATTTCCTCTACTTCCAGAGCCACATGCTGTCTTGGTGCTAACATCAAAGCCATGGCCTCTGTGGGAAAGTGACTAAATGCCACCTACATGAGATTACTCAGATTTGGATATATTTGCCATGACTTAAAGTATTTTAAAGCTGAACCTTTAATGTTAAGGGTTTTTTTCTCTATACACTGTATATGTCCAGTGTTGAAGAACAGAATGATTCAGTGGATGATTCAGAGTGCCTGAAGTGGAGCAGATATGCACCTGATTTTAGGTACAATCCAGCTGGCCTCAGTCTAGGCTAGTAACAAGTTCCCTTAAGAGAGATATTTAAAATCACAATCTCCTCCCCACCCCCTGATATAATGTCTGATATAGATGTACATCTTTTAAATTACTTTAAATGTAGCAAATTGAGCTGGCATCCTTAGACACCTGAAATGCCCAAAATTAGGATGTATTACTGTCTTTTTAGTGATGTCATTTTGGATACACAAAATCCTGTCTGATCATCACTTAAAGAAAAGAGGACACTTTCTGTATTAGTCAAAATCTGCCATTCTGGGCAAAATGGGATGATAAGAGACAGCTAAGTCTTCAGTTACAATTAAAATATCAGAGATCACCAACACTATATTATTCCACTTAATTGCATCTAGCATTTTAAAAATGCTCTGTGCTAGGACTATGTTACTTAGGAATTGAGTCAAAGAACTCTGGTAACCATTTTTGTTGTGGTCTTTTGGTAGCCTTTTTATTGACTTAGACTCAAAAGTAGGTGAGGAGAGGATTATAAAAATACAGTTTCCTAGACAGCTTTGTTTGTTTGTTTGTTTATATTAGAGGATTTCCTGAATAAAATTCTGTACTGTATAAAATTCTCCATTTCAGGTTGTATCTTAGTGAGCACTATTGACTGTAGACCTTGTTCAGCTTTGTGGATGAGATGAAGGGCCTGTTTTTTTTGTTGCCCTTGCTGATGAACTGGAGGCGTCTCACTATAGTTGTATCTGTGAAATTTTAGTTTGAATTTTTGTGGTAAATTATGAGCCTATTGTCCAGGGAAATGTGATCCTGGCCAATAAAACTGTACTAAGAAGGGCATAACTCACTAGCCAAGATAGCTGTATAACTATTTCTAACAGGTGCTATAGCAGTTCCAGGGAAGAAAACCTGTCGAACTGGAACAAAACACTTTTAAATTTCCTAATTAAGACCTCTAGGGTATTATTTCAGTGGTGAAAAAAAAAGTTTTGAGTTTTTACATCAATTTCCATGGAGGACAACTGTTACTTTTGATAATAATTTATTGCTGTTGGTTATTGTTTCTTAACTAACTTTTAGCATGTTGCTCCTAGAATGCTTTGCAAGAGAATGAAGACAGTTATTGCCATTGTACTGGTAGAGAAATTGAAAGCTGATTTGAAATGCATTACCTAGAGTCAAAGAAGGTTATTGTAATGTCCACTGGGGAAATTACAAAACCTTGCAAAAGTTACAGACGTTTTTGTTAGGGCATCTGTGTCTTGAAACACTCTACGTCTCAGTTAAAATTGTATTACATAACCTGGTTGATTTCAAGAGCTAGTAAGTGACTGATTTTCTTTTTCCTTGTTAAGCAATAAGTCATGCAAGCAGATTGACTGAAATTTTACTGCTACTGAAATGGGAAAATAGTAAAATAGTGTTTGAGACTTTTTACAAGTGAAAATGACAGCATGTGAGGAAAAAATGATATAGGGGTGGATAGTATTAAAAACATAATAATATTGAGAAAGCCAAAGTCATTCCTTTGAAGCAAACAATATTAAAGAAACTGGTAGGAAAAAAAGGACACTTTTCTCATGTAAGTGGAAAAAAAAAATAAAAGGCCATTAATATCCCAAAAGTGCCCACATTGGCAAATTTATGAAGAAATGTATGAACATAAACCACCTGACATCAAAGCCATTTATAATTATTGAATGGTTTGCATTTAATCAGAAAGGCATGGGAGAGGAGGAGCTGGGAAAAATGAAAAGATATTAAAAGTTTTAGCAAATTCTAAAATTGCCAGTTTGTGCTGTTTTTAAAGGTTATTTTTCTGGAACAGATTTGTATATAGTTTGAATTCTTACGAAACGCAGGATTCATCACTTGCTTAAACAAATCATACATTTTAAAATACTATTGACAACACTGTCAGCAAAATGCATCTGAAAGAAAATAAAAGAAAGCTCTAACTTAACACATAAAAATGAGAACATCTTGAATGTTGATTTTTTACTGTGGAAAACCAACATATAGTGTTATACACATTTTATATCTATGCATAAAATATATATGTACACACACACACTCACATATATGTATATATGCTCTGTTGTATCACAGTGGTCAGAATAATGAATTCTGTAATTTTTTATGCAGCAGGATATTACAGGAAAAAATACTGCTTCTTAATAGAATCTGAGAAGCCTATTTCACAAAACTATTTGTCTCATCTAACTTTAAACACCTATAGCACAGAAGTCCACATCTAAGCTAATCAGATGCATTTAACATTTTCCTGGCCCACATTAGACTTCTACTTTAGGATGAGATGAACTCTGAATATAAACCCAGAAGTACATTTAAAGATGGAAGTAAAGCACACACTATGATTATAGAATTGTAGTGAAAATTTCCTCTGTTTCAAGTTATTAAGAACACTTTAGAAAATGAGAATTTTAAAAAGCAGATGCCAATATGAATTCTTCTCAAATATCTCTATGTTTAAAAAGAATTAAAAATAAATCTTTTCTTTTAAATTAATATAAAGATTAAAGTTTGGGATAACAATTGTTTACTAGTTTTCAGAAGTTGAGATTCTGAAAAGCTTTCTATGAGGAGGTTTCACAGATGATTTAACAGCACCTTGAAAATATAATGTACTTCTGCAAAGTGTGGAAGGTGCCTTGAAATATTTAGATATCAATGTATCAAGAAGGAAAATGCCTAATGACTTTTCTTGTGGAATCATATCTTGAATATTTTGAATTCATTTTAAACCTTAAGGGATCTTCCTAACACCTTAATTACTGGACAAATTCTGCAAGAGTTACATCCGTACCAAAATTGTTTAAACCTGGTCTTGAATTAAAAAGCATTTGTATTTTTATTGCAGAATATGAATTCCAATATATCCATAAAGGTAAAATCTCTTAAAAAGCTATTAACCAAGAGAATTACTTGGCCTAGCAAACCAACCTACTAAGCAATTTTCAGAAAATTAAAATTCATTTCCTTCACAGTACAGTGTGCTGGTTCACTGTAGCCCAAGTAAATAGCTTTTCTTGTTGATATTTCCTCTTAAATTGGTAGAAGCAGTCATCCTATTTCTTTCCGTTCAAGAGCCTTAATACCTGCTGAGCAAAACTGCTGAGGATTTATGAGAGACATTTAGGTTATTATTTCATAGTGGAAATATTTCATAAATATCTACCTGGTAAAACCAAATCAAACTAAACTAACAAAACTGACTTTCATAGCCTTTCTTCTATTTCTATATAAAAAAACTCCACAGCTTACTTTTGCCTAGAGACCTCACAGATGTACAAGTCACTATTGTAGTAGTATTCTGCTTACGATGATAGAGCTGCTGCAGTATTTTAGTCTGCCTTTGAAGACTGTCTCAAAATTTTATTAAAAAATCATCCTGGATACTAGAATTAACCAGTTCCTGTTGCTGAGTTGTAGATGACAAATTAACAGATTATCTGTGGAATTTCAAACAAGTTCTGGAATCTCTCCAGAAGTTCCCTGTCCCTCTTGAGCTGAGGAGCCCAGAACTGGACACAGGACTCCAGATGAGGCCTCACCAGGGCAGAGTAGAGGGGGAGAACCTGCTGGCCATACTCTTCTTGCATCCCAGAATGCCATTGGCCTTCTTGGCCACGAGGGCACATTGCTGGCTCATGTTTATTTTATTATCAACCAGGACTACCAGGTCTCTCTCTGCAGAGCTGCTCTTCAGCAGTTCGACCTCCAGCCTGTGCATGGGGTTGTTCCTTCCCAGATGCAGGACTCTGCACTTGTCCTTGTTGAACCTCATGAAGTTCCTCTCTGCCTAACTCTCAAGCTGGTCAAGATCCCGCTGAATGGCAGCACAGCCTTCTGGGGAATCAGCCAGTCCTCCCAGTTTGATGCCATCAAGGAACTCGCTGAGGGTACACTCTGTCCCCTCATCCAGGTCATTGATGAAGACATTGAACAAGACTGGCTCCAGAACCAGTCCCTATGGACACATGACCTAAACGTCCAGAATGTGTCTCTGTATCCCAGTGGAGAGATTTTGGAAATAGCTTAATGAAAAAGACCCAGATTGCCTTTAAAATAATGTGCATTAATTGTTCCAAAGCCTTACTCTGAATTTTTTGACTTAGTAAAAATCCAGAGAAAAATTCCCTCTGTTGAAAATCAGCCCATAACATTCCTCTGTTAAAACTGAAAATGCTTTTGACTCCTAAGATAAATGGAAAATTCATTTTTTCTTATTGTATCCAGGAGCTTTTATGTAGTATGTTACAAAATGGCACAAAATAATGAAGTTTAGAGAAGCCATTAATGAAATAAAAGTGTTTTTAAACTAAGTAAAGGTGCCTACAATTCTAACAATAGTACTGCATTTGGCAGATAATTAGTCAATGATTGTCTTTCGAACTCTGAAAATAAATTTAGAAGGAGTAGATATGCTGTGCTTTAAAAAGTGACAGCTTTCACTGTTGTTCTTTTTTCCTTTTTAAGCCAATTGCTTAAACATTTTTTTTTCAAAAGCAGTTTTCTAACCAAATGTCCTAATTATGTACACATGAATAGGCCTTGAGGAAACCATACAGATCTATTCAACTATACAGTATACAGATTTTAATTTTACAGATTCTTATTATTTTAGTTCCAGTAAATGCTTTTAGCTAGGGTTGACCAAAAGTTTTCCCTTTGAGACCTTGTTTTGAATTCCTTATAATTGCCATATTTAAACTGTTCAGGCTGATATGTCCCATGCCAGATGTCTACTCTAGGATGAATAATTTTCAAAAATTCCAGTAAAAGTGGCTCAGTAGTTTTGTAATATTAAAGAAAAAAGGGTTTTTTTGCCTCCATTAATGTGTCATTTTGAATCAGTTAACTCAAATATTCTTGTTATTTCTGAATGAATCTGTCTCTACTTTAGAATGATGTCTTTGTAGAAATGGGTCCAAATGGAAGTCCAGGTACAATCTTATAAAAAAATAAAGAAAAGTGACAACAAAACTTTAACAACAAAACAATCTCCCTACCACCTCTTGCCGTTGATTTTATTAGGTGTCAAACTCCATAATTTGGAAGAGTTTACAATTTTATACTAACTTCTAAGTGTCGTGGTTTGGTCCAGCCAGGGACAAAGAGCCACAAGGGTGCTCGCTCACTCCTCCACCTCCTGACGGAACGGGGAGGGGAACCAGAGGAAAAGGGGAAAACCCACGTGGGTTGAAATAAGAACAGTTTAATAGAACAACAATAAGAAGAAACAAGTTCAGGAAAAAACAACTATAAGAGTAAATGAGGGAATATACAAAAGGAATAGTGTGTGTGACAGTTGCTCACCACCCAGGACCCAACACGACCTCTCCTGACTGGCAGCTGAACCCATGGTTCCACAGCACCCCTCCCGACCAGCTCCCTGACTATACGTACTGGGCACGATGTCAGTATGGTATCGAATACCTGTTGGCCAGCCTGGGTCAGTTGCCCATGCTGTACCCCTTCCTACTTCCTCATCAAAGTTAACCCTATCCTAGTCCAAGCCAAGACACTAAGAAAAATTCAGTATTTTTCAAATGTTTTCTATTTGTCTGCTTCTCCTCTTTTTGCCTCCCTCCAGGGACTTGCATATGATCAGTCCAGTAAAAGCACATGAAATTTAATGCAGGAGGTACAATAATCTGCAGACCTATGTGAGTAAGCATATAGATTCCACAACCCAGTGCCTCCTAGTTCAGTGTACTGGTGGGAAAGGAGACACCACAGAACCATGATGATAAGAAGTCTTACTTGAAAGAATGTATTGGGTTTGTGTGGTAGGGCTTTTTGGTAGTGGAGGTGCTGCAGCTGTGAACTCTGTAAGAACATGCTCTCACATGTTCAAGTTGGATCTGCCTCTGGCAGAGGCTGAGCCAATTGTGTGCCTGTGCAACAACTATTTAAGAAAAGAAAATCTGCACCCAAAGAAGTGTGATGAAATGGAATTGGAGAGTAATCAAACAGATACCAAGGTCAGTGAAGAAGGAGAGGACAAGTTGTGCTGCATTAGAAACCACCGTGCATTCTGTGGCAAGATGACAATGTCTCCTGGCAGAGCATAGATTGTAAAAGCGGAGCTGAGATCCAACTATAGCCCATGGAAGAACCAATACTGGAGCAAGCTGTGATGCTTGAAGGAGACTGTGACTCTGTAGAAAGCCTGCAATGGAGCAGTCTGCTTTACAAAAATTGCAGTGTGCAGGAGAGATTCACACTGGAGAAGTTCATGAGGAACTGCGGACTATGGGAAGGATTCACATCAGAGAGGACTGTCTCCTGTAGGAGGAGCCTCATGCTGGACCAGGGGAGGAGGATTCCCTCCTCTACAATGAGGAGGAAGGAGCATCAGTGACAAATTGACTGCAACTGTCATTCTCTGCCCACCTGTACCACTGTGAGGTATATACTATCATATATATACTACATATAATATACTATCTTGATAACTCCTCTAATTTCTTTAATTTTCCTCTTCATGAAAGTCCCTTTTCGCAGCCCTATTCCAGCAGTTTAGGAAGACCTTTAGGGAAAGGTTAAAGTGAACTTTTTAAAGAACAGCTTTTTGGGTATCTACAGCTGAAATATGTTATTATTCACTTACTCTAGCTTGCAATATGTTAAGCACTAACTCTGTCAATAGAAAGAATACTGTGATCCCCATGCAAAATTTGCCTTAGGGTAAACGTGGGAAAAGATACTAATAACTCTACAAATTTTAATAGCCTAGTGTGCACAAACTAAACCTCCAGTTCACTGCAGTTCATGTTGAAAATCTGTGTGCTTGACTCTGGTCATGCAAACAGTTTTAGGCTGAGTCCACCTTCAGCTGCTGAGGGCCCTCATGTCCATAGACATGGGAAGTGTGAGCAATGATTGTGCAGGCTTTCTTCCTGTGGAAGCCACTCTGTGGCTGTGTGCACAGGTGAGCACATGTGTGTGCATGTTCCTTCGTGGAGAAAACAGTACTCATAGAATCATAGAATAGTCAGGGTTTGGAAGGGACCTTTGAAGATCATCTAGTCCAAACCTGTTGCACAAGCAGATACACCTGAGGTCGAACAGGAACATGTCCAGGTGGGTCTTGAAGACCTCCAGAGAGAGAGACTCCACACCCTCCTGTGCCAGTGCTCCTTCACCCTGACAGTAAAATAGTTTTTTCTTATGTTTAAATAGAACTTTTTGTGTTCCAGCTTCATCCCATTACCCCTTGTCCTGTTGCTAGATACAACAGAAAAAAAAGTGATGCCCCAGCCTCCTGACAACCACTATTTAGATATTTGTAAGTATTAATTAAACTCCCTCTCAATCTCCTTTAGACTAAATAGCTCCAGGCTTTCCTCATAAGGAGGTTGTTCCAGAGCCCTGATCATCTTGATGACTCCAGATGAGGCTTCATGAGGACACATTGCTGGCTCACGTTCAGTTTATTATCAATCAGGACTCCCAGGTCTCTCTCTGCAGAGCTGCTCTACAGCAGGTCAATCCCCAGCCTGTACTGGTGCAGGGGGTTGTTCCTCCCCAGATACAGGACTCTGCACTTGTCCTTTTTGAACCTCATGAGATTCCTCTCTGCCTAACCCTCAAGTCTGTCGAGATCTTGCTGAATGGCAGCATATTACTCTGTCCTTTCATCTCCAGATAGTGAGATTGAGCAGGGCTAAATTACACACTTGCAGAAGGGGACTTGGGAATGTTTCTCAGTTTAGTAAGATAAATGTAGTTTTAGAGTTTAGGAAGAGTCTTTGAGTGGTTAAGTATACATATAAGTATTTATATTTACAGGATAAAATGATAGGTAGCATATAGAAAATGAAATGCAAAGTAGAAATATCTGCTAGCTTACTATGGAACACTGTATGATAACTGTTAACACATTTTTTGTCATGTTAGAGACAGATATAGAACTTTTTTTCCTGTATTAATACTTCAGCCATAGTCTTCCGGGGAGGGTCTATATTTATCGCTGATTTGAAACAGTAAAGTGCGGAAAGATTTCCATTTCACATGTGGGATGTTCTTGATAAGAACAAAGAAAAAAGAAACTATCAGTGTGTTGAAATTAATGGTAATCTACAGCACCTCATACTATTCAATCAGCATTTAGCAGATAAATAATGAAGATGAAAGTTTCGACCTTTTCACCATGCATCACCCCAGGCTCAAGTTTACCACTTCAGCAACAATCTGAAAAAGATGTGTCTTGCAGAATGCTCTCAAGGGCTATTCAGATTAAGGAGACTTCACTGGGAATGCATTTTTTTTTCTCTTTTACATCTAGAAAGATCCAGTTTGAGTGACATCTGATGTGTTGTGGCTGAAGAGGACCTGCAAGAGATATATGCCTGAGAAAACAACAATGACTTTTCATTCAGAAAGAGCATGCACTGTTAGCCTTCAAAGTATCATCTGAATGGTCATCAGGTAAGACAAGTGATTATACTAGCCTTTATTGATGTTTGACTTTATGCCCAGATAAGGTACATACCTCTAGTCTCTCTAAACTTTTTGCATCACTCTGCTTCTCTTCTCCACTGGTTCCTAGCCTAATCTCTACCTCAGAAAAGACACTTAGCAACTACAGTAATTAAGAATGGTCTTATTGCCTTGTTAAAAGGAAATTGCAGCAGCATCCTTTGCAATTAGCCTGTGCACCAGAAGGAACAATACCTAAAGGTCAAATACTAATTGCTATTACAGATGGGATTAGTCTGGTCAAATACAGTTACCTAAACTATAGATATCTACATCTGAAGCAGTCACTCACAAGAGAGAAGAATTTTAGGCCATGGTTTATCTGACTTAACTTCAGTCAGTGATTCTTTCCACTGACTATAAAGGGAGACTACAGTATGTAGCTCACATACAGACATATGCATAGGTAAAGACAGATGAGTTAGATTATATGCCAGAGCCTGTGAAGTTAAATGACACTTTTGTGATTGGGCTGCACACCTTAATCTGAACAAAGTAGAAAGTACTGCCTTTCTAGCTTCTTAGAAACAATGAAGTTAGTGAATATTTGTGTCTTTAAAACTTAAAATTCACTTGTACAAAACATCCTTTTAAATTGAGCGAGCTTTAAATTAAATGGACTTTCAATGTACAGTGAGTTGATGTTTTTACAGACACAGTATTCATAAAATATCCAGGTAGTTTATCTTTTTAATATTTCTGAGCTTCAGAGTTACTTCACTACACTTATGCATAGACATCATCATCATAGTCAGAAATTAACCAAAAAATTAAAAAATTAATCAAAATATTCCAATTAGAATGTCTTAGAACATTGAAACAAAATTTGAAAAATTCAACTATGAATGCTTATGAAGACTTGTGTTACAAGGTCTGATTTTTAGAACTACTGATGATAAACAATGTTTAAAGTAGTTCTTCATTGTTTTAGGCATCCAAGTTTGAAAATAAGATCTGATTTGCTCTCTTGATTTATGCAAGTACATCTCATTAGGATTATTCATTCGTCTATTAAGCAGTTGTGCAGTTCTTGGTTGTCTGAAACTTAAACTAGCTGAAATTTAAACTATGCAGGAACTATTTTGAGCAACAAAACCTTCATCAGAACTTTGAATTAACAAATGCATGGTAATTCTGCATTTATCAACATGCAGTGTAATTTCTAGTTTGTGTTATACTGGAAAATGGAGCAATATATAAATAACTGAAATGAAAACCCATTTCAAGGAAATGTGGTCAAGGAAAACATAGGAATTTTCTTAAGGTTTCTACTATTTCTCTAAGTGAAAATAAATCCTACTTGAATAGACTTTACAGTAAGAAAATGGATTTCATTGTCCATTTACAGAACTGGACATTATAGCCAGTGGTTTCAGGAGTACACATACTAAAACAATTTAAAACATAAAGGAATTGAGTAAATGTGATTAGTATTTTATATTGCTTTGATATCTGGGAGATCATGTATAAATAGTGCTGGTTTCTAACATAAAAACCTTCTTAATATGTCACACTAACTTATCAAGCTGAGTTGTTTTTATCATTCAAAAACTATTTTAGTTTTAGTTTACTATTTAGTTACTATTTTAGTTTACTATTTAGTGTGAAATGTGGTAAAGGTTTATTAGACTGTGTACCCATAAATTGAACTCAAATGCATTCAGCAGTTATGATTCTAAGACTACATACTTGGAGTAGTGCTCCTTTGAAGTCAGTAAAGTTTCAACTGGGCACATCTATGAGAACTGTGGTTATTTGTAGAATTTCACTTTTCCCTATGTACTAATATCAAGTGGAAGATCAATATACTGTCTTGTATTTTTTCCTTTTTCCCTTTTTTGTTTTCCACCCCTCCCTTATGAAGACATAGAATCAAAGAATCATAGAATGATAGAGTTGGAAGGGACTTTTAGTGATCATCTAGTAAAAGTCTCCTGCATAATCAGGTCAATCTAGATCAGGTCACATAGGAACACGTCCAGTCAGATCTTTTTTTATATTTTAGTGGAACTTTTTGTGATCCAGCTTCGTCCCATTACCCCTTGTCCTGTTGCTAGCTACAATAGAAAAAAGGGATGCTCTAGCCTCCTGATATCCACCCTTTAGATATTTGTAAAAACATGTTTAATTTCATTCTATAAAGTTTCTTGTTTAAAAAAAACCCAGAAAACATATTGCAATATGCTTTGTGTATGCCTATCCCATTCCCCACAGCTGTCTTCAAAGTGTAGAATTGGCTTGATCTTATCAATGTGTCTTCTAGCTTGCAGATCTTCTCAATCACTAAACACAGATTATTATACCATACTAATGTACATCGGTGGAATAATTATGCAAATTAGATAAAATCAGGCATGCAAAGCAATATTAAAGCAAAGAATCTTCCCTGTTTAGTGATTAAAAGCAAGGAAAATAGCTATAACCTGTCCCTGTTGATTGAAGCAACATTATTTTCTTCTTGATTGTTTCAGATACCCTAAATAATTTTGGATACAGCAAAGAGAGATCAGCTGTGGACTTGAGATTGTAAGGAATGAAGAAAAAGATTTATGCTCAATAATAGCTCATTTTTGTGAACTAAACCAAAATTTGATTCTTGAAAGAGGGAGAAAGAGAGATGTATTGTATAACCAGCTTGTTTATATTGTATGTTAGTATTTTCTAAGGATACCATTATTGGCTAGATAAAAACTACACAGAATAATTTAAAACAATATTTTCTTAAAATCAGCCCATTACTCTAAGGCTGAACACTAATACAAAGGCAATACAAATTAGTAGGTTTGTTTTATGTCACATTAGACCTCAGTACCAATTATTTTTTAATTTGTGAAGTTCTAGCAGTCAATCACTTACAAAATAAACTATAAAGCTCATTAGACAAATCAATTTAGTTTGTAATATTATACTTTCAAAACAGTACAGAGAATTGCACAAACCTGTGAATTTACCTTAACTGCCAATGGATTTGAGAAAGGATGTATTACAAAAGGCATGTTATTAACTTCTGTGAAAAGTACTCCTATCTTCATATAATTGGGGTAAATATCGGTTCTTTTACAAAATTGATCCTAATTCTTTTGTTTAGTCAAAGAAAAGCTCATTATGGGTAGAAAGAGGGGCTTCAACTCATTTTTTGAAGTTCTTTTCTGTTGAGTCTCTGGTCTGCGTATAAATCAGAAAAATCCAGAAACCATTGTAAGAATAAAACAGTTTATCTTCTCCTTTGTTGTATTTGATTATTAGAAGTTCCAGTACTAATGCTGATGTTTTTTAATCTGTCATTTCATCGTGTTTACCTGTAGTTGACAGCAGAAGTCAGTGATGAGTTACAGGAGCAATATAAAACGTTCCTTTGCTTCAGAAAGTGAAGCCTTGATAATTGTTCTGATTCACTACATAAAATTTACATTTTAAAAGTAACTAAAGGCCACAACATCATGGCATGCATCACTTAACATTATTAGGGACAAAGTCTTTAACATACCTTCATTTCCAGGACAGCAACGTCAGAAGCAACAACCCTCACAAATTTTACGTTGTACAGAGATAGATTTACTGTGAAAGTTTAAGTGGGCTAAAGCTCCCAGTAGCTTTACACACTGTAGTAGAGTTAGCCCAGATTATGCATCATTGTGCAGCACCACACATGTATGTCTTCCATACCTGTCTTGTATGTCTACTTGCAAAGAGGCTCAACATTAATTGAATTCAGTCTTGGAATAGTTTCCTAGAGACAGTTCAATAAAAAATAATTTTAGCTTGTAGATATATGGTGTGGACACTTCTGACACAAATTATCTGAAGACATCAGCACACTCTTTGTAAGTTACTGTATGTCTTCCATAAAGTAACAGATCATAAGTGTCCTGGTTTCAGCTGAGATAGAGTCAATTTTCTCCCTAGTAGCTGGTACTGGTTAGTGTTTTTGATTTAGTGTGAGAAAAATGTTAACACATACCAATGTTTGGTTGTTGCTAATTAGCACTTGTCTTGATTTTAGGTTTTTCCAGTTTCCCCCACTCTGCCATCAAGCAGGTGTACAAGAAGCTGAGACAGCTTGGCCAGAACGTTTGTGTTATCCTGTGTTATTACGATTCTTATTCTTGTGTTATCAACATTGTTCTCAGTACAAATCTAAAATATATCCCTATACCAGCTACTAGGAAGAAAATTCTATCCCAGCTGAAATCAGGACATTCTTGTAACTGGTTCATAAACTAAAGTTGCTGAGGGACAGGATTCAGTCCTACTGATTTGATGCCAGTGCTAGCAAAGTACTCCAAAGCCTGGAAAGAGATCACAAGTCAGCAGGACAGCACCTGAAGAGCAACATAACGGAATTCCAGCTACTCTAACCAGTAAGTCAGTTTCATCGAGGGCCCCATTTAAATACTTGTTGTGGTTTAAGTGCAGTCAGACACAAGGAATGTGCTGCATCTTACGCACTCTCCTCCACCTCACCCCCTGCGCTGGTAAGTTCCAGTTCCATCATCACTCTCCATGTGTTGCAGGGGGGCAGTCACTGTCTTACCATGAGTTGCAGGTGGAGTCTCTGCTTCAGCACACTTTCTCATCCCATTCCTTCCACCACCTATTCCCACTGAACATTTCCCCTTCTTAAATAGTGATCACAAAGATGTCAGATTGGTCCTGCCAGGCCAGAGGTGGGTTCATCTTACAGCTGGGGAAAGTTTTGAGAACTCCTTATAGAGGCCACCACTGCAACCACTCTCTTCCTGTTACCAAAAAAAGCCAGCTCCACATAAACTCAGCACAATACCTCTATGTAAATGCACATAATTTAGGGAACAAACAAGAGGAGTTAGAGATATGTGCATGTCTGCAGGGCTATAATCTTACTGGCTTCATGGAGACATCATGGGATGACTCCTACGTCTGGAGCATAGGAACAGAAGGATACAGACTCTATAGGAAAAAGAGACAGAGGAGATGAGAAGGGAGTGTTGCTGTCTATGTCAATGAATGTCTGGAATGCAAGGAGTTTTTACTAGAGATGGATGAGGAGATGACTGATATCTTATGGGTTGGGATTAAAGGGAGGATAGAGATAGCTGGTGTTATAGTGGATGTCTGCTACCAGCCACCCAACCAGGAAGATCAAGCAGGTGAGGCAGACAGGTAGAAGCAGTCTCACTTTCACAAGTCCTGGTCCTCATGATGAAATTCAGTCACCCTGATATTTGTTGGAGGGAAAACACAGCAGGGCATAAACAATCCAGGAAGTTCCTGAAATGCATTGATGGTAACTTCCTTCTTCAAATGACAGAGAAACCAATGAGGAGAGGTGCTATGTTGAATATTGTCCTCACCAGCAAGAAGGGATTGGTTGGGTTTTTAAAGACCAAGGGCAGCCTTGTCTGCGGTGATTGTGAAATGGTTGAGTTCAAGATTCTTAAGGCAGCAACGAGGTTGTAGAGCAAGCTTGCTACCCTGGACTTCAGGAGAGTAGATTTTGGCTTCTTCAGGGATCTGTTTAGTAGAGTAACTTGGGATAAAGGCCCAAAAAAGCTGGTTAACATTCAAGGATCCTCCAAGCTCAGGAGGATTCAAGGATTCATTCAAGAATCCTCCTCCAAGCTCAGGAATGGTGCATCCAAACAAGGGAATTCAGGCAAAACCACCAAGAGATCTGCATGGATGAACAAAGAGCTTCTGGCCAAATTAAAATGCAAAATGAAAGCCTACAGAGGCTGGAGGCAAGGACAGGTAGACTGGGAGTAATAAAGAGTAATTGTTCAAGCAGATAGGGATCAGGTTAGGAAAGCTAAAGCCCTGATAGAATTAAATCTGTTTAGGGACATCAGAGGTGACAAGAAAAGTTTCTATAGATATGTCATCAATAAAAGGAAGACTAGACAAAATGGGAACCCTCTCTGGAAGGAAACATGAAACTTGATTATCTTTCAAGACATGGAGAAGGCCAAGGTACTCAGTGGTGTTTTTGTCTTACTTCCTTCGTCAGCCTCACCTCCCAGTTGCAGAAGACAAAGACAGGGACTGGGAGAATGAAGAACTGCCCACTGTAGGAGAAGATCTGGTTTGAGACCATCTAAGGAACCTAAAGATGCACCAGTGCATGGAATCTGATGAGATGCATCTGTGGGTCCTGAGGGAGTTAGTAGAAGGGGCCAAGATACTATCCATCATATTCAAGAATTTGTAGCAGTCTGGTGAAGTTCCCAGGGACTGGAAAAGAAGAAACACAATCATAATTTTTAAAAAGAGAAAAAAGAAAGTCCTAGGGAACTACAGGCCAGTCAGTCTCATTTCTGTGCCCAGGAAGGTCATGGACCAGATTGTACTGGAAAGTATGCTAAGAGACATGGAAATTAAAGAAGTGATTGGTGACAGCCAATGTGACTTTACTAAGGGTAAATTGCACCTGACAAATTTGATGGCCTTCTATGACAGGATTACAGCAATAGTAAATATGGGGAAAATGAGTGATACCGTCTACCTGGACTTGTGCAAAGCATCAGACACTGTCCCACATGACACATCCTTGTCTCTAAATTTGACATACATGGATTTGATGGATGGGATACTTCCAACCCAAACCACTCTATGATTCTGAGATTGTATGCATCGGGATGAGAAAATTCACTTTCCTGTGAAGAAGATAGAATTGGTACTGTAGAAGAAAAACATCTAAATATCTAAAATATATAACTATCTAATAGAATGGTTTTGTAGCAGCAGAAAGTTTAAAAGAGATCAAAAAACAGGGACATACATATTTTATGTCACACAACATAGATGTCATATCAGGAGTTTAGTTTTTGTGTCTGTCAAAGTAAAGGAAGTGGCATAACAGAGGCATATATACACAGTGTGTTGGAGAACAGGACCATGTCTAATGTGTCAATGAAAATTGACCCCCCTCTCCTCCCCTTTAACTTATTAAAAATGCACCTCCATAATAATGACATTTGTAAGTGATAATTTCCTCTGTGATTTACTTATTGTTAACTATTGAGCTTTTCATCGAGTTAGCATTTCAGTTTCTGGACTTCCCCTTGACCTGAGTGCTGGAGGGAATATTACTGGAACCACAGCAGGTGGCACTCTGTCCTTCATATTTGTCTGAATTAATCTCTTAGACACTGAAGGTGTAAAATAAATGAAAGTATTACATTTCATGAGGTTTGCGAAACAGTGGTTGTAACAAAGTGTGTTGGCTGAAGGCCAACTTGAGAATCTCTGAGTCTTGTTAATGTTCCACTACCTGTCCAGGATGCTACTGAAGTAATTTTCAGATGCATAGCTAAGTATTTCAAGACTGAGAGTTAGGGCACCTGGGAAATAGATTGCTGACACAAATTGCCTCCTTTCTCTTTTCTGAGAAAGTATCATGAGCTTGTGTTGTTGTTTCTTGGAACAGAGGTAAGTGAAGATAAAGCAGAAAGTAGCAGAGGTCTTGTCATGTAGAGACCTAAAGAAATAACCTGTCAGATGTCTTTGGTGCAAGCAAGACTAGGAAGTATCAAAAAGGTGTCCTGGTAGAAAAAGTATTTGCACTGGGGATTTAGAGAGCTGTCATCTCGTAATTTTCTGTCTAAAGCTAGAATTTAAGGCAGAGTAAAGCAAATCTTTTCCTAAGTGCACCAGTGCTCTTTGTATTTTATGTCTTTCATCTGGAGGAAAAAAATTCATAAAGCAAGAAATGCTTGTGCTGCATGTTTAAAAAAAGTAATGCCTATCTATCCTACACTCTGAAACACTTAATCCTATAATGCACTGTATGGAGTTTTTTGTGCAATTGATAAAATCTTTCTGTCTTGTCATGGCAAATTCAACTCACCTCAGAGACAGAAGTAATTCTGATTATAATGTGTCAAGGTGTGTAGGACCCACAGTAAGCAGGATAGTTGTTCTTTCAGGACTAGGAGCTTCTCTTTGATATCATACAGTCATAGAATCATATGTACAAAATTTTTTACTAGCTAATTACATGAAAACAGAATTGAACATTTAATTTTATTTTTATTTTGTCCTAAAACTGTGATTATGGCCATAGGAGATGAAATGTGTGGTGGATTTCTATGTGGGATGTTATACAAATGTGAGACATCTGGTATTATTATCAGACAAATTGTATTTGCAGAATCAATTTAAGAGTTTACAGTTTTGTTATTTCCCATACTTACTTCATAGGATATGAGAAGTAAGGAATAGATTACATTAAATTATTTAAATTAAATTTATAAAATATTAAGTTTGTATATGGCAAAAATTCAATAACAGGTTAAACAACTAGGCTAAGAGCTGTTCTAAGGCTTTACATTTTCTACGAAGACCTCCTGCATTCTCTGTGCTTTCTCCATGAATTAACGAATTTATCTGTATTTTCTTCCTCCTGCTTGACAAACTGGAAAAAAGAGAGAAAATGAATTACATTGACAGTTACAAGCCTATTCTGTGGTAATGGTGCTATGTTTTTATTAAGCGAGACTATGCCTCGAGATGGTGTGCTCTGAAATTCATTTTTACATAGACATTTTTTTGGTTGTAAAAAAGAACCTGGAGATTCAATTTGCTTTGAAAAAGACTAGTTTATTAAAATAATAATGTCTATTGTGTCACAGGGTTTCTACTGTCTATCAAAATCTGCACTCTTTTGGTACATGTATTTTGCAGCACATAAAAGCAAACTAAAAGCATGTAAAAAGTAAAATAAGAAAAAACGATGTTGCTAATCAATGGGTCAAATTTGCGATCAGGCACTGCATTAATTTTCTGAAGAATTCATTAGCATTTAATGTTGTTTATTATGGAGACTTGGCTTGAATTTTCTTCATGAATCTAGTTGCATGCAGAACTGGCAGTCTTCCTAAGAAACAAAGTGTGAAAATCAGAGGAATTTGGCTTCTGACGTACAGCGACAGGTATTGTGAAATGAAAATAATGTAATTTGGCCAAAGTTGTACAAACTGTGCTTCTTGTTCCATGCAGAATGCAATTAAGTGATGTGGCTAGTAGGTTGAGAGAAATTCTCCCCCTCCTCTACTCTACCCTTTTGAGACCACATTTGGAATATTGTTTCCAGTTCTGGGCCACTCAGTTCAAGAGGGACAGGGAGCTGCTGGAGAGAGTTAAGCACAGGGCCATCAAGGTGATGGAGTGAAGCATCTCCCTTATGATGGAAGACTGAGGGAGCTGGGGCTCTTTAGCTTGGAGGAGACTGAGGGATGACCTCATTGATGTTTACAAATGCATAAATGGCAGGTATCAGGAGGATGGAGCTAGGCTGTTCTCAATTATGGCCAATCAAGGGGCAGGGGGCAAAGAGTACAAGCTAGAACATTAGAGTTTCCAATGAAACATAAGGAAAAACTTTACTGCGAGGGTGACAAAACACTGGAACAGGTTGCCCAGATGAGTTGTGGAGTCTCCTTCTCTGGAGACCTACAAAACCCACCTGGACGAGTTCCTGTGTGACCCACTCTAGGTGGTCCTGCTATGGCAGATAGGTTGGACTAGATGATCTTTCAAGGTCCCTTCAGGTCCTGAGATTCTGTGATTTTGTGATAAAGAATCACTAACTCTGATGAAGCTATAAGCTTCTATGTTAGTGGACATTTGGTTCCTCAAATCTGTCAGCCTTAGTAACCATTAGGACAAGATTTATGTTTAAAGATTTTCCTGATAAGATTTTCTTATCTTCAAAAAGTTTCATTTAAACATAAGAAAAAAATATTTTACTGTGAGGGTGGCGGAGCCCTGGCACAGGCTGCCCAGGGAAAGTATATGTGGAGCCTCCTTCCTTGGAGATCTTCAAGACCTGCCTAAGCACGTTCCTGTGTGACCTAATCTAGGTTGACCTGCTTCTGCAGGGGGGGCTGGACTAGATGATCTCTCAAGGTCCATTCCAACCCCTACCGTTCTATGATTCTATGATTCTATGATTCTATGATTCTATGATTCTATGATTTTGCTTTGGGGAGCTTCCACCTGTACACGAGGCTGAGGTGACACCAGTCCTCACTTGCAGGTTTAAATTCCTGAGAAACTGCTTGCTCCTTTTTCAGTAAGAAATCTGGTGAAATAGATGTTCTTCATGTGATCAGTTAACACTCTGGTGACTGAAGTGGATTGACTCTTTTGCTTGTTCTTTTAGTGGGAATTGTCCATGTGGTTTCAGTTTAGAAAAATGCTTGATTCACAGAATGTCATATTGGGTTCTGCTCTTGTCATAGTGGATGCAGCAGTCACGACAGATATCATCAGCTGCTCCTTGAGGCAGTTGGAGCTGATCTAACACAATAATAAGGATCAAAATCTGCTTAGGACAAGTTCTTTCATTTTGCTTGGCACATTTGAGTACTCCTTAAGGCTGGGCTGATGAAAATGAGACTGACTCAGTAGCTGAGCGATTAGGGCTGTTAAATGAGGCAGTGTGTACCACCTCCTCCAATTTATGTAAATGTCTTTAGTGCAAAATGGAGTATTTCAGCTGAGTGGTTTTGTAAAGGTGAGAACAAAACCCTCCTGATTAAATACACTGGCCAATGTACTGCTGGGCAACAGTGAAGATTTTTACTCCATTCCATTGCTGTTTTTAAAAATGGTGCCTGTTCCTACATCTCTTTGTCCTTTCTAATCATTGAAGAGGAGTGGATGGACCTGAAAGGTGATTTATGTCAACTTTCGATTTATCTCCTTCCATTGGTGACAGTGGGAGTTGGATGACTTAATTAGACTGGACATCTAAACTTTGGTTGGCAAAGTTAACAGAGACAGTTGTCATACTAAATGACAGGCAGCTAGAGAAAATATCAGTTTTATCTTAAAACTAGATGGGCATAATTCAATATTTATGAATTGATCTTCCTGAGGTTGAAAATGACAGGAATGAAAAAGAGGCAGAGATTCTTCAAAAAAAAAAAAAGTGTGATCCTGCACTGTGATATGAAGAATAGTTAAGAGAACTGGCCAAGCAAATAGCTAAAGCGTATAGCAAAACGAGTCAAGTTGAATAGAGTCTTATGGAGAAAAACTTAAAATGCAGTAATATTGGAAGAGACAAAATGTTGGAGCTTTTTTTTTTTTTGGTTGATTGTATTTAAAAAAATAGCTGAGGCTGTAATGAGCAGTAATTTCAATCAGAGCTTCAAAAGCAGTACTTGAGTTGTTGAATAGCAGTACTAAATATGGTAAACAGCAGAAGAGCCATCTCCTCTACTGTAAAATTAAAAAGGTTCGTTGAAGATAAAGATGCCATGATGACTTACATCAGCTGAAGAGCTGCCCCATGAAGTTTATCAGTTCCATATTGAAATATAAATTGGAAGACATGTATAATAATGACTTCAGCTGCTTCTTGTCAGACAATGTTTAAACCCTCATGCTGTATCTAAGGGCTGCTTCATCCAAAAGAGGGGAGGCAAATCACAAAACAGACTTTGTCTAGCTTGGAGATGAAGGAAAGACAAATCCATCCTTGTTCGACCCAGCACAGGTTTAACATAGTGCTACAACATGGGCTTTGATTTTACATTAGCACATCTCAAATAATCTTCAGATAGCAGTAAGAACAAAGGACGCAGGCATTATCATTAACTTTGCCTAAACCACTTAATAATCATGTTACAGTACTCTGAGCAAGCTGCCAGCTTGAGAGCAGGGAGTGACAATAATCAGGCATCATTGTCACAGAAGCAGATGCCAGTCTGGAACGCTACCACAGAATGAATCAGATAAAGCCTTTGCAGCTTGGCCAGTGGAAAAGAATATTGGAGGACGTATTGGTGACTTGTGGCTACAACAAATGACAAAATTAGTTACTTTTTTCATTACTTCATGAGGATTCACCTTCAGGGAATAAAAGACTGTTCATGAATATCTCTTCACTAATAATGACGAGACATTCACTTTTGCTTCTTCAGTTTGTACCACTCATCTCTTCTTTTCTGTTCTCAGTCCTATCCTTTACAGTTAGTTACACTTTATGGCCTTATATATGTAGCTGTATACACACATATATATATATACACACGTATATATACAGGAAATAGATATATATATGTATTTCTCCACCTGCCTTTCAAGTGTCCAGTTTTAACACAAAACAATTGTTAAGTGAGGCTGTTGAATTCCCTAATGTTAAGGAAATAAAAAATCATCATAAACCCTTGACCTGATTAGGAAATTACTTTATTTTGTCAGAGCCATCACAGAAGAATGAAAAGGATTGGTGACACAAACCCTTTATACAATGTTTTTCACTGTTTTTTACATCAGTTTGACTTTTCTTTCTGAGTGTAAATTAATTATATAATATATGCAGGCCAAAACCCACCACTATGATGAAAAGATTATCTGTTCAGATTCTGTACCAATTAACAAAACAGAAATCTTTTAAAAATTAGGTAGAAACTTAAACAAACTATTGACTGGATTATGTCTTTTCAAGACATTCTTCATGGATACAATAAAACAGGTTCCCTGGAGTAAACCAAGGAGAAATAATACTGCAAATCTGTGGCACCGTGTGGGCCCAGTCATTCCCCTACAGTGGAAGTAAACACACTCAACTCTGACTGCAAGATCTGAACTGTAATGGGACAGATATCTCTTCTGAATGACATTATCTTAATGTTGCCATCTTGTGAAGGACATGGAAGAAAAGAGAAATGTCTTATGAATTCCTGCTCATTTAAATAACAATAAATAATAAATCAGTTCCTGTGAACTTAATCTAGGTGAGCCTGCTTTAGCAGATGGATTGGACTAGATAATCTTTTGAGGTTTGTTCCAATCCCTACCATTCTTTGATCCTATGATTGTGTAAATAATAAAAAAGAATTTTCAAAGCTTGGAGAAAACTCTGGAGTTGAGCAGTTGAGAGAAGTATGATCCTGTCATTTGGATTGTCCTTTTGTCTTTTTGTTTCTTTTTTTTTTTTCCTTTTAAGTATTGGACATCTCAGATAAAGGTGCTGCTGTCTTCTCTACCTGCGTGGACACATATGTATTAACTTTTGCATCCATTTGTAACAGAGGTGTTTACAGTGTAGTAATATATGGATATGGTGCACAATACAGGTGTTCCAGGAAAGAGAATATGTCACATAAATGTATTTCTTAGTTTTTAAAGCTGAACTAACTAATTCTAGGGATAGTAAAGGATGTTCCTGTGAACAAATGAGAGAGTCTGGCTTTATTTCAGTGCTTATTCACATTGATCTAATGGAAAACAGATGGTCTATTTATGGAAGTTGAGTATTAAAGAACATTTTCGCCCTTATGATGTTCCCACTAATGGGTAAAATGAACCACTTCTATTATCTTAGAGAGCTGTCAGCTGCATTAGATACTGTATATGCTTGATTAACTCTTACTGTATTTGCAACTTATAATGTAAGATGGCTTCGAATGAAACACAGGTAGATGTCATCTTAACTTTGAGTGCTCCTGCTGGAAGTAACATTATCTTTTTCACTCTTTTACTAAGGAGGAAATTTGAATAGACTCAATGCTATTTTAAAACAGTATGGTCCTTATTTTCTTTAGTGATATGAGTTCATAAAGTTGCATGTAAAGACATATTTTTAAGGCGAAGTACATGACACCATTATCCCTACAGATAATTTGACTAATGATACAGTAGTTTGAATGTAGTAATTGCTGTTTTTCCCATAAAGCAATGCAAAATGCTCTGTGAAAGAAACTGAGATCTCCCTTCCAAGTTAAAATATGCTGAACAACTGGACCATTGCTTTAAAAAAAAAAAATTATGTATATGCATCTTTTATTTATTCTTTTTGCATTGTAAAATAGATAGAAAAGTATTGTGGAATTACTGTAGTAAACATAGTGATATGACATTTTTCTTCTTTTATAAAATAATTACTTAAGCATAATTGAAAATAAAAATATTTTGCTATCTTTCAAAAGCAGTGGTCTTTATTGGCCTTTTAAAAAAACATAAATATTTATTTATTCCTTTATGTATTTATTCCTTTTTCTATCTCGCTCTCACTTGTAGTCTTAAAGACTTAGCTTTGCACAGTATAAAGAGTTCCACTAAACAATTTTAACTAATAATATGTTTTAAAGATAAACATGGTGGTGAGTTTTTTGGATGGTTTAGAGTGTTTAGGAGAAAAACAAAAGCAAAAAAACCCTGTTAATGGGAGTCACATGTCTTTGTAAACCTTTGTTATTCCATTACTTTTTCAAATTTGTTCTCTGTCAAATATATTTTGTTTTACTTAGATGGATAACACCTCTATTAACTACTTCTGTGTATTTCTTCTATACATTTTTCACAATTTTAATTCTAGCCAGGATATTTTCATGGCTGCTTTTCTTTTTTTCTTTTTCTCTTCTTTTTTAAAAATTGTATGTTGTGGTCTACCTAGATAATGAACTGATCTTTCAGGCATATAAAGAATGAAATCTTAACTGAAGCTGATATTCAAAGTATGAAAGCAATCTGGTAGAGTAGGTTTGGAGGTTTATTTACTTGATTATGCATTCTAGTAGTTTCTGTGTTCATTTTACTTTACCATCTTCTATAGGACAGAAGGTGGATAAAAATGCTCATGAATTTATCTAATCCACCCTTGTACTTTTAATTCTTTGATTGTCTTAAAAGCTCTTGGTGCCCTTTTGCACTTAGCGCATCTATCCAATTTTAGTCTACAGATTTCCATGGTTTTCAAACATTATTCATTTTGTTTAATAAATATCATTACTGACACTCATCTTTCCAGCAGCTAGAGCAATTTTATCCAAGTGAATTCCACAATAGTTTCTGCAGTCTGACTTAATGTGATCCTGAAAATTAATTTCCCATGCAACTTCTGCCATTAAGAGTGAAGTGGTTACATGCTGAACTGATTTTCCTCTGAATACTGAACCCCAGCACTGGCCCCACTTCTGGTCAACATAATTGTAGCCAGGTAGCAATAAAATACGCTTGAAGTGAAGTGCCTTTAAATGTTACACAATGAATTATATCAGTTGTTCTTTTCTAGGAACCAGCACTGACATAATCAGACTTGTGAGCTACCATTATTAGTTGCTGAGAAATGCTTCCTTCTCTGTCCAGAATTAATATATGCTCTCACAAATCACAGAATTGTAATGAAAACAAGTCTTATTGCTGTCTTTTACTGATTCTATATTGCAACTGTAAAAATATCTACTGAAATGTACTTTGAGATGAAGACAAAAAGTAGTGTCAGGTAGGAAATATGTCTATGGGATAGAATTTAAGTTTTGCTTGGTAGATTTGTGGCTTTGATGAAGACTTTTTTTTTTCCCCAATTACCATACACTGTCTCCAATTTATAAAACCAAATCAGACTTACATGTATGCTAAGAACAGGTAGAAGACTCATTCCATTCATAATACGAGACAAATGACATGAATAAGGACAACTCAATGTATGTGAAGTGCCATAGTCTCATGATCTGGTAATGTTTGAATTACCAGAACGCCAAGAATCAGCTGCATATTTGCCAGGTCCAGGGAATTCTGTACTTTTGAAGAAAAACACAGATGATAAAGGGAGTATTTTATATAATTTATGTATTTGTGTTTAGTTCAGTAATTGGAAAGTAGTGAAAAAGTACAGTTGGTGTTTCATATGTTATAACTGGAAAAAAGTCTGAGCATTCCTTACTTTTCATTCTGTCGGCTCAGCTTGCTTGTTTTTTTCAGAAGGGTAGCTCTTTGCAAGACTGATATTTCCAAAGAAAATAGGATGATTTGATTTGACTGCTTGATGGCACATTTCAGGGCTAAAAATCCTAATGAAATGTTGTTTCAAGAAAATTAAAAAGAGGGAAACAAATGAACCATGTACAGTAAATAATTGTTCTAGGAAAGTTGAGGTCTCTAATAACTCAGTTTTACTAACTAAACTAAATACTGGCCGTTTACTTTGTAAAAGATCAAGTGTTTAAAATTAAGAAGTTTCACAGAATTACTGTGGTTGTAGGTATCCATGGCAATGAACAGCAATATACATGTGTATAAAATAGTAAATGGTTTGCACAAAGTAGTCTTTTAAATTACTGCCTCAGAATTCCTACAGTTATTGTAAAATATTGACTTTCTTGCAGCAATAAATTCACTTTTGGCGTTGCTTGCCACTGTCTGAATACCAATGTGATGTAAATGAAGAAGTGACACTTGGTGACTGGCAATCTTATGGCTGCTAGCCCTTCAGTTGCTACCAACACACAGAATCCCAATGATTTGCATGCAGTGTTAAATCACTCTATCTGCTGCCTAACTGTGCAGCAGATGTAGTTGACCATAGTGTCTAATATAATTTAGTAAATAATTTTATGTTGATCTATTTACACAAATACTTGACTGTTTGGCTCTACTCGCTAAAAAGTTCCATAGAAGTGAACCATGGGGTTACCCTGGACTCTCTTGTCTCTTTCCTTCTAGTTTTCATCTTCTTCAAAGTAGTAGTGGACAATTAATCCTGAATGAAAATTTGGGCTTCTAAGTGACGTAAGTTTAGTGCACTATGTCATGACTTCAGCTATGGACAGACAAAGACAGGTTCCTCTCTTTTTAACTCTGCTGTTATTCATCCTGGTAAGGCACTCTGCAACTTACAAAAGAATATTTTTGCTTCATGTAAGTCCTGGAAATGAATACTTGTTTATAAATTAAGATTTCTGTTTATATTATGTGGAGAGGAATTTTAGGATGTGTGAAAGAGAGTACAGTAAAAAGAAACAAATGAAACTATGTTAGTTTAAAAAGCAGAGTCTAAGATATCCTGCATTGAATGGATACCCCTCCAACTTTTGTAAACTAAGGAATAATCCTGTTGATTGCTTATTGGTTGTTCGTATTAATTGACTATTACATTGCAGGATATGAATGTCTGTGGTAAAGACCTTTACATAACTTTCTATAAATGAAAATGTTTCAAAATTTCTTACTCTCTTTTATCATGCAGAAAATATGTAATAATTCTATAAGTTAATGAATACTTTTTTTTTTTTTCTACAAAAAGAAACAAACCAGAAAAAAATGCAAAGCCTAAAGTTTTAGTGGGAATTTTATCACTATAGAAGAAGAGGATCTTTTAATCTTTTAATCTTTTTTTCGCAGAGTCTCATCCTTCTTCTTTTCTTCCTACTTGAGTATCTTTACCATATAGCTGTCAGATCTCTTAGGTTGCCTTAGGGGAAATACTAGAGGAAGAGTTGCTCTGAAGGGGATACAGACATGCAGAGCAAAGCCCTCACAACTACATGGGTCTGGAGAAGACTAAAACCAGATTTCAATTTTAGAATTCTGCAACACGTACCATTCCCCTTTTTAGCATGACTGTAGGCAGAAAGATCATATTGCAAACACAAAACAGCCTTTTTTTTTTTTTTTTTTTTTTTTTTTTTTTTTTTTTTAGTACAGCCACTAGCCTCTGAAGATCTTACAAAAGGTCTATATACCAGGAAACTGAAAGGGAACAAATACTACAAGAATGCTGAACAGTTTTCCTTGTAACAACAGAGACACGTTAGATTCCAAATAAAAGAGTTTAACAACCTGCCAAAGTAATAACTATGCTATCTATCTAGTGCCTTTGGCCACGTTCATCTCTGAGGATTAATCCTGTGAGAGATATAAAGGACAGGATGATAGAGGTCTTGCCAGGGCAGGGAAAAATATAAAGCCTTTTTACATAAGATAGCTAAGATGACTTTGGTAAAATATTTTAAATTCAGAAGACTAACTTTTATGGCAGGAGTATTTTAAAAGGATTCATTGATAATTGTCATCTGCTTCTTAGATCTATTAATCAATTAATAATACACTTATATTTATTGGCAAATTCAAGTATTTGTAAACACTACTATATTTGTTTGAACTAATTTATAGTATTTTCTATAATAGCTTTATTTATTTAAGTTATTGTTTATAGTATTAAAAATAATTGACATATATTAACAAACTACTCAATTTTGTGTTCTATATTAAGACAGTATATTTTGGCAGAAATAAGTTGTCTACAGTGGATAAAAAAACCTGACAAACAGTGACCACAAGCTCCACATCTCAGTTTCACCTCTGCAGCTCAACCATCTACAATAAAAGTAAAATTGATGAGGAGTGGAAATGTGCTTGAGAAGCACTCAAATCCTTAACATAGTCAATAGTGGTGAATAATTAAAAAATGGAAACTACAATAATCTTTTTACTGTAGGATTAACTTCTATCATATATATCTTCACAGTTTTTATTTATTAATTGTCAGAATAAAGTTGTTTTTTTAAATTTAAATAACTTCGTATTTGTATTTATTTTTATTTCCAAACCTGATTTGAAGTCAAGCTTATTAATAAAGCAGAGAATGCTATTCATAATCAATCTGAATTTTCTGGGGCAGTGTAAGTGTGCTGAGGTTTTTCTGATTGAGAACAGGCAGCTTTAAATTCCATAAAAATAGTAATTTTTTACCGATTATTTTAAATTGCAGATAGTTTTACTAGTTTGATGTAATGGAATGCCAGTTCAACTGTGAAGTTTTGTGATGTGAAGCAGTATGTTTAGGAGCATATTTCACTCTTGACAGTAATAATACTAAATTAATGTCTCAGTAACATTCCGAAAATCTGGTTCAAATTTAGTGCTACTTATACAAGTTTTGCAGAACAGTAAGAATTAGCAAAACATGTCACGATATGAAATTAGTAAATTAGATATTTAGGAGCTGTTAAAAAACTGATTTAAAAAGTGAAAATGCAATGAAAATATTACTTTGTGTGCTCAAGGACACTGAATATTTATTTTACAAAGGTTGAAAACCGGATGCACTTTTGTTATTTATTGTTCTGAAATATCTTCTAGCATAGTCTGTGTTATAATAGCAATATTGAAAGAATTTTAATAGACACAGAACAAAAGCTTCTTTTGGCTAAGTTCTATTTCCTGCTGTCCCCCTGCTGACCCTCTGATTCTCACTGAAACAGAGTTTGCTGAAGAAAATCTCTTCACACGTGTGAAGGCAGGAGGTGGATATGGAGTGGGTAGGTGCATAGTTTTTCTTCCTCTTTGTTATTTATATCATCTTTTCTCAGCTGACAGAAGGTGGTAAACACCTAGCTTTGTAAGCTGGAAGAGAGTGTGCTGCAGATTCACACAGTTCCAGAGAGTTGCAAAGGGATGTGAGAGAAAATCAGCTTCTTTAAGCTAGCTGAGCAAACAATCTTACTACAGATTTTAAGAAGTGTCAATGTGAATCATTCAGCTTGATATAACAAAATCAGCTAACTTACCCATCTATTGGAGAGATCTGATGAATGTGTGTTATATGGGCCTTATCTCATCTAGGTGTCCTTTTGAGTGATAAGTACTTCCATAAGAATTTGTTAATATAGTCTTCTCTAGTTGGATTATATTTGAATGTCTTTTTCTTTGTAGAGGCTTACTCTGCAGAAAGACCTATCTGCAACTAAGTTTCTCCTTATCAGTATTTTCTTAAGTTTTATTGCTACTTTTTCTCTTGTTCCTGCAAAGACAGCAATTCCCTTACATCTCTGACAATAGCTAGGCAAGATTGGTTATCTATCCCTAAACATCCGCATGGGATAACCAAGGTATAAGTATTAGTGTATTAGTATGTATAGTATGCAGAGTATGTAGAGTACATTAGTATATATATTATAATATATGTAAATATTAGTACATTAGTATGAATATGTGTTAGAAGGAAACTAGCACTAACCAACTTGATTTTCAGTTCTGTGGACATAGTATAGTTAATTGTCATGTATACATACAATGTGTATACAAAATTTATACATTGTCCTATAAACAACAATGTAAAGTCCTTTGAGAAAGTTGCATAGAAACTTAGCTTCATTTTATGATTTAAGCATTCTTATCAAAATATGATTGTTTCTGACTATGTTATTAAGTTCTCAGTGGAAGTATCAAGATCCACAGAGATTAAACACATCCAAAAATATGCAGAAAGTGAATGACCTGTACACTTATATGAAATATTCATTGGGTTTCCCTTTAAATGAGGGTAATTTTGGAGATATGCTGCATTGACTTTCTTGTATATCACATTGCACTGGATTGTATGTCTCATTATGCTATGTTATCACTTCATGGTATTGTAGCTTGCATGGCGACAGTGAGAGTATAATGTAATGTGATGATGTACTGTAGCTGTGAAATACTATTAAATGATGACGCTCTAGGGATTCAATAAAATACACCATTTCACTAATCACAGTTTCAGAATCTGTAAGAGAGTGCTGACTGAAATATTTACCTTGAATGGATTTTCTGGGTTTACTTACTTCATTTGTGACCTGTATGGCTTGCTGTTGAAATTGCCATTTCCATAGGATTCTGCTGTTGGAGCTACTACCTAGATTTTCCTTGTCTACTGCAGTAGTGCTCCAGTAATCTGTTAACTGTTAAAGGAGAGGGATGTCTTGTGGAGATAGTAATTTGATTTAGAAGATTATGAACGTCTCCACTTGCTGCTTGGTCTCATCTATGGTACAAGCTGAGAATTGAACTAGGAAGATTATGAATGTTAACACTTTAAAAGCAACAGCAACGGTTCCCCTAAATATCATGTACTTTTCTATGTCTCCATTCTTGTCAAAACAAGTCTGTGTTCACTTTTTCCTACTTTAAGACCACTGGAGTAGTATTCTACCATCATGAAATACAAGGCAATCAATTGTCTTGTATTATGAAACATATTTAACTGTGAGTTACTATGATTCATACACTGAACTTCTAATCTGATCATTCAGGAAATGATTACTTTAAATCTTCATTTACAACAACAAATGTATTTCATTGCTCAAGGAAGTTCTTAAAATGTTATGTATCTATGACATACACAGCTGAGCTGCTGGAACACAGCTAACACATTTTTTCATTTTAAATGGTATGACACTGAATTTCAGGCTCGTTATCATCATCAGTATTATACAAAGTAGATGGCTGTCTTGACAAGCCTTCTTTGTGAGGAGTATCTTACTTATCTTTGCTATTTTCCTGTCATGAGACAGAATAGGTATAGAGATATTGGAGTAGAGTTCTCAAGGTTTGTTGGGCTTTTTTTTCAATTAGAAGTGGTAGCTATATATAACTACTATATGTATTTCCTTTGTTTATATAGAAAGAATATATCAGAGCCTTTTAGAGAGTCTTCAGTGCTTCATCATATCTGATATTTGTGCCCTGCATTGCAGTTATTCCAGTGCCTCATGAACCATCTCAAGGAAACAATTAACAATTATGCTTTTTCCCTCTTCTCCAAGTCACAATTTATGAAGGAAGCAAAGAATAACATCTTCCCCCTCTTCTGTGACTACTAAATACCTTGCACATTCTTCGGTAAGCAGAATGCTCGTAGTGATGTGTCTCAGGAATCTGTTAATGGCTTTTCTTGATTATCAAACTGTTTCGAGAGATCGCACGAGGATATGGTCTGAGGTCACGGGTAGCAGGGTGAACGGGAGAAGATGGGCAGTTACCTAGAATGGTTTTCATCTTGTGTAGGATCAGAGGATGGTATAAGGGGTGGAGATTCTACAGGTGTTGGCTGGTATAGAGTTCATTTCTTTCACAGTAGCTTTTATGGGATATGTTTATATGTTTATTTGTAATGAAAACAATGATAACACAGGGGTGTTTCAGTTGTTGCTGAGCAGTGCTGGCACAGAGTCAAGGCGTTTTCTGCTTCTCACACTACCACATCAGCAAATGGTCTGGAGGTGCACAGGGAGCTGGGAGACAACAAGGACAACTGATCCCAACTGACCAGAGGGACATCCCACGTTATTATGACCTCATGCTCAGCAATAAAAGCTGGGTGAAGAAGAAGGTAGGAGGGAGCATTCAGGGTGATGGCATTTGTCTTCTCAAGTCGTGGTTATGCATGATGGAGCTCTGCTTTCCTGGGGATGGCTGAACACCTCCCTGCCCACAGGGAGTGGTGAATGAATTCCTTGTTTTACTTTGCTTGTGTGTGCAGCTCTTATTTTACTTATTAAACTGTCTTTGTCTCACTCTATGTATTCTCACACTTTTATCCTTTTAATTCTCTCCCCCATCCCATTCTAGGGGAGTGATTGTATGGGACTGAGCTGCCCAACAGGGTTAAATCATGATAATAAGGCAGATTGGAGGAATGGGAGGACAAAAGCCTTTATATCACTCTTCTGTGTATCTGAACAGCTACATGTGATGAGGAATTTATATCATGAACTTATTGTATTGAGTTTGACTGAGCTACATTGCCTGAGGTCAATAAAGTAAGACAGTACAAAAAAATTCATGTTTTCACTGGAAACATTAATAATAATTTGCATGTTAATTTACTTCTGAAAGTCAAGGAGAATCATCAGTTCTTTGTAGTTCTGTATTATAACCATGTCTTTGATTATCTCCTTCATTATCACCTTATAGTACATTATGTCTTGATCTATATTTGCTATATATATATATATTTTATAGATCTTGAATTTGCAATGACATTTTCTGTCAAAAATTCATCACAACAATAACACCTCATGACCACTTCTGCTCTGGTCATAGATCTAGTTAACTGGAATTTATAAATATTTTTCAGTTTTTGCTATCTTTTGTCAATAGATACTGATTTACTATTTGGAGATGTTTCTTTTTCTGAAAAAAAAAGTTATTTATTTTACTATAAAATGCAGTAGCTGTCCTGAGGCAATTTGTCATTTATCTGCTTGACTTCACATGTGTCCTTTAATAAAAGCTTTGAAAATGTAGCGATTCTTCTACTGCCTCTCTTTTTTTGAAACCACACTGTTTATAATTTTTTACTCATCTCTGAGTCTGTTCATAAAGCAAATACATACACAATACTAATTGATGTTTTCATTTCCAGCTAAATTTTGGTTTAATATATCTTAGAAGTCTTTTAAAAGTCATGATGTTATGTGAATGTCAAGGTTTGTTTTGAATACTTGCAGGATATGAATTTTCCACACATAAAAAATGCCTTCAATTTTTCTTTAGTATATGTTCAGTCTATTCTTCATCATAAAATATATTTTTTGGATTTATATTTGTGGATAGCAGTTATTTGGGACTTGCAGTATACCCCAAGTGGTTTGCCAAATATTACATTTGCCATTACCTTGTGAGTTTTCATTACACTGTGGATAAGCCTTCAGCAAAACTTGACTAAGCCACCTCACTGGTTAAAAGTTGATCAAACTTTAATAATTTGCCAACAGAAACCTAGCATGAGATTTCATCTTTTGTGCATTTTTTTTTTTTCTCTCTAGTGTTTGTACCACTCAGTTCATCCTGAAAAGGGAAAACAACAGAAAATCAAAATGATTGACTTCAGTCTCTTTTGGACACAATGTATCTGTCTGTGGTTAATTCATCTATTTACCCCCTAAGAAACTCTTGTCACCCCTGTCCAAGCAGATCCTCAGATGATTCAAAAATGATGGTCAGTTTTTATTAGAAATCAGACTGATGGGTTTTTGAGAAATTGTTGACTACCAAATGCCAGAGATAATTTTTTTTAATCACACTAAAATGTTGCAGTTTGTTTCTGCATTGATGAAAAGGCTATTAATTATGAGTGCATTTTCGTGTATATATGACTTTTTATTAATGATAGTTAAGCTACGAATAACCACGTTAATGTTTTCACTAGGTTGATTAGCACAGTAAAATAGATGTAGCTTCTGTGACTCCTGACTTTTTGTGCAGAGCAAACTGCCGTGACTGGGCAGCACAAGCAGGGCTTTGCTATGGCCCCATGACACTGTCCACCTCCCAGCTTGCCATGCTGGACTGGCAAGGATGCGGCCTATGAGGGCTTTCTTGGCATGCAAATGCTGGCAGACTCCAGCCTGGTGCCACTGCTGTGACAATGAAGGGGTCTCAGGGCATTCTAAATAGCTCTCTCAAATATGTATTATGAAACTAAATAATTCCTAATGGAAAAACTGATATCCTGAATCTATTACATTTTGAGGAATTTCAGCTGTACTTCTGCTATCATCCAAAATAAGCAATAAGAGACGGAAAAGGTAGTCTTGCTACAATATCTGTTCACTAAAATCCTTTCAATAGATTTCAGTAGGCTATCATGGTTTCCTGAAACAAATATTTAATTATTTTTATCTTTTCTGTTTTCTTCCATTTTTTATTGACTTTGGGAGATCTATTAACAAATTTCTTAATTTTACAGCTCTGAAAATGGAGTTGGTGTTTACTACTCAATACGGTGCCAGAAAAGTGGCATTTTGGGGTATACTTACAACAAACAAAAGGAAAATATAAAAAGACCTTAAAATAAAAGTACCTTATAAATGTATTGCACCTACTACTGTACTCCATTATTTAATTTAATATAAAAGAAAATATCAATTATTCAGCTTAATACAAAAGAAAATATTTGAATTTGAAACTAAAATTATTTACTGCTGAAGCTGAAACTTGACAGATGATTAATTCTTTCTCTAGTGTTATAATTACTAGACTTGAAATTTACAGATAATGTCTTCCTACTTTATACCACACTACCGTTACAATTAAAGGACCAGTGCTTTTCACTGCTCTGCTTTGTAGCTTCTGCTGAGTGAACAGGAAAGAAGACAGAGTAGGTAAAGTCTTTTGATTGGGCATTTCTACTGTTACCATAGAGACTCATGGAAAAACTCAACTAAATGTGTTCCTTAAAATGTCAAACACAGGAAGCAGGAGGGAAATTTCAGTGGAAAAATATATGAAAAGCTTAAAGCTGTTATATTAGCTAAACTCACTGTGCCACTCCTTCATTCATTGCAGGTTAAATAAATCCTACTTCTGAACCAAAGGGTATTATTTCCTTCAAATATGGACTTTCAATTACCATTGAGACATGAACTCTAATCTCCTTGGTAAAAGATGAAAATTAACAGTATCTACCAATGCCAGTCTTACGTGAAGCTTAATTAATTTGGATTTGATTTTTCCTCTCACTTTTAAAAGTAAATGCATGGACAACAGCTTTACAAGCTGTAGAACGCTAGATGTACCTCTGATTTTATTATTGACGGTTAAGAAAGAGCCAAACTCATTTCAGTATCACAACTTTTTATTAAGAGTTTTTAATGATAGGAATGGATTTTCAGCAATGGGCCAGTAAGCAATGAAGCCAACACAGCCATGGGAGTAGATCGACTTTGCTGCCCAGCTGGGAGATGCTGAGAGAGGGGCAGCACCCAGCACAGACAGCCTCTGCCCTCTCACTGTGCTCTCAGGCTTGTCTGTGCTTGCCTTTAATACCTTGACCCTCTTTCCTCATTTAAGGAGCTTAAGTAAGAATATTTGGAGAAGGATTCTCACTATCAACACAACTATGGAAATCCACCAAATCTCATATCAGATAGCACCATAATGTTTTTTTATGGGAAATAATGTGTGCATGATGAAATACAAGCATAAGATGAAAATTGTGCATTACGTGGCTTGCAGGAGAATTAATATATAGATGTGTAAAAGACCGATGGGGATCAATTTTAGAATTAATATCCTGTCAGTTCTGGGTAGCCCTGTCATGTAGATTAAAACATTTTGGCTAGAGTAGATATATTAAGTGTGGTATTTATTTTGTGGTCTAGAATATTGGGCTACAGGCCAGGGTTACCAAGTTTAGTCCTTTCCCAGGTTTTGACAAATGCTTTGGAGGATTTTGCTTGACCTTGTTTTCTTTTTGTTTGTTTCTCTGTGAAACTGCCACCATGGTACTGAGTACATAAAAATATTGTATATATCTTAGGCCTAATATTTTAATAGTTAATCTTGAAAAGACATGATTTCTTGTAATGCCTTATATCTGAAGAATAGCATACCGTAATTATTTAATAGACATTGAGAAAACATATGCTTTTATTTTCATTCATGAGTCTCAGGTAAATTATTTCTATTGGGTTTCTTTTCCCTATAAGAAGCTTATGTTTAAAAATCAAGATTCTTATTTAACAATAAACATTTGGTAATATATAATATTTGAATTATGTTTAAAAGCAAATTATTAATATTAGTAAAATCAGAAAACATTAGTTGTGTGGAACAGTATGAGTTTTACAGCTTGAGTTTGTATCTCCTGAAATATTTCTGAGCTACAGCTTTTATGATAGTGGAAATTTCCACCAAGTACTTTATTTCAAATGGCTAACAAATGAACACAATGAACATGTAAAGACCTTCAACATAGTGTTTTTTATTCTCCTCCTTTTCAATTCTAAAATAATTCTAAAATTCTAAAACAAAACGTAGAAAAAAAGAAAACTTTATACAAAGACTTTTTTTTGTAAAGTTTTTCAACATAACTTGAAAAATATTGTGAATTTCATGGTTTTTGCAAGTTCCTGTTTTCCATGTCTTTGTCTTGTTAAAAGATATTGCATATTGTGAGTAAGTTTTCTATCATTAATAACTTTTAACAGTTATCTAATCAGATTGTCTCAATACATCCATTATGCTGCAATTCTTCTAGATGCATACTGAACATGATAAATATGGAACTTCCTATTTTGACACTGTATCATGTTAAAATAAATAAACCATAAGAAAGACAACTTTTCAAAAATTAAATTCCTGTCATTTTTTTGAAGACATATCACCTTAGTTTCTAAGGTGACAACTGTTAATCCTTCCTATAACATGGAAAATCTGCCACAGGAGTAAAGAAAAAGGCTTTTATTGAATTAACTGGAAAATAATAACTGTAATCTAATAATGGTAAATGCCTTGGGAAATCTTATCTGTGGACTTTAATACTCTGTCTCTATGTAATGAAAAAATGTTTCTATCAATATTTAAAGTAGCTTGTAAAGTGAACCAATTTCAAATCTCATCTGTTTTCTAATGAGTGTTGTGCATGCCCTGTTCATACGAAGCAGACTGAAAGACAGACATTGGTGCTATAATACAGTGCTAAGTCCTTGCCTAAAAGAAGAGAGGACAAATAACACAAGATACTCTACAGGTGCGTGCGACAAATCATTCACTGCCTTTTTCACCTCACCTCAATTTCTGTCAAATTCCTAATAGTAATTTCTGAAAATCTCTATTTCCCCAGACATTAATATATATCAACAAATACAATTATCTATTCTGCTGATAAACAGCAGCCTTGGAATTAATGTAATTAATGTGATTAATTTATGAGTCACTTTTCTTAAAAAATCCTACCATTGACTATCCAGATGAACAAACTCAGATGATATCTGGGCAATGTTTTGAAATTTCATCAGAAAAATAACTTTGGTGCTTACTCTTGGGAAATAGCTTTTAAAAGTATTATCTTTCCAAAAATTCAGAAAAAAGTTAAAAGTATTACCATAGAATCATGTATTCATAGAATGGTAGGTGTTGGAAGGGACATTTAGAGATCATCTAGTCCAACCCCCCTGCAGAAGCAGGTCAACCTAGATCAGGTCACAGGAACACGTAAAGGCAGGTCTTGAAGACCTCTGAGGAAGGAGACTCCACAAACCCTCTGGGCAGCCTGTTCCACTGCTCCATCACTCTCACAGTGAAATAGTTTTTTCTTATATTTAAATTGAACTTTTTGTGCTCCAGCTTCATCCCATTACCCCTTGTCCTGTTGCTAGATAGAATAGAAAAAAGGGATGTCCCAACCTCCGGACATCCACTATTTAGATATTTATAAATGTTAATAAGATCCTCCCTCAGTCTCCTCCAGACTAAACAGCCCCAGTTCCCGCAGCCTTTCCTCATAAGAAAATATTCCAGTCCCCTGATCATCTTGGTGGCCCTGTGCTGGACTCTCTCCAGAAGTTCCCCGTCCCTCTTGAGCTGAGGAGCCCAGAACTGGATACAGTACTCCAGATGAGGCCTCACCAGGGCAGAATAGAAGGGGAGCAGAACCCCTTGACCTGCTGGCCACACTCTTCTTGATGCATCCCAGGATGCCGTTGGCCTTCTTGGCCACGAGGGCACATTGCTGGCTCATGTTCAGTTTATTATCAACCAGGACTCTGCAGACCTTCTCTCCAGTAGATTGACCTATCACCATGTTAAAAAAGACTAAGATAAAATATATGTTAAAGGATTAATATTAGTAATTTCACATCTTTTAAATAGAAGACACATAGATGAAACATGGTATAGAGTATCTTTTATTTATTTGGATTTTCCAAGATAAATATATGAGACTGTAAATACTAATTTGCAATTTTGTATAAGCTAAAAAATAAGGAATTCTTGTCACTCCCCATTCTTTATCTTTGATTTTATCTTACAGCTATGACTGAAAAATAACATGTAAAAGAATCTAGGGAATAAAAGCTTAGGTTTTAAACACATTTTGATTGTCATTACTTTTCTTGCTAGTATAATTTAAATTTTGTTTTTCATGGCTTCTGTTCTGTCTTGCAGTAAAATGAAAGGTTTGAAAATCAGTGAAAACAGTTTTCCCTTAAAGTACAACGCCCTCCAGAGGTTTACTTGGTTCTGTGACCTTGCAGTTTTTGTAAAATACCAGTGGTAAGTTCTCAGATTGTCACATCAAAATTGTTTTTAGGTCTCCAAGGAGGGTTCAGACTCTAGTGTCAGTAGTAACAAAGGCAAGGGCAACAATTTCATGTCAGCTATACTATATCTTCAAAGAGGGCATTTTGCCACTTACAGATTGGCTGAAAAAGCCTCACACATACATATGTTTGGTTTTTTTCTAGTTTATTTTTGTTGATGTGGTAGAATCTGAGATGAATGTATAAAAATAAATAGGAGAAGAACAATGATATAAGACCACTATGTATGTAGTCACTGATGATCTGATATTTAGTTCATTTCCTTTCAGCTCTTGAAGCAAAACATACATATACCAACCTGTTCCTCTGTTTTGTGGTTTCTTGTAGTAGTGAATTTTTTACATGGAGTAAGTCAACTGCTAAGAAGAAGTAAATTGCCTAAATAAAAATAATTGTAAAACAGTCTAAGCCTTCATACCGCATGTGGGTTTTTGTATTATTTTGTAAATTACAGCCTTTACAAATGATATTATTTTTATTGTTTACAAGGCTATAAAGGATTGTAGAAAAAAATGAAGAAAGATTTCTCATGAAAACAGTATTTGATTGACTACTGTTCCTTCTCCGCTTTTAGGAAAAAAAAATGTGCTGTGTTTATGTAATGCTGTTGGCAGAAATATCTCATTTCTGCAGATATGGAAAAATTAGAGAAGTGGACATAAATGACATTACCAACATAATAATACTAGGGATTATCTAATGTATTGAAGGAAAAAAAAACTCCTCAGGAGAGTATAAAGGTTACAAATAAAAGAAACTTGATTAAATTTCATTTTGGACTTGCTAAGGAAGAATTATATGAAATGCACTGTCTGTAAGTCTTCCTGGATAGTCTCTGTGTAGAAAAAAAATAACATAAAAAGAGGACATCTAAAGAGGTATTAACTCATTAAATTTTAGGAAAAAACATAAAAGACCGAGAGTGAGCTTTCAAGAAGCTACATAGTCTTGAAAGATTGAATTCCCGAAGAAGCAATGTGAAAGAGATGGTAAAATTTTTGTTAGTCTAAATAGAGTTGAAGTATTTAGGTAGCAATCACTGACCAAATTCAGCTTTGATCAATTCCAGACAGGAAGGATCCCTTACTTTGACATTGGTTAAAGGCAAGAAAAAAACTCAACTGCTGAAACTGACTCTACTAAACTTTAAGACTGTTAACCCAGTGCACAGCTCACTGATATTCTATATTATCTCAGGGAGACAATTGTTCTTTCAAAAATGATAAGAATGCATATGTAGAAATGATTCATGATACACATTTACACTTTGAACTAATTATAATTTAATGAATGCCTGTTAAAAAAATAAAACCTCAGAAGAGGTAATTTCCTTTAGTCTCATTGTATGAATAAGAGTTTTGTAAAGCCAGCTGTGTAAATGTATATTCTTCTTTCAAGCATGTTATTCCAGTCAGAATTAGTATCACCCTCTATTTTTAGTTGTCTGATACTCGGTGTTGTGAAAAGATAGGTCTATTATATCAGCTTTGCCAAACTTTCTTGTTGTCCTGAAAATCATTATGGTAAATATCTTCATGAACGTTTCTGATAATTTTCATCCATAAAAGTACAGTTCTGATCATGAATACAGAGATAAAAGTAAATCTGTTTTAAATACTGCTCAAGACCCAGAGAAACGGTTTAATGCATTGATATGCCTTATGCACTGATACAACAAATTCACATTTTACAAGCATCAGATGACCATTTTACCATCTCTAATAGTGATTTAAAATTTAACTTAGATACACACTTAAAAAAGTTTATACATGATCAATTAAAATTTACTGGTGATGAATAACAGCTTTTATCTTCACAGAATTCACCACACTGTGTCTGCTGAATCTCTTTGAAATATTGGCTAGCAATGTGGTCATGGCTGCCCTTATTCTCAGTGGAAGTAAATTGGATGTTTTAGACAAGACCTGTCACAGTCAAAGGGAGCTTGAAGAGCAGTGTGACATTTGAAAAGGATGCTACTGCTGTACAAGCAGAGTACCACATGTATGTTGATTGCTTTTAACACAGTTTGAGTTTCTTCTGACCCAAAGTAGTATGTACATCTAATCACAGCACGTCTCTAGGCTTAGCTTAGGCAGAAGGTTCCCAGAATTATAAATTCTGGTACCTGCACTGATTTTTTAAAATCTGATTTGTGATTTTCTGTGTTTCATATTCTGTTGTGCAATGTAGATATACATTAATGCAAGGAGCATCCAGTAATGTACCCTCTGTTACTGTCAATTTTTTTAAACAGAAATAGTTTTCCACTATCTAAATTGAAAAAAACAGAAACAGGCAACTGACCTTTCATGCCAGTCATGCCCCTGAGCCTCAACTCAATGAAGGGCTAGAAAGTTTGCTTGTCCCAGCAGAAGGATGTTCTGGGACATTTTCATAGTGCTGTTCAAATAGTGACATGTAATAACACCAGAGAAAGTCCAAAAGCATGCAAAAATATGATGTGAGTTACCAGTAATTTTTTGAAGTGCTATAAGTCTGTTGTAAGGATGATATGATCACAGGGAGGGGAAGAGACAATGTTTGCTTCCTTTTCTTTTTCTGCTTATTACTACACTTTCCAGCTATTGGTAACATCCTCAATGTAAAAGCTATATTTATGAAAACTCTTCTAAAAGACAATTGTAGTTCGCTTTATAAAATAAATTGTTACTGGCTGCACAAATTTCAAATGCCTACAGAGTGAAGGAGAACATCTAATACAAATTGATATTTTGAGGCCTCTAATTGGATCTTATTTGGATATAAAAAACAATACAAGTATTCAAAAAAAAGTATTCATTAAAAGGATTTTTATGCTTAGTTAAATGCAGTTATATTAAAAAACAAGACAATATTAGTCTCTTAGAAGTATATCTAGTTGTTAATACCCATTTAAGTGCTCAACTCTCCGTGCTGATACAACCAGAAGGCAAAATGTCAAAGTCACTGTAAAAATGCTAGAAAATCTTGGAAATATAACTCAAGCCTATACCAAACAGACTGGGATGGATTAGAAGATTTGGAACTGAGTAATAGAATAAAACTATTCTATTATGACTTTAAAGCCCCTAAAAGCAATAAAGAATCTTGAAGTTGACCTCAGGACACAACTCTATGAGGTGTTATGTCTGCAAAAGAAAAAGCAGTTATCAAAAATTCTTTTAGAGGTTAGAGCTTTATTCAGCTATAGGTCACAAAGAGCTGAGATGTTGAAGTGCCACAATGAAAAGAGAAAGAGTCCCTCCATCAACTGCATTCAATATAAGATTTTACCAAAAAGAGAATAAGTCAAAATTATGTTGCTACATCTCGCCCCCCCACCCCCACCCCTCCCGTGGTTATTACCAGGACAAAAAGGCTAATAAGAGCCATAGCAAGGTGAGTAATATCTATCAGTCATCTAAAAATCTGAATGTAACTGTTATCCTTAGTGGTTTAAACTAGGGATTGATTATGTTTATGTACTAAAATGTAGCAATTTATAATCTTAACTAACAGCACTCTATAGTAACAAGAATTCAATATCCAATATTTGTTAAATGTTAGTCTGATGTCAGCTGTGTGCAACATTTCATTGTAAAAGGACAGAATGCTTATTTTAAACCACTGGTGGATGAGATTGTCTTATCCAGACGTGTGAGGACAACATGGAAGCTGATGAAATGATTTTCCCTCTCTGCTATGGTAAAGAGAAGAGAACCTAGACATGATGGAACTAAGATTTCACCTCCACAGGAGTCTGAGAATTACAGGAAACAAGTCTCCTAATTTTGAGACAAAAGAAAGAGCTATACCCCAAAGAGGCAAGTGCGCTGTGGAAGTGTTTACACCACAAATATGCATGTCTGAGCCTATTAGCTCCCAGTCATCAGATGGATGGTTAAGCACCTTTGGGAATCTTGGTTCCACACTACATCAGTACAATGCACAAGGGACATAGGTACAGAGTCTGAATGCAGACAAAGGTGTTACATAGTGCAAAAAAAGAATATAGGCATCTGAAACGACACCTGAGAGTTTTTTTTGTTCTCTATGGAGACAACACTACAGTGCTCCCTTTTGTTGTTGCAGTCATTTAGTAGCATGTGCTCAGGTTTGTGACTATTGGCACAATATGTCTCTGATACTTTAAAAACAGATGCACAGATAAAAAGAGTACTCTGTAATTAAGCAAAATTCACACTGGATATTTGGAAACGTAACTCTGAAATAAAATTAAAGTAGAATTTTCTATCTAAATATATATTTGGAAGGATATGTATAGAATGAGGAGGAACAGTATTTGTCTTTTGAATGGAAGATATAAAAAATACGTGTTACATCAAAATTGTGGAACATGGATCTGCTTCATGGTGCTCGGATGTGTGCTAGCTGTGTATCAGGATGTGACCTGAGAGTGTATCTTGTCATACATTATTCTCCCCTCACCTCTGCTACTTCCTCTTTCCTTTGATGGTAATATGAGTCTGTAACCAGGAAAGGGTTTACTGAACTCTGGCTGTTCATGAGAGCAGGTTTATGGGAGCACACCATAAACCACGTGCAGCTGAGATGTTGCCATCACTCACGCTCAAAAGGTTAATATTTCAGAGGTAATACCATTAAGAGCAACACATAATAGCATATTACAGTAAAGGTGGCACTAACCGGTACAAAGAACATTAGTATTTCTACCTGATTAACATAAACTCCTACAGCCTAACCTGGATCAAAGTTTAACCTTTACAAAGCTTGTCTTGTATCTACACATCTGTTGTAGTTGACATTTTAACATCTGTTTTCACTTATCTGATGTCTCTATTTCATTCTGCTAATGCTGAGAATATGTTCTTCTGTGTACGAGGAATTTTATCTGACTTACCAAGTCAGTATGGACATCTGGTGTACAAGATTATTTACTCTGCCTGCTGTTTCTGTGGAAGGAAGTGTTACTGTTCAGAAAAGGAAGTTAAGGTATATTGAAGTTTTATCCCCTTTTTTGCAGGAGAAAAGTGATTATCTAGTTATATTTTTATAGCCACTTCTTGTGTAGTCACACTTGAATCTTGCTTTTAAGTGATTGTTTGTAGTGAGACAAGACAGTAGTTGTCCTTGGTATTTCAGTTGGAAAAACAAGTGTGCTCCAAAAGGCAGACAGGATTTGACACTAAAATATTTCATTAGTCATCTTCAGTGAGGCTAGGCTTGTCTTTGATTCTCTGAGCTACAAGCAACCAGTAAGATCTTAGGGATAGTTTCTATGATCCAGATATAAAATAAACTAAAGCATTTATTTTAGATTCTGATTTTGAAAGTTTACAATCTCAACTGCTAACTAAAGTCAATTTGTATTCATGTTGTTGATGTAGTGCTGATAGAGACAGAACAGAGTTGGAAGGGAAGTTTTCTTGGCACTTGAGTAGAAAAGGCTTGTGTTTCTCCTATATTTATTGCAAACAATTTTGCTACTAAGAGGACTTTTGAAAGGTTTGTGTCTGGATAAAGCTATTCTCATACAAGAGCAAAGAGAGAATCCTGGCAGCCCTGAGCATAAATTTATCCTCTCCTCAAACAGCGCTATCTAGTACAACCATTTCCCCACAAAGTGCAAAATACTATCAGGTAAGAAATGACAGTGAAGATATACGACATACATATATACAGATACACCAAAACTACTTGTGCAGTGAAAAATAGTACTAAACTTATTCAAACTCTGTAGTAAATGTATCAAATCAGCAAGCACACAATTAATCACACTAGTTTAAGGAAACAGAAAAACATTAGGTCTGACAACAGGGAAAAGACATTCTATTTTTTAGATACCCAGCTGATTGAGTCTATTCTGTTGATCAGAAAACTTAAAATGCTCATCTCTGGACCCAAATGCAAGTTGCTTCACACAATCTGAGCCCATACACGCAAATTCTCTTTACCTTTCAAAAAGATAAACCTTATCTTTGCTACTTTTTGGCAACTCTCCTTGGTCTCTAGAGTCCTCTGGGCATTTGTGCAGTTATTGTCTTGTATTGCTGTTTTTGACTAGAAGGGGTTTTGCTGATCTGAGCCAAAATCAGGTCAGGCAATGGGATAACTATGAAGTGTTGTGGATTATTTTGGACTAGTGCTCCCTGGTCATGCTTAGTTTACTAGTATAGATGTAGCCACAGACAATATAATTCTGCTTTTGTAAGTACTTAGTAAACAAACATCTCTCGGCTATATTGTGATATGGCTGATCAATTGACTTAGACTGGGCATGTTGGACTAGCTGACTTCTAGAAGTGCTTTCCAATCTATACTGTTTTGTGATTCCTGTAAAAGTAGTAGTAATCTTATCCCACTCTCAGGGTTGACAGGTTGTGCTGGTTTCAGATGGAATAGGGTTGATTTTCTTTCTAGTAGCTGATACAGGCTTATGTTTTGATTTATACTGAAAAGAATGTTGATAACACAGGAATGTTTTATTATTGAGGAAAGCCTGCAGGAACTGGCCTAGAGAAGAGGAGACTGAGCGGGGGGTTCTCATTAATATTTACAAATATCTAAATAGTGAATGTCAGGAGGTTGGGGCATCCCTTTTCTTCTATTGTAGCTAGTGACGGGACAAGGGGTAATGGGATGAAGCTGGAACACAAAAAGTTCCACTTAAATATACTAAATCACTGTTCAGGTGAGGGAGCCCTGGCACAGGCTGCCCAGAGGGGTTGTGGAGTCTCCTTCCTTGGAGATCTTCAAGACCTGCCTGGACACGTTCCTGTACAACCTGATCTAGGTGAACTTGCTTCTGCAGGGGGTCTGGGCTAGATGATCTCTAAAGGTCCCTTCCAAACCCATACCATTCTATGATGGTTCTATGATGATGATGATAATATACTATGCTATACTATATATTAGGATAATTTATTAATATTGTTGCTATTATTATTTTTTTTCATAAACTGTTTTTATCTCAATGCATGAATTTTACTTTTTTTGCTCCCCATCTCACTGGGAGTGAGGGATGAGTATGTGGCTGCAAGGTGTTTAGACCAAGTGGGGTTAAACCAAAATATCATTTAATTTATATGTGGTTACAAATATTAATATAAAGCAAAACTGAGTTTTATTAATCTAAATCATCATTCGGGTAATGAAAATATACCATGAAATAGACAAAGTTGGATTACTCAAAATTTACTACTGTACAAGACAAAAAATTATGCATTACTTAGGTGACAATCCCACAGCATTCAAAATAGTGTACTAGCAACTTCTAAGACTGTTCCTTTCAAAGAGTGAATTTTACTATAAGTTAGGAAGAGCATAGTACATACCATTGTGCTTTAATAATAACAATGCATGTTTAATAATAACAGTGCATCTAAAAAAGAAGGTGTCCTGGTTTAGGCCCATCAGGGAACAAAGGCCACGATTAACCTCGAGTACCGAAGAGGCTGAGAATTGCTCAAGGGCAGGAAGAGCTTAATTGCCGCTTAAGGTTCAGGACAAAACAGACCAGGACACTCGGTTTGGGGAAGAAAACAGAGAAACAATTTAATGCAACATCAACTAAAACATACCCCCAAAAACCCAAAACATAACCAAAATGAAACAACACAGAGTAATACATCAATGAAGAGTCCAACCAGCCTTTTTAAGAACACCTTCTTGCCACCCCTCCCCTCTTCCCAGGCTCAGAGCCCTGATCCCGGTGTTTTTACCTTGCCCCCCCCGAGCGGTTCGGGGGGGCAGGCAATGGGGTTTCAGTTAGTCTGTTCCCGATAGTTTCTGCCGTTTGTCCCTCCTCAGGACGGGTGAACTCCACACCAGTCCTCCCTGCAAGTCCATGGGGTAACTCACACGCATGGCAGACCTGCACGGGCTGCTCCGACGTGCATTTATTCCAAAGGCTGCAGCTCCTCTCTGCCTCTCGTGTGGGGCTGCTCTGCGACGTGCAGGCTCTCCAACACGGCCTGGGCCATGGCCGTCTCCCCACACAGTCCCTCGCTCGTCTGGGCTCACTCACATGGAGCTGCTGGTAACTCTCGGTCCTGCCACGGATCTCCATAGGTTGCAGGGGCACAGCTTGCATTCTCGCCACTGCTTGCAGAGAAGTCTCTGGTCTATTGCTTCTCCTTCCTTCCTCCTTCTCTGGCTGAAGGGTCCGCGTGGTCGCCTCCATCTTGTATCACTCTTACACCTCCTGACTCCCATTCCGAATTCCCGTCCCCTAAATAGTGATGGCAGAGGCGCCAGATTGGCCCAGCCGGGCCGGAGGTGGGTCTGAACCCAGGAGCCGGGGGGAAGTCCGCAAACTCTTTACCGGGTCTTCACTGCAACCCGCTCCCCCTGTTACTAAGCCAAAAGCTGCTCCTTGCTAAACCAGAACAGAAGGCCAAGTGCAAGGTTCTGCACATGATTTGGGGCAATGCCAGGCACAAAGAGAGGCTGAGAGAGAAATTAATTGAGAACAACCCTGATGAGAAGGACTTGGAAGTTTTCGTTGATGACAAGCACAACATGACCTTGCAGAGTGTGTTCGCAGCCCAGAAAGCCAACTGTATCCTGGGCTGCATCAAAACAAGTGTGACCAGCAGGCTGAGGGAGGTGATTCCGGTCATCTATTCTGCTGTTGTGAGACCTCACCTATGATACTGCTTTCAGCTCTGATGCCATCAACATAAGAAGCACATGGTGCTGTTAGAGTGAGTCCAGAGTAGAGCTATGAAGATAATCAGAGAGCTAGAACATCTCTCCTATGGAGACAGACTTGAGAGAGTTGGGGTTGTTCTGCCTGGAGAAGACTCTGGGGAGACCTCATAGCAGACTTCCAATACCTAAAGAGAGGCTGTAAGAAAGACAGAGAGGGACTTTTGATAGGGCCATGGAGTGATAAGACAAGAGGTAATGGCTTTAAACTGAAATAAGGTAGATTTAGATCAGATATTAGGAAGAAATTCTTCACTGTAACAGGTTTCCCAGAGAGGTTGTGGATGCCTCATCCCTGGAAGTGTTCACAGTCAGGTTGGAAGGGGCTTTGAGCAACACAATCTAGTGCAAGGTATCCCTGTTGATTTCACGGTGGTCAGAACTTGATAATCTTTTCCAACCTAAACCATTCTATGATTCTAGGATTCTATGAATCAAAAGCAAGGTACAATGTTGCTAATACAAATAATTTAGATTATTTGATTGTCAATATTTAGAAAAAATCATTTTTGTTGTTCAAATCATCTGATGACTGTAGCAAGAGTAATGGATTTTTTTATTTCTTCATTTTCACTGTATAGATAACAATCTTATCTTTTCAGGAAGGAAAATAATCCCCTATCTGAGAACAACTGTAAATCAGATACCAACATCGTTCCCACAATTTCGGGTTACTTCCATTTTTCTAATCTATCACAGATTGAATAAATAACTTCCTGCTTTTTTTTTTTTTTTCCTTTCTTTCTTAACAGAGGTGTGTCTGGACATTGATTTTTAACCTTATTATGTCCAGTGCTTAAAGGGGATCGAAAACAGTTTGCACATTATATCCAGGGATTGATTTTCATTTTATTCAGATAATTTCTACTTCAAAATCCCTTTACTTAGAAATGATAATTTCTTCTTCTGTTATCATTCTTATGTCATCCCAGTTTTCATCATTCATGATCTACTGAATAATATTCAGAAAGAGATCATGATAGAAAGTTGTCTGCTTTTGCTGTCTCAACAAATGTCTTGACAGAGGTATTCATGTTAGGTAGCAGAAGAGCCAATGCTGCAATTGATTCATTATATTTGTTTGGAACACCAAAAGTTCCACTTAAACATAAGAAAAAACTATTTCACTGTGAGGGTGACAGAGCAGTGGAACAGGTAGCCCAGAGGAGTTGTGGAGTCTCCTTCCTTGGAGGTCTCCAAGACCTGCCTAGACATGTTCCTATGCAATCTGATCTAGATGAACCTGCTTCTGTGGGGGGTTGGACTAGATGATCTCTAAATGTCCCTTCCAAACCCTATGATTCTATGAAAATATATTTCAATCTTTTAAGCTACCTTCATGTATATAAAATCCCTTCTTTTTTCAATTATGACTTATAAATTTTATATCAGACAAAGAATAGAGAAACTGCTCTGTAGGATCAAAGGTCCATGTATTTTTACATGCTGTCATTGATTAGGAAATATAAATACAGGGTGATCCTCCTTTTAGACAGCTCTTAATTTCTGGTAACTAAAGATTTCCTGTAAAAATTGCACCTGAACTGTTGTATTTAACATCTGTACAAGCATTCTAAATTTGTGAAGGAATTTATTGAATCCCTTTTCTGAATATAGAAATTCTGAATCCCTTTTTCTTGAACTCCAAAATGAATGTAATAAAGAATTCAACACTTTAATAATGTACTGTGTGAGGAAAAAAGTGCTTGTTTGTTATTTATCTGACAAGATACAAAGATCTTTATCCCATTTTTCCTGTCATACCTTTCTGGACTCAATTACAGTTTATGTGGAAGCAATTATATATCTGATAATCAATGCATTATTCTTCTCTGTAACTTTTTTCTAGTTCTGCCATACTCTGTTGCTAAATCACAGGACTTAGATTGTAGATTGCAGCTATTTATTGATTTTTTCTGTCTCTTGTCCATCTGGGTATTCCCCAAGACCCTGTTTGCTTTTTCACTACCTAAGTATGTGAAACAAATTTTCTCAGAGACTTGTCTAGATTTATTGACGACAACTTTGGAGGCTACAATTATATAAATAAGGTTTGTGGTTTTGAGTGGGTTTGTGTTTTTTTTTTTTTTCTTCCCTATGTGTGCATTACTCTATGCTTACTAATTTTGAATTTCACTTGTAAGTTTATCATTGAGCCATTGACTGTGGAGAAATCCTCTTGTACACTTTCAGATAGCTTTGCTTTTGACTATGTGGAGTAATTCTGAATTATTTGAAGACATCAATATCTCACTATTTATTATGTTTCAAAACACTTATTGGTATATTGACCCAATCATGTCCAAACTTAAATTCATGTGAGAGCTTGTTGAAAGATCTTTGAAAATAGAAATATAATTAAATCAGACTTATTCACCTACTCAGTGACACTGAAAAGGCAGATAGGTTTGTAAGTCTTGATTTTCACTTACAAAGCCTGTATTAACTCATTATCAATATACTACATGCATATGTGTGTTTAATAATTCTTTCATTTACTAACTGGTTTTACCAGTTAGACTGGTACAGTTCAATCAAATTCTTAGTTCTTAAAAACAACTATTTTAAATGCTTTGACATATTTGTCATCTTCCAGTCCTACCAGAATTGATTTAAGAAACTGATTATATATGATGTTAAAGACCCTCATAGCTTCATACCAGAATTCTTTTTCTGTTGAATATTATTTAGTCTTATTCAGTGTAACTATTTATTTAATCCTTAAAAAAAAATCTCATAAAAGCTTCAGTTGGAAGTACCTCCTCAAATTCATGATGTAAAATGGAAACTTCATGTAGAAATCTTCCGGATTGTCCATGAATTGAGTAAAATTCCAGAAATTCACTTCTCTTTTCTGCATTATTCTTGTGCAAGCTTCTTGTAAAAGTGTTCTTCATGTGCTTCCATCATCTACAGAACCTTTTCATTCTCTGGGATGTCTTCTGCTTTTGATTTCTTTGAAAAATATATTCTTACAAACCTTTATAACTATACCATACAAATTCTAAACATATTTTTGACCTGATTTTTTATGAGTTTCAGTTTGAATTGTCACTTTTACACTGTTTTGCATATTTCATGTTTGGATGAAACATCTGTTTGAATGTAGATTCTGGATTTTTAGGCCTGTTTTCCCCAGAAATTTACAATCTATTTTAAGACTCATGCATTCAACTTCATAATAATTAAATTCCTCCTATTTATGCAGGTCTCCTTGTCAGTGAACTTTGTTAACTCTTTTCTTCCTACAAGATGTAGAATAGGAATACATTTTGATCACTGTGTCCAAAAACTAACAATTTAAAGGTTCATCTAAAAAAGAGGCAAGTGCATTTCTTTGTACTCTGGAATCCTACTCCCCAGCTGTCTGATTGTAACTTTCAAAATGTTTCACAGTTTCCTTCCTACACTTGATTTTCTTCCAGGAGAAATCTGAATATACTGAGAAAGAGGGAGGGGAAGGAGGTGAAAAGTAGTGGGAAATTTTCTGTGATTATAATGTACAAACAAAGCCTGAAATATAACTTTTGAACAATAACTAGTGTGATACTCAGGATTAGAACAGTTGCCATTTTTTCTTGTAGAATCTCTGAGCTTTCAAGAAAAGGTAATTTATAATGTCTAAAAATGTAACTCCCGTATCACAGCTTGACTTGAATTTTACCCAACATACATGAGTAATTGAAATCTCTAATTATCTTTGTGTTTCAATCTTTGCAGCTCCCTAGTTTCTCTTTGTAGTTCATAGTTGCTTTATGCCTTTAATAGCAAGTTTGAATACAGTCCAAAAAAGCAGCATATAGTTATTTGAAGGCTGCTATTTCTTGAATGATGTGTAATAAGTTTGCATCTAGTCTAGTTCCTTCTGTGTATGAGATAATTTCAGAAATACCAGAAATACCAGTATCCCAGAAATACTAGTATCTCAGCAGCTCTTTTCTGTTTATCAGAAGACATACCAAAGAATGAGTTAATGTAGTGTGTAAACAATATAGTATTGTCTCCTACAAGTCATTATTACTAGCATAAAAGACAATAGATAGTATATGGAAAAGTAGAATTGCTTAAGTCACACATTGAATTTGCTAATACTATTATTGTCAACATTAAAACATTAATTTAATCAACTGAAAACCTCAACTTTTTCATTATGGGTGAAAATCATATCAGCTCAGCACATCAGAATCTTACAGGTTTGGTCAAAAGAACTTGGAATTTTAAAATCATAGAATGGCAGGGGTTGGAAGGGACCTTTAGAGATCACCTAGTCCAACTCCCCTGCAGAAGCAGGTCCACCTAGATCAGGTCGCACAGGAACGTGTCCAGTCAGGTCTTGAAGACCTCCAAGGAAGGAGACTGCACAACCCCTCTGGGCAACCTGTGCCAGGACTCCCTCACCCTCACAGTGAAATAGCTTTTTCTTATGCTTAAGTGGAACTTTTGGTGTTCCATCTTCATCTCATTACCCCCTGTCCTGTTGCTAGATACTATTGAACATGGAGACATCCACCATTTAAATATTTGTAAATATTAATAAGATACCCCCTCACTATCCTTTTTTTTGTAGACTAAATAGCCCCAGTTCCTGCAGCCTTTCCTCATAAGGAAGATGCTAAATTCCCCAACATTTATTATAACACCCTAATTCTCTTTTACTCTTTCTGTGATATCAAAAAGCTGTGACTCCAGTTTGATTTATTTCATAAAATGTAACAGAACATACACTTTTATTGTCGCTATAAGAGCTCAGGGATACCATCTAGAACAGCAAAGATACACAATTTGTTTCTACTTCCCTCAACTTTGAATATTCAATTCCATATTTTTTGTTTCCACTAACAGTGTGTTATTTCCCTCACTTTGAATGCCCATGGTTTCTCTACTCTTTTAGAGACTCTAACCCTTTTTTTCTTGCTAAGTCTTTTCATTTTGGATTCCATATGAAACAACATTCACTCTCTTCTCCATATGAACCATCTGAGAAAATGAAAGTCACAGAGCAAGTAATAAATCATTGGAAAGGCAGATTTCATGGTAATTAAAAAAATTATAAGATTTAAAATAGCTAAAATATTAGGACTTAAATTTATTTGGTTAAATCAAAGTTTAAAATAACTTTTAGAAATAATTCTTCTGATGAAAGTCTGCAGCTCATTATATTATAGTGGCATTACATGCTTTTACTATGTTAGGTACTAACCTATGAGCAAAGATATCATAAAGACCGTAAAGGGCTTACAGAGCAAGATAATGACGTCAACTAAGTTGAACAACACAAGATGAAACATAACTGGCTTTGTTTGTCTTCTAGGAGATTACTTCTGTTGCAATCTAACATACTTAAATTACATACAATCTCCTGTCCAGCAGGAATAAATTGTCAATGCTCTTTTGACACCACCAGGGAAATGAGTCTTACATGAAATCTTGATGATAATAATATGAATCTTTATAAATGTGGTTAGGGACTACTATATCCATAAGAAGTGAGAAAAAAAATATTTTCAAATAATGTTAAGTAATTTTTTTCACAGAATACCAAATTTGGCACAAAAAAATAAATGGAGTGTCAATGTTAATAAGTAATTCAATACATATTCACTTAATAATTTCTGTAATCACTAAATAACTAAGATGAGGAAAAAGTAATATATGGGACAACCTTCAAAGGGATGATAATAATATATGACATATCTGCTGTACCTTTTCCTACAATATTATGTGACTTATCAAGGGCATAGAAACAATATATGTGATTACAAGTGGGAGATGGTCTTGTAGAGTGAAAAGAGAAATTTCCACTATGGTTAAAATTTAAAGCTTTAAAAATTCCTTAAAACACATAAAGGTTTTTTTTTTTTTTTTTAATCTTTTCCAGGACTGAACATAGATTCAAGTCTTGGGAGTATCATTTTATTCAGAGGCAAACACTGAAATGAAAGGAATAAATTATATTTCCATCATATCTACAGAATGCAGTATAATTTATAATGCACTGTACACATTACAAATAAATGAATATTATAAGCAAATTATATTACTACATGTGGACTATGAAAATACTGACAACTTATCCTTTTTTCCTTATATAGACAACACATGGTGAATATTTGAGATAGATCTCAATACTTTGATCCTCCTTTTTTTTTTTTTTTTTTTCTTGGGAAAATAGTGACTGTGGGGGAGGCTCACAGAGAACTTTTGGGAGATATGACATTCAGCAGTAGATACAATAGCAGATCTGGGAGAGAGAACGGGAAGGGAAGGAAAGGAAATAATCTCTTCCTCAAGAGTAATACAAAAAGAGAAAAGAAATACATATGAGCAGTGGAACGATAGAGTAAGTATAATCCCATCAGCCATAGAAAGGGTAGAATATAGAAAGGGTACCATAGAAAGGGTAGAATGAGATGATCATGGAATGATCATGGAATGATCATGGAATGATCATCTCATTCATTTACTATAAATGACTAAAATGGGTCAGTCTAGTTGTCAAAGAGTTTCATTGACTGGGAGTTAAGATGACTGCTTCAGAGAGAAAGACCTATGTTGTCAATGTTACAGAATCACAGAATCTCAGAATCTTTAGGGTTGGAAAGGACCTCAAAAGATCATCTAGTCCAACCTCCCTGCCACAGCATGATCACCTAGAGTAGGTCACACAGGAACTCATCCATGTGTATTTTGAATGTCTCCAGAGAAGGAGACTCCACAACCCATCTGGGCAGCCTGTTTCTATGCTCCCTCACCCTCACAGTGAAGAAATTCTTCCTTGTGTTTCTTTGGAACCTCTTGTGTTCCAGTTTATACGCATTGCCCCTTGTCCTATCATTGGACATCATTGAGAAGAGCCTGGCTCCATCCTCCTGACACTCACTCTTTACATATTTGTAAACATTAATGAGGTCACCCCTCAGTCTCCTCCAAGCTAAAGAGCCCCAACTCTCTCAGCCTTCTGTCATAAGGGAGATGCTCCACTCCCTTAATCATCTTGGTGACCCTGAGTTGAACTCTCTCCAGCAGCTCCCTGTCCTTCTTGAACTGAGGGGCCCAGAAGTGGACACAATATTCCAGATGTGATCTCACAAGAATTCATTCCCCAATCTGTACTGGTACATGGGGTTATTCTTTCCCAGATGCAACACTCTACACTTGGCCTTGTTGAATTTCATTAGATTTCTCTTGTTGAATGTCAGCACAGTCTTGTGGTGTGACAGCCACTCCCCCAAGTTCAGTATCACCAGCAAACTTGCTGACAGTGCCCTCTGTTCCCTCATCAAGGTCATTAATGAATATAGTGAACAATACTGGTCCCAGCACTGACCTCTGAGCAACTCTGTCCCATTGATCCCAACTCTCTGCCTTCTTCCAGTCAGTCAGTTAAAAATTCACCTCACAATCTGATCACCCAGCCCACACTTTCTCAATTTTGCTGCGCGGAAGCTGTGGGAGACTTAGATTACTTAGATTATTCCTTTCTGAGGTCTGAAGAGTAATTTAGTTCTTTAGAGTTGCTTTACAGCTGCAGAAAGAATTATGTCATGAATCTTTAACAAAAGACATTTTCTACAGAAAGATAAATTACTCTGTGGAAGTTTCTTCCTTTTATACAAATTATAATAGGAGCTGAGGTGGCTAATTTGTATTAGTCTCTTACATGAATGAAGTTATCCCCTTTGATCCTTCTTTTTTAATTCAGAAATAAAAATTCATCTGGAAAGGGAATAGTCAAGCATGCATCACTAATTCAGCGTCGTGTTTGATTTCCCAAGATTTAGATATCTCACATGAGAAAAGAGATTTTCAGAATACCCTACTTATTTTGTGGATGTTTTGTAAAAATCTGAATGTAGCTGTAACATGTATCAGAAGTTTTCTTCTGTATCCCATTTTGAAGACAGGTATATGACATTCTAAAATATGAAATGCAGTTTTAAGACCTATTGCTACACGAAAATGAATGAAAGAAGAAACAAATAATGTTGTTTTTCAATGCCAATTGTAGAAAGTAGTTAAACTTTTGGTAAGGAAAGTTTAATCCTGATCAAACTGGTGTCACGTGATGGATGACAGCTTGAAGTTTGCCTGTTAGTGTCTCTCGCAGAGACTTTCATTGATAGCAGTTTCACAAAGCCAAGGGTTAGAATTTGATTTATGAGAATTTATTAAGGGGACAGATAGAACAAATTTGAGATTACCGGTGATAAATTCACTTACTGAAGTAGTGGTATTATATGTTGAAACGGTAGCAATACTTATCCTGAGGATTCTTCACGATAGAGTGAAAAAGCACAAATCTTAGGAAGAAGGTGCCCCTGTCTTGGTGGAAGAAGAGTAGTACAGCTTATTGATTGCTTCATCTGGGTCTTCAGTCTCTTTCTCCCTGTTACATCTTTCTCTCACTTAGGTGACGTGAGAACCAGAGAGAAAGAATTCAAAAGGCTAAAAATCTCCATCTCCCTCTCCCTGGCAACTTTTATACCCCAAATTTGTCTGCTTTGTCCCTGGGGTGACATTTGACATGATTTTAGTGGAGTGTTGAGGAATATAGTCATATATGTTTAGCATGTTCCTATGCAACTTGATCTAGGTGGACCTGCCTCTGCAGGGGCGTTGGACTAGGTGATCTCTAAAGGTCCCTTCCAGCCCCTATCATTCTATGATTCTGTGATTCTATGTACCTCTTTTTGCTCATTCCTCACTCAATTGCTTTTCATGCTGATCTCTCAGGCCTCTACTTCCCAGACCTGCACAAGAGATAAGTGGGCACTGGCACTTTTAACCTATTATGTGTGATTCCCATGACTAGTCATAGATATATTTGTTGACATTTTACTTGCAAATTGATATGAAATATAGCACAAATTATTTAATGTTTAACAAAAATTTGTGGCCATTGCGTAATGTGGTTTATAAAAAGGAATGTCATTACTGTCAGAAATACTCCATGCAATTACTCTTCAATGAATTTTTCCCAAAACAGGAAGGTCAAGACTACTCTAATGTTTCCTGTCACTACAATTCTTGCAATATGTTTGCTGGTGAGGTCTCTGATGATACCACCTGACTGTATTGTACATGTATGAAAGACATAAGATCTCCACAGCACAGCAAAGATGGAAATAGGTAAATTACTAAGGGGTTTTTTGAGTGTGTTGAAGAATGAACTAATGGTCTTGAGAAGCATTTGGTGTTCAACATGTAAAAAGTGATATTTATTCCTTCTTATAATAAGATTTTGATGAAGTAGTTAATGGATTCCTAGTTTCTTTGGTTAAGAGTTACTAAATGATTTCCACATGACATTAATTTTTATTTCGATATTACATATGTTTATCTGATTGGATGGAAATGTCTATTTTTATTGCCTTTCTTTGTGGTTAAAATCTAATATGTATTTACTATTTCCTCAAATTCTCTTGTTTCCCAGGTGCTCATAGAACTGAGAAAGTTTGGGAAGTGAATTTTGGAAAACATTTGTCGTTTAATATTTTGACGTCACATTGCTGTGTAATCTACCTATTAAAATAATTAAGATGTCAACAGAGTATGACTACTTTAGCAAGTGATTGATGGTAGCGTGTAGACAGCTTTGAGACTAGTGAAGAAGATGACAGCTGCTTGTCAACTGGCCATGACATAAACTTCAAATTAAGCAAGTACTATGGAAAAGTTAACAGATTTCAGTTAAATTAATGATGAAAGGAATATATCACAATGTGAGTTTAATCTGATGGGAATTAATTGGGATGTTCATAAGAAAGAGCTGAGCCTAAATTACGAAGACCACTTTGTAGTTGTGAAAGTGAAGAAAACACTTAAGAAGACAGGTGAGTCACCCTATGACTCATGTTTTCTGTGACCTTTTAAAACACATCTGTTTGAATGATACTTCTGAGATATGACATACATCTTGTATATAAAAAATAGATCTTTTGAATCTTGGTTACATCAAGTAACAGAAGAAAAAAACCTATGAGAACCAAGATCCCTCAACATAAGAAACCTTTTATATAACAAAGAAAAAAAAACTGAACGAAACACGAACAGTTGATCTGTAATCCAAGGTTTGGACTATGTATTTCCTATTTTAAAAAAATCTACATTATTGTAGTTTAATTCCTCTGAGCTAAGAGCTTGACACTAGTATTCACCACTGGTGGATATGGAGCATCCAAAATGGATATGGAGTATATGGCATAATCCAGAAACTTCATTATGTCCTCAAGTTTTTCCTGTCTTTTCTTCACAGCTTTTAACTTGATAGTATTTTACGATGTTGAAATGAGGATGATTTAAACATTTTTACCAACAGATGGGACAGAATAAGAAACACAAATATGTAATCAGTTGGCTAGTGAATTATAACTACCATTAAGCTGTTCTGATTCAATCATTAATTCACTTTTTTTGGTACTGAGGCTAATAACTGGAAATTTTGAAATCTTAAGGATTGTCATTAAAATATATAATCCTGCAACACTTCCCCTCTAATGTAAAAGAAATAATGAAAAAAAGTATTAATATGGAAATATGATTGAATATACACTTACTGAAGATACAGGAAAGTGTGTATTCATTGTAGCTGTGATACATAGCTTGACTTTTTTGTTTTTCTTTTCAGATACTGAGTGATAATTCCCTTGAGGAAAACAAGGTAGTTCAAAATAACATTTAACAAGCAAGTAAATAAACAGAACTACTGTCTTGTTTCATGTGGAAATTAGTCTATTAGATATGCAGGCAACATGATTTCCATGGTTACAAATGACCTGCTAATCTCTTAAATTATCCAGTCCTCACGAACAACAAGCCTACTAAATAATTATAGTAAAATGGAGAACTGATGCCAGTATTTTGAAAGTGAAAATCTCCAAAAGACAGGAGTTTTTTACCTGGTAAGAAGTTATTTCAGTGTAGGTTCATCACTGGCTTTCTTTAAAATAGTTTACCCTTAACATTTTTTTTTAAAATAACAATATTTTATCCACCATGTTAATAATGTGATTAAGAAAAGCAGCAACTTCTTGCAGGGTGAGAGGGGTCTGTTTTGTTTGAATACAAAGTAGAAACTCATTCAATGTACCTTTGAGTGTTTCTTGGTGCAAGGACAGACGGCACATTGGTCTGATGTACTTTTTTGCCTGGCATTCACTGCTGTTGATAGTCCCAATTTTCCATGAAGTAAATGAACTCTGTTTAAAATTCAGTTCTCTTAACTGATGGAAAAAGATGTAAGTCAATGGCTTTTGAATGATTGCTGTTTTTCACATAATGGCTACACAAATATACCTTCAGAAATTTCCTCAGTTTTCTAAATCTAATGTAAATATCAAACTGTTCTGACATGTCAATGGGAAAAGCTTTTTTTTGGTCTCCTGAATGTGACATATACGTGCAAGAACTGTTGTGGAATGCCTACTTCATTGTCATAACTGTTTTAATGAAGCGGTAACTCTGCTTTGCTGTCTTGGCCTAAAGAGAGCAAGTAAAAATATTTTGTTAATGACTGATTCTTTGTAAACTACTTTGTGATCTAATTAATCCCAAATATTCATCAAGGTTAGTCCTCCACTAATTTCTGTACTATAAACCACCTGTCACTCTATTAACTTCACTTTTCCTCTTTTGGGATCCATAGAGAGTAAACAGTTGTGAGCTTGAGTTAATATATCAGCGTTGTCAGATTCCATAAGTTTACCACAATGTCGTGGTTCGGCCCAGCTAACACAGCAGCACCACGACAGTCTCTTGCTCGGTGCCCCCATTCACCCCCACCCTCGTTAGGATGGCGGAGGCCCCAGAGAAATGGGAGTAAAAAGATAAGCAAGATTGTTGTGGATTGAGACAAGGGCAGGGAGGGCTCGCTGCCAATTACTGTTCCAGGCAAAACAGACTCCAGTACTCGACTTAGAGAGGAAAGTAGGAAAGTTTCTTCTGCAAGAAACAGAACAGAATAAAAGCAAAAAAAAAAAGGGAGTAGGATGATGAGAAAATTACAACCAGCACTTTAAGATCTCCCTCCCCCATCCTTCCTTTCTTCCCGGGCCCAGCTCACTGCTCCCGATATCTCTACCTCCTCCCCCCCACAACGGCTCAGGGGGGCAGGGAGTGGGGAATGTGGTCAGTCTCTCACAGATGGGCTCTGCCGCTTCTGTCTTCTCAGATGAGGATGACTCCTGGCATTCTTACCCTGCTCCAACACGGGGTTCCTCCCCCGGAACACAGTCCTTAACAAACTTCTCTGGTGTGGGTTGTTCCCAGCAGCTGTGGCTTCTGCCGATACAGGGTCTCTCACATGGGACGCAGTCCTTGGTGAATATCTCTGGCATGGATTCTTCACCATGGTTGCAGTTTCTGCAGTTGCAGGGTCCCTCTCTCGGGACAAGGCCTCTTCTGGGCATAAGTTTAATGAGCTCCTTTGTCGTGGGTTCCTCCCCACAGTTGCAGCTGTGGATATTGGGTCCCTTCTTCGGGACACGGCCTCCTCCGGCCAAAATCACTGTCCCTGGCTCAAGGCCTTTAATGAAGTGAATCGCTGCCCCTGGTCCGGGGTCAACTTTAGCAAAATAAGTCTCTGCCCCTGATGTGGGGTCTTTAAAGAAATGAAAAGAAATCTCAGCTTCAGCAGCTCTCTCCATAGAATGCAGGGGAGCCTCTGCTCCTGCACACCTCCTCCTCTCTTTCGTCACTGACCTTGGAGTCTGCATGGTTGTTTCTCTCACCGTTCCTACTCCGTGCACCACCACCAGCCAGAAAAAAAAAGAAGGGGCAGAAGAAGGAAAGAAGATGGAGAAAGAAACCTCCCCTTCCAGCTTCTTCTCAAAAAAGTGATCGTGGAGGTGTCTAATTGACTCAGCCCCAGAAGTGGGTCTGGCTCAGAGCTGGGGAGAGTTGTGAGCAACTTCTTACAGGAGCCATCTTTACAGCCACTTCCCCCTTACCAGAAAAGGCTGTCATGTCAAACCATGACACACAACCTTGTAATATTTTACCTGTCTTTTAATCCTCAGCATCTTCTAATTTTTGTTATATAAGAAATTTTCCTTCTATTTAAGGAAATCGTAGTGGATAGAACTAAGTTTGCATCTCCTCTGAGTGAATAGAGGTGACTTGGTCCCAGTGTAACCTTAAGCTCCACATTTGAAGGAAAGTCAAAGGAAGTTGAAATGTTTTACAATATAATATCCCTGGGGCCTGACTCAAGTACTATTCCTTTTGTGTGAATTGCCTGCTGATTTCCTTATGATTTAAGATAATGGTTCTATTCTCTTTTGACTAGACTTCATTTCAATCTCTTTTATTTGCTATCTGAAGTCTATTTTTTAAATAACACCAGAAATGTGAGCAGTAAAGTCCTTACCTTACATTTTATAACGACCTCTCGTTTTTTTACAGACTTTTTATTTTCCCTCCCTTTGTCATTTTAATGTTTTAAAAGAATCATGTTCTCAGTTTTTACTTCAACAATATTACCTTCCTTGTAGATTTTTTCACCATATCCTTGTCAAACCTTGTTTATGTTGGTAACATTTTTTTTAAGCACTCAGTTTTCTCCAAAAATTTATTTTATTGATTTATCATTCTATCACTGTTTTTACGATCATTGTCAGTTTACCTAAATTCTAGGAAGTGTTATCAAACATGTTTTTCTGTGCATTCACAAAAATGATGGAAGAATATCCTCGATGAATTGATCCAAAGTTTGCTATGTGGAGATTTTGTATAAGGTCTAAAGCAATGCTGTTCTCATCTTTCAGAAAAGGATATAACACTGTGTTAGTACTGGCAATTGCAGGCATTTGTATTTCTCTGGACTTATCCAAAGGACTTATTATACTTATTACCTAGATTTTAGCTATTTAAACAAACTATAGAGTAAGATACATGTATAACGTTCTTAAAAAAATACAGACCCACATGATGCGGATTAGAGAAGCTCTTGGCTTACTTGTTCATATGTTCTGTGTTCTTAGAGATTTTATTTAGAAGCTTGTCTACATGCTGAATGCTTCTTTGAGATGGAGATATTTGCCAGTAACTATGTTGAGCTTGCTTGTACCTTTCATCCTGAGTCCATGTATCTCCTTTTTTCCCACTGAATGTAAAACAGGGACAAATAGTCATTTTACATCACTGTGTTTACTATCTATAATATCTATAATACCTATCATATCTCCTTTTCTGCATATTCCTTTTCTTCCCTGACATCCAGGTTGAAAGAGGGAGTATTTTAATGATGTCCAGTTAAGCTTTACTCATTTTATCTTTGGGTAATATCCAAGTACTTAATGTATACCTTTTTAGCTTCAGACTGTCCTTCTCCTTTCCCTCCAGCATTCTCATTCCCCTTCAAGGATCTGAAATATAAAACTATATTACTGCAAATTGTTCAGTCTTTCACAGCTCTTGGAGCAATGAAGGAAGATGCTGTCTGATTTTGCAAAAGGGAGGCTTTTACTGGCCATAATGTCTGTTTCTGGGAAAGCCATTTCTGATATTCTTAATTTTAATTTAGAGGTCTCCCGTCTTTCTTGTGTCAACTATAATTTCAGATTACAACAATCTTATTTATTTTCTTTTTTAAAAGGAACATATTTATTTATTATTATATTTGTATACCAAAGACTAAGTAAGGTGAGGGTGGTTCTTTCACCGAAAAAAAAAATATTAGAACCTTTTAACACCTAATAGCTATCTTCTGTAGCAAATCTAATCATAAACAAAGTCACCTCTGACTCAAACTCAGAATAACGTTTTGAAGTCTTCACACTGTATCACAACAGAGACTTGCCAGTCTACAAGCTGACTCTACAATTTGTTTCATCCAATCAGCATGCTCATTTTTCAAAAACATGCCTCTGATTATTCAATCTTTCATTTATAGTGAAGATATAAGCCAATTTCACAACATGGCTTAAAGGAGGATATTGGTGCTTAGTCACTCCAAATGGAGTTGCTGCCCTGAGTAATTTAACTTCTCTTTGTCCAGTCTCAACCAAAATCCAATTATATACTGCATACAGTAAGTCTGCAGTTGTTTGTATTATGTATGCTTTTGATGTAAAGGAAAAATGTATAGAACGTGAAGGTTCAGTGAACTGTTCCTTCCTCACTGAAGAATGACAAATAATTACTGAAGGAGGAGGAAGGGAGGTCAGAGTTTTAACACTTCATGGAATCAAAGAGTTGTTTATTGCTCTATTAACATCTAAATGATAACAAACATTACAACAAAGAGAGATTGTCTTATCTATGGAAGGAAAGAATCTTTATTCTATTAAGAGGTTGGCTAGACTGCTTCCTACTTAAGAAGAAAGTAAAATAAATCTGGGAAATGAAAGATTAAATTAGTCAAGGTCTTTTGAAAGACTTCAGAGGAAAGATTGACTACTAAACCCAACATAGCCCACTAAAAGACAGAAAATATACAGTTTGATTCCTGTATAGTTTCTTGAGATAAAGCAAGTTTGATGAAATGACAGAAAGACAGAGCAACTGATGCAGTCTTAAGATCATTTGAATGGATGTAAATTTTTCATTCTGCTTTTCTAAAGATTTACTATGGAGTTGTCTGTTTTAGATACTAGATGTTCATATTTCCATGTTTAGTCTAAGATGGGTCAAGGTAAGTAAAAATTACAGACATGGGATAACAATAAAACATTCAGTCAAGAGATCAGTGTACCTATGAAAAACAGTACTAGTATATGATAATAAGTAATTCAATGCTTTAGCAGTTTTTTCTCTATAATGACAAATAGCAGAGAAAGTCTACATATGATGAAACTACAAGAATCAGAGGATGCAAACATTACTTAGCTGTGTCGTGAAAAGCAGAAAAAATTTAATGCCCAGATGACACTAAAACTGGTAGTATATAAAGTGCAAGAAGAGATTCTGTAAGGATGCAAGTAGCAAAAGGAGATTCAGAGAAAGTTTGATCTACTATTGAATGATAGACACAGTTTCCCTGATGAACAACACATAAAAGGCTGGAAACCATCATTTATCATCAGTCTCCACAGGTCAAATGTGTTTCCTGGTGTTTGTGCATGCAGGTGTGGTTTCAGGAGATATGCTATTAGCAGTGGGAAAGAAACAATCTGAGAACTGCTTAAAGAAACTGCAAGTATTAAAATTTCTAAGGCCAGGTGCAAACTGTCAAGGGGTGCTGAAAAAAATGAGTATGTCATTGCATGTCCATCCTCAGTGAAATGTTATGTTGTTCGTGTGAATTCTTTGAGCAGTGGACAAATATTAACATTATGTCAGTCTTTAATAAAGAGAGAGACATCTAGTTCCAGTCAGCTTCACTTAGGTCCCTAGAAATATAATGAAGAACATCCTTTTCTAATTAATTTTTAAAAATATTAAACATAAGATAGCAAACTGGGAATCTGGATAAATCATTCTTGACCAATCTGATTGTTTTCTGTCATGAGACGTAGCTATATGGGTGAGGGAAAACCACTGACTGTTACATACCTTGACTACAGTAAGGATTTTTCACCATCTCCTGCAGCATTCTCTTTTTGGAAACTAAGAAAATATGGGCTGAACAAATCGATTATTGGGCGGGTTAAACATTTCCTCATTCTTCATATAGGGCAGGGTGGAAAGAACACATTTTTCAGTTTCATTTTCCTTATGTTCTCCCTTTTCCTCATTTTATCACATTTTTCAAGTCTGTGTGGGCTAAACAGTAACCAGTCACGCTTGCACAGGAGTAGGTACTATTCCGGTTGCATTCACAGAATAGAGAATGCTATCAGATTGTGTAGGCTACCAGGCTACCAAATCCTCATGATATGCAAGGCTCGCCCTACACCCACACTTCCTTCTGATAAACAAAATGCAAAACACTTAATCCATTGATTTATATCTGTCATTGTGTGGGATGGACAAAACCTGAACGAGTGATTACATTTCAAAATATATCTGTTATTTTGAATGTTATCCTATTCCAAACTTTTTTTTTTCCCCAAAATATATAACCTTTAATGATTTTTCTATGCTCTTTTAAAGAATACACAAATTGTTTCAACTGTGAAGTGTTATCAGGTGAATACTAATTCTCGATGCTGCAACCTTCTACTTACTATTCCAAACATTCTATATATGTTTATCTATCACAACACAAAGGAAACAAGGAAGAAGCAATGATTACCTTTTACAAAAACAGTGCTTGTGAAGTAAGGTAAAAGCAGAGATAACAAAAGTAGTGACTTATTCAGAGTTAAGACTAAGTGTCAAGATTTGCACTTTCCCTGGAGTTCAGAACTTTATAACATCACTTGTAAATTAGCAAGTACTGACTAAGTGAAAACATATCTATTCTTTTCTTTTTCTCTGTAGATTTTTAACAGCAGTAAGTGTTACAATCTGTTCAAACCTCCAAAGGGTACCAATATTTTCACACAGAGAATGCAAGAAATGCAGTAATTTCCAGGTGTTATCCACTTCCCTTTTTTCTTAGGTATTCTTTGACTGCAGTTATGAAAGGATTTTGTAAAATACTCCATTGACAGATCAGATTTGAACTAATGACCATTTTCACCTTGTAAATGATGTACAGTAATTTGTGCTTAGTAAAAAGCTACAATATCCATGCTGATATTGAAGACATCAGAATAGTTTCCTCTCTGGCTCATGAAAGCACTGTGCTATTGCACATGTCATGATGTGTCAGCTATGGAGAAATGTTACCAGTAAAAGGAGTAACCGGTACATCTCCACTAAAGTGCTTCAGATTCCTGAGTGTAATGCAGTATTAAAAACTACACTTTCAAGTACTGGTTTCAGCTGAGACATCTTGGCAGAATACCATTTCAGTTAAAAATTTACTGATAATATTAGTTCAGCTAGGAAGGACTGATATTTTTAGTGCTGCTTCTGTTTCAATGTTCCCTTACTGTCAGCACTAGCCTTTGTACTGTTCTAATGCAATTTCACGTTGAGGAGGCCAATCACACAGTACTAAAATAGTACTGCAGAGTTCTTTGGGTTTGACCCATAGAGTGTAATAACTCCTGTATCCGACTAAAATTTCACTTGGATATTTTTTTACTAAGGAAACCCATGCACTTAAGTGCTCCTTAACATTGACTGCTACTCCACGATTTTGCATAATCTATCTGATGTGGTGTAGTCACATTATAAGGTGAAGAAAACTTATTAAGAAATGTCTTGGATTCTTTTTCTTAAAGTTTTGTTGTGTTTTTTTTTTTTTTTTATTATTAAGCTCACATGTTAGCAGAGAAGAGAAATATGAAAACAGAGGCAAAGAAATTTAGATACAAGTATCTTGGCATTTGAGCAACCAGCCACCTGTCAATTACCAGTTCAAAAAGACTTGTATTATAAATGTAACATTTCTTCACACTATTTTTTAAAGTCATAATCCATGAAAAAAGGTTTGTTTTACTTACAGATCTTCTTCTACAGCATAAATTCTCTTCGAAATAAATAAATAAATGAGCACATGAATCTGCCCTTTCCCTAATCTCTCTTCATATATGATTTTTGATCTTTATCTTCCCTTCTGCATCAACCCTTGTAGCACTTTGACAATGATTTCTATTCAGGAGCCTTCAGAGTAGCTTGAAGGGTTAAAATTCAGCTCTATCTTTTTGCAGCATAGTGCTCACCTTGCATTACAGCATAAAAGAGTGACTGTTATGTCTCTGATTCAGGATGCTCTGCCTTTATGTTCAGTTTCATCATCCATCCATGGCTTCTTGTAAATGTTATGGCTTCTCAAAGGTATGTCACATAAAATGCCAGCATTTTAGTTTTGCTTTTCTCAGATGCATTAACCTGACTATTCCAAGCTAAATTTCCCTTTGTTTTTCTCAGCTTATGGTTTTATAATAGCTTTTGAATTATCATATATTGGTTTGGCAAGAAGGTGTTTGTTCTTCATGCTGCTTTATCTTTATTTATGAATTTCATTAATGTGATTAGTTTTGATTGATTGACAGTTAGAGATACCTGCAGAAGGAAAAGTCAGAACTCCATCCTTGTTTCATGTAAGATTGCCATATGAATATATGACAGCTAGTTGAAAGACATCTGAAATATTAGAAAATACTGGTATCTCCATTTTATAGGATGCAAATGAGCCAGTAGACTTAGAAAGATGAGGGGACTTTTTCACTGTGTACTATGAAACTTAACTTTAATGTGGCAAGTATCCAGAGTCTCATTCAGAGCTACTGTAACTGTACCGAGTATAAATGGCAGGGTTTTGGAAATAAGGCGCTACAGACGTGACTTGTGTGGGGGAGGCCATGAAATGCCCTGTGCTTGACCCAGCCCAGTCTCACACTGGAGTGAGCATCCTGTCAAAACTGAAGCCTGACAAGTGACCCCATGGCATCACAGTTCACACATTTTTAAAGCAGTGGCAAACCTGAGGGGCTGAATAAGCTCTGGTTGCTGATAGACAGGCAGAGAGAGATTCTCTTGGAAAGACAGGGCAGAAAAGATGATGATGAAGAAGAAACAGCTAAGGGAATGGATGAAGATATAACATTGAAAAAAGGTAACCTGTACCAGGTTAGGTTTCTGTAAGGGCAGGAACTTGGCTGGAGGACCCAAGTTAAGACAGAAGGACTGCTGAGGGACTGTAACCATGGGTGACTCATGCTGTGAGTAAGCCATTCTTTGGGATTAGACAGGGGAAAAAATAGTGTACTTAATACATTCATCACAGCTAAATTGAAGTCTTGCTGATGATGGGCCTCCCTTGACTGTCAAGAATCCTTGCATCAGGTAGCACCTCCGATGGGTATTACAAAAGCAGCACTCATCTTTTTTCCCCACATGCATGACTCTAAGACACAGGCTATGTTCAGATTCTCTTTTTCTGATTTCTCATACCATCAGGACCTGTAGCAGTTGTTGTAATTTCTCTTGTTCAAAGCTATTTCATTTGAGCATCACAATAAGTTCAACATAAAACCAATTCTACACTAAATTCTGAGCAAGTAAATGGTTGTACTGACCATATCCAAAGTTACACAAAAGGTTTTAAAGAAATACAAAACCAAGTAATACGAAATTGTAATGGAGTATTTTTTAAAACTTTCTTCTAACTGATAACAGCATAGTTGTACACCATAAATTTTCCTGGTTAACAAGGGCAGTGAATAGTGTTGAATTCAGTCTTTGCTAGATGATACTATTTTTTTTTCTCAAACTCCCTTGGAATGACTTGATTCATATACACAAAGATTCTGAATACTGTCTGAGAGCTGATCTTTTGAAAAAAAAACTGTGGTTTTTAAATGCTTCATCCACCTTTTTTTGCAGGCAGTGTTCTATGTGGACTCTGTAAATTCACATAATAAAATTAGGATTAAAAATTATAAATGAAACTACTGGATTCATTAAATAACAAATGGAAAGACAGCTGCCAGGTTCATATGTAAGTCAAATCCTTTATATGTGCTGTGATTTGCAAGCAGAATGCTGTTAGTGTATTAGCTCCTAAGTGTTTCAGTGTAACATATCTAAAAGCTTTAATGCAGGAGGTACTGCAGGAGGTTTTTTTGTGAAACAATAATATCAAAAGGAAAAGTAACTCAGTCTTCCACTTCAACAGGCTAGATATTTATCTTCTGAGGAAACGCTGCATTAGTTGTATTAACCTCTCACAATTGTCTGAGTCTCTACAATTGTCATTTCTGGGATATGTTTTTTTCACTATTTTAATATACAAGATTTACTTGTGGTTTGGTTTTTGTTGCTTTGGTTTTTTTGGAAAGGCTATATTCAGAAAACTAGATGTGGTATTTCTTTAGTCCTTCACCAGACAGGGCAGGTTGCCAATCCAGAATGTGAGTGGTCTAGATTCAAATTCTTTTTACTTCTCTTTTAATTCACAGCTGAGGGTGATAATGTGTATTTATCTAGACACTAGGTTCTCAGGATGAACTTTCTCATCTTTTCCAGTTGATACAGTTTAATTCTTTGATTTTATAGAGAAATAAGTGCTAGCAGCTATCCTAACTCTCCTAACAGTTCCTTTAACTTAATATGTAATTCTTAATACTGGTGAAAATACATGCCTTTAATTAGGCAATTTGTTTACTTCCCTCTTCTCTACCTTCTCAGGAAGACCCACCTTCTGGCGCTACCTTTCATTTTCTATTTTTAATAAATTTACTATTCACCTGAAGATTTCTAAGTTCAGATAATGTGACTGTGAATACTTTACTTAAAAGCTGGGTAAAATGAGCACAAACAGAGAGAGTCTAAAGATTACTTGGTTCGCTGTCCATCTCTATTTTGTATTGAGCCTTTTATTTTATATTATCCAAAGGGCTGGCTATAGATATGCACCCTACTCTCTGCAGAATGCAGAAAAGTGCATCAGAACATCAGCCATCTGAGATAACATCAGTAAAGAAAGGAAATATGCAGGTAGGAATCCCACAGGAAAAAATGGATCAGCTACATGTGTTCTCTGGCTACAACATTTATATCTGAAGACTGTAACCTTGCAGTTTTGGTCATGATACATGGCAGGAAAAAATGGTTTGCATGCATAGAATCATAGAATGGTAGGGGTTGGAAGGGACCTTTAGACATCATCTAGTCCGACCCCCCTACACAAGCAAGTTCACCTAGATCAGGTCGCATAGGAACATGAAAGATATTCCAGTCCCCTGATCATCTTGGTGGCCCTGAGCTGGACTCTTTCCAGAAGTTCTCTGTCCCTCTTGAACTGAGGAGCTCAGAACTGGACACAGGACTCCAGATGAGGCCTCACCAGGGCAGAGTATAATTTCCTTCTTTTTACACTAAGAATGTTTCCAAAGCTTCTTCCCTTTTAGCTAAAATAAGCTGAGACTTTTATCTTTTTGGTACTTCAGAAAGGACAGGAGTTGTATGAACCTAGTGGAAAAGTCCCATCTGGACTACCAAAACCCTTAAACACAAATCCAATGCAGCTTTGAACAAGTGAAATGGTATTTAAGTGCTCAGTATTATTCCTCAACCATTAATCAACTAGAACTCCCCAAAGCCTTTGTTTTTATTTGATTTCTGATATAGCCTATTGTCATACAAGATAAGAAGAAATAGTTTTCTAAGCAGAAATAATTTTTCAAAATTACATCTCTCATAATACTGTGACTTAGATCTATTGAACTGTAACCATAGAAGAGGAAAGTAGAATGTAAGACTAAACACTTTTTGAAAAATGAATGGGAAAATGAGAGGGAGAATTTGGTCTGAGGGGCTTTACGCTTATGATTAAGAACCAAGAGTACACATTTATGTCACAATTTCAAATTTTAATGACTGAAAATCATTACCAACTGAAAGTTACTTCCTTACCCATATGAAATTACATTAGTGTTCTGAGCTTATAGAGAAGAGAGATCTGTATATCATTGCCACCATACCAGATAACATTTACCTTTTAGAAGTAGCCTTAAGACTCTGATGTTTTAGTGCAAAGAACTGCCATTCCACATCAACATAAATTAAGTTCTGAGTTAGAGTGTACTAGCTAAAGTTAGTGTAGAGTCATGGAGGTTAAAGACCAAACAGACAATGAGAAATGCTTTATTAGATATCATAGGAAAAATAAGTTTTAAATGTTACATATTTATTTCTGAAAATAACAGAATTCATTCCTTTGGGCAAAGGAAGTAATTACACTACCATTCCTGATATCGTATTGCCTTTATTTAAACATGTGGTAAGTGCAGAGAGAGACTTGTGAGTCCTGATTGACTATAATCCAGCAATGTGCCTTTGTGGCCAAGAAGGCCAATGGCATCCTGGGATGCATCAAGAAGAATGTGGCCAGCAGGTCAGGGGAGGTTCTGCTTCCCCTCTACTCTGTCCTGGTAAAGCTTCATCTGGAGTATTGTGTCCAGTTCTGGTCTCCTCAGCTCAAGAGGGACAGGGGACTTCTGGAAAGAGTCCAGTGCAGGGCCACCAAGATGATCAGGGGACTGGAACATCTTTCGTATGAGGAAAGGCTGCGGGAACTGGGGCTGTTTAGTCTAGAAAAGAGAAGACTGAGGGAGGATCTTATTAGTATTTACAAATATCTAAAGGGTGGGTGTCAGGAGATTGGGACATCCCTTTTTTCTATAGTAGCTAGCAACAGGACAAGGGGTAATGGGATGAAGCTGGAACACAAAAAGTTCAATTTAAATATAAGAAAAAACTATTTCACTGTTCAGGTGAGGGAGCCCTGGCACAGGCCACCCAGAGGGGTTGTGGAGTCTCCTTCCTTGGAGGTCTTCAAGACCTGCCTGGACATGTTCCTATGCGACGTGATCTAGGTGAACTTGCTTCTGTAGGGGGGTTGGACTAGATGATCTCTAAAGGTCCCTTCCAACCACTACTATTCCATGATTCTATGACTCTGTGATTCTATGATTCTATGTGCCATAATCAAAGAGGAGGGAAAAAAAAAGAAATAAAAAAGGCTGCTCTTGAAGAAGAGACTAAAATAGTAAATCACATTCTTTTACAGTATCTAATAAAATGTACAGTGCCTTGTTTTCAGACATCTCATAAAATTTGTCTTCCATAGATCAGTCATTCTGGGTTTTCCACATTAGTTCATTGTGATAAGTATTCTGGTGTTTGTTGTAGAGAGAGACTTAGAAAATTCTTGTGCTGGATCATTGTAAGGAAATGAGTTTGAGAAACTGTTTCCAAGCATAGAACAGGGATTAAAACAAATTGAAAGAATGAGTAGCAATAAATCAGTAATTTTATATGCTAGTTAAGATTTTTAAATTAGCTTTATAGGACTACAGAAGGTTCAATTTTGTATGTAAATTAATAGATAAGTACTATGTAATTAGCTTCCTAAGTACTACTAGAGTTCAACTCATGGTCAGCGCAAGGAAATGTTCAGAAGTCCATGTTGGAATTTGTACTCCTTAATGCATTTGCATTTGATGCAGTGAGCAAAGAACAGTGAAATACAAGGTTTGTTAACAATACAAAACCACAGAAAAAATAAATTTTACTCAAAAGAGATGCATCAGAATTTCACAAACTCAGAGACTAGCTGATTAAATTAAATTAATTGTGAAATAATACAAAGAGTAAAACAAACAAAACTATACAGACAAAAGTAAAGTCTTAAATAAATATTTCTTAAGACAGTTTATGGTGAATAGGCCTTTCAAAATTTAAGTGTTGAGTCCTAACAGAAAAAACATGCTGAACTATTAGAGACAATGGAAAAATCACAATGCATCACAGCTACCATATAAATGTTTAGAACATGATAATTTTTGATCTTATAATAATAATCATAATAATTATGATAATGATTGTGAGAGTATAAGAGGGAAAGATATCAAGAAAAACAACAAAGGTAAGCAAAGGTTTTTAACTTCTCTACAAGGACAAAGTCAATCAACCACAAGCTTAATAATTTGAAAACTATGTTGAAGATACAACATGACTTTATATCATAATTAGTGGGATACAGAAAAAAATAGAAACACTTTACAATTTTCCATAATTCACAACTTTCCATAATTTATGAATTAAGAGTCATCCATTGAAATAATCATGTACTACTTAAGTACACAGAAGAAAATATATTTTAATATAACCTATAATTAAATTGTAGCACTGCTCAAAATGTACATGTCAACAGTTGAGAAGGGTTAAAAAAACAGAAATATTAATGAATACAGAGTGTATCAAAGGCTATTAAATGGGAAGATATTATTTCTGTTCAAGAATTCTGTACCACAGAATGATGAAGACTAGAATTTACCCATGAATTTGTCTTAATATGGAGTTCTCCTGTAACAAATTTATTCCAGTTCAAAAAGAAGCCCAGGTAAGAATATAGTTTAGAATATTTTTTTTACAATGATGTAGTAGTTTAAAATTGAACAGAAGAGAAAGGATCTTGCTTTACTCTAGATTAAGGAATAAGGCTTTGGGGTTTAGTGTTTTTTTTAATCTTATCTGAAATGACCATTTTTTTTTTCAGTAATATAAGTAAAACCCTCACAATTTAAAATAAGTTTTATATCACTCTTGAGACTATTTGATGAAATATAAACTTTAAAAGTTTGTCCCTTGGCTACAAGGTGCCAAAATCCAAATGCAAATCCAATGTAGCTGGAGTAAGATGAAGCTGCAGGTAGAAATCTTAGCTCAGTGATTCCACAGCAAATGGAGAAGACTGTAAGACCTTATTTCCAGATGTACACACTGTCAACCACCACTTGAATTATCTTGACATTCGTATTTACTCAATGACTAAAGCATATGTGCAGATATCATGGTGAAAGTAATGAATTTAAAATAGTCTCATTTCTATTATTGAAAGGTGATTCTCAAGCTTCTTTCTTCTCAATTTACATCATACAATAATCTAAACTTGCTTCTCTTTTCCCCTGAGCTATTTGTAGATGCTAGTCTTCAAATCGCACTCATGGGTGCGTTTCAGTGGTTTTAAAAACTCTTATTTTCATCTGTTGTCATTTCACATAGTCACTCCTCAATGGGAGATTATTTCATACTCCATTACCTTCAAGTTGAACTTTGACTAAAGTATAGTCATTATGAAACCCTACTCAAAGTCACAAATTTTCCTATCATTTAAAGTAACTGAATGTATTTTTATCCCTTTAGTTCTTTCCCTTGTCCTGATGGTTTGTATGACCTTAGACATTCACAATCCATAATGACATTTCAGTTCAAATGAAAAAGTTAAGCGTGGTTTTGATTTGTTTGTTTTTTTTTTTTTTTTTTAATGGGATTCTGTTGAATGACTTTTGCAGCTACTTCAGATAACTATGTGACCTAATAATTTCAGCTTGATTTTAAGAGTTATTTTAAAATAAGTTTATCTGATTAAAATTGTTTAAAGCCACCAGGATTTGAGCTCCTAGCCTGGCAATTTAACAAGTCATAAAATCTCCTGTTCTTTGGTGATATGCTGCAGAATAATATCAGGTTTTTCACAGAGGTGTTCTCTGAATTTGAATGGAAAAACATAGACAGTGTGGAGAAAAAGATGTGTTTTGAAAGTCTCACTTACTGACAAGTTTTAAAAAGTCGTTTATACTTTGAAGCCTGACAAGTCTTAACAAACTACAATCCAAATAGTCTTGAAGATTAGCGTGAGGATATTTAAATGCTATTTCGTCATAACACTTTGAGCTAATTTATATTAAAAACAATCAGAAAAACAACCAGACAAAGTCAGTATTTCTTATAATTTCCAAGTTGCTAGAGGTTTCCCCCATGTCCAAAAATGTCAATACCAGCTGGCTCCAAGATGAACTCAGTGCTGGCCAAAGTCAAGCCCATGAACAGTGATGGTGATAACATATTTAAGATGGAGAAGAAGTTATTCCACAACATAACTGTACAGCAACTGCAGACAAAGACAAGAATAAGAATATGTGAGAGAAACAACTCTGTGGACAACGAGGTCAGTGAAGGAGGAGGAGGTGCTCTAGACAGCTTGTGATGCAGATCATCCCTCTGTAGCCCATGGAGGTCCACAGTGGAGCACAGATCCACTTGTGGTTTGAGAATAACCTCATACTGGAAAAGATGGATACCTGAAGGTGGCTTTGACCCCATGGAAAGCCTGAACTGAAGCAGACTGAAAGCAGGATCTGTAGATTCTGGAGAGAGGGACCCATGCTGGAATAGATTTGCTGACAGGAATTGTGATCCCATGGAGGACCCATGCTGGAGCAGTCTATTCTTGAAGGACTGCACCCATGGAAGGGACCCATAAAGGAGTTCATGAGGAAGGAGAAGTGGAGACATTTTGTAAGAAACTGATGCAACTCCCATTGCCTATAGTCCTGCACTGCTGGAGGGGAGGAAGTGGAGAGATCATAAGTGAAGTTTAGTCTGGGAAGGAGAGAGGGAAGGTGCTTTAAGAATTGGGTTTATTTCTCATTATCTTATTCTGCTTCTGATTAGCAATAAATGAAATTTATTCCTCTGAGCTGAATCTGTATTACTCAGAACGGTAGTTTTTTGAGCGATCTATCCTTTCCTTATCTGGACCCACAAACCTTTCATTATATTTTCTCTCCCCTGTCCAACTGAGGATGGGAGTGATAGACGGGCTTTAGCCAGCACCTGGCATTCAGCCAAGGTTAAAAACACCACAAAAGTACTGCATAAACATTACCTGAATTAAACAAATATGTCTTGTTAAGGAATCTATCTACTTGTATTCTGAAGAGACAAACAAGCACAGAAAAATGCCTGACAAATTACTTACTTTGCAAAGGGAATTGTGTTTGAAAGGTGGTTCATTCTTTTCCAATATTTTGTACTAGGACGTTTGTTTCTTTTTCATTAGTAAAGTGAGCAGACGTCATTAAAGTTGTCTGTTCAAGCTGGATGAATGTGTATGGTAGAAAAATAACTTTGGAGTTTATGACAAATATTCTGCATGGCATTATTATGATGTGAATTAACATAGGAAACTTCAGATTTAACATTTACCAGCATGTGGTAAAGAATTTTAATTTCCTTATTTTAAAGGTTAAGTGTTCCTTCAAGCCCACTTGTTACCATTCCCAAACAGAATAAATAAGGAACTTCCTCTAAGAAAGCTACTAGTTCATTCTATAAATATTTTATTAGAAAATATGTTGCTTTCATAATACTATCCCTGAGTGAGCAGTCAAGAATTCATTTAAACATTGTTTTCTAATAACATGGAGACTTTTCAATTAATTTTTTTTGGTTTTTTTAATCATTTGAGTGAGCCTTGGGTAAGTTATCTAAATCATTGGCTAGGATGTGCATGAAGATTTCTGTGGCACTTTTTTTAGAGCTGAACTATGTATTAAAGCTTCACACTCACCAGCTCACCAAGGCTGATATAATCGTATTGTATACAATTTGAAGCAAGGAGTAAGATTTATATCCGTATGACGTTTAAATGGTCTTCAGAAAACAATATTCTTATTCTTTTTAGGCACTTAGACCCATGAGAAGTCAACTTTAATTGCAATAGAAAACATGCTGAGCCACACCCTGCTATCAAAAATCATGATAGTAATAGAACAGTTTTTTACTAGTCTACCTTTTCTGGATAATCTTAGGTTTTCAATAAAAGACAATGAATTAGGCAGAAGGACAATTGCAGCTCTTTTCCTGGCAAACATCATTACCCCTCCTGAACTCCAAACCTTTCCAGCCCCTCTGTCCTGATATTTGGAAGTCCCTTTGCTTGTGCTTGACTGCTTGCTTTCTCATCTTGGTCCTGTAACTTTCTTACTGGCAAGATACTGAAGTTTTCTTTCCTTTCTGTTTCTATATTTCTTCTTCCTAAAAGACAACAGCTACCTGAATAAAAAGAATGAAAGCACAGCCTTTGTATACAGTAGGAAAGATGTTGGAAAGGAAAACTCCATTTTGGAGCACATCTGTAAAGCTTGGTATTCACAACTAACAACTCACTCCACCCATTCTCTTACACATTAAGTTACAAAACAATTTAGGTGTTGCTTCATGGAAGTCAGGTGACTGTGTATCTGAGTTCACTTGAAGTGAAAGTGGAAACTCAGAGCACTGTCTTCACTTGATCACACAGGTGTGTGTGTGTTAGGAGTTCGCTAAATATTGAGGACATCAAAATACATTTAAATGATTACCCTTGTTTTCCTATTTAAAAGTAAGTGAGAAAGTAAACATACAAATGCAGGATAGGTAAAATGGCTTCTTAAAAAAACAGGCTTAGTCTAGTAAATTATTTATTCTGGTGAACAATTCTTATTGTTTTACCAAATTGGAAAGATCTTTGAGAAATACTTTCCTGTTTAAAATGGATCTGACTCCACAAACATCATACAGAATGCAACTTACACAGATCTAAGGTTTATATTATATTTACACATTTTATACCAAAGTTAGAGAAGAAAACATAGGAAAAAATAACAGACTTTTTTTTATTATTATTATTTTCAATACATTCTTTAGTGACTTTTTAATGAGTTACTGAGAACTGGCAGTCATGTGTGACAATCCAGAACTTTCATTTTCTATTAGAAATATAAACTAGCTCATCTTTTCAGCTCTTTGATAATACAGCTTTGGGAAATAGGCACAAGACCTCAAATAACAGCTGAAGGAGAAACTTACAGGATATGATTGTGCATAAGGGTTAAAACAGCCTTCCTTTTCAACACGAGAGCTACACTTTGCAAGTAGTAGATACTTCATAAATGTTCCTTTTTATTTTGAAGTTCTAAAATATAATCTAGGAAATGAAGGACAATTTATTCCAAGGGAAGTTAAAAATTCACTTACATCAGTCACAACTCCACTATGATAAAGCAAGTCTTAGCAGACAAGATTTCAAATAACCCAGTATGAAATATCAAATCTTAATCTGGAAGTGACACTCACCGAGGAGTTCAAGAAAAAAATATAAGTAAAACATTTCAGCAGTACAGCATATAACAGGTGGACATAATGTCAGGAAAGCTGACAAACAGTGAAAAGTGAGAAAAAAGGGGAAACAATGCAAAGTAATTACAAAATTAAATTTTGGAATGAAAATTAACATTGAAACTGCCAGAGACAGACTTAATAAGAGGAGCAGGAATATAAGGTGAGATTTTGTAGTGGACTTCATCCAACAATGCAATAAAGAGATCCCCATAATTTACTTTGAGAAACTCCATACCAAACAACTTTTGTTATAACTGGCTTTACTGATAATCAGTTGATCATCCAAAACTAAAGGCAAAACTCACCTTGTTTTCTAGATTTTAACTTCTTAATATCCTTATTGTACCTGCCTTTATTGACCTTTCCAACTCCTGGCAATTTTTCTAAGATGATGTTTACTTATCTGATGCTTGTTCCCTTACAGACATGTTCTTCAGTATTCTTGATCTTTTCCTTGTCACCCCTTAGTTTGATTTGTTATTTCATAGTCATTTGTCTGATTACTTGTCTGGTAAGATAAAGTGCCTCATTCCTTATTATTGTTTTCCGTGTTGATTATTCACAGTTTTCTCCTTTGTTTTACCAAAGAACTGTACTGCTGAAAAATTGTGTCATGAGAATGAAGGATGTTCATGCTTTTCAGATCAATCATTCATTAGCACATTTCATCTATTTCAGTGAGAACTTTGCATATATAACACAAAGAAGATGCCCAGTAATTTCTACAGGAATCATCATGCTTACTTACTACATCATATGAGATTCAATGAATCGCTCTACTCAGGACTTGTGCAAGATCCTGGGAACTTGTGTTCTTCAAATAGGGGGATGTATATTTCACACAGATCAAAAAGTGATGTCCATTTTTTTTTTTACCACAGATATGAAGACAACTAAAGGCTGATTAAAAGCATCTGTTTAATTGCAATACATCAACAACATTAATGAAAAATGATGTTTAGAAGGGGTTTTTGTATTTCATTAACTTGTCACTGTCTCAAACTGTACTATAGGAGATATTGTCTTGAGAGATATACTCAACCTTATATTTGTGTACTGAGGAGGAAAAGAGAAAAGTTATTATATCTGGGGTTATCTCATATATGATACAATCTCTTTACTTTCTGAATGAATTTTGTGGTAAGGAGTTTTATAGTGTATCAGACTATGTTAAGCAAGATCAGTCAATCCTGAATCAGAACAGCTCAGAAACTTTTAAGTCCACCCATCTAAAGCTCTTGTGTTCAGTTAGGAACTTCAATGAAAACACTGCATGAGGTCTCAGAGGAAATCTAGGAATGCCAAAGATTGTGATTCAAGTCTTATGAGTTCTGTATTGTGTGAAGAATTGTGAGATTGGCTGTTCCAACATTAATTGAAAGTTAATAACTATTTCATATCCAATCCATCTTCAGACCAGATCATTCTATTAGTTGATTCCTTTAAAGTTTTCTTATATGTCCTTTAAACAAAAAACAGATATCTCTCTAGTCCTCTCTAGCTAGAAATGAACCTTGAAAACAAAACAAAAGAAAACTCAATCATAAAACCCCAGAAAGAAACAGAATAAACACCCCCATCCCACAAGAATCATACTTTGAATACTTTCCTGTTGTGGTTTAAACTGAGCTGGTAACAAAACACCAGGCAGCCACTCACATCCCTCCCTACACCTCCTGTAGGAAGAGAAGGGAAATTGGGAAAGAAAATCACAATTCATGGATTAAGATAAGTATAATAACTAAACTAAACTAAAACATTCATAACAGTAAGAATAATGAAGTATAATTATAGTAATTGAGAGAGAAACAAGACCTAAGAAAAGACAAGTGATGTTCAGTGGAATTGCTCCTCATTCGCTGACCAATGCCTGATCACTGGTCTGCCCCTCTTGACTAATGTCCCCACAGTTTATTTACATATTGGGCGTGCCATCCTATTGTATGGAATAGCCCTTTAGCTAATTTGAGTCAGTTGTTTTAGCCATGTTCCCTTCCACAATCTGGTGTACACACTACTCTGCCCCCTCCATCTCTGATCCACTTGTTAGCGAGGCAGCGTAAGGAGCAGAAAGTGCCTTGATGCTTGTAAGCACTGTTCAGCAATAAACGAAACATCCTTGTGTTATCAGAATTCTGTTCAGCCTAAACTCAAAATATAGCCCTGCAGCATCTACTAGGAAGAAAATTAACTCTATCCCAGTCAAAAGCAGGACATTGTCATATGTATATTCCTATCTTGTGATTCAATCTTTGAATTCATATATCACATTCTAATTTTTGTAGTGCAATATCTTTAGCAGACTGAGATATGCTTTTTGTGAACTAGATTAAAATACAATTGTTTTGTCTGAACTCTTCGAGTATAAGACCATGAGATATTAAGAAATGTAATCCTCAAGAAGTATTGTTATGGACTCCCAGAAATTGTTTGGATCTTCAGAATTTCAGAATATGAGAAGCATGTTCCTGTCATATATAACTCTTCTTGGATTAAATACTTATTTAATGTTCTCTTAATACTCTCTTGCAAAATGATAAGACTAGATGGGATATGTGCTAACTAAATGCTACTTTGGCCCTAAAGCAATGTCCTTCATAAGAATACTTTTTACAAACACTTGTTAACTCCCTAGTACATAACAATGTGTTGTGATTTAGCTAGGTGTTCACCAAATCGTAATATCACTCTGTCTCCTAAACTGGACAAGAGAGAGAGAGTAAAAAAAACCAAATGAACGGCTTGTGTGTTGAGATAAGGACAGAGACATTGCTCAGAAATTAACGTCATGGGCAAAACAGACTCAACTTGGGGAGAAAAAGGTTTGATTTATAAAAGGAACAACAAGAAGAGGGAGATGAGAAAGAAAACTGAGTCTTACAACACCTCTCCCCACCCCTTCCTCTTCCTGAGACTCTCCTTCCCTCCCTCGCAGTGGTGCAGGGGATGGAGGATGAGTGTTGTGGTCAGTTCATTACAGATGGACTTTGCCACTGCTGCTTGTCAGAGAGGTCTCCTCACGCTTCCCACTGCTGTGGGGTCCCTCCCACAGGAGACAGTCCTTCACAAACTTCTCCAATGTGGGTCCTTCCCATGGGCTACAGTTCCTCATGGACTGCTCCAGCATGGGGCATCCCACAGGGGCAGCTCCTCACACACTGCCCCAGTGTGGGTCATCCACTAGGAGAACAGTCCTTCAGGGACAGACTGCTCCAGCCTGTGTCCCTCACAGGATCACAAGTCCTGACAGCAAACCTGCTGTGGTGTGAGTTCCTCTCTCCCTGAAGACTTCCAGGTCCTAGCAGGAACTTCCCATGGAATCACAGCATCCTTCAGGCATCCATCCGCTCTGGTGTGGGGTCCTCCATGAGTTGTGAGTAGGGCACAGCTGCATCACCATGGTCCTCACCACAGGTCACAGGGGAATCTTTCTTCCAGGGCCTAAGCACTCTCTTTTTCTTCCTTCTGCCCTGACCTTCGTGTCTGCAGAGATGTTTTCACATTCTCACTCCCTGCTTTTGCTGCCATTTAGCAACTGCACAACAACTTCTCCTTCTTAAATATGTTATTCACAGAGGCATTACCTCAGGCATGAACTGGCCAGGCCTGGTTCAGCTGCGGGGTCCATCTTAGAATTGAATGGCCCCAGCCCTGTAAGCTACAGGGGAAGTTTCTGGCAGATCTTCCTTTAAAGAAGCCACCCCTGTAGCTCCCTCCACTACCAAAAATCTGGCTCTAAAAAAACCACTACACAATGTTACAATCATTTTACTAGGAAAAGAGAAGGATTTCAATCCTCTCCCATCTCTTTTTTTCTGATTTCTTACTTTTTATTTTCAGAGTTATCATTACAAAATACTTTTCTTTGGATTATGTCAATATTCCTGTGATTATCCTTTGGATTTACTTAACTCTGCAGTCTCAGAACTGTAAAGTACCTGAAGAGCATTGCACATCCAGTTGCTCATTGTTGCTACTGGAAGAAGCTTAAATACATGTGTTTAAGAAGGAAGGTCTTATTTTGTATCTTATTCTAGTTCTTTATTTTGTTCTATAATGCCTTACACAAATCCCAGGATAGCCTAAATTGATAAACAAGACGCTCGAATATACTCACAACTGAGAGTAGGTATTGCAGAAATAGATTAAATTTTCCCTTTCTATAAGATAAATCTTTTCCTCTAGATAAATCTGCTCAAAATTGAGGATTGCTTAATACAAAAGGGATGTAAACTAGGGGTTTTTTCTTTTCCATCACTTCATAAAAGTTATATCTTTCCAAGCAATACTGAACTTTGTACTGGGATTTGAGTCAACATCTTACCCGGAAAAAATAATATTATACTAACAAATAGTAGCTTAAATTCCATATTAAAAAGCAGAGTGATTCAGTGCCCCTGGTCATGCAGATGTTAAGTATCAGGAAATTCTGTCTCTTTGAAAGATTCAATTTTCTCCTCAAAGAAAAGAAAAGTTTTGGGATTGTGGGGTTTTTTTGCTTGTTTGTTTTTTGGTTTTTTTTTAAGGAAAAAACAATGTTTTCTTGTATAAAAGAAGACTTCACACTTTGAACCAAGCAATAGCTATCCTCCAAATTAAAAGACTTTGCGTGCTTATGGAAGGATCAGGAGTGTCCTTTTCCTTTGCACTTCTCTTTTACACCAGGAGCTAGAGGATCCGCTGTCTGTAATCCTAACATGGGAAATAACTTATCCCTATGAAGAAAGACTGCAAGACTTGGGATTGTTCAATCTGACCAAAGCAAGGGTCTGAGGAGACCTTGTTGTGCCTTTCCAATATACAAAGGGAGAATTCACAAGAAAAGGTGGAGAATTTTTTTACCAAGGCCTGTACAAACATGGCAAGGTACAGCATTTTTATACCGAAGACAGTAGATTTAGACTGGATATATGGAGGAAATTTATTATGATGAAATTGCTGAGACACTGGAACAGGCTGCCCAGAGAAGTTATGGATGTCCCATGATTGGAAGGTCCCACTGAGATCAGGTTGGAGAGGACTTTGAACAACTTGATCTAGTGAATGATGTCCCTATCCATGACAGTGGGCCTGGTGTAGATGATCTTTGAAGGTCTCTTTCAGCTCAAACCATTCTATGAACATTAGGCTAAGCAAATAGGTAAAAAGAGCTGAGAGTCATCTGGGACTGTTTAGCCTGGAGAAAAGAAGGCTCAGTGATTATCTTATCGCTCTCTACAACTATCTGAAAGGGGGCTGTTACTCCTTAGTAATAAGCAATAGAAAAAGAGGAAATGACCTCAAGAAGCACCAGAGGAGGTTCAGACTGGATATTAGGACAAATTTCTTTACTGAAAGGGTTGTCAGGCATTGGAAGGGGCTGCCCAGGGAGGTGGCGGAGTAACTGTTGCTAGAGGTGTTTAAAAGGGTGGATGTTGTACTTTAGGAAATGGTCCAGCGGTTGATAGGGCTAGGGCAAAGGCTGGACTCGATGATCTTAAAGATCTATTCCAGCTGAAATGATTCTATAATTCTATGAAGTGAAATATGATCAACTCAAAATAGCTGGAGTTCCAGAAAGTTTGAGTAGTGTTTCAAATACATGTGCAAAAGATATTTCAATTAAGTACATGTGCATATGAGGGTTTGGATGGGAGATATGTTATACTATGTATTTGTGTGCGATGATACCTAGCATGGTTAGATTGTGGTACAGAGTTGAATACTAAAACAAGCCTTGTGTACCATAGTATCAGATAAATTCCAGGATTTGTGACTATAATGAAAGGAAGGTATGTACTAAGAGCAATGTATTGGTTTTGAAAAAACAACTTTTTCCAACAGTGGGAAAGAGGATGCTATTGATTATTTTTTCCCTTCACAGTTTTTGTCTGCTTAGGGTCAGCTGAGTCTAAAAACTCACCCAAATGAATCATTTTGAGTTATCAGAAACACAGGCTAAAAATCACTGAGCAAGGTTTTCAGGACTGAAAGCTTACACTGAGGTTCCTAAAGTCCTCACAATTTTAATTGAAGTATTTAAATATTTAAGGAGGGTTGGTCTTTTTTTGTTGTTTTTTATGGGTTTATTTGTTTGCTTGTTTGGATCCATTAGTTGAAACCTAGCTCAGGGCTGAGTATTTGTGTGTCCACAAGCTCATTCTTTTTAGTTTGAAGGGCTCCTTGCACAACATGCAACAGTAGCATAGTAATATCAAGTTTTAAAAGGAACATTGCTTTGGTTAGTTTCAAAATTGCTGTTGTAGCAAAAGAAGATCTAGCTCAATATACCTTGTAGACTTTTTAAAATAACAGCTTGTATATTACTTGCATTGCCAGAGATTTTTTTCCTTTACAGTGGATAAAAAGAGATATATACATCCAACACTACAGAAATTATTTATAAATGTCGTTTGTTCAATAACAAATTTTTCTTTAATTCAATACACTTTAAAAAATATCTTTTAATTATACTTCTAAAAGTCATCTAAAAGATTATATCAATTTAAAGAATAAAATCTCAATGACGAACCTCAGGATATGGTCCAATGAAAGAACAACTCAAGAGAGCACTTTTTATTTCAATGCTTTGAACAACTTTTTAAGAATTTTTAAAACTTTTAAGTTTTAAGAATGACTTTTTAGGGAGTGTGATTTATCATTTGCAAAGGTAGATCTTCCTTTTAGTGGCAATAATGCTAATTATTTCTAATAATTTATATATTAAAATAATGTTTCAATTTTCCAATAAAGCTTCTTAAAAGTGCTTGTGGCTTTGTTTCTGCAAATAATGGTTCCTCTAATGTTATTGTTTGCTCTTAATGAGTTTGTTTTAAGTGCATGTTAGAAGAATCTTTTATTCCCAGGTCTTTGCCCAAGGCTTAAACATATATTGTCATGGAAAAGAAAAAGTAACAAGAAATTCTAGACAACGTCTATTATTTTCATGCCTTGTTAGGAAGAATATAAAGCAAGACTCATAAACAGAAAGGAAATAAAAATGTAACCAAAAAACCTCACTGTCTTACTTTTAATTTTCCTACTTCTTATCTGTAAGAATCAGTTGGTATATACTAATGAAAGAAAGTCTTGTTCTTGACCAAGGATCTTGATACAGTACTTTTAGCAGGAGAAACATAGATGAGCAACAGCACAAAACCCTTGCATTTTAGTGTAGTTCAGATGTTTTTCAATACTTACATATATGTTCCTTCCAGTCCTTGAGATTCTGTGATTCTTTGACATTGCCTTTGGAGAGAGAAATAATGACATAAATAATAAAAAAGGAACAATCAACAAACAGAGGTGAAAATGTGAAGATTCTGACTCTTCATCACACTTGATAGTGACAGAATAAATTCTCATGCTCTAGAAGATCAGATTTAATACTGTCAATTATCATGTTAGAGATAATAAACGTGTCATTATTATGCATATTATAAAGTTAGGAAAAAAACCATCCTAAAATAAAGCTTTCAAGGTCCTTTCCAACCCTTAAGCTTTTGTTGTTCTGTGATTCCATGATTATGAGGAATTTGGTTAAGTATAGTAAGGGAAGTTTGGAAAATGGTCTTCATTGTCCATGACTGCACTGCGTTAAAACTGTGATTATCAAAATGTCCTGCAACAAAGACTGTTTCTACCTTATTCAAAATATAGAGAAAGCTCAGAGGTATATGTCACAGATGGACATCATTGCCTATCAAGTAACTGAAGATTATGAAAAATACTTATGGAATTATTACTTATGAGAAAAAATGTTTCATGAACTTAAAAGAAAATCCAATTTTCAAGATATAATACCTAGAAAATTAATATGTTTGTTTGCTTGTTTTCTGTTTGTAGTAGGTACTGCAACTTTGTTTCTACTTTTGGATTTTTAAGCTCATCCTTTCTATCACTGTGAAGCCCTGCAACCTTTATTGAGATTCCACATAGAAAGTAAAAGGTCTGACAATGGAAACATAGTAGCAAGGCAGGTGTTCCTTTATAACCATGGACAATAACACCTTCTCTTACTCAGTAATACCTTCATCAAAAGCATTATTTCCATCTATCTTTGAGGGAATTTAAGGTTACAGAATCAATATGGAAGATCAAACTCAAATTACTATTTAGGCTGGAATTAAAATGCTTCTTTTTTTATTCTACTCTTTTGTAGAGTTCATTCAAGAAAAAAAAAAGGATGGGAGTGAGGAACATCAATACAAGGATAAAAACATAACTGAACAACTGAGTAATTGCGCTTACTTGAACTTAGAGGACCTGTACAGAGAAATTTACTGCAATGCAGCACATAAGTAACATTTTTTTAATCTTCATCCTGCCTGAATGCCGTGGTTTGGCCCAGCTAGCAATACAGCACCACGACAGTCTCTTGTTCAGTGCCCCCATTCATCCCCACCCTCATTAGAATGGCAAAGACCCCAGCAAAATAGGAGTAAAAAGATAAACAAGATTGTTGTGGATTGAGACAAGGGCAGGGAGGGCTCACTGCCAATTACTGTTCCGGGCAAAACAGACTCCTGTACTTGACTTAGAGAGGAAAGTAGGAAAGTTTATTCTACAAGAAACAGAACGGAATAAAAGCAAAAAGGGAGCAGGATGATGAGAAAATCACAACCAGTACTTTAAGATCTCCATCCCTCATCCCTCCTTTCTTCCTGGGCCCAGCTTACTGCTCCCCATATCTCTATCTTGTTTAATGAGTTGCTTTGTCGTGGGTTCTTTCCCACAGTTACAGCTGTGGATATTGGTTCCCTTCCTCGGGACATGTCCTTCTCCGGTCATAGTGATAAAGTGTCCTTCCCACGGGACATGGTCTTTTCCGGCCATAGTCACTGTCCCTGGCATGGGGCCTTTAATGAAGTGAATCACTGCCCCTGATCCAGGGTTGGCTTTAGTAACATGAGTCTCTGCCTCTGATACAGGGTCATTATCAAAATGAGTCTCTACCACTGATGCGGGGTCTTTAAAGAAATGAAAATAAATCTTAGCTTCACCAATCCTCTCCGTAGAATGCAGGGGAGTCTCTGCTCCAGCACACCTCCTCCTCTGTTTCATCACTGACCTTGGAGTCCGCATGGTTGTTTCTCTCACTGTTCCTACTCCTTGCACCACCACCAGCCAGAAGAAGAAGAAGGGATAGAAGAAGGAAGAAGATGGAGGAAGAAGCCTCCTCTTCCGGCTTCTTCTTAAAAAGTCATCATGGAGACATCTAATTGGCTCAGCCCCAGAAGTGGGTCTTGCTCAGAGCTGGAGAGAGTTGTGAGCAACTTCTTACAGGAGTCATCTTTACAGCCCCTTCCCCCTTCCCAGAAAAGGCTGTCATGTCAAACCATGACACTGAATCATTTGTATATAAATGTAGCTTTCTCTAGGATATATTAGAGAAACCGATCAAGCAAACAAAAGAGGACAGGTGGTGAAGGGGAAGGAAAGAAAACAGAAGGTCATAGAAGATTTACGTAGCTGGTGTGAGATCAATAACATTTTTGTAGCTCATTATCCTGAACCCAAACGATAGTATAAAAAATCAACAATGTATTGAAGTAACTACATCTTCCTCAGCAAGATTTATGAGACAAAGGAGAAAGAAAATATATTAGCTGCTATATTGCCAAAGATATCAAATCTTCATTAATGTTGTGAAAACATCATTTATATTTATTTTCAGTGAGTTAGAAAAATCCAATAGATGCATATGAAAAACAATATATGTTTTACTGTGACATCATATACAACATAACATTTTTAAATTATATTTTCCCCAACAAGATATAACTAATGCAGTCTGGTTTAGATACTCTAGTAGGACATAATTTAAAATTTCCTTCCTTCCTTTTATATTTATAGTTGAATTTTTTTGTTTCAAAATCAATTGCATCCACAAGACCTGTTTTTGCTGTCTGTGAAAACTGAACCACCACTAATGATGGAGTGACAGGAGACAGAAAACAAATCAGAGGCCTGAGTGTTGTAGGCCATATGCAATATTGACATATTTATACAAATGGTAAGGCTGGGAAAAAGTGGATTTAGAATTTAAGGTAAAATTATTAGAAAAGTCACAGGAAAGTAATTTTGGAGAAAACGTACTTCATGTATTTTGCAAAAGAATTATCATTGTCTCTATAGACAATGTCTATATTTGACAATCCATGCTGTACACATTTAAGTAGCTTAGTTGTCTCCACATACATTCTGGATTTAGATAAAATTTAATTCCTATATGAAACATCATTCCAATGTCACTCCTGAAGAAGTCAGTCTGGAGTAAGACCAAGATATGAACCAAATGCTTTATATACTTCCCTCAGTCACATAAAAATTATCTCCGTCTTTCAATTCAGTCATGTTGCTAGTAGAAAGGAGAACAGAACAGAAAGGCAATATGGAACATTCCATAAATTACCAGAGCTACATTTTAAGAGATCACGAAATGAAGCAAACTTGAAGATCAAGATTTCATCTGTGATCTATACAATGCGATTTTTACCAGGAGGAAACTATGAGCTCCAAAAGTTAATTTTTCTCTCATTGGCTGCAATACACTTTCCTCAGACTGTAAAATGCTGGAATATACACTAATTTCTAATAAATCAACTCCTGAAGTGATTTTCTCTTCTTCTATAAACAATATGTGTGCTATATGTGTGATGTAGAGGAAGTGCGAAAGTATTATTTTCACAGCATCAGAAAAGGAAAATATCTGAGTATCTCTCTGCATGGCCTGCATTTTCTTTGAACCATTTGTGCTCAATGACAGGTTCAAGCTTTACAATTTTATGTATAGCTCTTCAACAGAACTGTTGTTAACTTTTAGTCTTGTAGATTTGTCTAATTCATCTTTTTTATTTAAGTTACTGAAGATTAATCTTCTGTTGCATAATTTTGAGCTCATTTGACCCAAAATGAATTTTTCAAGTGCAGACAAAAAACCCCAATGGATCTTTATCAAATGCACAGCCTAATCCTGCAAAGCTGAAAGATTTCAAAGACCCAGTGCCAAATACTATATATACTGAGAATATTTTATTAGATGTGTCATATTAAACAGAATCACAGAATCACAGTATAGTTTGTGCACTACTATTCAAGGTCAAACGATTGTATAGATTTTATTCTCTGTTATATTTGTGAATCTTGGTAATACCCGAGAAAATGTCATTTAGTCCACTGATTCACATAATGGCCTTTTCCAGCTGTTTATTTTATAGACGTAGTGGAACTCTACATAACAAATGAAAAGAGAGCCTAGAGTTTTGGTATGTGACAGAGTAGGCTTACATCTAACCTAAAGCCACAATTTTATCAACCGTAGAAAATATTTTTTATATATTTAGTACTCGTATAACCTGGAATTCAGCTTTTTAGGCTCCTTACTATCCCCTCTGATATGGTAAGTGTGCTAAGAAATCTCATATTTTATGAAAACTGATGTAATTTACTGATTTGTGATGTATCATAGGACTAGAGAAAGAAAGAGTAAAGAAAGAGAAAAAAAATTGTTATTCAATGACTTTCTCTAATACCAGATAAGCAATGTGTGCACACGATTCTATCATATCTTTGGGTGTTACTTCTGTCTCACTGCAAATTGAAATCAGCTTCTTTTTTGACCAAATGTAACTTATATGTAAAAATCTTTTGGCTGAGGGTCAGAAAAAGATGAAAATTTTAATAAGCTCTCCATTCACATTTCTTCAGAAAGAAGAAAGGGATTAGCAGACCAAAACCTTTTCTTCTCATATAGTATACTTGTTGCTGAAGTAGCAAGTAGATACCAAAACAAAATAAACCTACTCTCCCTTTGTAAGCCTGTGTTTGGAGTCACTTCAATATTGCTTAGCTGTTAAAATGAGAAGCCAAAGGCAGTTCTTATCAGTTTATGGGTAAATATCACAGGAAAACTTACACAGTAGTAAAAAGTAAGTATTGAAGATGCTTTGATTGTAATATGTAAAAAAAATCACGTGGGTGTGACATGCTAATTCCTGAATTTCATAATAAATACTTTTTCAAATAACTACAAGAAACCAACCAGATAGTCTTGTATTGGATCAGCGTAATTTTTTCAAAAGTTTCTCAATATTATGACAGCATGACTCACAAATCAAGAGAAGAAGACATGAACATTTAAGAAGCTCTGCTGAGTTGCATTGAATCTTACAAATTTTGAATTTTCATTTTTTATTATTGTAAATCTTTGCCCTAGTTCCTTATAAATTTGTCTACATCCCATTTTGATGGTTTCATTTTCCTCCTAACACTAATAAAACCTTTGTTCTAGACTTCTGGGAGTTACTCCCTCCTAAATAAAAATATGGACCCTGTTATGAGAATTTGATCTAATATATCTTTAAGATAAATTGATTTTCAGTTGATAAGTGTTCCTTACATTTTTAAAAGCAGGTTCATATAAAGTGACATTTCAAATGAGCCTTTAGTTATTTTTGAAATTACATACACAAAATATGTAACAACAACCACATTTCACTTCTCTAAGGAGTAGCAAAGTAATCCTAATAGTATAATTTTTATTTGGAATATACTAGTGGGTACATCAGTAGGTACATGAGTGAAATAAAGTCAGCATTGACTTAAAATACCAGTATATTAGGTTAGGAGAAAAATAATGATGGAAAAATTAATACTGTGAGAAAACAGTCAAGGTTTATGATAACTAGGATTATAAGCATAGCATAAGTTAATATGTCTGATTATTTTTATAACTGAAGTTTTCTGTGTGGGTTGTTGAGTCTCCTTCTCTGGAGACATTCTGGATGATTTACTTTGTGACCTACTCTAGGTGGTCCTGCTCTGGCAGGGGTTGAACTAGCTGATCTTTCAAGATCCTTTCCAACCCTGAAGATTCTGTGAATCTGTGATTCTGCAGCAGTTGTTATGAGTTGAACAGTTTAAGTGTTGGCATTTTGTTAACAGGGGAAGTAGTGAATAGTGAAGCTTTAGTATTTTCCCGTATGGCAAGCAAAAGAGCTAGGTTGCAGGATGTTAGCCAAGTACTATCGAGTTGCTAAATGGTGTATTATTCTTATTTGGTCAGAAAGGGAATGGTTCCATTACATTCAGCCTCAGTTACAGTAGGATTTGCTTTTCTATCAGCTGTATCTATAGCGAGCTGAAAATAGTTATCCTAAGATGTACCAAGTAATATCCTGTAATTTTTAGGAGCTTCATTTTGCATTTCTTATTTACTAGACTCTTATAATTTCTTTTTTAAAAATCGATGTATCTAAGTAATTAAATTAATAGAAGAATAAAACTATATGAAAAGTTAATGACATTTTAATATCTTGAAGAAGACACTGCAGTATTTTACTTGAAGATATTAATTGAAATTACTGACTTTCATAGACCATCAGTCAGGCAGAAATTGCTTCCAACATGTAGAGTATAACCATATATTCAGTAAAGCTGGTCAAACTGTTACTGAAATTCACAATTATCACCAATTGCAGCTCCTTTCTTGTTAATGAATCAATCACAATTTGATTACTCTTTCCAGGAACATGCCTTTTATTTTTTGTGTATGACCACAGTAATTTCAACAAACAATGTGGGAGTGGAATATACACAGAATAGAATGTATTGTTCTCTCTTATTTTGGAGCATTTTCTCATACTTTTGGTCTGTGTTTTTAACTATAAAATCCATATAACAACATGGACAATAAATGAATATTTAAAAATCTGAAATTATGTTTGATACATGAATTTAATCACCACTATTCTCCTTTTAGAATTTAGCCATATTTCATGACATCTTGAGGATATTGTTGATCTGACACTGATTTCTGAATATTTCAATATCATGACACTAGCCACCGCTGAAAGTTCGGAGTTTAACAGCTTTCAAGCTGTGCCTTCTGAGAAGACAAGACAGAGAAGATTTCAATCACTACTTGGAAATTGTTTCTTGTGACTAATTGTTTATAAGTTTTCTAATAATACGACTGCTTTTAAATTATGATCCTCTAAGTTTTGAGCAATGGTAAGAATGCTTTTTTGAAAGATAGTCTTTGCCATACTTCATTTTATAGAATCATAGAATTGTTTTGGTCAGAAAAGATCTTTAAGATCAAGTCCAACCACTAACCTAACACTACCAAGTCCATTGCTAAATCTTGTCTCTAAGAACCTGACCTACACATCTTTTAAATATCTCCAGGGATGGTGACTTTACCACTTCCCTGGACAACCTCCTTTTGAGTAGTTGTGGAGAATGATAAGATCTTCTCTGAGTTTCCTTTTCTCCACGTTAAACAAACTCAGTTGCCTCAGTCGCTTCTCATAAGACTTGTTCTCCAGACACTTCACTAGCTTTTTTTTTGGACATTCTTCAGGACCTCAGTGTCATTCTTGTAATGAGGGACCCAAAACCGAAGACAGTATTCAAAACGCAACCCCACCAATGCTGAGCACAGGGAGACAATCTGTTCCCTGGTTCTGCTGCTCACACTATTTCTTATGCAAGCCAGGATGCCATTTGCTTTCTTGGCCACCTAGGCACACTGTTGGCTCACGTTCAGATAACTATCAACCTTCACCTCCAAAGTTCTTTTCCTCTGGACAGCTTTCCAATCACTCTTCTCCATGCCTGTAGCGTTGCATGGTGTTGTTGTGGCCGAAGTGCCTAACCCAGCACTTGGCTTTCTTGAACCTCATACAATTGGTCTTGTTCCCATCAATCTAGCCTGTCCAGGTCCCTTTGAAGAGTCTTCCTTCTCTCAAGCAGGCCTATGCATCCACCCAGCTTCATATAATCCTCAGGCTTCTTGAGAATGCGATTCCTTCTTCCAAATCATTGGTAGCTTAAAAAGAACAGGCACCAACACTGAGCCCTGGAGAACTCCACTGGTGACAGGCCACTAACTGGATTTAACTTCATTCAACACCACTCTCTGGGCCTGGATCATTCAGCCATTTTTCCACCCAATGCAGAGTGGATCGATCCAAGCCATGGGCAGTCTTTTTCTCCAGGAAGAGGCAGGAAATGATGTCAAAGACTCTACTAAATTCCAGGTAGACAACATCCACAGTCTTTCCCTCATCCACCAAATGGGTCACCTTGTTATAAAAGGAGATCAGGTTAGTTAAGCAGAACAAACTTCTCATAATGCCATGCTGATTGGTTGTCTTGTATGTGTCTCACGATAACACTCAAGACTATCTATGCCATATAACCTTCCTCATTGCTGATGTCAGACAGACAGGCATATAGTTTTCCAGATCTTCCTTCTGGCTCTTCTTGTAGATGGGCGTCACATTCGCCAGGACTGCTGGTAAATGATAGTAAATGGCTTGGTGAGCACTTCTGCCAGCTTTCTCAGTAGCTTTTGGTAGATCACATCTGGCCCCATAGACTTGCTACATTTTTGCTACATTGAACTGCTGCATTTATAAATGCAGTGCTGGCTTGAAGACAGGATGCCCTCAAGGTTTAATTGAAGTCTGCTGAACACAACTCAAATGGCAGGTTGGCCTCTGCAGAAAAGAATTAAATCAATATTTTTTAAAAATGTATGCACTGTACTTTATTCCAGAAAATACATTCCGGAACTTTATCAAAGTAAAGTTTATAAAAAATTAATGTTAGATGACCTTTTCAAGGAATGAAGCCCAAGTGATTATGTATTAAATTATGGAATTACAGAATCATAGAATCTTCAGGATTGAAAGGGACCTTGAAAAATAGTCTCATCCAATCCCCCTGCCAGAGCAGGACCTCTTAGAGTAGGTCACACAGGAACTCACCCACATGGATTTTGAATGTCTTCAGAGAAGGAGACTCCACAATCCACCTGGGCAGCCGGCTCCAGTGCTCTGTCACTCTCACAGTGAAGTTTTTCCTTATGTTTCATTGGAATCTCTTATGTTTCAGCTTACACCTCTTGCCCCTTTTCCTATCATTGGATGTCATTGAAAAGAGCCTGGCTCCATCCTCCTGACATTTGCCTTTTACACATAAACATTAATGAGATCATCCCTCAGTCTCCTCTTCTCTAAGCTAAAGAGCCCCAGCTCCCTCAGCTTTTCATCATAAGGGAGATGCTCCATTCCCTTCATCATGTTGGTGGCCCTGTTATTAAGTTCTGCTATTTGACATTAGTTTCTGTAATACTAATGGATTATGGGGCTTGTTTGGTTGAGGTTTTTTTGTTTGTTTTGTCATTTTTTTGAGGGAAGTTTTATGTACTAAGAAATGTCATAAAATGGAGCTGATAGGTTAGAGACTAATGCAGTTACAAGATATTTTTGACATCATAAACAAGTAAAGTGCACTAAAATCAAAACAAATCCCAAAGGTTTAATTATGATGCATAAACCAAAATTCTTCCTGAATTTGTTCATATATAAAATAAATTTATCAGAAAAAATAAATTTAAAAATGTGGGACAAACTTCAAATAACATAGAAGAAAAATTCAGAAAAATAAATAATCAAACAAATAATTTGACAATTTTTCACTATCATCTTCTAGAAACCTCTGTGATGCAGGTTTATTGCTGAATATTTAATGCCGTTCATGTATATGATGCAAAAGATGTAAGAAAATGAAAGTGGAATAATAGACACTGCATTTCAACTAGGCAATAAGAGTTCTAGGAAATTGTGTGAGTGTTTTCCAAGTTAAAAGATGTGTTCTACACCATGATTTTATTGATGTCAGTTCATATGTGTATGGTGACTGTGAAACAATCACAGTGTAGAGACGTCAGAATCTTCCTGAAAAGAAAGTTGAGTCTCAAATTGCTTCAGCACTCAAGATATTGCTATTCTACTATGACTATTTATCAGGTTATCTGATGTTTCATTTTATTTCTTAGTCATGAGACATCTGTTGAAAAAAAAGTGTTAATAATTATAGAATCATGGAGTCATAGAATAGTTTGGATTGGAAGGGACCTTCACCTACCCCAGTCCTCTTGCAATGAGCAGGGGCATCTTCAATTAGAAGGCTAACCTGGAATGTTTCAAGGATGATGCATCTACCACCTCTCTGGGCAACCTATTCCAATGTTTCCCTACCTGCATCATAAAAAATTCTTTTCCTCACAACTAGTTTAATCCACCTTCTTTTAGTTTAAAGCCATCACCTCTTGTCCTATTGCAAGAGGCCCTATTAAAAAGTTTGTCCCCATCTTTCTTATAAGCCTCGTTTATGTATTGAAAGTATACAATAAGGTCTCGTCAGCGTCTGCTCTTCTCTAGGCTGAACAACCCAAACTCTCTCAGCTTCTCCTCATAGAAGAGGCTTCTATCCTCTGATCATCTTTGTGGTCCTCCTCTGGACTTGTTCTTATAGATCTATGTTCTTATGTTGAGAGTCCCAGAGCTGAAAGCAGTACTGAAAGTGGGGTCTCATGAGAGCAGAAGGGCAGAATCCTTTCCCTCAAGCTGCTGGGCATGCTTCTTTTGATGCAGCCCAGGATACGTTTGGCTTTCTGGGATGAAAACACACATAGCTGGATCATGTCCAGCTTTTCATCTACTGGTCTCCCCTTCTCTGCAGGGCTGTCCTCAATCCATTCATCCCCCAGCCTGTACTGGTACTGAAATTGCCCCAATCCAGGTGCAAGACCTTGCACTTGGCCTTGTTGAATGTCATAACGTCTCTGTGGATCCACCTCTTAAACTTGTTCAGGTACCCCTGCATGATGTTCTATCCCTTGGTCATGGCAAATGCACCATCCAACTTGGTGTCATCTGCAAACTTGCTGAGGGTTCACTCAGTCCCATTGTGCACGTTATTGGTGAAGATATTAAACATTATTGGTCCCAACAAAGACCCCCGAGGGACAGACACCATTTGTCACTAATCTCCATCTGAACATTGTGTCTCCATCAAATGCTTTTCAAATATTTTTCGTCTTACACTTCTTACAATTTACCTCTGATTTACTTCCAAGCTTGCTTGCAACTCTCTTCCCTCAACTTTTTAAAATGCTTTATGATAGTTGAAGTGCTTACGTTGGAAAAATGAATATTAACTAAGAAAAAAAATACAGCTATTTTTGTAATGATATGTGTAATCTTCATTCACATTTTGGATGGTGGTTTGGCAGAAGGACAAGTAATGTAATTGTCTGCACCTGCGCCATTTACATTTCTTCTACTGAAAGAAGGGATACAAGATGAGAAATTTAAGTCTATTCGGAGTTTGACTGAGAACAGATTTTAACATTACCACTTATCTAAGTTAAGCTACTGTTTGTTCTTGTAACTGACATAACTCTTGGCATAATTTATTCATGGTCTACATACCATATAAATTAAAAATATCCTGATCACTGAAATAATGTATAGTTTTTAAAAGAATAAGATCTGTCTAATTTTAGTTAAATCTGAAAATAAACTTAACTATAACCTAACACAGGTGCTCTTGGGGACAGATTCAGACCCTAAAACTTTTTGAAATTCCAGCTGAGTATCAGATGACTTTATTGGAGTTACTCGACTCATTGAACCACTTCTACAAATTATACTTTTATTGTCTGTATATTTATGTAAGGCATTTGACACTGTTTACCACAGCATTCTCTTAGATAAATTGACTTCTCTTGGCTTGGATCGCATACACTTTCCATGATGTTCTGCCGCATTCCGCCATTCAGCGAGATCTGGATAGGCTTGAGAGTTGGGCAGAGAGGAATCTCATGAGGTCCAACAAAGACAAGTACAGAGTCCTGCACCTGGGGAGGAACAACCCCATGCACCAGTACAGGGTGGGGATTGACCCATTCAAGAGCAGCTCTTCAGGGATAGACCTGAGAGTTCTGGTGAACAGCAAACTAAACATGAGCTAGCAGCTTACCCTCATGGCCAAGAAGGTCAATGGCATCCTGGGATGCATCAAGAAGAGTGTGGCCAGCAGGTAAAGGAAGGTTCTTCTCCCTCTCTACTCCGCCCTAGGGAGGCCTCATCTGGAGTACTATGTCCAGTTCTGGGCTCCTCAGCTCAAGAGGGACAGGGAACTTCTGGAAAGAGTCCAGTGCAGGGCCACCGAGATGATCAGGGGACTGGAACATTTTTGATACAATGAAAGGTTGCAGAAACTGGGGCTGTTTAGTCTGGAGGAGACTGAGGGGGGATCAGGGGACTGGAGTATCTTCCTTATGAGGAAAGGCTGTGGGGACTGGGACTGCTCAGCTTGGACTAGATTGAGGGGGGACCTCATTAATACTTAAAAGTATTTAAAAGATATATGTCAAGAGGATGTGGCAACACTTTTTTCTGTAGCGTCCAATGATAGGAGTAAGGATAATGGACAAAAACAGGAACACAGAAAGTTTCACTTATACTTAAGGAACATTTACATCATTCATGGATCTTTTACAGAATTTTTAAATTTGTGAATATGCTGGTTTATTTTATAAGGAAAATGCAGAGGAAAACACAAATATTCAGAACAAATGGCATAAGACAAATCACCCTATTGCAAACCATTCCAAAGTGAAAAAGTGAGAAAGACCAAAAAGATGATCTAGGCAACTACACATCAGTCAGTCTCACTTTCATCCCTGGAAAAATGTGCTTTTACACATGTGAAGGATATGAAAGTTATTGGGAATAGTCAATAAGGATTTTCCAGGTATAAATCATTACTGACCAGCCTTTTTGCCTTTTCTAATAAAATGGCTGGGTTTGTGGATGTGGGGAGAGCAGTAGGTGTCATTTATCTCCACTTTAGCAAGGCTTTTGACATTGTCTCCCATTATATTCTTGAACCCAAGCTGAGATATTACAATATGAATGAGTGGATAATGAATCTAGAAAACAATTGTTTGGATGATTTGGTACAGAGGGCCATGATTAATGGGTGGTATTCTGGCTAGAGGCCAGTGACAGGTGCAGTACAGCACAGGGGTTTCCTGTGGCCTTCCTGCTTAACATCATTACCAATAGAGACAGTGGACACCCATCAAGTTTGCAGATGACATTGCAGCAGATGCACCAGTCGATATGCTTGAGAGCAAGGCTGACTCACATGAGGACCTATACAACAGGAAAGAAATGGATAAACCATCTTCTGTAGTGATACACACAGGGAACTGCCTGGTTGAGGAGCAGCTCTGAAGAAAGGAATGGTCATCCCAGTGAAAATCAAGATGAGCCTGAGACATCAGTGAAACAACAGCATCAACTGAGGAAAATTGTTATCTTCTTTTACTTAGAATTCATTGGATAATATCTAGGCCTAGCTAAGGACTACCAACACCAAAAAGAGATTGACAGATTTCAGTGAGTTCAGCAACAGCCATCAAGGTTGGTTGAGTCTGCCCCAGATAGAAAGGCTGAGTCTTGTTCAGGCTAGAATAGAGATGGTTTTGAGAACACCTCACAGCCACACCAAGTCCTACAGAGACATCATAAAGTTTGTCTGGAGCTGCTTTTTGCTTGGTAACAGGGGTAGGGGGCTGCAGTGCTGCCCTCTGTAAACAGTTCTTGAAACATTCCCCAGCTCTGAGGTGGACTCACCTCTGACCTGACTGGGCCAATCTGGCACCTCTGTCCTTGATATTTAAGAGGGGAAATCTGAGTCAGAGGAGAAGGTGGAGGAGGGATACAAGATGGAGGGGACCATGCAGACCCCACAATCAGAGAAGGAGGAAGGAGGAGCACTGGATCGGAGACCCCTCAGCAACCTGTGGAAAGAACGCAGACTGTGCTTCTGCAACCCATGGAGGGTAATGGCAGGACTGAGAGCCTTCTTTAAGGCACCTTAAATGATCAAATGTTGTCTTTTTTAAAATCAATTATCTTCTCATTACAAAGATTCGTTATCCATAGTCTTTCACTAATTGCTCTTGAAGTTTCTTTGCAGACTTTCTATTTAGGTTTATTTCTCTGGTCTTTGCCATAGACACATTTTTTACCCCCTGCAGAGTGTTGTCCTTTATTTAAGAGCAGGCCAAGCAAACAATGAAAGGAATATGTTTAAGATTCTCACTAATTGGCAATAAACAGCCCTGGAACTCAGATGACACAGCTGTCCCCTGTTAGATCACTATTCAGATTATCAAGTTAAACTAATCCTTTCTGAAATCTTTACTGTACTGGGATACAAAGAAAAACATCAGACAGGTCCTGAATGCCTCCAGGGTGAATAATGTTTAGAGTCTGGAGCGGGAAATGGGCCAAATGACAGACAAGTTAGTATGTTGTTTTTTGATGGACCTAATACTCATTGCTTCTGTGTTTTACGGGTAAGTGCAGCTGAATGTTTGCAGATGACTGACTGTCAGCTTTAGTTCAGCAGGTCAAGGAGTATGGAGATGAGAAGGTCCCTATCACATGAATATTTGATGTATTGATATACTGTATGTATTTTCTGAATTATGGGATATTAAAGTCAGACATGCATGAGTTTACATCAACATAAAAGCTGGAAACCCTAATAGGGTGGAGAGGCTTAGATCCAATATTTTATCAGGCAACTTTCCTGAGAGCTGTATTATGCTGATTTTTGAGCTAAGTAGTTTCAGGCTATGATCTGTGGAGGAGGAAGATGTGTTAGAATAAAGTGTTTGTTCCTTACCCAGCCTAATTCTTAATCTCACTGGAAAACTTCATATTGCCATTAGATAATTGATGTGGAAGTTGTTTATGAAAATAATCTCTCTCCTATTTTCCGGATGCTAGGATCCTGGCAGATGTGCTTTACTTATTCTTACTCAATCATATCTCTCCCCAAGGAACTAGAGCTAATTAATAAAGTCAGATTAGGGTTTTAAACTTTGCTGAGATACTCCTGAGATACATTCAATTGTTCACTTCCTTTGATTTCCAGGAAGCAAAGTGGCCATCTACCTTTGAGGATCTGGTTCCTCAGGTACATTATAATTTTTCTCAAACTGTTAGTTTGAGAACTTGACTTTGGAAATGAAAGTCTCCATTTCTCACCTTGGAACTATGCAGCTTACCCTGTGAAAATATTTCATAGATGTTTTTAACTATTTTATGGCATTTTTATCATATCCTACTTTTGAGTACTATTTCAAAATCATTGAACTTCATGTCTAGATGCAGATACTTTGTCATTAGTACACTTAAGCGATTTTTGGCTGTTTTCTGTTTTCAAACAGGATGTGTAAAATTCTTCCTAATCACACCACTTTCCCACACAAGGTAGAGAGAGGTAGAAAGACATTCAGTCCTCAGCCATGTTCTGGGCCCCATAGGCAGGATTTCATAAAAGTATTATGGATATGATTTCTTCCTATCCTGGATTTTGGAATAAAGCTATAGCCTATTGCTGTTCCTTGGGGTTTATTTTACAATACAACACTGAAGGCAAATGCAGATGGCTTTTTTCCTTTTCCATTTCAAAGTCCAAAATGATGGTGAAATATTGCTTCAATGAAAACTAATTAACTCCCAAAACCCAATGAGTTTGTGTAGTCTATCATCCATCTCAATCTGGATATATTCTTAGAATCATAGAATCATGGAATTGTTTAGGTTATAAAAGACTTTTAAGATCATAAAGTTCAACAGTTAACCTAAAACTGTTGAGTTCACCACCAACATCCCTCAGGACAACATCCACACATCTTTTAAACATCTCCAGGAATGGAGACGTCTTTGAGTAGCCTGTTCCAATGCTTGATAACCCTTTTTGGTAAAGATATTTTTCCTAATACCCAATCTCAAACTCCCCTGGTGCAACTTGAGGTTGTTTCCTGCTGTCCTATTGCTTCTTACTTGGAAGAAAAGACTAACACCCGCGTCTCAACAACCTCTTTTCAAGTATTTGTAGTGAGCAATGAGATCTGCCCTCAACTTCCTTTTCTCCAGACTAAACAACTCCAGTTTCCTCAGCTACTCCTTCATAATACCTGTGCTCCAGACCCTTCACTAGCTTCACTGTCTGTCTTTGAATATGCTCCAGAATTTCAGTGTCTTTCTTGTAGTGAGAGGCCCAAAACTGAACACAATACTCGAAGTGCAGCCTCACCAGTGCTGAGTGCAGGGGGACAATCACTTCCCTGGTCTCACTGTCCACGCTATTTCTGATGCAAGCCAGGGTGCCATTGGCCTTGACCATTTCGTCAGTCTGCACATTGGTCATCAACACTGTGTGTTGACTGGATGTTAAATCAATATACCCAGGTTCTTTTCCTCTGGACAGCTTTCCAGATACTCTGTCCCAACATGTAGCATTGGAGAAAATACTATTGTAATTTTGAAGTGCAAAAGGAGAAGTACTTGCAATCAAAGAAATCAAATATAGATGTTTTAATTGAGGATTAAAAAAAAATTACTTAGTAAGGACTATAGCTATATCTTAAATTATCCATTTCAATGCAAGGTAATTACAATGTATGAGCTTAATGACATTGGTTATTTTTTTGTCCACTTATAACCTGTTATAGTTATTATTTTTAATTAAATGTAAGTTATTGTTTTTAATTAAAATTTACTGATAACAGCCCAGAGTCAGCATAGAGCTGAAAATCCACTGGTAGTACTGACTATCCTTTGCAGAATAAAGCATGAAACCACATAGCTCAGGACTCTGCTTAGTTGATCCTGAATTCCACTATAAAGAGTTGAACATACAAGTTGCTTGGGTTTGGACTGAAAATTCAAGTTGTTCTCTGTCAGTTCATGCATGACTTCTTTTGGTGTCTCTTAACTTTTTCATCTATTGCCACTTTAAGAGAAAAAAAATAATCCTCTTTTTTTAAGTGTAAGGCTAGGTCTTCATGCAAATTCAAATATATTACTTATCCCTTTACCTTAATTTTTGAATATAGATCTATAGTTAAAAAAAATATTAGTGACTAGAATCGTATGTCTTATTTATGACACAGTTCCACTTATGAGACAGTTCCATTTCTAGAGCAGAGACACAACTAAAAGTCATGTTTTACAAACCATAAAGCAGTCTAGCATTAAGAAAGACATGATTTTTTTTCTTGCAAAATATAATTGATAAAACCTATCTCTGGATCAATTTGCCTGAATATCCTACACTTTCCTCATTAACAAAAATCTTGACTGTAACATTCATACAAAATTTTCCTAAGGGAAAAAAGAAACTTTTTGTTTTGTTTTTTTTTTAATGACAATAGAGTAACCTCATGTTGAACTTTGAATAACCTCATAACACCAGTTTTCTATGAGAGGTGGACAAAGATTGAACTTTATCTTGCTTATTAAAATATTTGTAGACAACAAAAAAGGCACAGCTCAAAGTTTATTAATTAAGGCCCCTATTTGAAAACCTTTCTATCTGTCCCACACTTTAGAAACAGTTTCTTTGATTTTATATAAAAGGTTATGAATTTTCAAGGGTATTGTAAGAGACAAGAGTTGCAGTAATTTTGGAAATGTATTTGAAAGTGGAAATGAGTATTTTTTTGTACATATGAATAAGATTATAAAAAGACTTGAATGCCCCAAGCCAGGAGGGCAGATAGTGGACAAATAGATATTTTTTTATTTGTGTTTAAAGTGAGACATGACAAATTTTAAATAAGACACCTGAATGGTTTGGCAGTTACTTAGATAGATAAAACATGGTATTGATATTCTTGCATTATATCTGGTTTTTTTGCTTCCTATCTAAAACACAGTGGACCCGACTGAAGAACAATTTCACTAACTCATAATAACTAATATTACATTATACATTTATTATTATCTATCTTTCAAAAATATGTTAATCATTTAATTTTAAGCCTTGTGGCACACCTTTCTGAAATGAAAAACCCTTAAAATAGAAATACAGAGACAAGAAAATCAGTAAATGAAACTTTACAAATGTTTTGTTTACAGGTCTTTTTCTAGTGTTTTAACATACCTAGCTTTATCAATCTGCTGATAAATACAGAAAATAAAATCATACTAGGTTAATGTAAATCCTGTTTAATAAAATAGAACCCGAGAGTGTCCTGCAGACCTATGTTTCTAAAATCACTTTCCTTTTTTAGATTTGATATTTGCTGCTACTTCTTGTCAGGACAGGATGTCTTTAGTCCTTTAGCGATTTTTGTATAGAAAATTATTGAACACATTTAAGTTTATGTTTCCAGACAAGAGCAACTTTTTCTCCTCAGAAACATTGAAACGTTACTTAGTTCTATTACACTAAACTCTTGCAGGACAATTCCTGGCAAGCCTGAAGAAATGAAACTTATTCTGCATCTCTGCATTTTTGTTTTTATTTTACTCCACATATTCACATGCTATTAAAAAATTTCATACAAATTTTAGTTCTTGATGGTGGAATGAAATCTGTTTTGATGCCTTAAAGTCTTTTCAGGAGTAGAGAAAATCCTCTAAAATATGTATAAGGAAAGTAAGAACAAGATTTTTTGAAAGCTTAGTGAAAACTTTCAGAAAAAATATTAATATTCTTGCCTGTATGTAATGGAAAAAAAAAAGTTAGTATACTTTAAGGAAAAAAAAAATTGTGCACAAATTTTCGGAAAATAAAAAATTAAGAAATTCTGGGAGTGATTTCATAATCACAAGCTATTTGTACAAAACATAGTAATAATGATATAAAAGATCAGAAGTATCTCAAATTCTCATCTTTTTTTGTTTAGAAAGGCAACAGAAAACCCTCTTTTCAAAATCTACCACTGAAATAGTGAAGGAAGGAAATAATGTAAAAAAAATCAAAAACATGAAAGTAAATAAAACCTTTCTCAAAACATCTAATTTCTTACTAGTCACAATTCAATGAAATTTTACCAGTAAAGACCATTTGACATATTCTTCCCTGAATCAGTATGATAAATATATTTGATTCATTAGATGATGACTAGGAGCCTCAATCATGGTATAAAAATTGTGTACCTGATCATTTTCCTTATTGCTTACTGGATGTGGTTTTTAGGTTGCATTGTTAATTCTGAATATGGTGATTGAGAATGCAGGAGATAAAGAAAACCAAAATAAAGACATTCAGTCCTTTTTCATATAGATAACCTTGAATGACAAGTATGAAAGTAAGCCAGTGCCTTTTTTAAACTCTGTTGCTTGAGATCTAAAACAAAATAATCTATATTAATTATTTCAGTTATGACTGAACAAATAAATAAGTAGTAGCTAGAAAAACCCACCATCAATGCTTAGTTGACTGTTTCATTTTATAGAAGACAATGAGCCATAAAAAGTTGGCTTATGCTAAGATTTTAGTATGTATTAGAGTACTCTATTCAATACTCAAAATTTGACTTTTAAAAGATATCTTAGAGAACTTTATAGTTACATCTCAACAGGACGCCTAAAGATGTTTCCACATGTGATGAGTCCAGATGTTTGTCTTGTCCCAGCTTCATATTACAAGACTGAAGCCAACTTTATTTGCATCACTTAGCGTAATTTCATGAAAAAACTACTCTTATATCTTGTCCATGACATGTTTAAACCAGGTCCTTAATCTTGATAATTGGAAAACCAACAGTCTGGCATGACTGCGACATTTATGCACAGACTCATTCAGGCAAGTTCTGTATATAAAGAGGCCTTATATTCGGGTTCCAGGTATTAAATATTAAATGTAGGTAGGGGAGTGGCAGAGGAATAACACGACCCTAAAACAGTGGATAAAATAAAATTTAAATTTTAAAATAATCTGTTCAATATTTTATCATTTTGTTAACTTGGTAAAGGAAATCCAGGGTGTAATAATTTCCATGAAGATGTATCTTTACCTAGTTAAGAGAAAGATTAAGGAAGAGAAAGTTAAGGAAGGCTGATGAAAAAGGTCAAGAAGGCTAAAGTAAGATTTAGGAGAAATAACTAACCTCTGCAGTTCAGTAGATGAGGAGATATATGCCTTTTTTTTGTTGTTGTTATTTCTGAGTTAATCAACAGCTGTAATATTGGAGAGGAAATGGGACAACATAATTCAGAAAATTTTTGATCATAAGAGGTATTAAGTATTATTAGCTTAAACTGAGGTCTAAAAAGGATACTGAATTTCAGTCTTTGTAACAGATTTCCTTTCATTTAACAATGATTTAATTGTCTCGGTACCTAATTTTGATGAGTCTTACTGAACACAACGTTCTTTTATTAGGCATCAAAAAGAATTTTAATTTGGTTTCCTAAGAATATAAATCCATGAAAAGGGAAAGTTTTCCTGCTTAACTACCTGTCAGTTCTCTCTTCAAAACTAAACCCATTTCCAGTGCAGTGTGTCAAGAGGATAAAATATAGGAAAAGAATAATCTTGTCAAGTCAATTAAATCATAAAGTTCCTTGAAAATTCAAGGCTTGGTAACAGACAAATCAAAGCACATGATGAAGGAAAAACTTCAGTCTGAGCCTTTGACTTCTGTACTCTTAGATCTGCAGTCTTTTCTGGTCTGGTGAGGCCACAAAGAGAGTTTCATATATAAGAAATATAATAGAAAACTCACTTTCTAACTAAATTATTTTAGAATACAGTTTAATTTAGGCAGAATTGAAGCACTCTAAATATTGCCAGTAGCTGTTTATTTATTTTTTCTTTAGATTAGCAATATTCTTCATGCCCTTTTTACTTTCATACTGAAACTTAAAATTCTCTAGATAATATTTTACATCTGAATACAGCAAATGTCTGAAGTAGTCAATCTTCTGATAAAACTTTTCTGAGTTGTTCATACCAAACTATCTGTTATGGAGTATTTATCGCAGGTAAAACATTGCACATAGTCTACCTTAACTTCAGTGTCCTGACATATTTCTTTGCCTAGGGAACATGAAAAATGCATTAATAATTTTATTAAGGCATAATGGATTTATTAAAACTAAAACAATTTATTCAATTAAAATCTTGATACAAAATTTAATTAAAAATGACGTGTATTTATGACATTGCTTTATAAACAGGTTCTTTATGTTTTCACAACAGTAGTGTGTGTCATCATTCTTCTGCAATGACAACATAAAAAATACTCAGAGATGAAAAACTCTGCAGCTACAGTTGTGTGAATATGTCACTGTTATTCAAGGCATATGAAAATGGAACACATTTCAGATGTAGAAAAGTTCCACATATAATTATATCTTACATTATTAAACTAATTGATATCTGTATGCATATGTGTGTATATATCTTTATATATATATTTAATTATTAATCTTTTGATATTAATTGCTATATATGTTTTTAATTGTTTGACTATAATTAATGGAAACGAAGATAGATATAGAAGGAAGGAATCAATAATAGTTTATCGAACCATAATATCTTACTAGAGTAAGATCTGCTTCCTGCCCATATATGTAGAAAGCTATTGATTTTAGTATTTCACCCCAGTTGTTTGGGTTTTTTTATCTTCATTATAAAAGATTTAAGCAGTTTATTTAAAATCCTTAGTTGCTGTGAGATAATTCACATAAAATTGCATAAACGTCATCCCCGCATAACCTAACTTGGAGCATTTAAAGATTTACACGATAAAAATTGAGAGAGCGATGTTATAGTTCCTAAGATGAAATTGTTTAATGAATGTATTAAAAACAAAGGTCTACTATAGAATATTTAAAGGGATCACATTAATATACATGGAACAAATGTATTGTTGTAAATTAAGTCTGATGATCTGTTACAATATATCATTAAGAATGCCATAAAAATCCCTATAAATATACGCTAAAATTAGATGGGTTATACATAGTTAAAGCTCTGCAGTACCTGCTTTATATAGGACATTACTATTGCAGTAGAAGATAATGATTATTTAAGGACAGCAGAGGAAGAAGTATTCAAATATGGTGGTACAAATGGTGGAACTGTGGAAATGGAAGTATGAATGTGAATGTTTTAAATATTCTAAAATTTAATTTTCAAGATAGTACTTGTTTGTGCAAGGAGTCTTTGAAGTGTAAAGACACAAAAATAGATTAATTCTTTACTACACACAACTTTATATTTTATTCTACTACAAAGAAATCTCCACCACAGCATCATACTACTTTTCAAGGGCTTGCAAGTAGTCTTGAAATGTATGTGTTCAGGGTACAATTCTATGCCCTCTAGTCTTTTAGTATTTACAGAGATACTGTATTGTTTAGATTTGCTTTTTTAAAAGGATTTTTTGGGGGGCAGGGGACAAGAAAAAAAGCAAATGCTGATGATCACACTGTTTGAATCCTATTAAAAGTGTTAATTTGTTGCAGTAATAATTTAGGATTTTAATTATAAGCTTGAAAAGTAGATTTAGAAACATAGTTGGCATGACTGTAATGTTAATTTGTCCTTTAACGTTTATTGAAAGCAATACGTCCAATGTAATTACAGTGTGTGTCAAATAATCCACCACTTTATTTTTTTTTAATGTATGATCCGTTAATTTGCTTGATTAAGATGACTTGCCATCTGCTAAGGAATTTTTCTGTGGTTCCATCATTACTTCCAAATACTAAGAAAAGATATAAAGCATTTTCTTTTATTTTGCTTAGTCTTCATTTTCTTTCCGTTATCCGATTATGCTCTTACTATGGTGTTCATTATCAATTTCTTCCTAGATGTTAGAAAGGTCATGTAAAACCTATTTCCCTAAAAAGGACAAGTGAATTACAAAAACACGAGTATGGTGGTTGTATTAGACATGAAATCAGTGTCAAATACTTAACGCTTTATTATCTTGTGTGGATATTCAGATTTTAATTTTTTTTATAAAAGTATTGCTATTGTCTTGTAATTAAAATTACATTCAATTGAAACTAGAGAGTTTATTAACAGGCTTCTTCTATTCCTTTAATCACCAAACCATAAAGTTTTTACGAATATTGCCAAGGCAATGTGTAGTCAATTTAAAACTAATGAGATTACATTCTTAGTGGCTTTGGCTAGGTATAAAAGAGAAATAGTAAGTATGACTGTGCATTTACATGCTTTCTTTGTAATCCATAAACCTCACAAGTTGGTTTTTTTGCCAGCATAAAAAAATTCCTTAATCCAGACATTTTTGACAGTCTCATACTCCACAAAACTGACAGTGTTACTTCTGATATCATTTTGATTATAATGAAAATATAATGATTTTCATAAATAGCCTCAGAGAAAAAGGTGGCCTCACTTAAGAAAATATTGCCATAATTGTCCTTAGTTATCTCAGGAAAAAAAATATCGTGCTTTACCTTAATTTTCAGTTTCACCTGTTTATTATCTCCACATGCGTAAAGACTTTTGCAGATTCTAACTTTACTGAGGGAATTTTCAAAGATTCATTTTAAGGAATGCCAAAGCTTGAGCTGAAATTTTAAGTACATCTCCCTTCCAAATGGTATTGATTAGGCGATTAACTTCAAATATTTACTGACTGATTTACCTATCTATGTAACTACTTTTGTTACGAATTCATACTAACAAAAGGGATTCACTTCGTAACTCTTGAACACAGGAAATCATGTGTTCTGGAGACTGGTGCCTGAAAAGAATGATAAATTTTACTCTGTCTTCTCTGGAAGAGACAGACAGTTGCCTCGATGACATGTTTTCCTTTTCTCCTAGAACTATTGATAACTCTGGATAAATATGGAGGTGAGTACCCCAAATCAAGCCAGAGGTGGGGTGCCTAAAGTCAAAGCAAAGAAAATACATGTTATACTTACACCAGGCCCTTCAAGCTGACAAGAAAATGATGATGCGGCCCAGGGCTGCAAAGACCCTGCTCTGTGACTCTGAGGACTTTAAAGGTTATTATATAAGAGCCCAACTCAGTCCAATGTAACCTAGCCTAGGGAATCCCTGATGAAGCTCTTAAATAGATCTATCCTTCAGGGCCCATGGAAAAGGAGGTCAGCAGTGCAAAGTAATTATGCATACTTAGTGCTCTCTTATTGGAACTGGATGAATATTTTATCATTGAACATTCACTGTTAAGGAAGACAGAACTTTTGCTGGTTTGGGCAAGTTTCATCACGAGGATTCATCGGAAATGAAAAGAGAATATGTTTCAACTACCTGAATCACTTTATTGAATCATTTGCTCTTCAGTCACTTGGAAGGCTAGAGAAATAAAGTCTGGATTTATACAACTGACCGTAGTGACTTTCTATCAGGCAGTCCAGTCACTAAAACTTCCTAATGATCTAGGAAACTTGAAATCATATCTGAAAACCTTTCTAACTGGAATGCTTGTTCTGCAGCAGGGTGCACAGACAACTATCCATTTGCACAAACAAGCAAAAGTGATTTTTTAGATTTTTTTCCTTGGAATTCTCTTTGTAAAAATTATTTGAATATTGGAGCAGACATAAGTATCACCCTTCAAGTGAATATCATAGACATTAAAATATAGAGTAATTCTCTCACTGATCTAATAAATATTTTTAAAAAATACGTGAAGAAAAACACGTTTTGTCTGAGGTGCTGAAGAAGCAATGCTAACTTTATGATATTTCTGAGGCTAAAACTCTAATTTGGGGAGAGCAAGTACTAAGTTCAGACATGATCTCTACTGGATTCATAGCAAGAAGTTAGGTGTAGGTCCAAAGTAGCTGACAATGGAGTCATTGTTTAAGTTGCTTAATGTATAGTGATATAATATTTATATTAGAGACTGGAAGAAGATGATCACCAAACATCTTTTAGCAGACTGATTCCTCCTAGAAGATGGGATGAATTATCATGTGGAACGTGAGTAGAAAGTTGTCATGGTTTTGTATGAGGCTATTTCTGGTAATGAGGAAGGGACTCTAAAGATGGTTCCTGTAAGAAGTTGCTCAAAAGTCTCCCTAGCTCTGAGCCAGACCCACTTCTGGAGGTAAACCAATTAGATGCCTCCCCAATCACTTTTTTAAGAAAAAGCTGGAAGGAGGGTTCTTCCTGTTCCTTCTTTCTTTCTTCCTTTATTTTACTGGATGGTGGTGGTGCAATGAGTTAGAAGAGAGAGAAGCAACCATGTGGATCCCAAGGTCAGTGAAGGAAGAGAGGAGGAAGTGTGCTGTAGCAGAGACTCCCCTGCATCCTGTGGAGAGGATTGGTGAAGCTGGGATTGTTCACAGCTCGTAAAAGACCTCGTGCTAGGGACAGTGACTATGCCCAGAGGAGGCCATGTCCTGTGTGAGGGACCCTGTATTTGCAGAAGCTGTAGTTGCTGGGAAGAACCCACACCAGAGAAGTTCATTAAAGACTGTGTCCTGTGGGAGGGATACTGTATTGGAGCAGGGAAAAAATATGAGGAGTCATCCTCCTCTGAGAAGAAAGAAGCAGCAGAAACCATCTGTGAGAGACTGACCACATGCCCCATTCCCTGACCCCTCCTGCTGTTGAGAGGTAAGGTAGAGATAATGGGAGCAGTGAGCTGAGCCCAGGAAGAAACAAGGGACGGGGGAGGGAGAACTTAAAATGCTGATTGTATTTTTTTCTCATCATTCTGTTCTATTTTTGCTTTTTGTTCTGTTCTGTTTTTTTGGAGGTAGTAGAATAAATTTTTCTTACTTTCCTCTCTAAGCTGTAGTGGAGTCTATTTTGCCTAGAACTGTAATTGACAGGGAACTCTGCTTGCCCTTGTCTCAATCCACAACATCTTTGGGCATCTTTTTCCTCCTGTCTCGCTGGGGCCTCTGCTGTCCTAAGGAAGATGGGAGTGGATGGGAGGCCAGTGAGCAAGAGGCTGTCATGGTGCTTCATTGCTAGCTGGGCAAAACCACAATAAAACTTATCCTAGATCTCCAGATTCTGAGTGGGTAGACGAGTTTCAGTACTGAGTTACTGAAAAATATGTCCACTTTTTGTTTACTGCTAGAATTCTAGTAGCAGAATTACTGCTACTGTTTTGCAAGTAGTATGTTCAAACATAGCTACTCTAATATCCTACATATAAAACATCCTAATTTTCCTTTAATCCTTTGATCTCCTTTGAGCTCCTTTCTCCTTTTTTGGTGGGAATGGGGTTCACTTTCTGCTGTCTCTGCAAGGGAGAGTGGCCAGGCCATTCAATCCCATGTGACATTAGGATACAAGGGCAGCAGTGTGACTGAATTATGGGTATTCTGTCTGGAATGAGCACTGGGCTGAGGGCAGTGAGTAGTTACACCAGACATCGCTCATTTTCTGTATCCCTTGTCTATCATTATAACTTCTTATTCTTCATGTTGTTCTGTTAAATTGTCCTTATTTCAACTCACAAAGCTCTACAGTTTCCTTTTGATTCTCCTTCCCACCCTTATGAGGTGAGGAGTGTGTAACTGAGTGGTTTGGTTATTGTCAGCTGGATTTAAACCATGACAGGTTCATAAGGACAAAAGTAACCTATGCTTTCCATACAGTGTAAGGCTGCTATCTATAGCATGCTTTGAAAGACTTTTCTAACATGTACAAAATTTTATATGAGATAATATGTATTACCTGTAATATTCAGGTACAGAAGAAAAACATGCAAACAAACTCCTAAACATTTACTAGCTGCAGATAGTCTTTTTGGCTTCTTTCCATTAAACAGCTCTTAGAAGGGAAAAAAAACCCCAAAAAACTCAAACCATTTGTTAAATAAAATTATATGGAGTAAAAAATCTTCTTTAGAAAATTCTTTATAATATTTGTACAGAAAGTATCAATTGATTATAACTTAGTCTAATGAAATGCTACAAAACACAACTGTCACTATTAACAGCAACAGTTGCCTCACTAAGAATATGCCCCGGGCTAAGGTGATTTGTGTTGAGCAACAACCTTAGGTCAGATGATAAATGCTTGACAGCAATGTTGGAAGTCTATCTACGTGTTAGTTTCAGCTATAGCCCATTAGGTTCTTTTATACTAATTGGCTGATAGGAAAATGGCAGGATACAAACATATAATGGGAGTAATAAATGTGACTCAATTAAAATTAAGGTGTTTTTTTCTTTACTCTCTTAGTGTTGAGATATGCATTTTTGTTTAGTTAAGAAAAAAATAGTAAAAAAGGAATTATATGAAAAAGGAAATTGCAAATCTTTGTACATCAAACATAAAATATTCTAGTTTTGTCATGTCTTGTTATTTAAGCATGTCAACAAGGAACAGAATATAGAACATAACTGCAAAATTTCTACGGCTATTTGATTTTAAAATTTCAGAAAGAGAATTCCTATAAATGAAATTGTGTTGATTCAGTAACAATAATATATCTCTTCATGTTTTAGGAGTCCAACTAGTTTACAAATGTTCACATCTCAAGATGTTTTATCTGTTGTTGTAAAATCTAATAAAACTATTCTGGGGTATAGTATAGGCTCCTCCAGTAATCACAGGATTACAGAATCTTAAGGGTTGGAAGGGGCCTCGAAAGATCATCTCGTCCAACCCCCCTGCCAGAGCAGGACCACCTAGAGTAGGTCACACAGGAATTCGTCCAAATTTTGAACATCTTCACTGAAGGAGACTCCACAACCCATTTGGGCAACCTGTGCCAGTGCTCCATCACTCTCACAGTGAAGAAATTTTTCCTTATGTTTCTTTGGAATCTTTTTTGTTTTAGCTTGTACACACTACCCTTTGTCTTATCATTGGACATCATTGAGAAGAGCCTGACTCCATCCTCCTGACACCCACCTTTTATGTATTTGTAAACATGAAAGTGGTCACCCTCCGGTCTCCTCCAAGCTAAAGAGCCCCAGCTCTCTCAGCCTTTCATCACAAGGGAGATGCTCCACCCCCTTCATCATCTTAGTGACCCTGCACTAAACTCTCTCCAGCAGCTCCTTGTCCTTTTTGAACTGAGGGGCCTAGAACTGGACACAATATTCCAGATGTGGTCTCACAAGGGCAGAGTAGAGGGGGAGGAGAACGTCTCTTGACCTACTCACCACAGCCCTTCTAATACACCCCAAGATGCCATTGGCCTTCTTGGCCACAAGGGCACATTTCTGGCTAAAGGTCATCCTGCTGTCCACCAAGACCCCCAGGTCCCTTTCCCCTACACTACTCTCTAAGAATTCAGTCCCCAATCTATACAACTCTCTGCCTTCTTTCCCTCAAACAGTTAACAATCCATCTCACTGACCGATTATCCAGCCCACACTTTATCAACTTTACTGTGAGGATGCTGTGAGAGATACTTTCAAATGCTTGGCTGACATCAAGATAAACCACATCCACTGCACTACCACCATCTATCCACCTGGTTACATAAAATATAACATTTACTTTAAAGTGCTTTTAAATTTGAAGTGAAAAGATTTTATATAAATTATTTAAAAAATGTTAAAATTATTTTAGAGTACTTTTATTTCTTTCTTAAAAATGGACAAAAATAATATTCTTAGGGTTTGGGGTTTTATGAATCTTCTAAATGTATTTTTGGGAACAGAGAATCCTCTGCCTTCTTTTATATCATAAGAAGGGGAAAGAAGAAACAGAAAAAAATTTCCCATGAAGATACAGTGAAATGTGGAGGGCTTTAAATGTATTTGTCTTTCATATGTAATTTTTTTCCTTATTTCAAATATAAATTCACTTTTGTGGTGGCTTAACCCTGGATACATACCAGCTGCCCACCAAAGATGCTCTGTCACTCAGGTAACAGGAAACAGAGAATATAATAAAAGGTTCATTGGTCTGTATAAAGATGGGGGTACCATTCAGCAATTACCATCATGGTCAAAACAGACTCAATTCAAAGGAATTAATTTAATTTATCATCAGTAAAAAGCAGAATGGGATAATGAGAAATAAATGCCACTCTTTAAACACTTTCCCTCACCCCTCTCTCCTTCCCAGACTCAATTCACTTGCAATATTTCTACCTCATACCCTGACGGGGCTGAGGGACAGGAAATGTGAGTTGTGGTTGATTCATCATCTCCTTCCTCCTCAGCGGGAGGACTCCTCAACCTTCCCCAGCTCCAGCATGGGATCCCTCCCATGGGAGACAGTCCTCCATGAACTTCTTCAATATGAGTCCTTCTCAAGGACTATAGTTCTTCATGAATTGCTCCAGAGTGAGTTCCTTCCACAGAGTGCAGTCCTTCAGGAATGAACTGCTCCAGTGTGGGCCCCCCACAGGGTCACAAGTCCTATCAGAAAACCTGCTCTTGTGGGCTCCTCTCATGTTCAAGCCTGCTTTAGTATAGATTTCCCAGGGCTTTTGAGGGAATCACAGCCTCCTTCGGGCACCCTCCTGCTCTGACTTGAGGAAATAAAGTAAGTACATTATTTGACCTGTATGGAGTTTTTCCATAATTAAAATGAAGACTTGACCAGGCAGAGTATTAATAGTACTATGCTATCAACTAGTGAGTCAAGAAGGCCTCAATACACATGAAATGCTAATGTAATATATAACAGCTAAAAAGAAAAATACAATGATAAAGGAAAACTCCAGCTTTCTCCATGTGAACTGGGTAATTTCTTGGTAAAGAATGATGTAGGAAATAAGTGATTAGACAACATAAACAACTACTTTTTGGCATTCCTAATTAAAAAGTTCATAAGAAAAGAAACAGGTCTTAATTTAGGTATGAGCTGTACATGCAGCCGGATTCAAAAGAGTCTCATTGTAATAGTAAATTAAATAAATTTTAATATTCTTGAAGGATTAAAAGGTCCCTTCAGAATCTTCCACAGCAATATTTAATTTTGAAAAAGAAAACTGCATCAAAGCTGGAAGGGTTATTAAAAACAGCAGCTAAAAGTTCAATGTCCTGGAGGCAACAACTGTGTGGAATTGGGAGATCTACTTTATACAGTTTAAAAAGGCTTTCAACAATATCCTTTGGCTGAGGGTTAAGACAGAAGATAATATGCCATGAGATAAGAGGGAAGGTCTCCACATAGATACATAACTGAGTGCACATTGGAAACACAGGCTGGGGATAAACACTCACTTTCACCGAGGTGTTCTGAGGTGCACTTTCATTGAGGTTGAAGCACGGAGCGCCATGATTATCCATGCTGTAGCCTGTGCTGTGGCCTGTGACATATTTGTAATTGACCTAGAGAGAGTGTGAATAGTAAATGTCACACTACTCTAATTAATACTGAGTTATTAACAGCAGCAAAGATGGAACTTGTCTGAAGAGTTGCAGATGACGGTAGCATACTTGTTGGACACTTCAAAGGCCAGGAAAACTCAGTGATGATAAATGTAATACGGTGCACACTGAAAAAAAAGACTCCTAATTTTACATGGAAAAGATGGGTCTGAGTTGTCTATTAACACTCATTGATTCTATGATTCTATGAAATAGAGAACAGAACTAGTATTTTATTACCAGGGTTTTCTGCTGTTAAATATGTTTATAAATTATTGGAAAACACATGAATGATGAGATGTCAAGCTTTGTTACTAATGAAAGTTATTCTTATAGTTAAAACTAAAATTGGCTGTAAAATAGTACAGAAGATGCTCATAACAATAAGATAGTAAATACCATTCATTGTTGATAAATACAAAATAATTTTCAAAGGGAGAAAAATACCTAACGCATTCTAATTATATACATAAAATTATTGCCTCCAAATTAGCTATCAATATTCTACAAGGAAATTTTGATCTCATTGTAGATAGTTTTCTAAATGTCAGCTTAGTGCGGAATAGTAATTTAAGGAACAAATAGGATATTGAAATTATCAGAAAGACAAGAAAGAACAAGATGAAAGATGACTCTGTCATTGTAGAAATGTCTGGAACACTTGCAGTGCAAATGTTGCACACTCCTCTGCTGGTGCAAGTGCAGAATGGGACACAAAAAGGGCTGTGAGGACAGTTAGAATAGAGAGAAAATGGCCAAGAAGGGTCTAAATAAACAAGATATTATTGAGATCAATAAAATCACCAATGGGATGGAGAATTTGATTTTATTTTTTTCATGGTATTATGAAGAAGATATAAGACAAGAATGGGGCAGTAAGATGAGTCATGGAAAAAGATCCTATTGTGGGCTTATAATTGCAGCCTGAAGTTCAGGATATTCTTGTAACACTGACTCTCAGAAATCAGGAAGGTATAGAAGGGAAGTGTATTTGTTCTGCTTCCAATAACCTTTTCCTTAAAACCTACTACTGATCAGTGTCAGAGACAAAACACTGGGCTGAATAGATTCTTGGTCTAATCTAAGACCCTTGTAATATACTATTTACTGATTTTGGGTTTGAAACATTACTATACAGACCCACACTCCTAAAGATTTATCTTAAAGCCAAAAACCCTTTTTTTTGTTGCCTGCAAGCGTAACCCAAAATAGCATTTCTCAGTAAAGACATTATATGTTTGAAACAACTTTTCATAGTGTTAGACTTCAATAATATGAAGGAATGGATGTGAAGGTCAAATTTTCTGCCTCAACTTTACAAATCACTTAGGCTGCTACAAAATTCTCAGATGGAGGATCTGTCTTTAGAGGTGTTGCTTATATGCTCAGTTGAAGATTATGTTTAAATATTTCAATATGTTTTATGTAAATAGAAGTGCAATTACCATAGCCACAGTCATTGCTGTTGGGTTTTTCTCTTTTTGAAGCATTCTATCTTACAAAATGAAAAGTTTTCAGTTTTAAAAAATTTAAAAATGAATCCAGATATCACATTGAGTTTTTGGTAATACTTAGATTTGTGTCTTGAGACTGTTTAACTAGGCTCAGAACATACTTGATTATTTTCACTAATTTGTATTTCTATGTTTTTAAAATGTTTAATTTTTAATCTCACCTCATCTTTTTATTGTTTCCATTAATAACATTTTTTCATCTTTCATTTCAAAGCTCTGTAAGTAAAGAGTTTTAATAAATTAAACAGGTAGTTAAAAATAATTTGTATATCCAATGATTCTGTTATTCAAAATGCAGTGTAATGAACCACAAATGATACCAGAAGGATGCTGCGTAAGTTCCATTATGAAATTGTTATTCTCCTTCTGGTCTGTTAAAGGTGCATCAAGCTAGTTGGGACAAAGATAGAAATCCAAAAGCTAATGGTAATTTTCATGTACCTCTTTTTTCCCCATTAACCTCTGTTTAAAAAGTAAAATCCAAGCATTTCAGTGAGTTTTCCTGCAAGGTGTAAACTGATGTTAAGCAATCCCTTGTCATTTGATGTTTTACTATCATTTGTTGAAAGTTAGACTGCCAGGAAACTAATAAGCTGACTCAAAATTAAAAGTCAGCATAGTTACTGAATAAAAATGGCAACTTTTGTACAACAATACAAGCAGGTCATCACATGACCTCATACTGAACTGCTTGTCATTGCAGAGGCAATTTTAAGTGGCGCAGTGGGATAAAATAATAATGAAAAATATCACAAACATTCTTAACTAGTGTACTTTTCACTTCAAACCATATATAATGAGCTTTACATGTTCTCATTTTTCCTTAATAGTCCACAAGTCCTACATGTAGCTTATCTTTGACTGTTGATCCTAAAAACTCCATGTGTAATAGGCAGTACTCTTGGAATAATGGTCAAATTATAGATTGTTGCAGTGAATTAAGAGAATCTGTTAAGTATCATTACTATTGCTGAACTGATAGTTGAGAAACATGAGAATACCACAAGAAGTTATGTCTGCATTTAGAAAGATTGTTGTGTCCAGTTTGAGCCCCACAGTTCAAGAAGGATGCACAAAACTTGACTGGAAAGAGATAAGATCAGTGGCCTCATGTATTATGGAGACATGGTGGAAGATCTGGACTAGTTTAATTCAGTAGAGAGTATGGAGAGATCTAGTAACGGTCAACAGATGTTTGAAGTGCAATGACAAGAAAAGCAGAGACAAACTCTTTTCAGCAACATTAGATAATACAGGAAGGAGCAGTAGCAAAACATTACAGCTTGGAAGTTAGTTATTAAAAAAAAATAAGACCCCCCCCCACTCAGAGAATAAGACCCTGAAACAGTTACTCAGGGAAGTGCCAGCATCTCTGTCCTCAGAGGCAAAAGACAGATGACCTCATCTAACGTTGTTGTCAGTTTGTCACAATAATTTTGCAAAATATCTGTTTCTGTACCAGGATCTGTTTATCATATTGCTGAATGATAACATCATACTTTAGATAATCTATTTAATTCTAGATTCCATAGCTGTAAGGATAGAGTGTGCAGAAGATTCCATCTGTGTACAAGAGTTCTCTCTCATCATCCTAGAGGCTCATATGTAGTCATGCCACTGAGATACTCACTGCTTGTTTCATGGCAATGCTGCTGTGATTAAATTATGCCAGGAAGGATGCAGCAAATCTTTACCAAATTTCTTATGGGGAAGTAGATTCTTTTGTGTGTAGAAGATGTTGACAAAGTGTTGCATTTTTCAACCTAATTGCATCCTAGAGAAAGAAACATTGCTATAGTAGGTGAAGACCTCTCTGACTTGAATTTCCAAAGGTAACAAAATTTTCATCCCGTCCTCTCAATCATAAAGGCAGAGTGGACATCTAGTTATACATTTCAGAACCATATATTGTCAAGAGGAGGGATTTAATAAAAAAGTTTCCCCAACAAAACAATAGCTTAATTGAAGTAAGATGGAAAAGAAAAGAAAGAAAGGGAAAAAAAACCAACCCAAAGCCAAGTTAATAAAAAGGCTCAGGGACATATTAAATTCTTGAAGTAACATGTTCTAAACAACTTGTTCTCTGAAGCTTATCAATGCAGAACCTATGCCAGTTTGAAAAGAACGGAATATAATTCACAAAGGTGAATTCCAGCTCTATCTCTGCTTCATTTTCAGCAGTTAAATTTTCTGGGCCTAATTACTCTTTTGGCTAAATCAATATATATGGAAAGTGACTGCAGAAGTTATTCCTTTGTCTCCACTGGAGAAGAAACCACTGTATTTGAAGGTTACCTTGAAGTCACATGTTACAGTTTTTGGAAACAGACTTTTGCAGGACTTTTTGAGCTCTTGGAAAATGCTTCATTGTTCATGAGGTATAACAATAACCAGTAGCAATGAAAGTTACTATAAAAAGGATGAAAGATAGACTAAATTAGTTAAAGAGAAAATAACACCAAGATAATCTCATGACATTAAATGGTGAATTGTAAACAACTGGGGGATACAATCAGAGATCAATGGACCAAAACAGGCTATTCAATAAATAGAATAAAGAAAGGGATGATGTGCTACTATCCTTTCTCCAGTGCACTCTCTGAAAATGAGACATTTACTCACATTTGTTTTGATACTAAACAAACTCGAGTAATTCACAATTTTCAAGTTAAGCTTATCTTATTATCGAGAGACTTTAAAATTGGCTCAATGTTTAGAAGCAATAGAGCTAGTGTATCAAAAAGATAATTTCTTAGCAGAAAGGTAACTCAACAAGTTGAAATCAGTCCTTCACCTGACTTTCTGTGCTTGTTAAGGAAATTCATTAATCTCAATATCTAAAGCAGCCTATTCGTAAATATTGGATGACTTAGAAAAATGGGATTTTGCTTGATTTTCCTTCTACATACATACTCTGCCTGTTCACGTTTTTCTGTCTGCCTCTTTTCATCCTGCTTTAAGAGAAATTGTACTGTGTGACATCAGGAGATCCATCCAGATGAGAAAAAACTCTAGAGCTGAAGAACTCTTAATAAAATCAGTAAATTATCTCTGTTGACAAGAAAAGTGAGTGGAATTCAGAGCAACCACTGTTACAACAGGTGTGCCAATCTCTGTAATGTATATCTATGAAGGATAACTTATTCTCCAGCTATTGACAAAAAGAGGTGTTTTCTCATACTTTCTTCATGTTTGCTATTCTGTCATTTCCTTCTACATGTTTGTCAAATGTAGGAATAACTAAGTTTTGCATTTATCAACTGCAATGTTACAGAAAGAGATGTTTCTTCCTGTCTGAAAAAATATCACTTAACAAAATATCTTTCTATTGGGGGGGAGTTGTTGGGTTTTTTTTCTTTTTTAAAATAAATTTTGTTGCTTTTTATTTGGTTTTTTTGGAGAACATTTTAATTGCATTTTTGTAAAAATTGTTACATCTTACATTAGAGGCTGCATCATCTAGTGTTGTCAGATTCAAAAATCTGCTTTGGCAACTCAGGCCATAGAGTATAATTTATTAGGGATCTTGCACCTCATTATGAAGATGCCAAGCTCCTAGGTGTAGGTGGAGCTTTTGTATGTCTCAGGTCCTAGGTTGCTCCTAGAACATCTCTGCCTAGTCCTGTTTCATGTGGCTTTTTTTTTTTTAATCTCTGGATTTAAAAAAAATCCCAAATGAATGACAGAGTTGTTAAATCCAGTGGAATTAGTCTAATACATGTTTCCTCTCATTTCTTCACTTGTAGACTAGGAATCTATATTTTCCTGTGTTGGAAGAATGTTTCAAGAGGTAGCATAGGAGCGTTAAGGAATAGTCAAGGAACATATTTTCAAAGATCAGAGTTATTAAATGACATTAATATAAAGCAATATTCTTTTAAAGGAATATGACTTTTTCCATATATTTAGGTAAACAATGTACAGACAAATTTAAAATAATTTCATATAGAACAACTAATATTTGTTCCTTTTGACATTGTTTTCATCAGATGAACATTTTTCTCTCTTATTTTCCACCACTAGGTACTGGTAATTTTTTAGAACAATCAAGAAGACTTTTCAGGAGCAAATGTGAGGTGATCTGTGCTCACAATGCAGCAAAATAGGAAAGAGATACAAGCCAGAATAACAAAAAAAACCCAAAAGCCAACCCACCAAAGTTTTGTTTTTACTTTTCTATCTAATTCTTTTTCTGCTAGTAATCATGGGTTTCAAGAGGTAAAAGAAAAACAAATAAATGTGAGACATTATTTTAAAGTGGGATTTCTTTTGAAGACAGAAAATAATCCTAAAGTTTCATTTTTTTTTTAAAAAAAACCTCTTATTTACTGCATGTGTTCATTATTTCAATGTCTTTGGATGAACTACAATCCCAAATCAAATATTCTCATGCATTGTTAAATTAAGTCAATTATGTGTCAAATAGATGATGTTATGTATGACATTTGTGCTGCTAGAGACTGCATTTTTAGAAGGCAGTCAACATATTAAACACCCAAAAGAGGCAATATATTTTTATGCTTGCAGAACCCTTTGTAATTTACTAGGACACATAGAAGCTCCACATGTCAAATGCAACCCTAATAATTTACAGGAAAAAGTAGTGATAAAGAGTTCAGAGGACTAGAGGAAATACAAATCCATTATCAACTTTAGACATCAGGCTATGTTGGCAGTTTTTAATTCTTCTGAAGTTTATTTCTACTCCTGTGTTTAATTTACTTTCCGTTTTCTCTGCCCCACATGAGGGCCTCCTGGCATCCATATGTTATTGCCAAAAAAACCATGTATAACTTCTCTCAAAACTCCACAGCTTGTTTAGTACCTTGATCCTACTTATCAAGTGATTATTTTCAACTTTGAGAGGGTAGCTAAGTAGCAGCTTTTATGATTCTCACGTTATATTACATCTGATCATCTGTGCAGGTAGGGATTGTATAGAACATCCCTGATTTCTCAGCACAGAAAACTCCACAGTGACAGAGTAAGTTTAAAAAAAAAAAAAGTTGCAAGTTGCCTGGATTATTGATTAACAAAAAAAAAAAAAAAATCAAACTTGCAGCTGTATGATAATTTCTTACCTAATGATATCATGCAAATAGTCTTTCTGAAGGATAAATTAACCTTTAACAGGTCGTAATTAATATGCTACATACATATGGAGGAACACTTTGTATATGTTATGGGGCTGGACCCCTTTCAGGGAATTCATGTAAAACTTTGCTTGGAGATGCACAGTGATTTTGTACTGGACTTCTTGTGAACATGATTTTCCCCACAGCTAAGACTTTCTTACAAAAATATTCCCTCTGTTCTGCATTATCAATTATTTATTTGTATTATTTATTGTCTGCTTGCTATAATTTGCCAAGAGAGCGTCTCCCCTTTCCCTTTCTCGACTTGTCAAGTGTTTGATAAGTAAAAAATGTCAGTTTATTAATAAATATACACCACAAATTCAACTACTATTTACACCTACTTGAATATAAGCCAAAACACATAGATGATATTGGATTTGCATGAGTAGAACTGATGACAAAATCTGTCTCAAAAGAACTTACAATAATGATAACTGCAAGTATCACACAGACAGTTAAATACATCTAAGACTCATTGAAGTCCTGGATAAAGGTAAGTAAATTACCTTTGTTTTGCTTTCTGGGGAATAGAAACAGATTGATCAGATGACTTTTGCAAATACTTACAGTAAGTAATGGACAAAGATGGAAAATATAATACAGGGCCAGACAGCTTTTAAGTTTAAGTCTTAGATAACACATACTCTTTATCTTAGTTGCTAGCTGATTTTTAAAGGCATACTGTAATGCTTTCCTTAAGGCTCATATGCATTGTCTGAGATCAAAATGTTTTCCTAAAAATTGAAATTTAACTGCATTTTAAAAAACATTTCATTTGTCTTCATTTTAAATATACACTATCCCCAAGGTTATTGCCAACTGTCTCTGAATAGCTAAATTGGTAGCATGCTCACTTTTGGTGAGCACTCCAAGATGAGAAAAGACATGCTACACCACAAGTATGCCTCCTGATTACCTGAGAAGACAGGTGGACTTGCAGACTGGAATTATTTCTTTCTAATTACTACTTGGAGATGATGTGTAGAATGTGCCACTGAAGAATCTGCCTCCAATTTGATTCCCAAAATCAGCAATCCAACATTAATATGATTTTTGATGGAGAAATTGATGGTAGAACTCCTTCTACTAGACATACAAGAGGAAGAACAAAAATTTCTGTAACAATTGTGAAAACATAAGGAGTTTTTTTTTTTTTTAGCTGAGACATTGCATTTGTTTCTTCTCTATTTTTTTTTTCACTTTGTAACTTGAAATTAGAAATCCAATCCCAGTTATATTACAGGTGCTTTCAGATGTGATTGACAGAAAATATCTTGCCCACTTGTAGAAAATGAATGTTATTGCGTACGGGAACAGAAACTGAAGACTAAAACTAATAAATTTACAGTGATCTAGATACTGTCTTTGAATCATATTCATTTAATGAATGAAACCTGCTCAAAGTCAGCAGAAAACTATTTAACCTTACTAGGACAATTCCTTGCATCACTGCAAATTATGGTATTTAAATGAAGAGTGACTTCAAACAATGTAGTGGAAGACTGTTAGCAAAACAAAACACAGCAAATGGCTCCATCCTCTGCTGCTACCATCCTATATGGAGACAAATGGATTTATAGGAGATTTTTTTTTCTACTTCTTGAGTGATTTAGTGGTCAAAAAGATTATGTGTGAATAAAATAAATTCGTTATATTTTAATGCAGTGAGCAAAAGGATTTTTGTTCTCTCTCTGAAATTGTTTTTTATCACTCTCCACATTTTTTTTGAGGGAGAGTAAACTCAGATAAGGATAAGTCATTCTGATCAGTAGACATGCAATAAAACAAGCATTTAATGCTCTTCATGTTTGTTACCACTTTTGCATAGAATCGTAGAACAACAGAATGGCAGGGGTTGGAAGAGATCTTTAGACATCATCTAGTCCAATCCCCGTCAGAAGTAGGTCCACCTAGATCAGGTCACACAGGAACATGTCCAGGTCGGTCTTGAAGACCTCCAAGGAAGGAGTTTCCCCAACCTCCCTGGGCAGCCTGTGCCAAGGATCCATCACCCTCAGCATGAAATAGTTTTTTCTTATGTTTAAATGGAACTTTTATCCCATTACCCCTTGTCCTGTTGCTAGATACAATAGAAAAAATGGATGTCCCAGTCTCCTGACTTATAAATATTAATGAGATCCTCATGTCAGATTCCTTCTGAAAGCCAAAAAGGTTCAATTTGCTTTACAAGATTGTTATCTGTTGAACTTTTGCAAGTTTTTGTGTTAAAGAAAGGGCTTAAAAGTACCAAAGTTTCTAATGTCTGGAGAAAATGGTTGAAGTTACTTGAGCATGTCCATGAGCTGCTACGTGGTGAACCATTTAAATTGTCCTCTTGCACTAACTAGAAATTTGTGTGTGTATGGGCAAGCACCTTCCTTAGATAAAAACTCTCGGGGGGCAAATTCATAAAGACCCCCAAAAAGGGTAGAAAGTATAGAAGTTTGAATTTACATATGAAATGAATTTCAAACAGTTGGTTTCAGTTACATTGTCCATTTAGTTAGTTATATTCTTCAGAGAGAAGTGCTTCTAGTTACACTTTTGCCTCCTGATTAAAGTGTTGTAGATTTTTTTAAGGTTTTTTGTTGTTTCTTTGGGGGTGCAGATTTCCAGAAGAAATGAGTGATCGTATGTTTAAGTTGCAGATTTAAGATAGATAGTATTGCTTTTCCTATGAATTTATTCCAAATTTCCCAGAAGAGCAGAGATATATATTTTAGTATATCTCAGTACCAGCACTTTGGAATTTTAGCATGTATCATTACAATAGTCTGCAAATGGTCTATTTCTGAGAGGCACAATCCTGAAGGAAACTGATGCTGTCTTTGTTGTTGTTCATAGAGTTTAGTTCAGAAACTCAGTTTAGTTCAGTTTAGATTGTGGGCTTCAGAAGTTTTTTTTAAAGATTTTTCTCATTTTCTTGTTTCTGATTTTCTTCTCATGTTTGGGGTTTCTAAAATCTTTTAAATTCTTTGTTATACAGGGAAATATTATTCAGTAAAAATACAGAAGTATGTTCTGATGTAAAGACTGTAATTTTAAAATAACTTTAGTAATGAAAAAGACTAATGTCCTCCTTCCCCCAACCCTTTAATGCAATTCAAACGTATGTCTGAACTTTGCTCAGACTTTCCAAAATCATTCCTATCTGTGCAGAAACCAAGTAAGAAAAGTTCCTTTAAAAAAAAAAAAGTTTAATAGTTGGTTATAAGTGAAACCAGAAGGTTATAATAAAACCTGATCTGAGTTAACTGCTACTGCAAAACCTCAAATAGTGGAAACCAAGCCTCACTTTTTGCACAGGAATATCAAAGCAGCTGGGTTTCGCTTGAATTATTTTAAATCCTTTTGGCAAAACTTTGTATATTCTGTGTATTGGCTCCTGCATATGCTCGTATATATTCCAGTTCTGAGCAAGGACCCCATTTTTTCCTCTGTACAAAACAACTTGAAAACCATGATTGCAGATTTAGAACTGTGACATTATGAGATTTTATCTCCTTGGTGGGTTGTGTGGTTGGTGAACTCAGAACCATGGATTCATACATGTGCTGTGCTGTCTTCAGAAGAGCTTGAGAAATAGATATATGTCAGTTTTCTACTTTTATCTGAAGTCCAGCACAGTGTCATTTCGTCCCCAGCTTTGTTGCTATACTTGATCTAGGCAGCTGAATCTCATTCTGCAGGTGTTGCCCTTTGGAAGATAAGGTTGGGATTGTATATGAAGACCACTGACAAGGTCTCTCATCATCAAGGATGCATAGATCCAATCTCTGGGAACTGTCACTCCTGTCTTCAAGGAATAATGTTCTCTGAAAACTGTTCTTCCACATTCTTCTGCCAAGGAGATCTTATTTTAATAAAGAGCAGTTTAATCATCCATTTAAATAGCGTGTTCTGCAGTGCACAATTCTAACTAAAGTTTGATTTGGCAGTCGTTTTTTTGATTCACAGAATGAATCTTATGGCTTACTGATTGTTAAAATCATGTGAATGGCCATTTGATGTTAACATGAAAACTCTGTGCTGAAGAGACCTCTGCATTTATAATCGTAAAGAAATCTAGGGATTATGACATTGAGTTGGATTTATAGGTTGTTAAGTCCTGCATGAATTTTTATTGTAATACTTAGCCTCTCATTCCAGGAAAAATGTAAATATTCCAAGTAGTGAAATGTTTTCATTATTTCACTTGTGTCATTTTCATGATCTTCACAAATTTCATGATCAAGAAGATTTTCCTTTTGGTTAAACTTAATATTTCTTTTGCCTTGTTACTTTTCATCACCTTTTAGCTCCTTTAGACCTTTTCAAAACTCTGTTCTTTTTTCAGTTTTCTTTCTCTCCTGCATTTCCTCTACAAAATACATATTCACAAAATCCTTTCCTCTTAATACTTACTAACTGGAGAAAGGTTTGTTTGTTTTACATATTTGGGTTTTTTAATGGTTGCAAATGGTAAAGAGAGAAGTTTTCTTTGAGAAACTTTTCATTGAGTCCCAGTAATTTTCTTACTGTGTCCTAAACATATGCTTACAATTCCAAATGTCAGAAATAATAAAGTTTTATCTGACCTTAAAATCCTGGGACTGAACCATTGTAAAACTAGAGGTGAAATAGAACTGCTGATACTGATTCTGATGACAACACTGTTTCATTTAAATATTTCAGCTGTTAAAGGCCAAACATATGAGTAAGATGGAGCAAAAAGATATAAGAGAGAATAGGAGGAGGAGTTACAATATGTTCCGTGTGATGAAAATAGCCTTGAATCCTTGTTCATAGCAGGCAATCAAACCTCTTTGTGTTCAAAACCCTGCTCTTTCCTAATAGAAGGAAGTGCACAGAAGTAAATATGTTCACCACATGCGCAATTTATATATGGCTACAGATCATATTTGCACTGTCCATTCAATATGTGGAAAAAAGGTATGGGAAAAGCAGATGTCTTTGAATCTTTGGGAAATACCCAAGTTTAGCATCAAGTTTTCCTCTTATGTGTACATTGTAAGCACCCTGTGAAGTGATCAAAATTTGAGAAGTTAGAAACAGCTGTAAACTTCAGAGCAATTTGCAGTCCTTATACATCAGACTGGACTCATAAGAACAGAATAATGTTCTTATAACCAGAGTTATGTTCTTATAACAGAGTTATGTTCTTTATAACTACCTTTCCTCTCCATTGAGTGTGAGCAAAAGTGATACAGAAGTTAATTCAGATTCAAGCTGCGAATAAGAGACATTGTTGAGCTTTGAACGAGTTTGGGACTTTTACTATTGGCTACCTGTAGACCAAGGAATATACTTTTGAAGTGCATTACATCTACTTCAAAATTGAGGGAAAAAAGTCTTCAGGACTGAAAAGGCCCAAACTTGCACCCATCAAAAGTCCTTTGGATTTTTCAGAAACTGATAATCAAAGTTTCCTGTTCAGTTAGAAAGATTCATTTATGTTTCTTTGCCAGTGGAAAGGTATGAATCTTCAGATTTTTCGAAAGTGTTACCAGGGTTCCTTTGAAACAAACACTTTTCCTAATAGTAAAACTAAATACAAATTTTCTTAAGACATTATAGGGAATCTCTGGAAAGAGGCTTATAGACACTATCTCATTCTGAAAATTATACCCAGCTCTACAAAGTGAAAGTGATGAATAGTGAAAAGGTAAGTTTGTCTTGTTCCTCTTGCTCCTCTATAGAGCCGTACTACAGATCATGTTAGGTACAGAGAAAAATGATTTTCTACTTCAGATAGACCTCTAGGAGACTTCATACATTCATGTCAATATTTTAAGTTTTTGCATGTGTATTTTGGTATGAGTTTTAATTTTGCATTAAAAGTGTCTGTGAGCTTAAGATTACCAGTAGGTGACCAGTAGGGAAGCAAGAAAGAGCAATTGGTGAAAAACAAAATGTTACCCAAAGTTATGAGAAGCTTGCTGTGGAATAATGGGTAAATTAGATTCCATTCCTTAACGTAAAAATTACTTGAGAATTATATGAAAACCTACATCAAAAACAGTATTTCACAGCATTAATATAATGAAATGAAACATATATAAACCATCTATCTATAATACAATCATGTTATTTATCACGAAGAGCAAATACATCTACAGTTAGAACAATCTGTTCATAATGTCATCTGACTTTTATATACTTGTACAATATATCTCCCACTTAATTAATGCATTTAAGAATTTTTCTCCCAAATATATGTTATGAACCACATTCATCAATTTTTCCCCCCATATATAATGTTCCCATTTTTTTCAATTTAGGTAATAATGTGGGGATTTTGTCTTTAAAAAGTGTGGCATTACAGGTATTCTTTTTCCTTGTTTGTACTGTTTCAAACCCTAAGTGGAAAGAAAAGCAGAGATCCACTGTAGGACCCAAATCTTGATCTATTGAGTTCTGAACCTTGTGCCCTTAGAGAACTTGTTAGAAGACATATTAACAGGATATAAAATAATTTGTAAACTGTGTTGTGAAGTCAATTGCTAGAAGAAAGCATTCAGTATTTTATTACAAGGAAGTGAAATTCAAAGGTCACCACAAGCCTTTTATAAGATATACATTTTAAAATCAAGTAGATCTTGGTACTTTTTGGACAACAGTAGCACACCAGATGAACCTCACAGATGGAGCTGAAAACAATAAAAAGAAAAGAGTAAGTCACTCAGAGTGCAATGGAGCTGCAGACCATAGCAACTCACTAAAATACAAGTCTTGCCTTGTAGAATAAGTAGAACAGTCAATGAGTAAACTAAAACTGGTACATCTGGAATACTAAACTGCAAAGAATTATTGGTGGCATAACTCATGTCACTAGTTGTTTGTAGAAAGTATAAGTTTCAATCACTTAATCTTCATTTTTTCAGTATTGGGCCAGAGTCTGAAAATATTCCAGAAAATATCATTATTTTCTGCTTTTAATATTGCCATTATATTCATCTGAGCTATTTGCATACTAAATTATTTATTCTCCATGAGTATGTGTATCAATATTAAATATACAACTGTATTTGGAAAATAACGATTTCCTTCTTGCTACTGATTCTGTAGAGGCAAATAATTTCTCTTGGATGATTAAGAAAGTGATTTTGCCTGCAAAGCAGATGCCTAAAGCTCTACCAGATATTAATTATATCTGAAATAATTATCACCTGTTTATTGGTACGTGATGTAATTTGTTCACAAATATATTAGTCTTACTTAATTGCAGTGACAGGATTTGTTCAAAATGTTTTGCTCCTCAAAAACAGTATTCTGAAAAGTTTCTGTAATGTTCCTTTTTGTAATGAGTTCTTCTATTTACTGCATCAGATTATCATTTTGTTTTTGTGACACTGTCACTGGACAAAAGATTCTGATATCATCACAAGTAGTTTCTATCAGAGGAGCTGGAAAAGTGTGAGATCAGTTCTTTGTCTTTCCATTTACCTGGATTCTGATCTGTGTATCTCTGGGACGACTTCAATGTGACATCAGTCCTGTAATTATGTGCATTCATATCACTAAATACCATTTGTTTTTTTCACCTTATGCAGCAATGAACATCTGTGAAAATGATAAAATATAAAATTTTACATGTATTCACATTTTATGACATTAAAATGTTATGACTTAGTACTTACAGTGGATTTCACCTTGTTTGACTTTGGTCATGTGGAAATCCAACATCTACTTTAATCTTGTGATAATGTATTCCAGCCTAAAACAGGTCTCTAACTTAGGTGAAATGAACAACTCCCTGGAGGTATTTGTCTCTCTCTGCTATACACAGAATTATTAGCCTTGCTAGCAAATCAAAAGCTTGGTCTTTAATCTTGCTTAAGTTTAGACTCTGAAAGTTGGATGGGTTAACTCATCGTCACCATTGGCTCAATGTACAAGGGCCGAATATGAATGACTGTAAAGCCTGTGAAATCCTTCAGTTAATATTACACACACTGGGATTTAACTTTGCAGCCTGTAATACACAGCGGGTGCAATAGATCATAAGCACAGTTGAGGCACTGGCACACCTGAGGTTGGTGAAACTTGTTTTAAGAATTCTGATAACCCAAATGTCAATGAAGATAAGATATTGTGGAGTGATCTCATTAATATTTACAAATATCTAAACGGTGGATGTCAGGAGGTTTTGTTTAGTGACAGGACAAAAGGTAATAGAAAAAAGCTAGAACACAAAAAGTTCCATTTAAATATAGGGAAAAGCTATTTCACTGTGAGGGTGATGGAGCCCTGGCATAGGCTGCCCAGGGAAGGTGTGGAGTCTCTTCTGGAGGTCTTCAAAATCCACCTGGACACATTCCTGTGTGACCTGATCTAGGTACACCTGCCTTTGCAGGAGGGTTGGACTAGTTGATCTCTAAAGGTCCTTTCCAACCCCTACCATTCTGTGATTCTATGATTCTACAAAAATAGGAGACCACTGTTAGTTTTGCAAAGCAATAAAAATCAAGCCACTAAAGTATTCAGATAGCTATGTCACTGAGCTTGTTTTATGCACAGAGTCTTTATTGTGTCAGACTGAAAAGTTGTTGCTGAGTCATAAACAATGATTTTTTTTTCAAGAAATGAGAAAATTTTCTGAACCTGTTTGAGTATTTTTTAATTATTATTTCGAAAATTGAATGTGTATAGTATTTCAAGAGTATTAGAAAGATATCCTGACAAGAGTAAGTCATCTGGAAGGAGAGTCTGATGAAGTAATAATTAGAAAGAAATTTTTCCCTTCTACCTTCCTGGAGCTCACTGGCCTTTGTAGCACTGGAACACTAGGGAGCACACTTTCATCAGGAATTACACTGCCTGCAGCATCTACAGAGGATGGGAGATGAAAAGACAGTTCTTTAAATCGGCAGTTCGGCAACAGGCCAGCCCCTGCCCTGCTGCACAGAACGACAAAGCATGTGAATGTGACAGAGCTAATGGTAAACAATGACAGATCTGTCAAGGGTCCAATGGGATGCATCTCTTGTTTGTTCATGTAGACTACAAGAATCAGAGCTATTTTGTTTGGGGTGTGCCTATATGTCTGTCTGAACTCTTCACCCCGCCTTTTACAAATCTGACTTAGCAGACCAATAAAGAGGGTTGTGTTTTAGTATTCTTTTTTTGTGAGTATGAGAGACTTACAGTAAACTGAAGACTAGGACATGCAATTTTTAGAGAAAGGGGAAAATATACTTGCTCTCTAATTTTTTTTTTTTTTTAAATACTCTTATTCTCATTGATTTCTTAATAAAATATTATTGTGTAATTATTGCTTCTAATAATCAAGATACTTGCCCATAGAATTAAAGGTGCAGGAGGACAAAAAGGAGTTATTTCTTCAGAATAGTTCTATAGTCATTTTAACTAATAATCAGTTTCAATTTTAAATGCACTAAAGTATTCCTTCTTCCAATAATTTAGAAGCAAGTCTCTTTTCTTACGAGTTTAGTGGTTAAATTCTATTTTTATATAAGTCAATTATGTCTTGCATATTGTACTATTGTCTTTTTGGGAGTTTAAAATCTACATTACACATTCTACACTTTGGATATACTACTCTTGCTTTTTTTTTTTTTGTGGTGGTCAAATTTATTTTTTACTTGTCAGAGGACTTATGATCAGGTTAATTTAAACCTGTGTAATTTAGATATAATGCCACATAAAGAGCTCTGGAAATCTTCACCATTTATAATCTAGAACTAAACTTTTCTTTATAGGGAAAGTGATCAGAAAAAGGCATGTTGCAGCAGTCATTTCTAGAAATAATATTTAAAAACCCAATCAACCAACCAACCAAAAAAAACTTTCCCAGATCTTCAACAGAAGAACAGCCACTCTGAATCAGATCTATAATCTATGCAGTCCATTTTATATCCATTGCAGTAGCTTAATGGCAAGGTTTAAGCCACCATGCAAAGAAGAGTTCACAGATGATTAGCTTGATCTCATAACAATATTTCAGGTATTTCAGTCTGTTGATTTTCTTTACAATATTTCTCTGCTGTTTTCCATATATGCAACCTTACTCATTACCTTCTGTGTGCTGGTATACAGTTGACCTTACTGATCTATTCTTGTCTATTTGTGCATTAAGAAGACTGAAATATGTAGAGCAATGGTTCTTTCTGTATCAGTCCTAATCCTCCAGTCTTAGGGGAGGATATGCAAGTGTTTTTGTCTCTGGTAGACAGTAACCCCCTTAGAGCATTAAAGTAAACTACTTCAAAGACCCTGCTTATGAAACAGCCTAGAAAGTGTCATCTACTGCTAAATAAAGGATTCCAGAGTTGCAACATTCAATTAAAAAATTCCAGTTGAGAGATTCTGGTATTCAAGTGGGTAATAGGGTATGTGATCACAGAATAATTAATTTCCACCAGAGGAATGGTGCTAAGTCAGATTCTATAGCTGTGATTTTGAGTAGAAGATTGTCTGAAATGAAACTTACACAGCATTATCCCACAGAAGATCAAGTTTGAGCTGCAATTCAAGAAGCTCGACAGCTAATGCAAAAAACAATCAACTGAAAATCTCACACAATACAGTGAAGAAATGTAAACCATTGATAACATGAGCCATATTGCACCATCAATTTTTAAGCCACAGTTCCAATTGATTTCAGTGCTTAAAAATCAATGCATTCTCTGCAGACAAAGTTTCAGATGAACAGTGATTATTTATCATAATGACTTTTATCTGAGGATTTATTCCATTTTGTAAATATATGCTTAGTAGTCATGTTTAATACTCAGCCTGTTGAGACTTTTGTACTATTCTGTAAAGAAATCATTATCTGCTTTTGCAAAGTTTACTGTGGTGTTATGCAACGCTATAAGGAAATTCTCAGGAGATGAGTGATCTGTGTGGAAGAATTCCAGCCTGGGATGTTACGGTTGTTGTTACCTGTACAATGATACCAGATGGAGGTCACAACTACTCAGTGGGGATCCACCATGGGAGGGTCTACTTGCACACTCTATAAAAGCTAGATGCTTGTCTAGAAGGCTTTACAGCCAAAATGGACTGAAGAGTTAAAAGACAAAAAAGGTTGAGAGAGCTCAACTCTCTGGTGAAAGGTCAGCAACAGAGATTGATGCAACAACTGGAGCCATAGACTCCTTCTTTAAAATCAGTAAACTGTGTAGAATACACCAGTGTTAGCACTTTCTTTTGAAAGTTTTTATTTCACTTCAAAACCCTAAAGTCTGGTTATTCAAGCTTTCTATGAAAAACATAGAGGATTGAATTCAAAAGGGCGTAATGCACTGCTAGTTAGTCCACTGATTTCAGGAGAACTGTGCCAGATTTTACCAATTTAAAGACTTCCGTGCCTTAAGAGTATAACTCTTAACCATATTCTTAAATCTTTATTATATGAAAAATTCTACTGGCTGACAGGACTAATATATATAAAATTAGAATTATGTATTTCTTAAAGATCTGGTCACTGTATACCTAATGCCATATAAAAAGGAAACTTAATTCAATGTCAAAATTAGACATTTTGAAAGTTAACAATATAAAATTAATTTAAATGCAGTTTCATTTTCCTCTCTTTGTCTAGAAAGACAGTCATCTAACTTGCTAACTCAAGTGTGTGACTTCTGTGTGGTAGATGTATGTTTTGGAAGCTGAAGAGATTCTTCTGTTAAACGGGATATAAAGAAGAAATAAGTGTCTCACTCAAAGGAAAGGTTATACTGTCACAAGTTTAGCCTATATACAAACTTCTCTTTCACATAAAATAGGTAAATTATGTGAATTAGTCTAATTATGAGTGGAATGAAATAATTGTAGAATGTAATAGAAGGTTAAGAGAAGATAATGCATACTTTAATCAATGAAACAATGAAAGGTGAAACTCTAACAATGTCTCATCATTGGTTGGTGGAAAAAGGAAGTGGTTTTTTTTTTTTTTTTACTTTATTCCTGACTTCAGAAAAAGCACATATTTGAAAAAGCTAGTATAATCACAAAATCAAATATACCATCAGGTTAAAAAAAAAAAAAGGTATTTCACCCATCATTTCAAAAATATGCTACTAAATTTAGCAACATTCCATCTGGTCTATTTTTTACTTTTGCATTGTAAAAAAATAAGTTATTAGAACTCTACTGGGATCATTCTTGGTGTATACAAACAATATATATCATACAAAAGTTACTTTGACATTTATTGTTCATGTCTTCTCCAGAAATCACTTAGCATTTTCTTTGCTGTAGAAACTTGAAATAAAATGGTTGTAACAGGAAAAGCAACTCACCTATCAATATAACCCACAGAGAAATGAACACTTCAGCACTTATTTTTTAATGGGCTAGTTAACCTCATTGGATTTATATAACTGCCAAAGCCCAACCTCTATTACTGTTGATCAGATCTAAAATTTACTTACAGAACATATTATACTGACCACTTTAGAGAAATAATGGGAAACAGAAAAGACATAGAATTTACTCTTATTTTTATATATATTTTTCAAAATCTGTGAGGCTTACCATTAGCTGCTACATTGGGTAAGCTAGAAATTAAGTCTGTGTTCATGCTCGAAAGCCCTCTAACAATGATCTAGCAATTTCCAATCATGGAAGAGACTATCAAATAATTAAGAAAGGGCAAGCCTTTAACATAGCTAAATCTAAAAGATGACCAACTACCAAGTGTTAGGAGCTTAGCTGTCACATCTGAATTCTGGTTTTGTAATAATATGTGCATTAATGTTAGGATCCTATTTTGCTAGTTTGCCAACAATCATCTCTTACGATCTGGTTATCTGAAATAGGGTTTGTTGGTCCTATTATTCCCTTTCTAGTAATTTTGTAAAGTCTTAATTCTTCCAGAAACATATTCTACACATACGAAATATTTGGATAATTAGAATCCTTTAGGTTAGATACTATTATAATAGTGTAAATAAATTGAAAAAGCCTGCCAAGTATACTTAATGGTGACATAATTTAAAATGATGTATGACTACTAACTACTTTTCAAAATAGGATGATATCTCTATATTTAATTATCTCATGACCATGGTTCATAAAATGTATGAATATACAGGGTGTTGCTATAAACTTTGGTTTATAATCTATCTAAGTGGCCTCATCTTACAGCTTTTTGCAGAGACTCTGGATGGCCCTACCCAGAATTTCTGAAAAGCCAAATACACAAAGGTTTCCAAATGTGCCACTTAGGAAACTCGATCTGAAAAGTTAATTTAATGGTAGAAGTAAAAGACAATTTAAAAATAGAAATGCTTTATGTTAGGGCTGAGATTTCAGAGATCATTGTAAACATATGGAAGAAAGAGGGATTTAAAATTAGCTATTGTCTATCTTTAAGTGATTTTGATGTACTTGTTACATGTAATTGGGCCAAAATTACTATCTTTATTATTGCAAAGAGAATCTGGAATTTTACATCTCCTCATTCCTTACTTTGTTTACTTAGCTTTCTGACTTAAAATGTTTACATTCCCTACTTCCTGACTTTATTTAATTCACTGTATTTATCTTTGTGTAATGCTATTATTCCTTTAATTCCCTTTTTTTTTTTTTTTAACAGAAAGAAAACAGACAAAAAGTTGTACAAAAACAAAAGACAACTTGTTGCACAATTACTGGAAACACTGTAAGGAGAATAATGAGACTTAAAAATTAAATGCTAAATTTATGTATTAGAGAGAAGGCTCATTTTACTATAAACCTTCAAGAATCATAGATTAAGACACAAGAATTACAAGATTAACTTTAAACGTCACAATCTGGGATGAGAGGAAGAGGAGAGAAGAGTGAGGTTCTCTGCTTTGCCCTTCAGTTTTATGCTTATTACTTATTTAACTATGCTATAAATGTTTTCTAACCACAACAACAGTGGTTAGAAATATACTGATTTAAAAATTATTCTACTATATTAGAAGATGTAAGGAGCTGGGCCAAGAGTAAACTAATGCTATGAGATATTTCTTAAAAGCCATTATAGCTGCCAGTAGAGTGGCAAGGAGGAAGCTGTCCTGAGACTTTTGCTATGAGTGTGAGATATCCATTTGTCTACTGCCATAATTTACCACATCTAACCAAAATATATAAATATGTGACCTTTATGCGCATGAGTATTTTTCTTAGTTTGGGAGATTAGCTCATATAAACATTAATTTAAAGGTGGATATGGCTTTTTAGAAAGTTGTGAAATATCTCAATGGATATATGTGCTAAATTGTATTCATAGTGATGAACTATGGGCAACATCTTTAGGGCATCTTTTGTTGTTACTTTCCTGGGGATTAATCTAGTCCTCTGTTTCATTTTTGAAATCAGTCTGATAAATATATAGGGTAAATATATCAAGATGTGATAATATTTGCCTCTATAGTAAACATATGATTCAGAAACACCTGACATATTTAAAATGTCTTCTTTGAAATTGAAAAACATCCTAAGGAGTGGATAAGACTCAAAGGAATGGAGTTGTAAAGGTAGATTTTCAAGAGAGTGATAATAGCATAGATTTTTCAAATTTACTATTCACTTCTAACTGCTAATGGAAATGTTGCCAGTTTTTATATTGTTGCCACATGATTATACTTGTTACTAAAGATTAGGGAGGGATCTTTGCTACCAAATATTTGCAAATTGCAAAAAGTCATGGTGTACTTTAAAAAAATAAAAAAAGGTTTCATAATGATCCTTTCTGTATGTATTAAAACCTCCTTTGACTTTGTAGGGTAACTGCAGATATTCCATCACTTAATGCATTAGATCATAAAAATATGAGTCTTATAGAGAATAATCCCTTTAACTGATTCTTTTGAGAACTCTCTATCTTGTCTAAATGTAAGATCTTGACAGCTAAGCTCCAAGTGCACCAATTTTTCTGTCATCCTGAGCTGAGGAAAAAAAGGTCTTAGTGATAGGTATGTATTTATGTTTCACTCTATCTTTTTCCATCTGGAACTACATCAGGACCTGGATCATATCAATTAAAAAACATTAACATTTAAGCTGACATCTGCATCAACCACCAAAATCTACAGCATTATGAGTAAAATAATATAAGGTAAAGTTGTAAGGTAAATTGTGATGAAAAAATAAGAATCTGTAATTTGTTGATATTACTATTGGGCATAAGATAATACATCACTAGGTTTTATTTTTCTGTGCTTAGCCACAAAAGTAAATTATGACCTTATCTTCCTGGATAATTTGTGGTGGCACTCATTGTATTCCTTGCCTGATTGGTGTGAGTAGCAAGTTGCTCTTTCTGAACTTTTAGTTTTATTCATTATTTATGATGCTTAAGCCACTAAAGTGAAGTAGATCACCTAAGCAGAATGTTCTGGGAAGGATGATGCTAAATTTCCTGTGCTCTGAGTAACAAAGATGATGTTAAATACTTATTTCCACAAGGTAAGGCTATAGTGGAGATTCATTTCTGTACTATTCTGTTTTGCTTTGTTTTAACTTCCTCCACTTGAAAGCATTAGAAAGGTCTCTAGATTGTCTTTTAGATAAAAATTGTTCTGTTAGAAATAGATTTCAGAAATTAGATTAGTTCTTCTGGAATGATGATGCTGAACTATTGACCTGTGGAGACAGAGATGATGATGTTGACTTTCACTGTGCCTGTTTCCTTAGCACTAGTCATTTTTTCTCTAAAATTCAGTAGTGGCAGGTTACAAAGTAGAGGTCAAAGCAAATGAAGTGGCAGCCAACCCACTGCATTATTCTATGCCTATGATCTGTCTTACTCCCTTGGTCATTCAAACACAGGTGATGGTTTTAGAGCTAAAATAGTGAGGTGATACGTAACTTGATATAACATTTTAAGCAGAACGGATTTCTTTCTTCCTCTGCTGCCTGATGTAAAGCCTTTGATGATAAGCAATGGTGATGGCAAAGAATATAATGAATGAAGGCACTGATGGTAAAGCTACTTGTTAAACAATCTTGGAGCAGTGAATTAAAATTTAGAATAGACGAGTAATTTGTAATGAATTATTTATTGGGTTAAATTTCACCAACATTTTTTTTTCTATTCACCAGTTGTCCACAAACATATGGCAAAATTCTTGGATTTATTCATTATCTAGAAAACATTCGTTTATTTCCTCAGTGAATAAATTCTTGGCATACAGATTGCTCACAAGCAGTTCATAGGGAATAGTCAGAAGATGCACTGTGTGTGTTAGCTTCCACGTCTGCTTCGATATACTGAGAATTAGCACTATTATTATGACTAAAAGTCATATGAGCAGATGCTATGCTGACAGCGATTTTTCAGCTAGCCCTTTATTTAATTCTCATTGGAACATAATGTATTACCCTAACATTACGCTTCAGGATTTACCTAAAGTATATCATATCTCTTACTAAATGAAGGATTGTTTTTATCCTGGTTTAGTTTACCAGTACCGTTTACAATGTGGCCCCAGCATTGTGTTGGCATAGTGGAGAAGACTGAGAACAGTCAGAAATGACTATGTAAGAGCAGGATGTCATTACACCAATGTGAAATGAAAAATCACTGCAAACGATCAGTGTGATGTAAGCAAAAATATTGAGGAAATTGTTTTAAGTTCAAAGTTTCATTATGTTGGTGGCTTGGTGTTCATATTGCCTGTTTTAAGTAATTCTTGTCATACTTCTTGTCCCATTTTGAAGTGCCAGTTTTTCTCTTTCATTGTACATGGAATGTGGGAATGTAAGAAATCCCTGAATTACAGTCCTGGGCTCACTGCCTACCTCTGAATTGCTGTAATACTTTGTGCCAGGAAGCCTTATCCCATTTGGGATCTGCCCCAAATGATTTAATCTTATTAGACCCAAAGGCATTGTGATAGTTTTATGGGAAATTTCTAATACTTATGAACTAAATATGGGCAATGCATTTACTTTAGGAGAGTAAATGCTGATTAAAAAAATCCTTCATATTACTGTTATATTTCAGTCTGCATTTTACACCTAGCAGTGCAGCAGTGAGAAAACAGATTCACCATTAGGAATACCTATTCTCATTTATCATAAATAGGATTAACTACTTCATCTTGATAAAGAACAGTATATTTACTTCGTCTTATCTGAACTCTTTTGAGATGTAAGAAATTGAGAATGTTTTTATCTCAAGTGAAACACTTTAAAAATGAGGACTGTACACTCAATGATAATGACATTACTGTCTAGCTATGTTTTTCAGTTTCAGATATCGTACTTGGTATAAACTGAATTTATAGTGGAATTATGCGATTTTACACATTAGCAGAAGCTTACTGTCATTTACTTTCACCAAAATGCAAGTTCTCATAAATTTGAGAAAAAGACAGTGTAAGATTTTAGATATTTTAAAAATGGTGATTTCAAAATACATTTACCTATCACATTTTTATAGATTATAATTTTTTTAAAAAGCTGGAGCATTATTTTTCTGATATATTTTTTAGTTGTCCATCAGTTGATATCTTTAAAAAAGATACTGTCCATACAAAATCATGGAATAATTTAGGAAAAATGTGTTTCTAAGAAATGGTTGGATTTAAAATCTCTTGACAATGTATAGAAAGAAATATTGATGCCTTTATGAAAATGATATTAGCATAGAAGTATTTCAGACATCATCCAAGTTGAAGATAGCTTACTTCTCCTACAGCAATAAAAATGAAAGTGTAAATTTTTTTTATAACTCACCCACTGTGCTGGCAGTGCCCAAGATCCTCTGTAACCTCTGTTTGACTTGTCACTTAGAAGACAAATTTGTTCATAGATCATGACTGTCAGAGTGCCTTTTCTGCAACTGTATCAGTAATTAGCTATGCCTTGTTAGTGCTCAAGGCAAGTACATCTGTCACATTGAAAAAAAGGGCTAGATTTTTCTCCATTTTAGATAACACTTTAACATTTCAGCTTTGTAGCATCAACAAAGATCCAAACAATCGACAAGATCTTGTCAATGGCTTTTTTAAAATGACTGCTCTGGATTTGACTGTTATAAAAAACATAGTCACTTTGAATGTTTTCAAGATTTTTTATTAAATAGAGAGTTAACCAAGAATTTGGGGAGAAATGGGGGGAGGATGTGAGCTAGTTTTAGTTTAGACTTTATCATAAAGCCTATTGAGCTTCTCTGTGACTTTCTGGATACCAGTAGTTTCAATTGATTTTGATGTAGCAAGGATCAATCCTTTGCTACTTAATTGTATTAGAACTGTCTGTGTCTTTGAACACAATTATAGATCTATCTATCAACCTAGCTGTACCAATAAAAATGACCTCCCATAATTATAACTAATAAAAAAATTAGTTTATACATATTGATTATGGCTATCTTACCAATAGGCTGCCATTTATTAAACAACCTCATGGACAAGATGGATTACAAGTACAATGAGGTGGATCTGTGTTAGTATATGACATTATAAATCAAAAATACAGCAGTCCAGGTACCTTGAGCAGTGACAGGCATAGAACAGAAAAGAGTGATGAACTGTTCCAGAGTAAACTGGTCCTCCTTGTTGTCTTTAACATTTACTCTTTCTCTATCTAAAAGTATTAAGGCTACCTACACAAAGTTAGAGGTAGCTACAGATCCTCATTGGGCTGTAACACGTATGTTGTTGATAATTACAGTTCAGTCCGTTCTCTTGCCAAATGAGGACTCCACTCATGTCCTATACCAAAGTTAATGGGTGTATTCAGTGAATGAGATGACAGATTCTAGATTTGATCTAACCAGAGAATCTTCAATAAGTCAATTTTAGCTATTTATGATACTTTGTGCTGCTCACATATCATTAGTTGTTGGAATAAGAGAGTCGACAGAGGGGGCAGAGTAATTAGTATACTAAACAGTGTTTTACAGGTGTGAGAAATTATTTCCCAGTATTAGATTAAATCTTAAAAATATTATTTTACTATTAAACTGAAACATATTGTTAAATGAAGTATTTCCTCATGAAGGTTAAACCTATTCATATGCTTCAGTGCAATATTATTTTGTTATAATGGTCTATAGTCTGCTTTTCCTGTCTAAACTTATTTGTCTCTTTTAGTGGCTTCTCTCTTAGATGAGATTAAAGAAAAAAATCCTCCCAGATGATGAAATAAATCATCACAGGAAGGTATGGTAAGTGTAACAACATACTATCAGTCTCTTAAGATTTATACAGTCATGATGCACATATAATGTGTTACAACAGTTACATAAATTTTATAGGCTGTATAAATCTTCTTTTGCATGCTCCATTTGGGTTTTGTTAGGTCAATGTGCTTTACATGAACACCATTTTAGATATGGAGCCTCTAGAGCAATATTGTTATCAACTGCATGTAAGTATTGACTTCATGTCACAAGTGGTCAAGGAGCCAACATGGAGAGGTGTACTGCTGGACCTTGTTCTGACAAATAAGGAGGGTCTGTTTGGGGATGTGGAGGTTGGAGGCAACCTTGGCTGCAGTGATCATGAGATGGTGGAGTTCAAGATTCTCTGTGGAAGAAACAGGACACCAAACCAGGTTGACACTGTGGACTTCAGGTGAGCTAATTTTGGCCTCTTCAAAAATCTTCTTGGAAGAATCTCATGGACAGGATTCTAGATGGATCAATCTTCAAATGCCACTTCCTCCAAGCCCAATATTGGTCTGTCCCCACAGTAGAAAATGGGGAAAAAGAGGCAAGAGGCCTACATGGACGAAAAAAGAACTACTGCAACTACTCAAGGAGAAATAAGAATTCCATATAAGGTGGAAAAAGAGCCTAGTTCCTTGGAAAGAGTATCCCAAGGAACATCACTAGAGCATGCAGGGATGAAACCAGTAATGCCAAAGCCCTTTTGGAACTAAATCTGGAAAAGAAAGTAAAGGAAAACAAGAAGGGCTTTTTCAAATACATCAGCAGTAAAAGGAAGATTAGAGAGAATGTGAACCTGTTGATGAACAAGGAGTGTGTCTTGGTGACAGAGGGTGCAGATAAGTCAGAGCTACTGAATGCCATCTTAACCTCAGTCTTCTCTGCCAGCGCTGGCCCTCAGGAAGCCCAGTCCATGTAGGACAGTAGAACAGTCTGGAGAATGGAATACTTTCCCCTGACATGTGGTAAACCAAGATGCAAAGCTCAATACAGTATGAGAAAGAAGTGGACTAGTGCGTGAACACAGAGTGTACATGAAGGTGATTGGAGGAACCTCTGCATGAACAGCTACTGCAAGTAGCAAACAAGTCATCATCATAGCTGCTCTGAAGACTGCTAAACAATAAACGTTTCTGCTTAGAAAAAACTAAGGTGAGGGTATAAGTAAAGGGGATGCTTGTTCAATAAGGGATTCCAATTCTGATTCCTCTTGCACTGTAATGGGGATCCGTGTCTTCATATGCTGTATTGATGGACGAGGATGAGGTTAGACACTTGTTGGGCAAGCATAACACCCACAAATCTGTTGGACCTGATGAGATGCACTCATGAGTGCTGAGGGAACTGGTTGATGTCATTGCTAAGCCACTCTCCATCATTTTCAAACAATCGTGGAGCACGTGTGAGGTGCCGGAGGACTGGCGGAAGGCCAGTGTCACTCCAGCCTTTAAAAACAGCAAGAAGGACCCAGGAAACTACAGGCCAGTCATCCTCACCTCCATCTCTAGAAAGGTGATTGAACAGCTCATCCTGGATGTCATTTCCAAACATATGAAGGATAAGATGGTTATCAGGGGGACTCAATATGGATTCACCAAGAGAAAATCCTGCTTGACCAACCTGATAGCCTTCTACAAGGGCATAACTGGCTGGCTAGATGAGGGATGAGCAGTTGATATCATCTATCAGCATCTATCAGCAAGGCTTTTGACACTATCTCTGATTACATTCTCATTGAAAAGCTCAGGCAGTGTGCCTTGGATGAGTGGAAGAGAGTTAGCTGAATGACAGAGCCCAGAGAGTGCGATCAATGGCACAGAATTGAGTTGGAGGCCTGTGGCCAGTGGAGTTCCACAGGGATCGGTTCTGGGGCCAGTCTTGTTCAACATCTTCATCAAATGGGAGGACTGGCTGATTCCCCAGAAGGCTGTGCTGCCATTCAGCAAGATCTCAGCTGGCTTGAGAGTTGGGCCGAGAGGAACCTCATAAGATTCAACAAAGACAAGTGCAGTGTCCTGCACCTGAGGAGAAACAACCCCATGCACCAGTACAGGCTGGAGATTGACCTGCTGAAGGGCAGCTCTGCAGAGAGAGATCTGGGAGTCCTGGTTGATAGTAAACTAAACGTGAGCCAGCAATGTGCTCTCACGGCCAAGAAGGAGGACTAGAACATTTTCTTATGAGGAAAGGCTGTGGGGCCTGAGAATGTTCAGCCTGGAGAAGAGGACACTGAGTGGGGACCTCATTAATACTTACAAGTATTTCAAAAGTGTGTATTGAGAGGATGAGGTAGCACTTTTCTTTTTATAGCGTTCAGTGATAGGACTAGGAGTAATGGACAAAAGCTGGAACACAAAATTTCCATTTAAACTTAAGGAAAAAACTATTTTACTGTAAGGGTGATGGAACCCTGGCACGGGGAGGGTGTTGATTCTCCTTCTCAGGAGGTTTTCCTAAATCCGCCTGGACACTTTCCTGAGTGACTTCATCTAGATGGACCTGCTTTAGCAGGAGGGTTGATCTAGGTGATCTTTAGAGGTCACTTCCAATCCCTACCATTCAGTGATTCTTTGAAACTAAACTTTCAAGGAAGAAACACTACTTTTAAAGCTTCAGTATTTTTTTCCCCTTAAATTAGATATCTTCCTGTACCAAGAAAAAAACCCAGCAGGTCATAATTTCCATTATGTCATATCTTGACTTTGTTAATACGTATTCAAATTTTTATTTTTCATGATGAACATGATTTTTATTTGCCTATTCTGATCATAACATGAACCAATATTTAGCAATGAAAAGATTGCAGTCTGTACTGGAAATTATGGCTGAATATATGATATTTGGTCATTTCAATTCATGACAGTCCCAGAAAATGTTACAGCTCAAACAGAAAATCTTTGCACAGATAGATTACACTTCCAGGCACTGGTTAAGCTAGAAATCTGACTTTTCAAATTCCTGCTCATTATCTTACTTCTAACTGGCAAGTTTAATGACTAAAGTATCATCAAAGTTTATGACAAGGCTTAAAAAGCCTTTGCTTATTTGATGGCTGAGGTAACTTAGGACTACTAAAAGAGACTGATTTGTGTTGGTTAGCTTGATATTTGTCAAACTTTTGAAAGCTAAACAATTCCCTCAAGGAGAATGATAGCACAGTTACATGGGTTGAGGTCTAAATCCATGAGAAAAGTAGAAGAGGGAATCATAGACTACTATGATCGTGGCATAATATACACCTCAAACACTGATCTAGTTTTTAATTAAGTACATAATCCTGCATTATCTTCTTAGAGTAACTGATGTATACTTAGCCGAAAAAAACTCTTTCTATAGTGGAAAGCTCTTTTCTCTTCATAATTAAGACAGTCTGAATTTCAAATGAATACTTTTCCTTAAGTAGCTATTCATTGAGTTGGAGAAGAGCAATGAGTGGTGACTTTTGGAATGCTGATTTAATTAAATTAGTTTATTTTATCTGAAGCTTATCTGAAAAATTCAAAGATGTCTGTAAATCTTGTCAGAAAGTTTGTAATAGTCAGGATTTTTGTTTTTGGAAATGTTGGGAGAAAAGGCTTCAAAGAAACATTTTTTATCTGAATCCCTCCCAAATATATTAAAAAAACTCTTGAATTTTACTAGTGATTTATGCATTTGAATTTAAGGTTTAACACTAGTTGAAGGTAGAGAAAAATGACTAAAAAACTTTTATCAATCAAAAGTGGTAAATAAAATCAAATACCTCACATACATTTGTAGGTTGATATCTTAGCTGAACACAGATATTTGTCTAGGTGTAGTAGTTGATGTTACAGAAATATAAGCAAATGAATTTAATTCAAGACTGTCAAGTACACAACAATGTATTAGAATAACTGAATGTCATCTTAAAAGTTGTTGTTCATTCCCAGATCTATGGCATGAAAAATATAATGAAGAAAGCTGGCAGAATAAGACAGTTTACAGGAGGCTTCAGGTGCTACAGAGCAATTATTATGTTTTTATCCAATGCCTGTAAAATGATCCCCTGATAAAAAGCTACAGATTTGAACATCTTGTCATTTTAAGTGTCATACATATCAAACAACAGGATGATTCACAGTTCCCAGATTCAATAAATGAAATGCATTTCCCATTCCAAAATTTGGAGACAATTAAAACATTCATAAATCTCTCTCATAATTTTTTCTGCATGTCTGTGAATCAAGGAACTGGAATGGGGATCACAATGTAATGCTGGCTTTTGAGGATGGTGTACTATCAAGCATCATAATTGTACATAACGTCACAAAAATGTTCATGTTTCAGATGGAAATGGGTTGAGATCTTAACGCTTTCCATTACTAACTTTGTGAAAGATTCTTTAAAATCCTGAAGCTAATGGCAGGAATTAATTTAAGTGTGAGACGAGCACAACAAAATCAACAACAACAATGAAATAACATTTTCTAAGGGAAGAAAGAGAGAGATAGGTGTACCAGTACTAGACAGAAGTAGCCTAGAAAGTCACCAAAGCATATCAAAATGATGAAATGAAACATCTGGAGAATCAGACAGTAACCTGAGAGAGACTGCTGTAGTGAACCACATCAGGACCACCTGTCAATTAGTAAAAGAGCTCAGAGGAAATGAAAAACAGAACTCATAAGTTAAAAGAAAACTGATAAGAGCAAAGTAACCTCATATTACTATTTATTTAAATAATAAAAAGCCTTTTGCAATACATTAAAAATCACACTCCCCAAACCCCAGGAAATAACTATAAAAATCAAGACTATCCTGTTAACATCTTCAAAGCAGGAAACATATTAAAGATGAGTGGGATGGCAGAATGCATCAACAAACCAGGTGTATGAAAAACAGTTTGTGTATGTTGGGAGGGTGTTATAGCAAAGACACCTACAGGCTTTCAGGTCACTGTGTTACTTCTCAGAACAGACTCTCTTCTCATCACTCTCACTGCTGATGACTTGTTAAAGGAAGAACCTGCTGCTAATTGCTGCAAGGATTTACAATTAATTCTTTTGAAGTGACTTCATGCACATTCTGATGCAAAAGATTCAAGATAACATGAAAAGGAGGAAATATATCAAGCACTTACACATGTTCTTTGTACTGAGATGGATAACCTAAGGTCAATGTAGCTTTCATATACTGCTAGATAGGCCTAGTATTCTGAGACTGTATAACATGTTCAACATGATGTTTAAAGACTATGCTTTATTTTTTTTTCTAAATGTCTTTTATAATTTAAAATATCCTCTTTCTGTAGGATCCTTAGAACTTCAAATAAGATATTGTCATTATTGCCATACGGATATTGGTTTCATCAGTTTACTCTTCTTGTCAACTAATATGCCAACTGCAACATTTTTCATTTAAATTTTTTATAACTGAAGGTAATTTTATTCAGGCAGTAATGTTTGAAATGTTGCATTCAGATCTTTGTCATGCTACTGCTTAGCTTACTGCTAAGTAAGTTGTGTGCTTACTTCCCATTTCTAAATATTGATATATTTAATCTACTAGATATATTTTGTTTTTTCTTCTTGCTGCTGCTACTAGTCTATTTCACACATTTTCACATACAAAGTCTTTTGCACCTGATCTTATTTGTTAGATACTGAGACCAAATTGAAGAGGATTACTGAGATTCCATCTTCCAGAACAGAAAGCATCTTGTCCATGGAAAAGATTGGAGTGATCAGTTTTGAAAAGAAGTGCTGAGAGGTGCACAACAGCTGAAAAAGAAGACTTTATAATCAGAGTACTTGTTTTAAAAGATGCTTGATTGCAGGAAGGGATCAATGTATTTATATTGATTCTCCTTATATATGCTGGTACTATGTACAAATACATCCAAATAGATTTTTGAAGACTTATAAATTAATACAGCCTTGCCAGATGGAGTATGTGCTTGTATGGATCTAGAGGAGTTGTAGCCGTCAAGGAGAAATTTTAGTTTCGTGATTAGATGATGAAAATAGTCTTCTCTAGGTCTACTTTTTTATGTAGATTATTTGCTGGGTATAACTACTTCAGACAATGGAAATCTACTGTATTCATTTTAAAACACACATAAATATCTCATAGATGGATTTCCTTTAGCATTAAATTAATGTAATTAAACCCTACAGCACTATTTTTTTCATAAAGTCACCATTGTTTCAAGTTTTAGGATCTAAAATCCCTGCTGTATCAAAATTGTTTTCTGTGCTCCAGCCTCAAGAATGTTCTGAAATTAGATAGATTTTTTTTTCTGCTACGGGAAGACAGTATGTATAGGGCAAATAGAAAGAGTACAGAAAATTGACAGAATTCAATTTGCTTCTGATTATATAACACACTTGTGTTATTATTTTATTAACTCTGATGTTATACAAGAAATATCAGTAATTCAATTGTGTCTCATGTTTAGCCCCCTTAATGGGTTCCTTGACAAGGGTGAGCTCATAACTTACCATCAGCTTATGTTCACTCTCTCTATGCAGCTACTCTCAGTATTATCTGAATTAGATACCGCAACGGCTCATTGCTCTTGCTTTCTCAGAGAGCACTTCAACGGATTTCAATTTCCTACTTAGTAAATTTGCTGTACATTTCAGGTGGGAGTCCTCAAAACAAATTTTACTTTGGAGAAGCCTAGAGGTATGTTGAACAACTCTTAGTACATTTCTGCCAGATTTCAGACCAAAAGAAAAAAAGGTTTCTATGCTAGTTAAATGGATCCAACTATGTGGTTTTGAAGGCTACCTGCTCTGACAAATCAAACTCTATTAATCTAAATGAACAGCACTTAAGCACTACTCCTTCTGCTTGTGTCTACCAGATCCATATGTTTCTAAATACTTTTTCTGCAGATAGCAGTAATAAATTAAATCATGCTGGCTTTCATGTTTGAGAGGCTGCGCAATATTCTACCACTGCCTTTTTGTCCTTACTTCGACACATCTGTGATGGAGTTCAAAGTTTACATTTCATGTAAATTTATTTTTTTGTTCATTTTGTATGCTAGTTTTGGCTGCATAGAGTTAATTTCTTTCATGGTAGCTAGTACAGGACTTTATTTTGGATTTTTGCTTGAAATAGTGTTGAAAATATTGGAATGTTTTTGTTGTTGCTGTATAGTGCTGGCACAGAGTCAATTCTGCCTCTCACACCATGTCACCAGCAAGTGGGCTTGGGATGCACAAGGGGTTCTGAGGGGACACTACTGGGACAGCTCACCCCAATTGACCAAAGGGTCATCCCAGACCACATGACTTCATGCTCAGTATGTAAAGCTGAGAAAGAAGAGGGAAGGGAGGGATGTTCAAAGTGATAACTGTCTGTCTTGCCAGGTGACCATTACATGTGATGGAGCCCTTTGCTTTCCTGGAAATGGTTGACATGCCACATGCCATCGGCTTAACAACTGGAAGGGGTGAATGAATGCTCTGTTTCACTTTGCTTGTATGTGTGGCTCTTGCTTTAGCTATTAATTTTTCTTTATCTCAGCCCACAAGTTTTCTTACTTTTAATCTTTGGATTCTCTCCCCCATCCCACCTGAGAGAGAGTGAATGAGCATCTGAATGAAGCTTAGTTGCTGGCTGGAGTTCAAATATGATATTTTCACTACCAGAAGAGAACCCAGTAAGAATACTTTGCACTATTATTGAATAGTCTGTAATAACTGGATGATACATATTACATACATGCTAGAATTCTCTTCCTGGCTCTTCCAATAAGAAATTTGCTTCTTTAATAAAAAGTTACAGATTTTATATTCTCTTTCCAGTAATATTCTGATGTTTATCTTTTGAGATAAAATGTTCTTTAAACAATCATGATTTCAGTGAATTTGGAAATTCAGACTGAACTGCTTTTTAGATTAACTTTTCCAGTTCAATCTTCCATGTAATTAGAAACAGAAGCACTAATTTACTAACTAGATATTCTGATGGAGATAAAGTCATTTTGAGGAATTCAAAGTTTCTTTGTCTACTTTAAATTCTGCTTTGGGAATGAAAATCATCTCAGAAGCTGAAAATATGGCAAAATTTTGGCTAATCATAGCACAGAAATAGCAAATTCTGTATAGTGAGTGTTCACAGCAGCACTTGCAATAATTACTTGGAAGCAATCTTGCCATGTACTGGTATAAACATTCATAGCAACAGTTACTTGAACTTTATCTTCCAACAAAGAGACTTGTGTATTTACATAATGTTTTTTACAACAGAATGTAGAGTCTGACTATGAAATAAAAATTATCATATTATAAGTAACAGATTTGCTTTATATATTTGTGGATAATTTGCAGATGGAAGAAATGGCTGACCCCTTTGACTCAGTCTAAAGTGTGTAATATACTAGTAATATAAATAGGGCAATATTTATTGGTGTGAAGTACAGGATCATCTATAGACTAATACAATTTTTCTCTGTAAGCTGAGAACCACTGGAAATGACAGATGATGAGAAAGTCCTAGTTATATTATGTGGTCACAGAATGACTCTGTGTTATTATAAAGGAAAAAAGCAATCCCAATTCAAAGAAATTTCAAATGAGGTCCCATAGGAGAGCTGTTATTGTACAAGACTGTGCTGGAATCTCCTTCATCAGAAAATAAAAACTGAAAAGCAGTAGTAGAGCGCTATATGAATAACATGGCCAACAGAAAAATGTTTACTTCTTTAGTGAAAATAAAACAGAGAAAGGATCTAGTTCTATAAAAACTATATCAAATAGATTAATAGGATGGGAAAATTAAGAATTGTGAATCTCTGAAAAAAATCTCCTGTAGGAATTGTGAGTTGGAAATATTTGTTTTCATGATTGGATTGACAACTTTAAAAGCATGATTGTATGACGTTCTTCCTGTGATAAAAATGACAGGCTCTAGACATTCTTTACCATTTTGTTTGCATGTTGGTGAGTGCATCTGTGTTAGCCTACAAACTGTTGTGGTTTTTGCTGACATTTACCTCATCATGAAGAGAAACAGCAGTATTGTCAGGAGAATTATCTTCTCTCCATACTTTAGGCCAGCTATGGCTGCATCCCTGCAAGGCAGGTTCTGTTCTCAGATGAAAACCTCTTTGCAGTAAAAATTTTCTTCCCTTACACTCTGATAATTGCTGCTTGCAATGCTGTATTGATAGGTGAAATGGGGATATAAATATAAAACATGATCTAACCCTTATTTGTTATATTATGAGTTAAGTTAGATGTTTGCTAGTTGAAAGTTATTTTCATTCTCAACAGTGTTGATAGTGAATGCCATTATCATTTGTATACTTAATGAGATGACAGTCTTGGTTTCTTTATTTTTTAAATGCCCACTTTGACAAAAGTTATTTTTAAGAGCAATGCAAATACATGTATATTGGATTATAAAGATCTGCTGTAGTGAACAAGAGCACCATAAGACCTTTAACTGTATTGTGTCATGGCTTCATTTTTTTAAAGTAGGAGAGTGAATTTAAATTGTTTGAACAAGGTCCAGTGCAGAATATCTTTATGTCACATTTATAACATATTGATGTTACAAAATACATTAATGACAGAACAGACAGTTTCTGAAAGAAATATTTTTCTTCCAGTGCAAAATATTTTGTTATAATATTTTGTTGTAGTTACTTGTTTTCTGTGCATTTGCTGCCCTTGATTTTCTGCAGCCAGCTCCTATTAAAAGAATGTCTATGCTGACTGTACAGAGAAATTGAATTGATTTGCATCTGCTATATGGCATTAGACCTAAGACTGAAGTTGAACCTTACGTCTTTTTCCTGTGATTTTTGTTTTTCCTAACAGAACTATTCATTACTATGTATAAGATCATCATTTTAAACCAGAACAACCTTTAATAAAAGGTAGTTAACTTTTTTAAGTATTTCAAATTCTCGTTTGTGCACAAAGTTCTTAAGCATTTGTGTGCCCTTAAAAGACTTTTCATACACGTATTGCTATGAATATGTGTTTACACCTTCTCAGAATCGAGAATATGGGCAATTTTCTCAGGTAACGACATGGCATGCACTTAATTTAAAAGATAAAATTGAGCTGTAGTTCCCACTTGAACTTGCAATAGCATTGGTGCAGACCCAATCAAGGAACTACTTAAATTAATAGGAATGTTTCTCCTTTGTTTGATAGGGCTTGAATTAAACTGTTAATTCTTAGAAGTACCTAATATACTGCAGTATTCTCATATTAGCTGGAAGTCATCTAACTCACAAATCAACCAAGAATCTCACTGCCATATCAGAAGCATACTAACTTTTCTTTGGATAGGCTACTTGCTTAGAATATCTATGGCTTATGCCTGACCAGATCTGTTTCTATGAAAACTAACAAAACTTAAAGAGAAAAGAAAATAAGTAGAGAGAAAAAACTTAAAACAAATGATGAGGAGAGAGATGCTGTACTTGTCCAGGTGTTGAAACAGTCTTTGCTGATATATCGATATAATATAATTAGAAGATACTTTGCATCTTGGAGACGTAAGAAAATAGTTAAAGAATTTGGAGTTGTTTCAAGTATTTGCTTTTGCTAACTGTGACACTGGCATATCAACTTGATGATGATTCTGGCAACAGTATCATGCCTGTATTTGTACTGGTGAACATAGAAATATTTTAAGTTCTTCCTTTTTCTTTATCATGCATGGCTGTCCTAGAATCCAAGACTCCTTCTAAGGTAAGTAGGAAGTACATGTTCAAAGATGGGTGAAAGTAAGGAAGAGGTTATGTCCTGAAACTACTGCTTGTATGAAACTTACTGAGTGCATGCACACCTGTACAATTTTAATTTTAGTGTAAAAGTATTCTGCCAGCAAATTCAATCTTCTGGTTTACATAATATTAGGATTTGAAGTCTACATCTTGATTGGTCCAGTTACCTGCAAGCCTATTTGACAATGCTAAGGGAAGAAAGTCCCTCATTTAATCATATTAAAACCCAAGGTTTGTTCCAGAATGTCTTAAACTCTTGCCTGAACAGGGTTTTTAGGCCAAAAATGAGAAAAATATGTTATTTGATAACACACAAAACACAACAAAACACAAATGTACCATTATTTGCCGGTTAAACATAGATCTAATACCTAAGGGAGAAACAATGATTGTTTTAAAATAACTGTATAGCAGAAAAACACGTTTCCCACAATTCAGTTGTCCAGTGAACACTAGTTTAAAGTTTTGCCACAGTTTCAGTAGAGTTTAAACTTAAGAAAAACTATGAAGGAAGAGGAATGTGAAATTAATCAAGAGAGGATACACTGTAACAACAAAAACTCCTTTCTGCTCCACATTTGATCCTTCTCAAGTCTGATATATGTAGTTGCTAAGGGAATATATTGAGTCTGGGATGATGGTGATTTTCCACAGCAGCCCTTGTAGTGCTATGCCTTCTGCTGGTAGCTAAAAATGTGTATTGATAGCACATCAGTGTTTTGACTACTGTTCAAGCAGCATCCAGACTGTCCCTCCAGCATTCCTTCCCCTACTTTCATCAGTAGTTGTAGGTAAACAAGATCCTGAGAGGGGCCATGGCCAGGACAGCTGACCCAGGCTGACCAAGGAGATATTCCATACCATGAAATCAGCTCAGCAATATAAACTCAGGGAGAGGAGCAGGAAGGGGGAGGTATTTGCGATTCACTTTTGCCTCCACAGCAACCATTTCGTGTACCAAAGCCCTGCTTCTCAGGAAGTGGCCAGACATGGCTGCTGATGGGAAGTAGAGAGTAACAGATTTATTTGCTTCGCTTTGCTTCTCACATGCATTGGCTTTGCTATTTCCTTATTAAACTGTTTTTATCTCAACTCATGAGGCTCCCATCTTACTTTCTGCCCTCCCTGGCTTGCTGACGAGGAGGGTGATAAAGCGGAGTGATGGTCACCTGGCATCCAGCCAAGGTCAAATCGCCACAGGGAGGCAGACTATCTATCTCAGGTAGCACAGAAGTATAATCTGCATGTCAAACTCCACACATGCTGTACACATTCCCTGTGTATTACTTGCATAGAAATATCTGTTAGTGAATAAAAAGATTGATATTTGGAACTAAAGAACCCTGGACAGACATGAAACTCACAAGTACCTTTCAGCTAACTGAAATAAATTAGGAAAAAAACTGTATTTTTTTTTTTTTTTAAGAAAACAAAAATCCAACAGATAATAAAAAAACAACAAAAACACACACACATAAAAATCCAAATCTGTACTACGGAGATACCCAGGAAATTGAGGTTTTAGATAAGAATGATTGTTGACAGTAAAATGTCAAAATGTGAAAAATGTTGACAGTCAAATGTCAAAGCTGTTTCATATTCCAAACTTTCAATAGTTTAATGTTCCCAGAAACTAAAAGTCATTTGGAAAAGTTTAATTTGAAAGTGGATAAATCCAATTGTAAGCAGAACAGGACTAATGAATGTTCCAACCATTTATCCCATATCTTTATTACAGGAAAGTAAATAATGCATAGACTAAAATAAATAGTTAAAAGATCTGTTTTCCAAAATGATATAGCTTCATGGGTTCATTTGTCTAAATTTTGGACTTGATGACCTTAAAGATCTTTTCCAACTGAAATGATTCTATGGTTCCATGATTCCTTTGAATAAAAGGAATGCCTTTGGCTTTGAGACTTAACCATGATGCTAGATGAAACTCCTGAAGACTGTAAATCAAAGTGAATCAAAACTTAAAAAACCTGACAAACCACTATAGCTTCATATGAACTGAGCATTCAGACTGGTCCAGAGAGACTATCAGCAATAATCGCATTATTTAAACAAACTGGTGTGTGATTGTCTTTCATTTGTAGAAGGCACTTAGTTAGATTCTTTAGAGCAGTCTTTTCCCAATGATGGAAAAATTACTTTCAGACAACTATTTCTTTCATCATGCTGTTTGTAATTCCCCAGACATTCACTTAAAAAAAAAAAAGCTCTTGATTAAAATATTTTTTAAATGATAATAGACAAAGTTGTTCTCTATCATCCCTTGCATTTGTTCTGCTTCCTGAACATGTGTAGAACCGACTTTTTTTTTTTTTTCCAGTCTCAGGGACATCACAAGCAATTAAAAAATGAATTCTTTAGTTGTCTTTTTCATTTTTTTTTTAATAGATGAACATCTTACTTAAATCCTTAGCATATAAATCAGCTTTCAATCTCTGACACAAAGCAGAAACCTAGAGCGGGGTAGGTAGGCTGCAGAGAGTCTCTGGATATTTTTCACTCAAAGATGTTCTTTCACCAAGAAGTTTCCCAAAACTACAGCTGCCTAAAGGTGTGATGAGTCCTCTTGTAACCTACAAGCTGCAAAGAAAAGGAAATAAAAAAGAAAGGATACTTCTATGGTGTACTGGCCTGGAAACCAGAGACATCTGACACAGATAAGCACTAACTTAGAATTTTTATATAATGGCTCTGAAGATTGTGGCCTTCCATCTGATGTCCTCTCAGCTCTGTCAGATTTGTTTCTTTCTAATATCTGAGTGGCGTTTCATGTGAAAATGAGGACTACTTTTAGGGATACAATCACCAAAATATTTTTATTCAGTTCTTGTAACATTTGTCTCACATATCTATAGAACCGAAGTCTCAGTCCATTTAACCAAAAGAGAATTTGTAAACCCAACCACTGTTTTTATTCCGTATGTGAAGACCTTTTAAATACAGGTTTCAAAATGTTGTACGTCCAGTAAGTCTGTTCCAAGCTTGTTTATAAAGAAAAATTTGGACAAAACTGACAGAATCTGTATGTTAAGAAGATGATCAGCAGTTTGTTTCAGCAGTAAAGACAGAAAACAAAGTCTGCATTAACCTACTCATCTGTAAATCCAATAATTTGTCAGCTGTAACTTGATAAGCTTAGAACTAGCTGTATTTTACAGAAACTTGAAACAACCCCACATAGTGAAGTGCTGTAGCAACACATTGCATTCCTATTGTTCTTTCCAGACTGATTTATGGTAAGGACATTTTACTTCCTCTAGAGATCAGAGCACATCCTCTCAAAAGGTCTGGTGTGTAAAAAAAGAAAGGGAGAAGAAAAAGCAATCAGGTAGCTTGGCACTGTGCCAGAGTTCCCATTGACTCCCCACATGTGTGGGCTACCTGGCTTTCCTCTAGGCCTGGAAGATGCTATCTTTAAAAGATGAGATGCCAAAGGCCTATCGACCACAGAGACATTTTCCACGGCACACTTCTTACATCTGAACAGGTCAGAACAATATGTAATATGTTGTCTTTAGGTTTTCTGTATTAATTTATCTGCAAGTAAGATATTTCCTGGGCAGCTGCAAAAAAAATAATCCATTCACAGTGATGGAACTAATTGAAAGAAACGTCGAGGCAGAAACATAATCGAAGTAGATAATATGTGTAAATTCTCTAGTGAGAAAAAATTATAAATGTGTATTCCACATCCAATAACCTTCTCTTAAGATCTTAAAATAATTGAGTAATCAATAGAAAAAAACCCCACATGTTCACAATCCTTGAAAGAAATGCAGAACCTTCTACTGAATAGATTTTTCTAATTATTTTCCTCACGTGAGACAAAGTGAATTAAGAATGACATTGAAGATGCTCTAAATGTGATTATGGTTCACTTTCACTCAGACATTGTTAATATAACTGCCATTACATACAATTCACAATTTCTTATTTTCAGACTGACTTGCAGATTCAGTTTTTATGGCTACACTGTACTTTCTGTGAATTCACACATAGAAAGGATTCTTTAGAAATGTTTTGAGAACCCAAGCACTCAGTCTTTGGTGAATAAAAAATATGTCTTAAACCAAATAATTTATAACACTTTGCAGATATAGTACTGTGAATTTTTAAATAATATTTCAACTACAAAAAAAAAAGCTAGGAATTCTGTGGTAGTTTTTAAAAAATGTCGTACCTGCTCTTATTTTAATGGATACCTTGAAGTAGTTTCTGTCTAGGATTTTAGTACTCCATTAGCTACCAACAGAATGTCAGAATTGAATGAAGATTTGTGATTTCAGTATATATTTGTCCTGACAAGTATTGAAACAAAGATGATGGTTTAAATACCAAATTATTAATTTGGTATTTAATTCTTTTTGTGTTAGGATGTATACGAAAAACATTGTTGTAGTATTGTGTAAAAAATTGTGTGGATTTTACAAAAAAAAATTAAATTTCCTCTCCTTTAGAAAATGTTGAGAAACAGTGACTTAGAAATGCACAATATGTTGACAAAATAAAATATTAAATATGCTTTAAAATATTTCATTTAAATTGTCCAGTTTTCCTTCATGAATTTTTGGTCTCCTATATCTTGTGTGTATAGCTTAAGGGTCCTGAGCAGATAATCAGAGGGCAACTCTGACACAGCAATCATAAAGCAAACAGTGGCTTCCCAGTATTTCTTTGTTTTTTGAAATGAATCATTCAGTTAACACATATTATCTTTCATTTGCTACAGTGATTTCTGTAGGTTAAAAATTTACTAGCATTTTCTGTCAATATAATAATAATGTCTTACTTGAACTTTCAAATATTTGTTTGCTGGAATATTTACAGAAGTTTCTCAAGGTCAAAATTAAATGAGATTAGAAAGGGTATTTCAGATAAGCAGACATAAGATTTTATTATTACATAAAATGACAACTTTTTTAGTCTGCACAGTTGACAAACCTGTTGTTTTTAGTTTGGTATGTATTCCACAGCTTTTCCTGATTTAATTTTACATTTCATTTTTCAACAACGCCAGATCTCTCAGCCCTTGTTCCTCATAAGAGAGAAGTTCCAGGCCCCAGAAGTTCCCTGCCCCTCTTGAGCTAGGGAGCCCAGAAGTGGACACAGTACTCCAGATGAGGCCTTACCAGGGTAGAGTAGAGGGGGATGTCATGGTTTTGCAAGGAGCAGCTTCTGCTTGGTAACAGGGGGAATGGGTTGCAGTGAAGACCTGGTAAAGAGTTTCTGGACTCTCCCCTGCCTCCTGGATTCAGACCCACCTCTGGCTGGCTGGGCCAATCTGGTGCCTCTGCAATCACTATTTAGGGATGGGAATTTAAAGTGCTGGCAGGAGGTGTAAGAGTGGTACAAGATGGAGGCAACCACAGAGACCCAACAGTCAGAGGAGGAAGGAGGGAGGAGTACTAGACCGGAGATCCCTCTGCAAGCCGTGGTCAGAATGCAGGCTGTACCCCTGTAACCCATGCAGGGCCATGACAGGACTGAGAGCCACCAGCAGCTCCTTGTGAGTGTACCTGGATGGGCTAGGGACTGTGTGGGGACACGGCCATGGCACGGGCCATGCTGGAGAGCCTGCACGCCGCAGAGTAGACCCACATGAGAGGCAGAGAGGAGCTGCAGCCCTTGGGATAAATACAAGTTGGAGTAGCCCATGCAGGGCTGCTGTGTGTGTGAGGTACCCCGTGGACTTGCAGGGAGGACTGGTGTGGAGCCCATCTGCCCTGAGGAGGGACAAAGGGCAGAAGCTATCTGAAATAGACTCACTGAAACCCCTACTCCCTGCCCCCCTGCGCCATTCAGAGGGGGGAAGAGGTAAAAACACTGGGATCAGGGCTCTGAGCCTGGGAAGAGGGGAGGAGTGGGGAGAAGATATTATTAAAGGGCTGATTGGACTCTTCATTGTTGTACCACTCTGTGTTGTTTTATTTTGGTTATGTTTTGGGGTTTTATGGTTATGCTTTAGTTGGTATTGCATTAAATTATTTTCTATTTTCTTCCCCAAGCCAAGTAGTCTGGTCTGTTTTGTTCTTAACTTTAAGTGGCAATTAAGCTCTCTCTGCCCTTTGGCAATCCTCAGGTCTTTGGTACTTGAGGCTAACTGTGGTCTTTTGTTCCCTGATGGGCCTAAACCAGGACAGGGGAGAAGAACCTTCCTTGATCTGCTGGCCATACTCCTGATATATCCCAGAATGCCATTGGCCTTCTTGGCCACGAGGGCACATTGCTGGGCCATGGTTACTTTATTATCAATCAAGACTCCCAAGTCTCTCTCTGCAGAGCTGCTCTTCAGCCTGTACTGGTGCATGGGGTTGTTCCTCCCCAGGTGCAGGACTCTGAACTTGTCTTTGTTGAACCTCATGAGGTTCCTCTCTGCCCAACTCTCCAGCCAGTTGAGTTCTTGGTGAATGGCAGCACAGCCTTCTGGGGAATCAGCCAGTCCTCCCAGTTTGGTATCTTGAGCAAATTTGCTGAGCGTACACTCTGTATCCTCTTCCTGGTCACTGATGAAGACGTCCAATAACACTGACCCTTGTGGAACCACACTAGCCACAGGCCTCCAACTCAATTCTGTGCCATAGATCATCACTGTCTGGTTTCTGTCATTAAGTCAGTTCTTGATCCACCTCACTGTCCACTCATCCAACCTATACTGTCTAAGCTTTCTTACTAGGGTGTTATGGGATATAGTTTCAAATGCCTTGCTGAACTCAATGTAGATGACATTCATTGGTCACTCCTCATCTACCCAGTCAGTTATTCCATCATAGAAGGCTACCAGTTTGGTCAAGTAGGATTTCCCTTTGGTGTATCTATGTTTACCCCCTCTGATAACTATCTTTTCCTTCATGTATTTCAAGATGACATCCAGGATCAGCTGTTCCATCACCTTTCCAAGGATGTAGGTTAGGCTAACTGGTCTGTAATTTCCTAAATTGTCCTTCCTGCCCTTTTTGAAGACTGGAGTGACATTGGCCTTTCTCCAGTCCTCAGACACCTTAACTGTGCTCCATGATTGTTCAAAATTAAGGAGAGTAGCTTAGCAATAACATCAGCCAGCTCTCTCAACACTCACGGGACACAAGAGGACTCAGAGATTTGTGGATGTCCAGCTTTCCCAACAGGTCTCTAACCCAATCCTCTTCAACCAAGGGAAGTTTTTCCATTCTCCAGTTTTTCTCTCTAACCTCCAGGGGTTGGGTTTTCCAAGGGCGAGCCTTAGCAGTAAAGATTGAAGCAAAGAAGACATTTAATAGCTCCTCCTTCTCTATATCTTCCATCATCAGTGTACCCACTTCATTCAGCAGCAGGCTCACATTCTCCCTAGTCTTCCCTTTGCTGTGGATGTATTTTAAAAAGTCCTTGTTTTCCTTAATATCCCTTACCAGATTTAAAAAGGCTTTACCCTTCCTTTTTATATTCTTGCATACTCTGAGAGCATTCCTATACTCTTCCTAGGTGTTCTGACCCTTCTTTCACTTTACATAGATTTCTTTCTTTCATTTGAGTTTTTCCAGAAACTCCTTATTCTTCCATTCAGACCTCTTATCTCCTTTACGTGATTTTTTACTTGTGGGGTATGCTGATCGTGGGGCTTGAAGGAAGTATTTGAAGATCAACAAGCTTTTTTGGGCATCCCTACTTTCTAGAATCCTAGCCCATGAGATTCATCCAAGCAGGTCTTTGAAAAGGTGAAAGTCAGTTCTCCTCATGTCCAGAGTTGTATCCTGCTTTCTGCCCTGCTTTTTTCACACAAGACCCTGAACTGTACCATCCCATGGCCACTGCAGCCAAGGTTGCCCTTAATCTTCACATCCTCAACCAGACCTTCTTTGTTTGCTAGTAAAAGGTCCAGAAGCACACCCCTAGTCACTGGCTCCTCAATCATTTGTGTTAGCAAGTTGCAATGCACTGCAGGAGCCTCCTGGACTGTGCATGCTTGCTGTGTGGCTTTGCCAGCCAATATCAGGGTGGTTGAAGTCTCCCATGAGAATCAAGGCCTGCAACTGTGAGACAACTTTCAGCTGTCTGGAGAAGGCCTCATCAACTTCCTCTTCATAATCAGTCAGCCTGTAGTAAACTCCCATCACAGTATCACCCCCATTAGCCTGCCACTTAATTCTAAGCCATAAACTTTCAATACACTTTTAATTCACACATAGACAGAGCTCAATACAGTCCAGTTGCTCTTTCATGTAAAGAGCAACTCCATCTGCTCTCCTCATTGTTCTTCCTTTATTAAATAGCACGTAGCCATACATGGCTGTGCTCCAGTCATGTGAGCTGTCCCATCATGTCTCTGTAATTGCAATGAGGTCATGACCCTGCATCCTCACCCACATCTCCAGTTCCTCCTGCTTATTCCCCAGGCTGCATGCATTGGTTTAGAGGCAATGCAGGGGATTACTCGAGCTTGTGAATTTCCTTGGATAGGTGCAAGAGTATTCTCCATAGTTATGCACTCTCTTGATGTTGTCTGGCTTCTAATTTTTACCTTGGCACGTAGTTGAGAAGCATTGGTATCTGCCTTTGATGCCCTTAGGTATTTCACAGTTGGATAGGTTGGCACTAGCATTGTGATTTTTCACCACACCCCCAAGGGGTTTGAGGCCAAGAAGTATAAAGTTTTGTGGAAGTGAAGGAAATCAAACAAGGTAACTGTGTTCCCATATTAAAGGGACAGATACTGACAGAAGTAGTAATAACATTCCGGAATTGCAGTGACTTGGAAAAAGGATAAGGATAGACTATTAGCTCATATGTGCTCTAGTGAGATGATGCAGTTAAATAGACTAACAAGTATCTTGGATACATAATCTGTGATTATATGAGGACAGGGTAATAAAATAAAATGCAATGCTTTTTGTATTTTTGATTAGTGAGGTATACAGACTACATTTATCTTTTTAGTTACAGTTTGGTAACTAAATATGATGTAATATTATGTTCATATTTTTAAAGGATATTAAAAGATTGAGGAAGAATAACAAATTAATTAATTATTTAATATTAATGTTGCACAATTTGATGTTTACTACAGCTAGTGGATATAGTTTATCATTATTAAATTAGAAGACGACTTGTGTACAGTAGATAAATACTTTTGAAAGATAAAAACAGTAATGTGAATGGATCCTACAGTGTCATCTTAGGTGAAGACAACAAAATGAGATGCTGAAGTCACATACTTGACTCCTACGAAACAGAAGACATTCACTTTAAAGCAAGAGATATTGCCTCCTTGAAAGGACTACCGAACAAGGTAGTTGGCTTTCCAAGTTTCAGTGGTTTTAAATCAAGATGAAAAGCTTTTCTGCAAGAGTTGTTTTTGGTAAATAGAAGGTATGGTTCAGTCGAAGACAACCTATTGGTCTGAAAAGAGATTTAATGAGATGAAAGAGAATAGCCTTTGATATAATGACACAATAGAATTGTCCTTAAATTCCATAAATTTATGAAGCCACAAAAATGTATCTTATGTTCTTTTATGACATGCATTTAGTGTGGCTATTTCTGTTGCAGTTGCTGTTTTCACCCTTTCCAAATATAATACTTGCATTCATACCAATTAATTCGTACAGTGAAGTTGAAGGTGTTTTAAGTAACACTTATTTAAACCAAAGATTTTAAACCTGGTGTCAGCAACTATTAGACTGCTAATGGATATGTTCTTTATATTTAACTTCTTTTGTTATTTGCATTTAGTTACACTAGTTAAGCTTCTTTTAAGAAAAGCAAGAAGAAAAATTTTCTATTGAAACCTTTAACTGAGGTCAAGTTCAAAGGAGTAACAAAATTTCACTGTTTCAGTTTTGAATATTTTCTTGTCTAATTGGTAAACTTTGAGGATTTGTTTTCACTTTATTGTTATGGAATGTTAAGAAGATCTATACTGTTATCAATGATGATATATATTTGAAAATAACCCTTTATTTATTACCTTTGACATCAATAAATTACATGTTACCAACTACTGGTTTTGACATGCTCTTGCCTAAATTGTCCTAGTGCATAGGTCTAAGGCATATGGCTACAATGATTATGTATTTTCAAATCACAGCTTACATAGTTTCTAAATGTATATCTTAGTTTATAGGTTAGGTATTTCTATGCCTGAGTAAAGGACTTCAACAGCAAAGATTTAGGAGAAAGACAAGGAAGGAAAGAAATGTAGAGCTAAATCTCTTTCAAAAAATTGTGAAAACTGTGAACTGAAGAATACCCCTGACAAGCTTTAAGTGGTGAAGAATAAAGGTGATATAAAAACTTTTAAGGAGGTAAAGGGAGTCAGTAATTCTGAGCTGCTATACTGAGGTTAAGTCTGTAAAAGAGATGCTGGATGGGCCTGTTAGAATATCAGTGCTGATGAAATGGTTGGGAAAGGCCAGTGCCTCAGAGTCGTATTCTAAAAGATTTCATTAGAGATCCAGAGAAAGAAGATGAAGGTGAAATTCATCCTCAGATGAGTTGACAAGGGAAAACCTGAGCTGCTTTGGCCAAGTCTCTCAAGATTCAGGAGGTATTTCAGATTGATAGAGAGTATCTCATCATTTTCTGTGTTGTGGGCAATCTACCACATCTGAAACTGATGCAATTTCATGGTATCACAAGTCATGCTTATCTCAGTGTACTCTGCCTAGATTTTTGCTTTTTCTCATAACTATATTTCTGTCTGCAGAGAAAAGGACCTGCATTTTAACATGGAACTTTGCCCTTCATGTGTCTGTTTTCATAGCATGCCCACTGAGCCCACTGGGGTGAAAGTATCTAAGGCGTGAGAAGTGTCTGCCCTATTGTCTAGTTTGAATGCAGATTACTGTCTACAAGTGACTTGCCATTTTTTATTTTGTACACGTTTTCTCTTGGCTTTCTCTCCCCCAAATTATAACAAATGCTGATGCCTTTGGTCCTTTGCTCAGACTGTAACCACTGCCAATCAATCATAGCAGTAAAAAGTAGTCAGTAAATACAGTTAAATGATGTCAGTGAATACTGCTTAATCAAGCAAACCAGACTGAGAACATTCTCTTGACCCTCTCTTCCCTGCTGTGGCAATGTCACTGTTTCATTGCCCATCAGTAGAATGTTTTTCCAAAGAGTAACTATGTCAGTCCTGCTAACTATCCCATGAAAACACATTCATATTAAATAATTCTGAAGCCAAAGCTCTTTCACTATTTTTCCTCCTGTTAATTAGTGAGTAAAAGATGGAAATCCTATTACAGCGAGAAAAGTCCTGTCAGAGTACACTACTTACTTAACAGACCCAAGTAGGTAAATTATGTAGCCACAGAACACCAAGGGAAACTTCATGAAAGATGGTAATGAAACTTTGTAGAGATCTCATGTCTTCTGAAAACCTGTGAATATGCTATGAAATGAAGCAATATACACTTTGTTTCTTGGCTACTTCCGTATGCCTGATGTCTCTGAGTGGGAGACTACATATTAACCTATGGAAACATGAAAAACTTTCCTTGCAGTCTACCAAAAGCATTTTACCAAAGCTTGGCTCAATGGAAGCTTGGCCTTAGAAAATGATATGAAGGTAAATGAGAAGTTCCCTGCGTAAAGCAGTAGCATTTGTGACTGCAGAAAGTATGCAAACCGGATTAGTAAAGATTTTAGAGGAGTTAAAGTACATTCATCTAAAAGATATCCTAAAAATATGAAATTAATTGATGCTGATTTTCTTTGCATAGATTTGCACCTTGCATGTTTCTGTAATGTTCCTATTGTGTAAAACAGCACACTGTGGATGCCTGTAGTCCATGTATTTTTAAGAAATTAAGGGTAATTTTCACCAATTATTACAGCCCAGTGTTCCTCTCCATAGACAAAGCTGAAACTACCAGCTTCAGAAATTGAATCAATGTAATGCTGAAACACAACAATGTAAAACTATGGGAAGTGGAGATAAGCAATTAGTAAAATAAAAACTAGATAATCACGAAGAGAAGAGAAGAGAAGAGAAGAGAAGAGAAGAGAAGAGAAGAGAAGAGAAGAGAAGAGAAGAGAAGAGAAGAGAAGAGGAGAAGACCCCTCTCCCCATGGGAAATTCCTTTTTAAATTCACTCCAATCAAGTTTCTAAGTATTTGAAAATATGTATAAGCCATAATATCTACCATCAACTAGACAATGATGAAATGAGGAGTGATAAATAAATCAGCAGTACTTCAATTTTCACTGTTACTATGTTTAAATTTAACTGAGCACAATTAACTGCACAAATCTCATTGCAAACTTCAGTCATGACTGGGATGGGGGGGAAGAAACACTGAAATGTCACTAATATTTATAAGTTTCAGCTGTAAAAGCCAATGAGAACAAAATACTAAGGTGGACAGAAAGATGAAGGTAAATATGGTGATGAAATGCAGATGCAATAAAAGGCATTTTTTTAATTAGAGAGTGGTAGTTCTTGTATTTCTTGTTTAAGATGAAATTGGGAAATATTTGAATTATCATAAATGTTGATTGTAAAACCTTTACTAATTATAACACTAAAGACATTAAAATCACTGCAGAAAGCCTTTTGTCTTCATATAATTAGTTGAAACAAAGAAATTTACACTTTACCTATTTATTCACATAGTAATTATGGATTCCAGAGAGAGATTGCCCTCAAGTTACTGAAGACAACCAAAGTTACTAACTTCTGGAAAATTAATTTACTACTATATATATTTCACCTATACACTTAGAAAGTGTTTGTATTTTACCTGCTTTCCAATCCTTGGCTAAATTCTATTTTTATGTATACATATGTGAAAATTTGTTGCTTATAAATTTAATTTTATAAATTTTTAAATTACTAAGACTAGAAATATAATTTGCATCTATGTACCTGATAGTAAGGCTTTGTTTCTTGTACTCAGATCAACCCAAACATGAAGATGAAAAAAATCCCCATTTTATCTTACTCAAATATATGAGCAATTGAAATGTATGTGTAAAACTAATAATGAAAAACAAATTTAAATTTTTAATTTTTCAGTTATTTGCACACATAAAAAATTGCATTTCTGAGTAGAAGAATTTGTGCCTCAAAACCCTTTAAATTTATTTAAATAGAAATAGAAATGTATACTAATTTACCAATTAATCAAAAGCAAGAACAGCTCTACTTTAGGGTACTCATAGTTTATTCATAAAATAAAAAAATGTAAAAGAAATCTAATTGAATACGCTAGAAAAAAGCAGCAGATCAGTCAAGCATAATTTCCTCTTCACAGATCCATATCACAGAATCACAGAATGGTAGGGTTTGAAAGGGATCTCTAAAGATCATCTAATCCAACACATCTGCTCAAGCAGGTCCACCTAGATCAGGTCACACAGGAACCTGTCCAGGCAGGTTTGGAAAACCTCCAGAGAAGGAGACTCCACATCCTCCCTCGACAGCCTGTGCCAGGACTTCCTCATCCTCACGGGAAAGAAGTTTTTCCTTAAGTTTAAGTGGAATTTTTGCATTCCAGCTTATGCCCATTACCCCTTGTCCTATCACTGGACACAACAGAAAAAAGTATTGCCCTATCCCCTTGACATATACCTTTCAAATACTTATAAGTGTTAATGAGGTTCCCCCTCAATCTCCTCTTCTCCAGGCTGAACAGTCCCAGATCCCATAATGTTTCCTCATAAGGAAGATACTCCAGTCCCCTGATCATCTTGTTGGCCCTGCACTGGACTCTTTCTAAAAGTTCCTTGTCCCTCTTGAGCTGGGGAGCCCAGAACTGGACACAGGGCTCCAGATGAGATCTCACCAGGGCAGATCAGAGGGGAAGAAGAATCTCCCTTGACCAGCTGGACACACTGTTCATGATGTAACCTGGGATGTCATGGGCCTCTTGGCCACGAGAACACATTGCTGGCTAATGTTTAGTTTATTATCAACTAGGACTCCCAGGTCTTCAAGGAGTTGAATGCAATAGTGGATAGACAATCATTTGTCTTTAAATGGTCTGAAATCCATTCTGCAAAGATAAATGAGATATGTGTTAGATTTCATGTTACCTTTAATGCACCTGTCACAGGGATATTTAATTAATGACCAGCAGTATAGAACTGCACATTTCCAGTTGTCAGGTGTCCAGAAGTAAACAGCAGGTATAATCCTAATGCAACCATCATGCTATTTAACAAGATATGTAAATAGATGAAACCTTTCAATCTAAATGTAGCACATTTCAGGATTTCATCTCATCTGGTTTTAAATGCATCTTCTTGATTGACTGTCTTATTCCACAATTTGAAAATGTCTCCAGTATTCAGGACACTGAAGCTCAATTTTATTATAAATTTGCTTCCAATGTATGCCTAAGCATTTCAGAGAATTTTTTTTTCTCTTTTGTCTGTATAGGTGAGAATATTTATATTTACAAAGTTGTTGAACCCCAGATGAATAAGAGATAAACTGTGAATTTTATGAGTTTTATACTTCTTTTTTTTTATCTTCTTTTTTTTCCCCTTAGTGAAATTAATTATTTTCAAAGTAGCAATTTTCTGTGCTGTGTGTGCAGAAGAGTGAGATTCCTCTTGCTTTTTGCTTTTCACTAGTTTCAGCTTCAGATTTCTATCCATGCTTTTTATATTCACATGACTGTGGCACAGAAGAACATTATATTATTCATTTACACTGGATATGTCTAGAATAATCTTAATTCCAAACTTTAATTTATTGTACTTGTAGCTGAGTTGATTGCAGATATTTCCAATTTGTTTTACTCATATATTTGGCTTTAGTGTAACTTAACACTAAGTACAGTAAATGTTTCTTGATTTTTTTTTTACTGTTTCCGATTAACTAATTTTTAGAACCCTAGCAAGTTCCTGCATGATCTACTCTAGGAGGTCCTGCTCTGGTAGGGACTAGATGGTCTTTTGAGGCCGCTTCCAGCCCTTGAGATTCTGTGTTTCTATGACACTTTGTGAGTCTAAGATGACATTGACAAGGCCTGTCTCTTATGACTAGTATTGTAGTTGATAAGAAATTAGGTAACCACACACAAATCTTGCTTTCCATTGGTAGCAGTGGACAATCTTCATTGTCTTGCTACTGTTACTCAATACAAAATCTAAATAAATCATCTTTTTTTCATTTGATATTGCCAATATTAACTCATATCAGAGAGTACTATCAGTGTTTAATGGTCTTTCACAGATCAAATATGGTTGAATAACGAAAGAAAATATTTTGAGTTATTTGACTGCATTCCAAAGAGCTGTTCAATTTGTCAATATCTATGCTCTTTATAATGAAAGTATTTGAATTCACACAGTATTTATGGGAGATCAGTTCTTCACATTCTTTCATTTGAACCTCAGTAAGACTACTATCTGACATTTATTTGTTTTCCTGTGTTGACTATTACTTTGTGAAGGCTTTTCGTCAAATCAATGCAGAAGAAAATCTAGAAGATGTGATTTACATTAGGAATGGTAACTGACAGCAACAATAGCAAACCCCCAATATAGATAAAAGAATATGTTAAACTTCCTCTTTCTCAAGGATTCCAGACAGAAACATCTTTCAATTTTGTCAACATTTTCTGGGAATGCTTTTAGTCATAATCTTTCTAGGAAATACAACTTAACAGAAAACTTTTTGTAGAAGAAGTTTTTGTCAAAATGGGGGAGGATTTGAATTACGTATAAGTAATTCAATTCTATGGATAAGTGTAGTTACTTAGTATATAGGAAAAATGAATTCTTAATTATGAAGAGCAGTGTGGGAGAAATCATAATGGTATTTGTGGGAGACAGACATAAGGAGAAAAGAGTCTGATTGCCAGATGGTAAGGCATTAGCATATTCCATTGGCATTTTATGTCATAATGTGGTTTAACAGTGCTCCTAATTCTACTTCCTACAGTTTATTTCATTAGAATCCAAAATCATTATAAGTGCTGCTCAGTATTACGTCTGGGATATTGTTTAAGAGTGTCCCAGTAGTAACACCGTTGATAGTTCTTTCCTAAAAATAATCTTTCCTGCAGACTGTGAACAAAGTAGGGTGTTTGAACAAGGATTAATATTTTCTAAATCAACTGAATTTCTTATATTTTGAGACTTAGACCCAGGGTAAGTATTGCCTCTACCTTCTTCTTGTTTGCAGAGAGCAGGGAATGGAGGGTCTTGGGGTTTAGTTTTTGGTTCAGGTTTGTTTGTTTTTGTGGTTTTCTTTCTTTAAATTAATACACGGCACATACGTGTTTTATTACAAATGTCTTGGTTTTTGTTTCTACTAGTAAGGATCCAGGACATTTTCTTTAATTCTGCTCATGAGTCTGAAAAGACTGTGTGTATATGGAAACATATAATTTTATGTATATATTTTGTATCACAGACAAATTGCTAGTTTTCTTAATGAACATATTACATTCTCAAAGAGTAATTACGTATTTGTCACCATCTCCTTCCATTGTCAATCACTATGAAGTGTTCCCCATAGGCCCATTGAACATGGGCTCTCTGTGAAATGAAGCACTGCAGTCAGGCAGTTTGAAAAAAAATATTACCACCCTAGCAGATGGAACATCTGTAATTTAGTACTAATCAACTCAACTTAACAGATTTTTTGTCTTTAATGTTCTGTGCCTTCATTGTGTGTGATTTACATCTGACTTAAGTGTAGCTTCAAAGACTGGCAGCTATCAGTAGCTGACTGATATTCCTATCATTAGATCCACCTTGTAAAGCAGTCCAAAGTTTTAGTGACCAGGAAGATACAGATTTTTCAGCACACCTGTAAAATGAGTTTTCTTCTGCTTCACTAAACTGTGATTAGGTAGATAAAGGACAGTTTGCTTTATAGACCAGCAAGCAACCACGCTGTTATCCTGTCAACTTGCAGGGCTGGGAAGACAGATGAAGACAAATAGTATATTGCTGAGTCACCTTATCCCAGGCAGAGGTGAATGAAACGTCAAAGTTAGGGTCTTTCCTGGACTACAACAGCTGCTGTCTTTTCACCGGAGCATCAGTTACTACAACCACTTGAATTATGATTAATATCACTATCTTTTTATCAAAGCTGTTAAAATTTACCTTTCATATAGGGCTTTACAGCATTTCAGGGAACTAGAGTCTTTGGATTAGTCTCTTCACTGATTTTTTTTTTCACTTCAATTTTACTGAATACATTGTACCAGCTGAAGCACTGATTTTTAATAGACAGATATACCTGTTAGACTACACTTACATGTGCATACAGCTGTCACTGTAGTAACTGAGAATGTACTGTCTTCCTGAAACAAGAGCACCATTTTTTTAATTATACATTCATACTTGCAAATTGAAAACCTATGGAATAAGTATATGTGTGCATGTGTGTATATATAAGTTTGCGTACACCATAAAATACATAAAGCACTGTATAGAACAGTCTTTTAAAAAACTGAATAACTTTTAAGTTTTTTATAGGTACAATCACAGTACCTGCTTACATATTTTTCCTGTTGTATTTCTCTATTTTTAATATCTCAGAAAGGTATTTGCCTTTGTACATTCATAGGAATTCAAATAGTTAATAGACATACAGATGATAAAAGCCAACATTTTTACAAATATGGGAAGCACATGGTCTATCTAATTTAGACACTTGGACGTATGCCTTCAAATGACAGCTATAGTAGCTCTGGGGTCATTGCTAACTTTGCAGTACATTCAATGGAAAGAGAATTAAGGTCTCCAGAGTAAACTTCAGAGCTCAAACTTAGATATCTTCAAAGGTTAAATGTGAACTTTGCAGTACTTTGTGTTTGTGTGTATGTATATGTGTGTGTGTTTTAACTCATATATGGGTAAGGCAAATTTACAACCATTCAGACTAGCTATGGTCCAAAGCAGTTCTCTTGATAGTAGTGAAATTTAGCTGGAGATTACTCCTTAATATCAGAAAGGGTATCAATGGGAAGCCAGTCTAGCATTGCCTCACTTACACTAATTAAACATTTATGGAATAGAAATAAATTCAGAAATTCCTCTTCATGTCAGCAGGACTAGTTTTTGGCATTTAACTCATGATTTTGACTTTCACATATTTGCAGAAAAAGAACCTGAAAATGTGAAAATACATGTGATGGTCTTAAAGATCATAGAATCCTCTGACTCTCCTTGACTATTAGGATTTGCAAAATTAGATTCCAGTGCTTCAATCACAACCAGAATAACTATACAAAATGAAAAAAAAGATAAAAAATGCTAAAAAGATGTTTAGATAAATATTTTTAAAAGAATGCCAGAAAAAGTATAATGTTTGATTACGGAGAAATAAATTTCTCTCCTCAGAATGTGAGAAGCAAGGATTGAAATAAAATCAAATACTAAAAGTGTATGCATTGGGTATCAACCTTGAAATCTATTTATCTTATGCATATTGAATGGGTATTCACCCACTGTGTTAGAGACAACATTGCATTATTGGGAAGGAAACTAAACAACAACAAACCCCCACCTAAACTTTTCTTGACCTCTAGGGAGAAATTCGAGTTTTGATTCTTGAGGAAGCAGTTTGTCTTCTGAGAAACTGCGAAATTAAACAAATGTCTATTCAATGGAAAATAATTTAGTCGGTATGACGTCTGTGCCTCATGGAGGGGAAGTATGACTTTCAAAAGCAAATTTCTTGCTGTTAGATACCTTCTAAATTGGGAAAGAATGTTTTACACAAGGCTGTTTTTAACAGGCAGAGTGTATGTTGCTTCCATGTGTCAGATAAAATTCAGAAAGTAATTAAATCAGCAGTTTTCAAATGTGCATGGTAAGAGTGGTGAGGCTTTTTTTAAGAAAGCTAAGGAATGAGACAAGCCTTTTAAGAGGTGACCTTCTTCTTTATTGCACCAATTCCATAGTGAGTAGCCAATACTTTATCTTTCCATCTTCCTCAGTAGAATTACTCTTAATAAATCAGCTACAAAATCAGCTTCTCTCATTAAAGTCCAGCACAAAATTTGTAGGAGACACTAACCCTGAGTACAACTATATATATCTATTACAGTATAATATGGTTATATTCTACTGTCTTTTTCCCTCACAAACAAATTCTGATATTGGCAGTTCTAAATCAGAAAACACTGTCTGTTCACAAAACAAATATGACAGCCAGAACTTTTCTACTGTGTGAAATTAATATGCATTATCTGTTAATGAATTTTGGTAAGTTCTCAGTCAAGCAACGTATATATTGTGTCCATATTGTGTATACTCCAATTGTGTTTTGACATGGGTAATTGGAAAGAGTAAATTTCTGGACTCTAGCAGTTTGATCTCCAGAAAAAGATAAATAATTTTGTGTATCACATAGGCACAAAAGAGCCTTTATTGATAACTTTAATTTGATGCTAAAAGATTTCATTTTACCCTAAGTGCTCCCTATTCTGTTATCTAACCCTTCTGTCCTTCCTGCCATTTTCTACCACATGTAGTTTTGCTTACCTGTGAACAGAATATGGAAAAATGAAAAACAATCTGCTAGTTTATTAGAGTGAATGTCGAATTAGAAAAATCTCAGATAAAATGAAAATTTATAGTGTTTATAGTATTACTATAAAAACACTTTACAATTTCTTGTATTACTTTGCTATTGGATGTGTTATATCTCCCCTAAAATCTTTGTGCTCAGCAGGTCACTGGTATCAGAAAAATCCCTGTGGAACAAGAATGCTTTTCAGATATTTGGAAAGTACTTAATAATGTGACAATAAGAAGAAAGTGAAAAAGGCAACAGCTGATAATTGGCAATAATAATGACTGTAAAACCAAGAAGTAGATGTGGAAAATTCAATAGCACTGCACGTAGAAAGTAGAGAAAAAGTGGAGAAGATACATGATACCAGAAGAAAATATCTCCTTAGTATTTGACATGTTATCCACTTTTCCTTCAATGAGTGAGAAGCCAAATGAAAATGTAGCTATGAGGGTTTGTTTTTTTTTTTTTTTTTTAAATTAAATTAATAATTTATTTCATGAAAATACTGATTTTTAAAATTTTAAATACATCAGTTATGGTTATGAAAAGTGCCAATCAATGAAGACAGTTTTCAAAAGCACTCAGTCATACCTTAATTGATTTTCTTTTGAAATATAGGACAAAACTCCTATCAAATATGAAAGAAACTGAGTTAGGTCAACGGTGAACAATCTAAGAAAAAATCCTGTTCATTTCTAAAATATGTTGTAGGACCTATAAAAATGTTAAACCAATGTTTACTTTTAATCTTAATTAAAATTCAGCTTGCTTTTAATTTTAATATTTTTCATCTTATAAGAGATATCATGAAGTGATTTTTTTTTGCATAAAATGGACCTTTGCTGTAGATTTTTTCTTGACTATTGTTATAAATCTGAATTGGAATAAAATATTTAGTTTTACTGGCATACCTCTATGCTCTCAAGCCAGGAATATAAATTCTTTAAAAGATTTACATTGATCCTCTGTCAGTACTAAGATATTTTGTGTCTGACATACTCTTGCAACATTGCTGTCCTGTCATTGATGGCATACACTGTCCACCATGGTCAGCTTCAATGTCAATGTCTCCTGGTAGTTAAGGTGAGTTAAGAAAACCTACAAAAAGTAATTAGAAAATGTCAAGGGTAAGTGTCCCTGACATACTAGTCTGATTCTCCTGCTGTGAAAGATATTGTTGTGGAATCCAATGAGCAGCCTCATTAATGCTGCTAATTATCTCCTGCTGTTTTGAAATGTGCTTTTTTTTTTTTTTTTTTAAGTTTGTTTATCTAGGAATGTGTCAAAAGTCACCAATAGCACAACAAGGTCACTAAGTAGATGCAGAACCCTACGGTAGCATGAACAAATGTGCAAATGTTCTTTCGTTCCTAAGTATATCCAACTGTAATTGCATCTAAAATCAACAGTGGAGTGTTTATGCTGGGTTTTTTGGTTTTTTTTTTTTGGTGTGGAATCTAAGTAAAGTAAAATTTTCAAGTATTTCAGATGTGGTTTTATTTCAGTAAAGTGTTGATGGCTAAGGTGGAGAAAATGCAAACTAGCTTAGAAAGAAAGTACAGACAGGAAGCTGATTGTTTAGGAGTCATCCCAATTAAAATGAAAAATATTTAAATATATTCAAACTATGGTCAAGGATCTGTGGAAAACAACAATATACAAAGAACAGGAAAGATTTCTAGTGTTCATGAAAAGTTCTATGACAGTTTACAGTTTTGATATCTTTACTTATAATTTCAGAGTCATTTTAGGATGGAAATATGTATTTATCAAAAAAGTAGTTTCATTTTTATTCTGAAAATACTGATTATATCAAAGATATTCATACAGTCACGAGGGTAATATATTTAGATACCACAAATGTATTGAAATAAAAAACATAAAACCAACCCAACAAAGTGAAAAAATATTTATATTCTGTTTTGAATACATGTGGATTCCTAGTGAAATGAAGAAATATGGTTTGACAGAGAAAGACATGGCTTATAGGATGCTCTGTGGGAGATTGAGTTTTATTATTTTTTGTGCATGGAAATTCTTCAGTTCTGCTCACAAGAATATTTGTTTGGGGTTTTTTCTTTTAATTTATACACTGGGGCATGATGCCTCCAGGCTATCCTGAAGGAGGAGCTTTACCTATGTCTTAGGCTGTGAAGTTGAGGGAACTGTAGAAGTTCAAAGTTTGATAGATCATGTCATTCTATCTAGTACAGCACAGTGACTGTCTAGTAGTGTATATGCAAGGTTAGTTTTCTGAAATGAAAGGTCTTGCCCCAAATCAGAATGGTCTATGTTCAAGATGTAAATTATGTATAAATGTAGGCAGGAGATAAATGGCTTGTTCTCTTACAAACCAGTTTAAAAATGGTTCAACTTAAGGCTAGAATTTCAAATAGAAATGTCATTGTTTCATATGTTAAATCTTTTCTAAAATGTGGAGGAAAAGAAAAACATGTTTCAAAGAACTTTGACTATGTGAAAAGAGTCATAAGAGCTAAACTTTCTCCCTAGCTTCTGAATTATTAATGAAAGACCACATTATCTCCCTAAAAAGGGAGATGTTTTCTTTTTCCAGGTGAATGCCAAAGGGCAGTGTTACATTAACAGAACTTTAACATGAAGATCATAATCTTTGAGTGGAACAATAAAGTTTTATATAGACCAATATGTGTATACGCACCTAATGTTTTATATGGATTTCAAGCTTTCTCCAGGATCTGTCTACATGATGCATGGGAGAGACTGAAACACATCAGAAAATGGGATTTCCACAAAGCATTCTCTCAGCAGTCAACGGTTTCCAATCAAGGAATATACTAGTCAAGAAAAAAAAAATCTGCTGGTACTACTAACAAGGAGAAGGTATTGGCAATACTGTGTCTGAAGCAGCATTACTGTTCATTTATTTTAAAAGTGAGCTAAACCTACAAAGTATAACATGCATAGGGAAGAGAAAGTCTGAATCATCCAAAGAACTTGAGAACTGTATATATTTTTAGTAGTAGCTCTTTTCTATATTGGAATTCTGTAGCTGTAATGGTCATTTGACACAAATATCTCTATGACAATCATAACATTTATTAGCAGAAGTAACTCCTAACAACTTAATTGAGACTTCTGCACACTAATGAGGTTTAATGCTTGAATATGCCAGGTAATCAGATAGACATTGTATTGTTATGTTATTGATTTCTACATAAACTATTTTCTTCTCCAGTTTTTTACTAATATGCTACTTGTACATTTTTTATGTGCAATTTTGACATATTGTATAGTCGCAAATGCGGCAACATGTTTAATTCACATGATATCAGTATACATTTTGCATATATAAATGTACATAGATGCATAATATCTGTATGAAATTGAGTCAGGCATTTGAATTCTGTTCTTAATTTTGACTTAGTTTGACTCAAAAAGGTTACCATAGCTGAGTTTTTCTTGTATTTAAAATCCATTTTAATCAACCTACTCAGGACTGTCCTTTGAGAATTTATCTTTAAAAGAAAACCAAACTCTCCAACAAAGACGTATGTCATAAATACTTGATTTGTTTGCTAGGCTGAATGAGAAGTAAGCAGCATAAAGAATATTTGGAAGAGGTGACGAATCAATGTTACCCATTGAGGAAGCCCCAGAAGAGATAGTAAAAGCTATCCTTTCTTCTACATCACTGTTCATTGTGTTCAGTCCTATTAACAGATTTCTAGTATTGTCCGAAATATCTGTTGTTTTCAGAAGACGTGTGTTTTCTACTACAATAATTTCCTCTTTTATTCAGATTTTATTCTGATTAAAAGTAGAGGAATAAAAATGGTCTTAAAAGAAGAATTAACATCAACAACATAATTTCTGCACCCATTTTCCTTAAGTGAGCATTTTTCTGTCACCATATCAGTTTTCTAGTCATCATGTCACTTTGTCCCTCAGGGCCTTAAATGCTTCTGTGGAAATAATCTCTTTGAAAGAACAATGTTCAGATAATTCCAAAAGGATTGATCTGTTTTTATAAGACTGAAGCATGCAGCTTTGGAGCACATAGCACCTTCCTCAGTTGTGTTAAACCACTCAGGGTATGTTTGAGTAGGGTAAAGTTGCCACATGTCCCTCAGTGGTTCCCAGTAGTGATTCAAGATACATATATTCTAAGAGATATGTTACGACAGAAGTGCTGCATATATAGAGTACTGTAAATGGGAGAATGATAAATAGCCTAGCATTTGGATAACAACATCATGAATCAAAATGCATCTGTCACAGATTTTCTAGATGGAACTTCTAGGCAGATCTAAAGCTGGCACTAATCACACACTGTATTCATTATTGTTAAGGCAATAAAAAGTAATTAGAGAAATTTGGGAATCCAAATGGGAGAATGAAAAAGAATGAAACAAATGATTTTATACCTGTCTTGTCAGTCAACGTGTCCTATAAGTCTCAAGGACACAAAGTTATCAAATGGTGTAATTAAATCCACCTGCAGTTGAAATCAAGATGCAATGAAAAATTGCATCTGAGAACTTTAAATGTGCTCTGCGATTTACAACCTCATGTGGTGTCTGAATATTAATAATGAATATTTTACATATTCACATCATAAAGTTTCTCTGAAAATCAAAATTCTTATGACTTAGCGGAATTTGCTGCACACACCTTTGTACGAGGGGATGTGCACATACAGACATTCCTGATATAGTGTAATTCATATACAAAACAGATTTTTGATGGATCTTAGAGAAAATAAATTTATTTTTAAAAATCGTTAGGTAAAAGCAAAAGTTTGTGGGATGATTGAAAGGAAAGTAGGAGAGCAGTATCCAAAAATGAGAACATGGAGAGTAAGAAACACTCAGACAGTCAAAACTTTTAGGGATTAGTTGAATTGGACATATACATATCTCATATTGGTAATATTTTCTATCTGTAACTGATGATGGTTTTATAGTGAATGGGCATGAAGTTTCCAGGGTTGCATTCACAGTCTTTGTATAACCATCAGATTTTTAGGAATTTCTATGTGACATGATCTTTGACCAAAACTTTAATGGAGCTGTTTCCAAGTATCATATGATATCATGAAACATTTCTGAGAACAGAACTTGTCACAAGCCCTGGATTAATACAAAGTTTAGGCATACAAATTTACTAAATGTTTTAGTCACAGAGGCCATCATTTGTAGTAGCAGACAACATGATTACACTATTATCTTCAGAAAAAAACCACTCAAATAACTATTCTCAGAATTGTCTGAATGATCTAAAAGAAAGTCATGAAAGTATCAAGAGCTTTACATTCCTATATAGAGGAAAATCCTGTCCTTAAATAAATAACCTGATTTTTAAAAGTTCCTAACTTCTTGTTAGTCAATTTAGAGCTGTTAGATACTCAGTAAATTAAGAAATCACATGTCTTGACAACTTCTTTGTAGGGACAAAGTAGCTTGGATAAATGTGAGACTTTAAAGCAGTTTACCTTTGATTAGGCCTGGTAATTACTAGGAACGTGAAAATCCAGCTTTATATCTAGCAGCTAAAGTATTCATGAAGATTTTAGGAATTTAATACATTTTAATATAAGTAGTATTTTTGTGCTACTAGCATTTAAAGGTGAAAATTTCAGTAATGAAACCTACCTAATTATTAGTTTCATCAACATGGAAAGAAAATTATGAGACGACTTTTACATGTTACATAGTCACATAAAAACTGTTTTGATGCCAAAACTAGATAAACAAGTTCTGTTATTTTCCTTTTTCCAGGAAAATGAAACAATTAGTTCCTTCACAAATATTTTGGAACATCTCTTAAACCAAAAGGTAGGATTTATACAACGGGATAGAATTATTCAATATGAAGGGATAGGTGTTTTTAAACAATTTTGAAGGTCTATTTCAGTAAAGTGCACACAGTATTTCCTACAATTGACTACTGAATTTCTGCATTTTTGAGTGAAAAGGCTGGGAATATCATTTTCTTGAAACACCTTCAGAATTTATGGGGAAGCCTCTTTCTGAGTTCTAGCATAGAAACCATGTTTGAACTTCAAGCTGTGATTTGTATTCTGTTATTTGATCTCTGCTGGCAAAGTTAACACATTAATTAAAAAACTCTCCTAATATATTAAGCATGATAGAAACAGAGTCTGTAGTCCTTCAAGGAGCTACTGTTCAACAGTACAACAGCACAATACTAGAAGATAGTGTTCACAGACTGCTAGTATACTGACATCTCAACAAATGCACCTTTCAATCACCTGGATATTTAAACGTGAGATGCCAACCTCTCTAAAAAAAACTTATTCTCAAATATTGTAAATACTTAACAGAGTAACTCTTTCCAATTTCTATTTAGCCATCCGGTTTGTCTGAGATAGGTCAGACTGCATGGTTATCTAAATGTCATTTCTCCTTAGTGCATTTTGCAGCTCAAGGGCACTTTTGCTGTGGTCAGCATTCTGGCTTGCACGCAATCTAGATATTCTGCACTTATGAAGCCAACTAAAATCAAACCATGGCAAGACAGCATGCTCATTAGTTAGATCCAATAACTGTGGTTTACTACCATCATCCATTTCTAAAGACCTATTCACAAGAACTAGATTGCCATGAACCTGAAATTACTCAGTAATTAAGAGTGTATGATTCAAAGTTGTCACTAATACCTTGAAGTTTGAGTTATCCAAGTATTTGTTGGATCAAAGCTTACCTTAGGCTAATCCTTTTGATCTACTGATGTTGGTCAGGTGGAGCTGTCCAGGTAAAGTTAATGACTCTTAACACCTCATGGTTTAAACTAGTAATATTGTAAAACAGTTCTTACTGCTTTCAAATATATATGGAAATATCTGACATTTCTATTTTGAATAGAAGTACTTTCTGCATATTCAATATGTGTGTTGTTTGGCATATATAGCACAAATATGATATGATATGAGTCTAGATTTGGCTTACTTTCTAAATTACTTTTTTTTTGCTGAGCAATGTCTCAGTTCTAAGGTTGTCAGCATATTTTGGGGGAATGTGTGTATAAAAAAAGATCCAAAATTATGTGGGAGGATCTGTTTTATTTTGGGTTTTGTTTTTTTTTTTGATACTATGATATGCAGCTGAGAACAGAAATAAAGGAAAAAAGTTATAGCTTAAAAAATGGAAAATCAAAATGATTGAACGTGTGTTAAAAGAAAGGTTATGTGTAAGAATGAAAGGACTGATTTATGATCTAAAATAACAAAATCAAATTCATAACATTAAGTTTCTTCCAGGTAGTATATCTAGGGAAGAATTTTTGTTTTGTCCATGTAGACATATTTTTTGCTACTTTCAAAGAAAGTAGCACTTCCTATTGATATTTTAACTGTCATAAAGTCCTCTATGCTTGCTGCTGAGATTGTTCAGAACTATTGCTAGTTTATTCCTAAACTATTACTTGGAAATTATGGAGGAGATTACAAGTCATATTTTAATTTGATGTGAAAAGTGTCACTTTCATTTTGAGATGGACATAACGAATTTTTAACATGTCCTACTTTGACATTGTGATTTTGTGTTAGGGTTTATTTTGTCATTTATGAATAATTCAGTTGATTAGTTTTTTTTAAAAAATACTGTATAATTTTTATATTGAACAAAAAAATCACCTGATTTTTTTTAAGAGATATTTTGAGAAAAATTCAAAATTTTTTTGAGAAAAATTAAAAATAAAAGTTTTGCCTAAGAGGAAAGGGTTTAAAATTAATCAGATGCTAACATTTGGATGTCCTTTTTCCTCATTCTTCTGTAGAGTCATGTTCTGGTACCAAAGTTCAAAAACTAGAAAAAAAATTAGCACCAAGAAATTAATTTACTGGAGAGTTGTTGTGTAATCTGGATGTCTACTCAATAGAAACAATATATTTTAAAGCACTGTATCTTTTAACTCACTGCACAAATTCTTCTTAATATGAACAATTGACTGAAATGTGTTTATTTTTTTTTTCTTAACAAACAGATGAAATACTTTGATCATTCCTAAATATGGTAAACATCTCCTTTCCAAAATAAATGCAGTATTACTGGGTTTTGTTTTCTTTGTCTGGTGTATGAATGTATGTATTTATTTTTCATTGTGCACATTTTCTGTCATATTTACAGAGCTTATATTTCCACTTGATGTGAACCCAGCTCAGAACAAGCAATATTGATGGTTGTCAGTTTGTATTGGCATCACAGTAGAAATATCTTTAGACAAAATAATTTGCTATATGGAGTAGATGGGGTTTTTTGGCAAAAGAATACAAGTATCAGAATATATGCTACTTTATAGAAATCACATACAGAATCAGAATAGGGAAGCTGGTAACCATTTTTGTGTTTGGGGCAGAGCTGCTAGAGGAAAAAGAGTTGGTTGTGATGTATGTGACTGACACAAGAAATTAATGCACCCAATGCTACCATAAACTCATTGTGGAGGTAGGATATCCCTTGTCCTTGCTCTCCCTTACCTGAGGACTCAAACTTGCACCTCTCAGGAGATCCTCAATGCACCTTGACAGATCAAATCAGAGGTGAAAGTTAATTTTGACTGGAACAGGAAAGTACTAGACAGTGTCATTTTCCCTCTAAAACACCACAGGATTTTAATCAAATCAAAATGATCACCTTTCTGGCAGGTAGCCCGCAGCTGGCCCCCTGATCAGAGCCAAAATATCTCTTTCGTTCACTAGAAGGCATATAGATTTGCCCATGCCCAGGCAGCTAGCACACAGTTCTGGAATCCACTTGGAACAGGTGCCTGAAAGTTAACTTTTGCACAATCTAAATTGTACCTGCCAGAGCCTTTCTTTTTTTTTTTTTTTTTTTTTTTTTTTTTGAATCTAACTCATTAATTGATAGGAAGAAGTATTTTAATCATATTAGAAAAAGGGAAGATAAGTACTGTTCTGAAGTACAATTCTATAACTCATTGTCTCTGGGGAGCAATTTAAATTTTAACTGCAGCAAAGTGTAAAGCTCCTATTACTGACTTTCTACTCTCTGGACTCCTGTGTGATCAAATAAAAGTAGCAGCAGGCAGCTCCAGGTGGCAGTAAAATTTAAATGCTCAAAATCTAAGAAATAAGTTCAAGGACTAAAGACTAGTAAGTATTATAAAGATGAAGAAGTTAACTGTTTTAAAAGTAGTATCATGGTTAGAGAAAGAGCTTGTAAAACTTCTAATGAAGAGAGCCAAGCATGGATTTGGACAAAGACAGGAATGGTGTAGGAAAATTGTGGGACTCTGTAAATATTACTGCATTGAAATATATAGAGAAAGAGGAACAGTAGTGACTTTAGTGTCTTCTTCAGTGTTTTCAGTTCTCACTATTATTTCCATACTTACATGAAACTTTTAAAAAAATCTAACCCACTTTGTAATACACCCTATAATTTTTTCTGAAAAATTATAGTTCCTAGTCATTAATATGATTACAATTTTCACACCCTCAAAATCGTATTTAAATACTCATCCACACAGGTATTACACGTCAGTAGAAGCTGCAAGTTCTATGTGATGTAAACTTGAAAGAGAAGTTAAAAACTTGAAAAGGAAGCAGCAAAAAAAATACAAATCCTGGTTTCTGTGTTCATGCAATCAAGATAATTCTTAAACACCAAAGGCTGATATTTTCTCAATATTTCATAATAGATACTTCTTATTCTAAGGAAATCAACAAAACTCAAATGGAGTACAATAACTTTAATTATTTTATTTGAAAAAGCTTAAAATAAACTGAATGTGGAGAATGTGTGAGAGGGAATGAAAAGCAGGGGGACAGGGGTGTAGATCAACAAGAGGAAAATCTAAGACTTAAGTTTCCCAGTAACATTGAAAATATCCCAAATTGTCCTTTCCTGATATTTATTCTCAGCAGCAGTCATTAGGCCTTAAAGAAACATTTCTTTGTCTTCTAAAATTATTTGTAGCAACTTTGAGACAATGTAAAGGATAAATAATATTAAAAAAACTATTTCAAACACACATATACATATATATATATCTATATCTATTTATCTATCTAAAAATTATATGGGTTTTTTTCATCAAGAATGCCAAATGTATCATTGGAAGTAGTCAATTAAAATGTAAATGACAAAATATTTTTTCTTGACAACACTCCAAGTTTCAGTTTTAAAAGAAAGAACTTTTATTTGCCATGCTAAATAGCTCAAATCTTAATTAAAATATTTTTTTAAACTTCCATAGCAAAATAAGCCTCTGCATTTTCATAGAAAGTAATATCAAGTTACAGGTAATAAGAAGAAAGTTAAAAAAGTATTTTTAACACACTCCTTTTTCCTTTATACCTGATCAATCGAAGCAATTGTCCATAATAATGACGCTCAACCAAACACAAAACAAGCTTCAGTGACTTCCCTAGGTGAGGGTGGCTGCATATTCTTTGTTCTTTTTCAGTCTGATAGAAAAATAATTTCACTGTGAGTATGCATTTATTGTCCAGGTGTCATGCAGGCTCACTTCTCAAAG